>NC_081408.1:477003540-477649612 GCF_030272615.1 Cryptomeria japonica | reverse complement strand
AAGTAGGATATCTCCATTCTTCTTCCTGACTGGAACCAAATTGGATACCCATGTACTATGCTTGATGGGATAGATGATCTTTTATTCTATTAGCTTCTTCAATTCTTGAGCCATGAGGAACTCAATCTTTGGATTGATAGGTCTCTACTTCTACTAGACCAGCTTGGCCCCATCAGCAAGCTCAATGGTGTGATGAATGATGTTAGAATTGTATCCTTTCAAATCTTCATATGACCAGGCTAGCATGCCCACATATTCATCACAATATTGAGCCAGTCTCTCTCATCAGTCTTCTGAGGGAACTTCCTTTCTAACGTTGAGTATTCTCCCTTTCCCTACTGACATTTTGGCGTAGTCACCCTTAACAACCGTAAGTTTTAGTTTTTCATTTTTGGCATCATCATGGTCAAACAAATTTTCTAGGGTGATCAATCCATTTTGGAGGTTGTTGGATTTCAATTGAACGATTTGATCCATGTAAGCCTCCTTTACTTTAGGCTGCAATTGGTCAGCAAACTCTCCTGAGTTTTGAATGAACAAAGCGATTTTCTCGTCGCTCTCAAAAACTTGCTAGTGGGTGTCATTTTCAAGAATAGTTGGTCGAACGATCACATAGACTGCCTGGGGATTGGTGAGTAGGTCCACAACAAGGTTGAATTGCGATCCAATAGTAGCCATTCGATCAACGGATGCATTTGTCTTTCAAGGAATCCTCTGGATGTTGAAATCATCAAATTTTTTTATTAGTTTCCATGTCTTATGGTGGTAGGATCTTATACGGACGTGTTTGGCACTATAGATTCCTCAGACCTGGTGTACAATTAGCTCCGAGTTGCCTAAAACTTTCAACTACTTTATACCCATCCTTTCTGCCAAGCTTAAGCCTTGGATCAGCCTTTCATATTCTGCTTCATTATTGGAGCAAGCAAATTGCAGGCGAAAAGACTTTAGGACTTGTTCACACAAAGGTGAAGTAAGGCGAATCCTAGTGCCTGAACCTACTTTGCATCTTGTGCCATCAAAGTGTAAGGTCCAGAGCACAGAGGACAACTCTTCTTTGGTCAGTGGATCCTTAGTTTTGGGATGACTTGGTCTTCATCAAAAATGCAGTAAGTACCAAGACATGTGGCATGATAGTTAGAGTATGGATCATAATTTATGAATTCATTGAGAAAAACCTCCTACTCTGGTGGAATATCCCCAGTCACCTCTTCATCTTCAAGAAGCTCTACCATTTTTCTCTCTTCATTAGACATGGAGGTATGAGTTGGCTCAAAGTTTAGCATAGCTTGATCCGCTACGTGCTCAGTGTGTAGGGGTTCTGAAAGAATTTTGAGTTTAGCACCACACTGGGTTCAAAGGATGAGGTGAAACCAGTCGAAAGATAGGTAACCTCCTATTTTGGCAGTGAAGTCTCAAGAAAGACAGAGGCCAAAAATAGGCGGAATATCAATAACTACTTCTTGAGACATGGTGACACTAGGACGAGTGAACAACATTAGTGGAAGGCTTTTGATAAGATCCATGGTCTAGACCTTATTTCCATCTACTTGCATAAAACCCCTATTTAAAGGCTCATATTTGATATTCAAAACCTCGACAATTTGCTTAGGCATGACAATAGTATTGGCACCAAAATATGTCATAGAATTGTGTAAAAGTTTGCCTCCTAATATGAGGGTCAAATAGAAAGGATTTGGTTTAGGCTTACCTTCCACTTGGGGTTTAGGAGGTATGGCCTCATTTTTCAACACCATCAGTGAGTGTGATCGTTCTACGAGGAACTAAAATCTTTCTTCGCTGGCTCGCAGAGAATTGGCAACATTCCTGTCCGCAGGTTTCCCCACCTCCGATGGAGCTTCTTTCAACCGATTCTTCTGCTCTAGGATACTAAGGAGATCCCATAAGGAGATGTTGGTCGAGGATTTCTTTAGCTGCTCCACCATGTCCAACATGGATGACAGCGATGTCTTTGCCTCTCTCAGCTTATAGGGGTTAAATTCCTTTCTCGGGTATGTGGTAGCGACTGTGGGTTGTTCAGGAGCTTTATCTTTGGTTAATCTCACATGCATGCCTACATTCTCTCATGTGAAGCACTTTTTTGACCAAAGGTTGTAATCTGATTGCACTTGAGGAGCCTGCGAGCTTGATGTGGTTGTGCCATTTGTGAGAACGACATCTTCGTCGTCCATCCAAGAGAATAGTGCATGGTCTGGAGCTATCTCTATTTCTTGCTCTATTGACATACCTTGCATCTGTGCAATGAGAGATGCATTGTCCATGCCAAGGGGTGCATAAACCGAATCATCCGAAGCCACGCCTAGGTTTCGTTGATCTACAATTTTTTGTTGTAAATTGCCTCTTGGTAAATTTCTTGGGGTGTGGGCGTTGTTACATGGAAAACACCAAGAATTGGTATCATCCACTAGATTATTTTGTCCCATGGTCAGCTCTTTAATGGTGTTAGGAAAGATAGTCTGCAAAGGATTGGGTATCAGAACTATTTGGCCATTTGGCTGACTTGGGGAAGTTCAGTTATTCACATATTGGTTTTGTTGATATGTGGGTCTATTCCCTTGGAAATTTTGTTGGAAAGGAGGTCTAGTAGGGGGGATTTGGGACCTTTTCAGATTAACGATTTCATTTGAGAAAGATCTCAACAAATTTTTCATATCGTTGACCTCCATAGCCAGAGATGAGGGAGAAGGCAAATTTGCTTGTTGGGATCCGAGGTACACATACATAGATTGGGGAGCAGATGTGCTTACCACAACTGGTTCAGGGACCTTATTTGATAGCTTAGGAAAGACCAACATGAGCAGTCATGGCACAAGTTTCCCAACATCGATTAGATTGTTTTCTGATTGGATTGCCAAATCAAAAGCATTCGGGAGGGTATTTCCTCTGAGAGATTGGATCATCATGGATATATTTGAGTTGAAGGATTTCAGATAAAAAAAAAATGCCATATCTACAGATGGACGGGCAGACAACGGTATTCTTTGCCAAATCCTCTGAAAACATCAAATTAAATTATGTCACCGCTTCTCGACGGGCTCTCTTTATGGTAATCAATTCATGCATTAGGGATGACCTATCAGCCTTGTCAAAGAATCTCTGAAAGAAGTGGTCACCCAGCTAATCCCAATCGGCTATAGAATTTGGGCCAAGGGATCTGTACCAATCTAAAGCTTTCCCTTTGAATAAAACCACAAACAATCTCAAAGATATATTTTTCTCTGTGATATTATGGATGGTGTAGATATCGGCCACATCTTATAGGTGCTCCCAGGGGTCTTGGGACATTCTCTGATGAATTTAGGGACAAATTTTAGCACGGAAGAGGGAATCAGCCCCCATACTGTAGGTGGAATGGGAGGAGTGAGAGGGCTTCCATTGTTCCAAGTCATGAAGTTTCTAGGGGGGATATGAGTCATTATTATGGGAACAACCGCAGGGAAGATATGTGGGTTTCGGGAAGAAGTAGCTATGGGCGAATGGATGCTTACTAGGGGTGGGAGGAGAAAATTGGGATTTAAAATTGTCTGGCTCTTGGTAACAGGTCTATGGCTCATAAACTAGTTTAGGTTTGTTCAAAATTACACTCCCACCGGGCATGCTAGAAAAAGAACTGTTAACTCCTAATTTTACCTTAAATGCTAACAACCTTATGGGAAATTCAATCATGGGGGACCTATTGTACAAAACTCACTGAATGACCTCCGAGATTGAGAAGCCGACTCTTCATACAATTGGGGGAGAAAAGGGGAAGAAATAAACTTAAAATAAATGATCTACACTACTTAGGCGATACACCAAAATATTTTGGAAAAACATTAACATCATATAAAACCCAGAGACATGTGGCTTTAAAGTTCATTCAATAATCTACATGCTCAGAACCATTTGAGAGAGTAATTCAACAAAACTCATTCAACATAAAATGACATTAACCATTCATCCAACAGATAACAAGTCTTAGAACATATTTTAATCAGTGGAGTCTCACAACAAATACCATAGAAGTTATTGAATTTGAAAACAACACAAAAGTCAATCTATTAAGCTTTGAATAAAACAATCACAAAGGCCATAGGTACAATCTGACATGTCTATCATTCACCAAATTTAAATATAAAGGCCTCTCCAATGCGCCAAAGTCTAAAAATCTCTCTAAAAGTATGAACCCTTCAAAGAAAGAAAAGAAAGCATAAATAGAGCCCTTGACTCCTAACTAATAGTTCACAACATCAACAACATCCTAGCAACGACTTCTGGCAAGAAATCCCAGCATGGCACTCCGCAAGATTCTACCCAAAAAAATAGCCTTTGAAGTTGTTATCCCAACTGCATCATGGTGACCCCTCTACCTGCCCAACAAGAAAACTATGATGCAAACTGCATCCTAGTTCACAAACTACCATGGAAGACACGCAGAGACTCAAGGGATACCCGAAGTCGAGCGTGAAAAGAGAACCAAATCACACAACGTAGGGACACCAAGTGTCACCATCTTTACGCGAGGGATGGTGGGGTTGAGAAGCATACACCAATATAAAAACTTGAGCCACGCGGAAGCTTCACGTTCTCTCAACTTTGAGCGAGAAAAGAGATCAACTCGAGGTAATGCCGAGACACCACTTGGCGCGCATGCTGACGAATGGGAAAATGACCAAAAATCAAAAGAAATCACTACCACTTGAACAAAATGCCGCCTACAAGAAACCGTGAAATAATATTAACATATTTCGCCAGGTTGCTCCTTGGAAAATGCATGAAGTTTTGGTACCAAAAAGGTGTCACACTTCAAAAAAAAGTTGAAATGGCTAATGGTGTATGCCATATAAGGTGCACACCCTATAGTCTTGGCATTCCAATCCTTGGTACGCCAACAGGGCATGCACCTTATATGGAATACGCCATATAGATTAAACCTAAACAAAAAGATCACACCCCCACGTTTTAGGCATTATTTATGCCTGTCAACCCACATTTTGGCATTTTTCTACCCATTTGAGTTGCACTTGCCCTTTGTAGAAGCAAGATCTTGGGCCGTAAGTTGTTTATTTATCATCAAAATAATGCCATGACATTGAAGAGATTGAACAGGTATGTATTTTTGTTTTCTTAGTGTCAATTTTTTATTAAATTGAAGATTAAACTAAGTTTATGTATTTAAATTTATTTTAATTGTCAGGAATTGAGATTCCATAAGAAAGTGTTGAAAACACACAATCACCTCCTCATGAAGACCATGTTGAATAAAAAGCACATCAAGAACCTCCTGCAATCCCTAGACATCCCATAGGTACACCAAAAAACCTATTAGGTCAAATAGAAAATAGCCAAAAACAACTTGAAGAATTAATCACAAGTCTAAAAGATCCCACTGGAACAAACTCTCATAGAATAAACCTTGTTATTTCTCTGGAATCTATTTTATCTCACATACAATAAGTGAGTGGAAAAATCAATTTTTGGTCCAAGAAAAAAGAACAAAACCAATTTTATGCCGACAAGTTATCATATGTGGCAATGAAGAACAAGAAAATTAACAAATTTGACTTGTGTGCCCTTTTTACGGACCCCCGAACAAATCAACCTTTACACCTTGGATGCAGGAGATTCCCTATCCATTGGTGCCACCATGAAGGGATTATGAATAATTTTGGAGATAGGTGGTAGATGGTTTTTGATGATCCCCCATGCAATAATCACGAGGTACCTCAATAGCTTTTGAGGAAACTCTAATATGAGTTTGTCCTTAATGAGATCCCAAACTATTTTGATTTTATAGATTACCAAGTTAGAGGTGGGAGCTCCTCACATGATAGAGTGGGTGCACAACATGAGCAAAATCTCCCACCAAGACCCTTGGCCAAACCTATGGTGGAGCATGTTATTATTCCTTCCATTGTGAAGGAGAGTGTTGAGGTCAAAACTTTATAATACATTAGCTCACTCACTCAGACCCTTATACAATATTTCAGGCCTCTAATAGAGGGTGATGCGGGTGATTCTTCTAGGTATCAAGTTACGGCTCATTTTTGTTGATCTTATGTTTCCGTTTGCACTTATGATCTTGATAGTAGTGAGCATGCACATGCATGAAAATATTTTTCTTCAAATAACATTGTCATGACAGAATCCTTGCTGAATGAAATATTCGGCATTGATACCTAGGTGAATTTCATTACGAGTTCATTTCATTCTTTTTATTAAATTTTATTTGGAAATATAAGAATATATCTAAATTAGTAAATGATTGTGATAATAAATCAAGGTCAAAGTGTTGACAATACTAGCAACATTCCCACAACACCCTTTTTCATGACTTCGTTGACTCTACAAGTATATAACAAGTAAAGAAATATAATTAATAATATGTGAATAGTTGAACCTTATGTGAATGATTTTCTCATTACTCGTTTTGGATGTCAAATAGTTTGATACTGGAGCTTCAACATCAACACTTCACAATGTAGCTCATCGATAGTCTTTCACCTAGGTAAGTAATTTATTATTTAATCTTGTTATTAAACAATATAGATAGTTTTGGTAATTGATCAACATACTTTGTTTAATTTTCAGATGTTGACATTAGAGACTCCTCTTGGTATTCATGCCACAATGGAGCGTGGTGTTGCTGGAGCAGTAGTAAGTTTAGTTGCTTTGACAAAAGTATGAGACATATTAGTAGATTTAGTAAATTTAACATTACATTTGTTCTTTTAATAGTATATTATTGAAAATTTTAACAATACTTGTATTTAGTTTAATTTATATCGTGATTCTTGCAAGAAGGGTTTGTCACTCTAGATTATGAATGTGCACCTGTTGTGGATGAACATCATGATTATTTGTATGCAGTAAGTGACTATTCTATTATATGTATTTTAAAATTCAATTTTTGTATATGTTAATGTCATTCATTTCATTGTATCAGGTGGAGTTACAAAAAAGTTTGGAGAGGAGTTTGAGTGGGCACACTCAAAAGACACCTACATCATTTACATCTCCATCCACTCAACAACCAAAGATATCTCATGATTTGTTTCCTTCCTGTAGAGGGAAATGACTAGATTAGGGTTCTATGTTGTATGCCTATAAGACAATTTTGAACATATGTTTTGTATTATGGATACGTGACATTCTATGTCCATATGGATTTGGCAAGCCTATTTGACTTTATTGGATATATTTGATACTTTTATTGGCATATAATTTTGTATGGATTTATAGATTTTGGTTAATGAAAATTGTTTACCATGTTTATCCATAATTGCAGTACAAATGATTAAATGAATAATTGTACAAAGTTGATTGCTAATTAAGATTCCAACCTAAATATGTGTCTCTAATCCAAGATGCAAGCTTATAGGGATCAACACAAATTCAATAGTTATAGTAAATTTTAAATTTCATGAAGGTTTGAGGGTTTTCATATTCAAATAACCCTAGTCTTGGGAGTGAAACAAAAATTAATAATATATAAGGGAAACATGGGAAGAAATAAAATTAGACAATGTAACACACCATTGTACCAATACCCATTCTGAAAAAAAATGCATAGCACATAAACTTCTATTAATCTGATGCATGCCCTAATAAAGCTACTTTAAATGACTCCCAACAATTAATAATACTTAATAGTAAGCAATGAAATCCAATCAAGCTCCCAATTTAATACTTTCCTGAATTATAACACTTCTATCTAAGGACATCAATATGTCAAATAGGAAATCATTGTATTTATCATTAATTATTCAGCACGATCGAATTCCAAAATATCAGATAGGTTCATCTCACACAGACTAAGGCTAGGTTGATTACTTTGATCATTGTCATATAGCTCAATCATAGACATCAATGAGAAATAGAAGTACATATGAACTTACATGTTCTACAACCTAGGTATATATTTACCTTTTTCATGAGTAGTACTTAGGTTATACCCAATATAGACAATTTTTCACACTTTGAGCACTTAAGCAAGATTGTCGGCAAGGTGTGGCTCAAATCAATTGGGTGAGTTGGAGAGAGAAACAAAGGCATGACTAGCATAAATTTGGCCACACAGACATATGTAACTCATGAGCTAATGGTTCGGTGCCATGACAAGCGGATTGAAAGTTAGGGCATACTACAACTTTTTATTGAACTCATCTATGCTTTTTGTCACAATCGAGAAAGTGTTGGCACAGGCAAATGGATGTGAGTCCTCTAAAATCAAGAGAGTTTTTTGTATAGTGTCATAACATAATCCTATAGGATTAGGCAACTTGTTCGTATGTCTAACGGGTGTTCAGAAATGCATCCATGAAGTTTGCTAATCCACACTTTGAGCACTTTGGTGAGATTGCTAGTAGGGTGTGGCCTGGATTGATTGGGTGAGCTGAGAGAAAAAAAAAAAGGCATGCCTAGCATAAACCCAACCACATGGATGCATACAAGATAATGGTTCAGTTCCACAATGACTAGATTGAAAGTTAGGGTGTAGTGAAACTTTTCATTGAATTCATTTTACGCTTTTTGTTGCAACCGAAAAAGTGTTGGGACAAACAAATGGATACAAGTATTAAAAAACTAAGAGAGGTTTTTTTTAGAGTGTCATAACATGACCCTATAAGATTAGATAACTCATTTGTATGTCTCACGAGCCCCGAGAAATGCATCAGTGAATTTTTACAATTTTTCACACTTTGAGCACTTGAGTGAGTTTCCTAGTAGGGTGTGGCTTAGATCAATCAAGAAAGTTGCAGCCACGTGGACACCTACATGTTGATGGTTCAGTGTCATGACGAGCGGATTGAAAGTTAGGGCATAGTGCAACTTTTCATTGAACTCATTTTATGCTTTTTGCCACAACCAAGAAAGTGTTGGCACGAGAAAATGGATGCAATTATTCAAAAATTAAGATAGGTTTATATAGTGTTGATGCTCTGCAAAAAGAGTTAGAAAATCTGTTCGAAGACAACACACACACAAGAGAAAAAACGTTAGTGTTAGCAAGAAAAGATTATTCTAAATAGGCATATCAAAAGAGATACTAAAAGCATGAGAGAATATTTAACTAAGAAAGTAAATATGATGAGGCATCTCCAAATGCCTTCTAACATGCTCTTAGCTCCTTCTCCTTTGTTCCTCTCCTCTCCAAGTTCCAAACTAGTGTAGCTCTCAACAGCTTTTTGCACTGTGGATGCTTATGGAGGTTTGAGATTGAAGTATTTGCTCTAAATGTGAATAAAAAGCTAATACTAGATGCTATGATGTTAAAATGATTTGTTTTAAACCAAAGTGACAAGATATTAGTGATTTATGTTAAATGCTCTCTAAAATTCTCTATAACTTAGATGCATACAAGTTTTCAGGATCTGGATTATGAAGAAATGGGCTCTATTTATTAAAAAAATGCAGCAATGGATGGTTGAGATTGAGTAATCTCAACAAGGGTCGGGATTGAATGATATTCAATCCATGTGAAGGCTTTCAACTGAATCCCAGGATGACAAGTGTCAATGTGAGATAGGTTGAGAGGAGAGGGAATAAACATTAAATGTTTGACATGACCTGAGAGTTAACTTTGGAGTTAAGGTCAAGGTTGGGTTGAGTGAATAAATTCTTTATTCAAAGAATAAAGCTTTTATCCAATGGATAAACTCTTGTGTAAAGGCAAAAGGGATAACCATGGTCAAGGCAATAAATGCTTGAGGCGACACATGAATGCAAGTTGAAATAACCATAAATGGTTATGTAAGAGCCATAAATGTTCATGTAAGAGCCATTAGTGGTCATTAGTGGTCTTGGAACACTTTTGAGGTTAAATTGTTGAACACACAAAGCATTAAATGCTTTTCAAAGTCTTTGAAGTTTTAAAAGAGGAAAAGGGGATTAAATGAAATAAATATGATTTATTCATTTAATTGATTTGTGAATTTGGTTTAATGAATTAATTAAAATAAACTGAATAATTTATTTAATTAATAGGAGAATGTTTAAAGATGAATTAATTAAATATTAATTTAATTAACTGATGGCTTAGTAGATTTTTAATCAAATAAATAGCAAATATTTATTTAATTAAACTGGACAGATTTATGTGACTACATTTGCCCCTCTTTGAGACGGTGCGGTTTATCGCATCATTTCAAAGAAAGAGAAATAGGTGTGAAGAAATGCCTTATAAAACATTAATTTAATGGGTGGTACGCCCCCTCGAGAGATGGGCCGAAATTTTTTTAAAAATCGAGCGATCTCTCGAAAAAGACTGAAAATTGGCGGGGTGATAGAAGAGAAGAATTTAGCAATACGGGTGAAAAATAGAAGAAATCGGAGATAAAATGGAGAAATGGGAGGCTCGGGAAGTGTACAGGGACCATGGCGATGAGTGGGGAAAAATTAGGGGTATGACGAAGGGTTTATATGGGGCGAAACCGGTGAAAATAGGGTCATTTGTTACCGCAACCATAGTGAATTCAGAGCTCTGATAGTGATATTTTGGAGGAGCAAGTAGCAGTTAGGATGTCAGTACCCATTGCAGAGCACCGATTTGAGCAAGTCCATTGATTCCAGCGGCTAGAGGACTATGGACCAGTGGTATGCAAATTTGAAAATTTGAATTTTATGCATTTTTGACATGTTTTTTGCTAAGTCCAAGTTGAGTCAGGACAAGAGCACTGAAACTATGTTTTGGCGTTGTTGTCCAATGAATTAGCGCTTTTGTGCCGCAATGGTGTTATTGTACTGTTGTTTGAGCGCTTTTGAAAATATGAGCACTATTGTATGCATGTTAGAGCGCTATTGTGTGTTTAGCGCTTTTGAGGGGTTGATTGAGCATGCTTGATGTTAATCAGTGCTATTGCGTAGGCATTGTAGTGCTTTGGCAATTTGAGCACTTTTGTATGGTTATTAAGTGCTTTTGATAGGGGATTAGTGCTATTGTCTAGAAAGTAACGCTTTTGTTTGCAAGATAGCGCTTTTGTTTAGGAAAATAGATGCCCCAGTTTGTGTGAACAAAAATCTCCCAATGCCAATGATGGATGGATGGGGATGCGAAGTGAGAGTTGTTTTGAACCATAGCAGCCCTGATCAGACTTAGGTCATTAGGATAAATGCCTATTGAAGTCTAGGTGTGCCATGATTGCTTACCTATTGAGACTTGAAGATACTTGATCAAAGTATTTGTTGATAGTCTAGGTTTAAACTTAAGAAAGTTTGAAAACAAAACAACTGATGATGATGGTTGATGTACGTGTACAAAAGGATCTACACGTCTTACAGTTGCGCGAGAGACATCCAGCTACAAAGGGGTTACGCGATCGGCTAACAGAGGTCGAAATTGATTGTATTGTGGTGACTGGGTTGTATGATGTGATGCATATGCCCGTGATTCAGATGAATCACGGTTTGATTATAGCCTTGGCAGAGCGCTGGCACAGTGAGACCTGCACGTTTCATTTAGCATAGGGGGAGATGACAGTGACATTGGAGGATGTGTGGCGCATCCTGCATATTTCCATTCGGAGTGAGCTAGTCACATATGATAGATCATGGGGGACTCTAGTGGTGCAGAGATTCTTCGATGAGGACGTATACATTGATGACGGTTCGATAGCCTGGGAGGATATCGCGGCTTTGTACGAGCCATTACTAGTAGTTTTATCTAGGATTGTGGGAGGGCTACTATGTCCGGATAGACGATCACATGGTCTGGCCGTTGGGTGGGGACAACTTATAGAGAAGATGATGACAGAGGGGACCCGATTTATCTAGGGACCATGCGTGTTAGTGCACATGTATCAGGAGCTTCATGAGGTAGTGTACCGTGGAAGAGGCTCTTTGGCAGTGGGAGTGATGCTGCTGCATATATGGGCATGGGAACACTTACCAGTGATGCGACTAGTGAGTCTGAGATTCTGGGGCAGTTGACCAGCCCTATATGTTCATGTACAATGGTATGATGAGTCAGCCCCACTTGGGGAAGTTAGAGTGGTGGCGGCGGGCGCCAGATGACATGGATGCAGTGATTTGGAGACCTTACATTGAGTGCAAGCCCTAAGAGGATGATGCAGAGGCGTTTCCATATGTATTCATGACCCGATTCCTTATTGGGTGGACATGCTATGATGTAGAGAGACAGGTGTTAGGCAGAGTGATGAGACAGTTTGGACGAAAGCAGGGATTAATGAGGGGATCAAGAGAGTACGCTAGAGTGGTCCGAGAGAGATATGCATGGGGGCTAGTACTTCCTTATGATCAGGCATTGGCAAAGTTCCGGATGTTTCAGGCGAGGCCATGAGATATACGGCTGAGGATGGTAGATGCAGGAGTATTAGAGGAGTATATGTAGTATATGGCGGCTCATCCGATTCTGCGGATATTAGATCCAGCAAAACCGATTCTTGATTTTGAGGAGGAGAGGGGATAGAGATGGAGGAGAGTAGGAGGGCGAGGACCGATGATAGGTGGATGAGGGAGGGGGGATGGTGGAGGTGGAGGAGGAGGAGATGGTGATGAAGGAGGAAGAGGAGATGGTGGAGGTGGTGGAGGTGGTGGAGGAGGTGGCTTGGTCCAGTGGAGAGGGAGAGGCGGATTGCCACTGCGGATATCACAGGGACCGTTGATGTCGGGAGGAGTCAGATTAGGTGGTCGAGGTATGGAGAGGGAGATACCAATGGACAGAGGGGAGGGAGCCACTAGAGAGGGAGATACAGGTGAGGCACCTATGGATACAGGGGAGGGAGCGATAGGGGGTGGTGATCTGTGGGATCATATGCTAGCACATTTTCAGTCTCGACTGACAGTAGCCGAGACACAGGTCAAGGATTTGGAGGCAAAGGTTGCAGCAAGAGATGTGCAGTTATTTGCATGAAAGTCGAAGTTGTCTATAGTGCTGCGGGAGAGGGATAGTGCAGTGGATAGATTAGCGGAGCTGCAGGAGAGAGTCTAGGTGGGAGTAGGAGCACAGGGTCCTACTAGGGAGGTGATGAGATAATTTAGATGGGCACAGACCGAGATAGAGTATTGGTGGGGATTATATGGGCAGGTGGTACCAGCTAGTCAGTGAGCACTGAGCTATTCCCAGATGCGGCAGACCAAGTCAGAGCGGTCTCAAAGGATGTAGAGCAGTGGGGGTGTGATGGGTCCACGATGGAGAGAGGTGTCAAGTGGTGCAGGAGTTAGTGGGGGTTTGATGGGGGGCCCATGGAGAGATAGATCAAATGGTGCAGGGACTAGTGGGGGAGCAGGTGGTGATGCTGGTGCGACATCTGGTCAAAGTGGCATCTGAGAGAGCATTTTTGCATGCATGTATTTATATGATCATTTTTGGATTATGTCTTGGATGGCTCTTGGTAGCCGATTTTGTAGACTTCATTGTACTCTGGTACATGAGATGATATATATGAGGAGATACCATATTTTTGTGATGATATGCATGTTGATATGTATGGATGTTATGCTTAGATGGATACATGTATATGTATGCATTGATGAGATGATTCCTATATGTTATTTATATGCATGTTTGTATGATGTTGGATACTAACATATGGATGCAGGTTGATGTGTATGATTTGTTGATGTAATGCTTTATGTATGTAATGTCATGATGCTTATGTATGTATAACAAAATGATGATTTATGATGGTATAGAAAGTAGTTTGTACTTTATATTAGCATAATGATGGGATAATGATATGCAAGGATGTTAATGCAATGCTTTGAATGAATGATTCTTTTTATGGATATGCATCTATATGATGAAAAATGAATGTAGCATGGATAAACAAATGTAAAGTACAAATGTTTAAATGATGATTTCTAAATGAATGCATATGTTATAATGTATGAACCAATGTTGGAAACAAATGGTTTTTGATGATTTCAAATGCCTAAATATGATTAAGTAAAATGATAATGTGATGATAATGCAACTTATGGTTAATAACTGTATCTTAATGCAATTAAAAAAGGATAATGAATGCAATTTAAATGAATCCTAAAATGAGTATAATAAGACACTTAATAATGGATGAATGAATGTACTTTTTAACTAATGAATAGATAAATGAATGTATGCAACGATAAATGATAAAGGAAAATAAAGGATGATAAAATGATAACTGATAACTGACACTAAATGAATGCATAGTAAATGGCTAATATAATCAAGGACAATTGGATTATATGAATGAATCTAAACATCATGATTATGCAATGATGAAATGATATAAGAAGACTAATGTTTAATAAATGATAATGAACTACATGCATTTTAAACAACTAAAATGATATGAAATGTACTTTGAGGCAAATGCAACTAAATGTAATGATGATGATATGATCATGATAAATGAATGCAATGTTGTTTATACTTTGCATGATGCACTGATGATGTATCAGAGTACTCGGTCATGATTGTATCCAAGACCAGCTCAATTGTCGCAGAACTGCTCGTTTTAACTTTGTTCACACTTGCATGCAAAAAATATGTATATGAATAATGAATGAGTAAATGGATGGACGGTATGCAATGGAATGCAATATAAACAGATGAGATGAAATGACGATCCATAGTGCTTTATTTTTCATCATCGAGCTTTAAAATGTTGTAAGAAAATACAAGCAACTTGACATAATGATTCAAGATGACCTGAGTATTCCTTATATAGAAAGTTAATACAAACAACTCGATATAATGGGTCAAGTTGACCTGAGTATTGCTTGCGGAACAAACAAGGATCATCTTCGTTTATGCATGATTTGGATCATCCTCCTTGCTCTTGGGCTGATCATATCCTGAGACAAGTTCATACCTTAATAAGAGACAAAAACCTTTATCCAAATCGGATGAGGTAGGAGGAACCAAAGAAGGAGCATTTGTTCTTGTAAGCAAACAGTATATACATAAAGAATAAAGAATATGGATCCTTGGTAATGGTTCATGCTCATATGGTTGAGGTATACGCTGTAGTCAACGAGCTGTACTGATCTATGACTGCATTTTGCATAAGATCATGTAGCTTAGTGAACTTCCCACATAGACACCATTAGGACATGCCCCAGAACTTCATTGGAATAATTCGTAGAGGATACAAAAACAATGTTGTAAGATCCTAATATAGATAACCCACAAATCAACCAAGTATTTGATAGCTTAACACAAAATTTTCTTGTCAAAGAAAATGTCATTTTGTCTTTTGTTTTGATAAGGAAGGATGCGTCCTTGTTGAAGACAGTTTGAGTGTTGATGTTGATTGTTTGGTCGATTTTGAGAAGTGATCATTATGCGAGTATTTTTCAATGCTTGTTTGGTATCTGCTCGGATGAGTATGTACAATGTGTTGCCACATTTTTGTTTGATTTTTGATGTTTTCTGATGTTTTTGGATTTTGAGACATTTTTGAATGTTTTTGGTATTTTGTTGATTGGATGTTTTCCAATGTTTTTGGATTTTGATGATTGTTTTGAATGTTTTTGGATTTTGTGAGATAGTTTTGAATGAAGAATGACATGAATCACAAAATAATGTAGTATCCACTTCCATCAAACTAGATTAAGGGTTTTGCCCCTAGTTTAGACATGACTATGAAAAAGCGCAATGCCAGATGCATGAAGTACTGTTTTAATTGTAGATCAATTAACAAGCCATGGTTTGGATGGATGGATGAATGAATGTATTGGATGTGATCGCAACAAGTTTGAAAGAAAATGGAGCCATAGCTGCTATGAGTGGCACCTGTTTGCCAGGTTTTCACCATCGCACTTACCCAAGGTGCCACCACAGTGGTTGTTCATTGTTTGGATGCATGATTTTTCTTTACTATTTTGATGTTTTTATATGTTTCTTCAAGACCTTTATCTAGATGTTTTTGGTATTTTTGCTAGTATGTATGGGAGCCTGATGCTCTGTGTAGTTCATGTATAAAACCATTTGAGGTGCATGCTATTGATCGGATCTGCTAGTGGTTCTCCTTCTGAAGTAGCCAACTGATATGCCCTAGACCCAAATACAGCAATGATAACATATGGACCCAGACAATTTGATTCACACTTTCCTTGATGTTCTTGGTTGGGTTGGTTATGAGGATTCTCTCGTAAAACAAGATCGCCTACTTCAAATGTACGAGGTCTAACTCAATGATTGTAGCTTCTGCTCATGCGTGCTGATAGGCCTTGAGGTGATTGTATGCAACTTGTCGCTTCTCATCAAGTAGCTCTAAGTCTTGGATATGGGATACTCTGTATGCTTCATCATCTATGAGATTGTGTAAGGAAACCTGTAGTGATGGTATCTCGACCTCAATAGGTAAAATAGCTTCTGCACCATAGACTAATGAGTAGGGAGTTGCACCTGTAGGGGTTCGAATGCTAGTTCAATACACCCATAGTGTTGGATTCAATTGAACATGCCAATCCCAATCGGCATCATTGAATGTCTTCTTTAGGATCATCAATATGTTCTTGTTTGATGCTTCAACCTGACCATTGCCTTGTGGGTAATAAGGAGTGGAAAAGCGGTGTTGGATGTGAAATTTCTCATAGAGTTCACATACATCCTAATTTTTGAAAGGAAGACCATTATCTGTGATGATAGACATGGGTACACCATACCGACAGATGATATAATTGAGGATGAATGAGGCGATATGCTTGTCGGTGATTTGGGTAAGTGGAGCAGCTTCAATCCAATTTGTGAAGTATTTGGTGGTGGTAATAATGAATTTGTGGTCATTGGATGAATATGGATGAATTTTACCCACAAGGTCAAGGCCCCATTAACAAAAAGGCCATGTTGTTGTGATTGGTTGCAATTCCTATGCCGGTGCATGTATCAGGTCTCCATGAACTTGGCATCTCTTGCAATTTCTGACAAAGTAGTAGGAGTCTTTTTCCATAGATGGCCAGTAGTATCCAGTGTGTAGGAGTTTCTTGGCGAGTGACAGACCGCTTGCATGAGTTCCACAAATTCCCTCATGTACCTCTTCCAAGGCCTTTGTTATCTCATCCTATTCCAGACATCAAAGGAGAGTACCATCAAGACTGCGTCGGTATAGGGTTTCAGCAATAATGGTATATCGAGCGTTTTGGCGAATGAAAGTTTTACGTTGGTTATTCAATTGGTTGGGAGGAAGGGTGTGATCATGGAGATAAGTGTAGAACTCATCGTACCATGGGGATTCAAAACCGATAAGGCAACATATCATCTTGGATTTGGGGATATCATACACGGGGAACCAAAGTTGTTCTACCAAGAACTCATAGCGTGTTGAATTCTGTGGAAGATCTATGAGAGATGCAATAGTAGCCATAGTGTCAGTAGCTCAATTATGATCTCTTGGTATTTGTTCAAAGGTGATAGTAGTATATGATGCCTTTAATTTGTCCACCATTTGCTTGTACGGCATGAGTTTGTCATCTTTAGTATGATATTCATTAGTTGCTTGTCGAATGACCAGTTGGGAGTCGCCATATACTTGTAGTTCTTGTAACTTCCATTGTATGGCTAGTCTAAGTCCTATGATCAAGGCCTCATACTCTTCTATGTTGTTGGTGCATGGAAATGTGAGCCTGTAAGACTTCAAGATGTTGTCACCTTGAGGTGTGATAAACAGAATGCCTACCCCCGAGCCATGCCTAGTGTATGAACCATCAAAGTACAGTTTCCATGGTTGTGATCTCGTGATCATGAATATCTCTTCATCTAGAAAATTGGAAATGAGGGGATGATCGCCTATGAGTGGTGCATTGGCCAACTGATCTGCAATAACTTGTCCTTTGATAGCTTTACAGTCCACATACTCAATGTCAAATTCACTTAGAATCATCACCCATTTGGCTAAGCAGCTTGTCAATGCTACTTTACTGAGTAAGTATTTTAGTGGATCAATTTTTTCAATGAGCTGTACTTTATGTGTCAACAGATAGTGTCTCAGTTTAGTGGCTACCAAGATTACTGCTAGGCGAGCTCACTCAATAGGTGTGTAGTTGATTTCATATCCAACTAGTGTGCGAGAGATGTAGTAAACAACACACTCTTTCCCTTCTGCATTATGTTGTTCTAGTAGTACCCCCAATGCTGTATTAGTTGCTGAAATATAGAGTAATAGAGGTCTGTTCGGATCTAGTGGGATCAGCAATGGTGTATTCATGAGATAGTCTTTAAGCATCTAAAATGCTTACTGGCATCTGGCATCCCACTGAAAGTGGATGTTCTTGTGTAGTAGGTGTGTGAATGGGTGACATTTATCTGCCAACTGTGCAATGAATCTTCAGATGGATTGAAGTCATCCTTGTAATGTCCCTAGCTAACTGATGTTCTTTGGAGGTGGCATGTCCATGATTGCTTTGACCTTTGCTGGATCGACTTCAATGCCTTTGCTTGAGATAATGTATCCTAGAAGCTTCCCTGAGGTTACTCCAAAGACACATTTCTTTGGGTTGAGTCGAACATGATATTGTTCCAGTCTATCAAAGATTTTATCTAATATTTCCAGATGCCCTTCTCTGGTAAGTGATTTTGCTAGTAAGTCATCAACATAATCTTCCATTATAGTATGCATCATGTCATGGAAGATGGTGGTCATTTCTCATTGATAGGTTTCTCCTGCATTCTTTAGACCGAAAGGCATTACATTTCAGTAGTATGTTCCCCATGGACATGTGAAGGTCATCTTATGTTGATCTTCTGGTGCGATATTTATCTGATTGTATCCTGAAAATCCATCCATGAGAGAAAGTATGGCATGTCCTGCTGTTAGGTCCATTATGATATCGATGTTTGGTAGGGGAAGTCATCCTTAGGACATGCTTTGTTCAGATCTCTAAAGTTAGTACCGATACGGATGCCCCCATTTGGTTTGCCGATGGGCACAATGTTGGATATCCAATCTACATAATCAATTGGTCTAATAAAACCAACATCTAGGAGTTTCTTAAGTTCTTCTTTGACTAGTACGACAATCTGAGGATGCATCTTGCGAAGCTTCTGCTTGATAGGTTTGGCTCCTTCTACTACAGTGAGGTGATGCATGACTAAATTTGGATCAAGCCCAGGCATGTCAGCATATGACCATGCAAAGTTGATCTGACGTTTTTGAAAGAACTCTACAAATTTAGGTTGTTCCTCTGGAGTTAGAAGAGACGCCAGATGTATGTGGTGAGGAGTTTCAGGAGTCCCCACATTGTATTCTTTTGTTTCCTTAATGAGAATCGTTGATCACTCCCATTGTGTACTAGCAGGGAGAATGTCAAACCTTTCATCCCCAAGCGCCTTAGAGAGGTTTTCACCATTGGATACACTCTTTCTTTTTACTTTTGTCAGATCAAACAGTGCCACGGTGTGGTTTTCACTGGAAGATCCATGTTTTATCATTATATTTTTGCAGCTGAAAGGTTTGACATTCGTCCCGAAGTATGTTGCGCTATTAAGTTGTATGGAGAATCCAACTTTGTGATCCCTACTTGGAATGTTATCCCATAGTTCCAAAAAGTCAATGATCACCTCATCATTTTGGAAATGGTCAAGACATGGGGGATTAGGTTGGTTCCATTCAATGAGTTCAGGATAGATAATGGGCATTACTTCATCGATTAGGTTACGTTCGTTAGATGTGTCAGTGAGGGTTAAGACGTTGTGGTGAAGGTCATTGATGGTACTCTCCCTGTCAGAATCACGCATAGGATGTGATGTAGGGTCTGTGGAAGAAGTTTCCAGCTTAGGAACCCAAGAGGTCTTTATCTGTGCTTCTCCATAAACAAGAATGTCTTTGCGAGGTGGAGGTGGTGATGTGTCTTCATCATCTAAAGTATTAAGTTGTATGGAATCAAATTCCCACTCATGTGAGTCAATTTCTTAGTCACTTTCCAGTAACCGGTTACTATACCATACTGGAATATCCTTTGAGTTAAATACTGCAGGTGTGATTGTTTGATGTACCTTTGTAGATGAAATGATCGGTACTATGGGAAGGATTATGGGGATCAATGAATCTGATATGGGGAGCATTGGTAGTATTGACTCTGTTGCTTCTACTGGAACTACTGATGTTGTAGATACTGTTGTGGGTTCGGATACCATTGCTGCTGCTAATGGTGCTATTGACATTATTGTTGCGGCCGATCGGATCATTGGTTTGAGTGGTGGGATGATGGGTATTGTAGGTGGTTGTGCTGGGATTTTTAGCCTCACTGGGGCAGTTGTGATGGTGTTTGATGCTGCTTTTATAATAAAAGGTGTCCTCTTTGCAATAGGCTGATATAGTGGTTTGCTGGGTTTTCCTTTAAATCTTAGCTTAGGAAGGATCTCCTTTTGAAAGCCTAGGCCTGTATTATCCTTGGGCTTTAATTCTAGCTGCAGTGGTTCATGTTGTCCTTGTTTGCAAGGTCCCAAAGCACTTTAACCATCATAACCCATTCTTTGCATAATGAGAAGGCCTTTGCCATACTAATCCATGGGAAGCTTAACTTGTGGAATATCTGTGGTGATGGGAACTTTATAGATCCATTCTGCTAAGTCCTCATCTCTGGTTTCTTCTTCTTGACTCTTTCCAAGGATGAAAGGCATCAAAGTACATGTTGGCTTGATCAGTGGTGTTTGAAGTAACCGTTGAGGTTTACCATGCATTTTAGGAGAAGTAGGCATTTGTCCCACACAAAAGAGTTGACTCAAATTTTATTCTCCCAGACCTTCCTCTGCTACTTTCATCTTGAGCTTTTCTTGCTTAGGTATAGTGGTGTTTGAACTGGCAAGAGAGGCTGGACTTATGTATGAGGTGGAGGAGATGGCTTCTCTATTGTTGGGAATGGTAATCTCTGGTTGATGACGTATATTATGACAATATGTAAAGGGGTTTGCATCGCCCAAGATTGTGATCTCTATACCGTTATGTGGAAATTTGATACACTGATGGTAGGTGGATGGAACGGCTTGCATGGCATGTATCCAAGGTATTCCTAACAACAAATTGTATGGCAGAGGAAGGTCCAGAACCTGACAGATGATGTGTTTCACCATAGGGCCCATGCGGATTGGTAGTACAACAGCTCCTTTGGATGAACACTCTGCATCATCATAAGCTTTGATTGTGATATTCTTGCGAGGATCCACTGATTCAATTGCATATCCCAAAGCAGTGACTAATTATAGAGTACAGATATCCAGGCCTACTCCATTATCAATCAATACTCGCTTGATCCTATGCTGGTTGATAAACCCTTCAATGTGTAGTGAGGTGTTATGAGGTTGCTGGAAGGATGTGTTGTCACTTTTAGAGAAAGTGAGACAAGGTGATGAGCTTAGATTTCCAACCATGGCTTGGAACTGATATGTATTTAGGTTTGCAGGGATTGACGCCTCTTGGAGAGCTTGATCCAAGATTGCTTTATGAGATGGAGATAGATGCAATAGCTCTAAGATAGATATCAGTGCGAGCGTTTTGTCTAACTGTTCCACAAGGTTATACTACTTTGGATAGATGGGGTGCCTTGTGGAGCTGCTTTTATAGTAATCTTGTTGCGATGTGTAACAACATTGCAAGTGGAGTTGGGATTCTTGATGGTTATAGTTGCAATTTGTTCACTGGCATCGTATAGGTGATTCACAGTATAATTATACGTGACTTGCGTATAATTGGTGGTATCTGTGTTTCTCCCTGAAGTAGAAGGACCCCTTTGATCTTGTGATGGAAGTGGATTTTTAAACATAAGATGATCATTATTTGTTGTCTTTGGGTCATGTCCTTCGATTTTGATTTCACCTCGGTCAATAAGATCTTGAATAAGATCTTTCAATCTGTGACAATTGCTTCTCTTATGTCCTCTCCCTTGATGGAAATCACAATGTTCAGTATCCCTCCACCATGAAGGTTTGACTTGAGGTTCAAAATTTGATGTTTTGGGTAGGGTTATCAGATTTTGAGAAACTAGTTGTCGTAATATTGTTTCGATGGGTTCCCCTAAGGGAGTGTATGTTTGCTTTGGTTTTTGTTGACGCGGTCTGGGTTCATCCTGAGATGTGATGTGGCCTTGATTTGTAGGAGCAACTGTGTTAGTCTGAGGTAGGGGATTCTGTCCTGCAAATTGAACTACAGGTTGTGCACTTTTGATAGTTCTTGCATCCACAACCCAGTCATTGACAATATTTTTGTTTTTGTTCCAAAAGCTTGGTTTGTCACTGTTAAAGTGTGGGCAAGGGCCATCCTTTGGTTCATTATAGATTTTGATAAGTCCTTTCTTGATGAGAGCCTGCTCACATTTTAAGCCTTTGGTGATCATGTCATTGAAAGAGTCTGTGTCTTTGGCATCCAGGTGAAATTCCATTTCTTCGTTTAAGTTGCAAATAAATATTTCCACTAGTTCTTGTTCAGGTAATTGAAGGGAACGTTTGCTGGAAATTTGATGCCATCATTGTAGGAATACTGAGAATAGTTCACCTGGTTTTTGTTTAGTGTTACACAGATCAGCCATGGTGATATCACGTTCAATGTTATGAGAGTAATGTGCCAAGAACTTCTGAACTAGCTCTTCAAAGGTCCTAATGCCACCTGGTAGTCGGGAAAACCATGATGTGGTTGTTCCTCCCAAGCTTTGGGGAAAAAAGCGCATTAGGTATATATCTTTGTATGCCACTTCGAGGCAAGCTGAATGGAATTATCTGACATGATCTCGAGGATCTCCTTTTCCTCTATGCTTTTCGAACTTGGGTGTTTCAAACCCTTGTGGAAAAGGTGGCATATAAAGATTCATATCAAAGGGATAGGGACAAATGTCATTGAGTGAAAATTGATTAGTCTTTACGCCACTACGAAGTTGTTGGGTGAGATTTTCAACTTGTTGCCAAAACATCTCTATGTCATTTGGAGGAGGAGGTGGTGGTGGGTTACCTTGAAGAATGTTATACCTGATACGATCTCTACCTCTTTCTTCCTCATTGCGACTTTGTCATTCTAATTCTTGTCTTAGTTGTGCAAGATCAAAGTCAGAGGGGAGTTTGGCTCCTTCTTCAGCAAGCTTTAAAAAGTGAGCATCTGCATTGCTCCTAGAGTATTTCGTCAAAAAGTCTATTAAAGAGGGGGTTGTGTTGTGCCCTCTCTATTGTTGCAGGAGTAGGAGTACTCGGGTTTTCATCATTCGCATTTCCTCCAAGTGCTTCTTGAAATTCATTGATATTTTCCTCCTCTTCTTCTTCAATTTCTATTTCTCGTTGCCTTGACTGTGATCGGGTATGAGCCATTTTGTTTATAAGTTTTTGTTGAAGTTGGGTGAAAATGATGATGAGTTGTTGATGAAATGAAAGATTGATGTTTGGTGTGTCGTGTTGCATATGGATCTCTAGCACTTTAAAGGTGGATGCTACCAAAGTTTTCTTCTTGAATTGCTTGTTGATTTTGATAAGGTTTGATGTGATAAGGTTTAGAGAAATCTGAGATGTGTTACAGACTTAACCACCTAGTAATGAGAGGATTCACTCATAAACTAGTTTTAACCTACGTAGATATGTCTCTTAGGATGAGCTTATCCTAGATGTAGAAACAATCTAAAAAGTGGTTTGTGTTTGATTCAAGCAATATCCAAAAGAGAACTTAGGACAAGAACCTCTTAATGTTTTGAGAGTTGGAAACGAAGTGACGAGGTGAAGGTGAGAAATGGAGGGAATGTTTAACTTCAATAAAAGCTTTGTGTCACAAATGGAACAAATTCTACCTCTTGTCTTTCGGGTGTTGGTGGCATTTCTTGAGTTACGTTGTATGTGATACAAGTGTCTAGGAAGAAGTTGGGATTGATCTTACCTCCTTGGTTTTTGTGATAACTCAAAGCTCTATATTGCATAAAAGCTCTGCAGTTTAATGACTCTTGATCAAATTCGTTTGATTTCCCTTGAAGATAAAGACGCATGTGACGTAGAAAATCTCTATGAGAGACAAAGATTTGTCTATTTTAGATAGAAGAATTTCCTCCTCTTGATCAAAGCCTTTGAGCTCAATGGTTTTCTTTTCAAGTTGATGTTTTGACGAAGATTCTTCTTTCTCAAGATGTGAAGAATGGTCATATAGTTTGATACTCTTCTCTTTGTTTTTTTGAGATGAATACTTGTTCTGATTTTTGGATTTTATGATGTTTCTTTGACAAGAAAACAAAGCAAGCACACAAACACAATAATGTTGCCTTAAAAGGCACAAATGAGTATGGGTCTAGATCAACCCAATCCTTGGACTTCTTGTGACCCTTTCCTTTAAGCGTATTTTAGGTGTTTTCTTTCCAAAGCCTGAAGTCGGCTCAATTTGTACTTGGTTTTGACTAAAAAGAAAACACTTCAAACACTTTGTATCCCTAAGGTCAAATGGCCAGTTGCGATAAATTCAGCCCACATCTTGATATTTCTTTGACTTTGGTACTACATACCTTATGAATCCCATCGTGGCAGGTAAGGATATGATATACTAAGTCTTGCACGAGCATAACAAATAGATGATCCCTACGATAGGGGAGTCACCACTTTCATCAAGCCACAAGTGACTTTTCAAAAAGCTATGTTTCTACTAAAGGAAATGTGTATGGTGAGTATCTTGGGAGCAAAACCATCTATGCTCTTGCACTGAATTATATCACAAATATCCTCAATCAATAGAATAGGTGGGCTACTACTTAAAGGTGTTTAGTCATTTTCGATGTCTTTGGATATAAGTTCATTCTGCAGTGACTCACTTAAGAACCTTGTAGCTTGTGGTGGGGCCCATTTGTCCTTTCAGGAAGTTACACTGTAGGAACATATATACCCAAGGCTACAGCTTTCACTCTCACCAGATTTCTATAGAGGCTCGAAGGATTTACCGCGCGAGGTCGTTCCCAAGAGTAACGATCCCTTGGCAGGTCTCTCTTAAAAAGATAAAAATTTGAGTGTTACTAACACTTTTCTCTTGCACCTAGGACCATGAAAGTCAAGGGAGAGGATAGTGTGTGTTAGAAGTAGGACCACTCGACAAACTTTGCACGAGTGTGCCAATCACGAAAAGCACTTTGTTCTTTTTAACTGATTTTCATTGCAATGTGATCTAACTATTTGGAGATGTTGCTCCAACAATCATGGTGTTCTTTTTAACTTTCAAAGGTAAAATGTGTTTGTAAACTAGGAAATTGAAATCCTAGTCAACTGAATTGAAAAACACGTTTTTGCTTGAAGTAAAATTATTTTGCAAGGTAAGACAAATTGATTGTGAGTTTTTTTTTATTTGCACCAAAATGGAAGTGTTGATTGTGAATTTTTAGTTTGATGCAAGAAATAAATTTGCCTTGTTGATTCTAAGCACCAAAAGAAAATTGAGCCTAACTTGCAAGAAAACAAAGGTTGTTTTTTGTGAATTTTATTGCACCGAAAGGAAGTGATCCTAACTTGCAAGGAAGTGAAAGTTTGTTTTTGTTCAATTTTAAAGCACCAAAAACAAATTTGTCCTAACTTGCAAGAAATGAAAAATTGTTTTTGTTCAATTTTATAGCACCAAAACCAAATTTTTACTTTTTAACGAAGTTAGTTTACACCTGCACAAGGAACAAATAGTTAGTAAAATCCAAATCTAGGGGAGGCTTCCACAAGCCTACGAAAAATCACTTTTTTAGTTACAAGGTCATTTTTACAACGTTCTGTTACAATAGCGCCATTCTGTGTGCAAACAGGAGCGCTATTTAACACGAATGCGCTAATAGAAAGACAAAAGCGCTAAAAGGAAAATCCTGACAGCAAAGACAAAAGCGCCAAAACAAGCACAAAAGCGCTATTTAAGCTACAAAAGCGCTAAATAAGGTTAATAGCGCCAAACTTGAGACAATAGCGCTATTGTAAAAACAATAGCGCTAGAATATCAAATTGCAATAGCACTACAATGCGATCAAAAGCGCTAAAGCGCGACCTGTGTGTCAAGTTTAGCATTTAAACATGTTAGTAGTTTTTTTTTAAAAATTGTTTTGGGTGTTTGGATTCACATTGGGTTCACCAAATGATGCTCTACAAAAAGAGTTAGAAAATTTGTTCGAAGACAACACACACACACGAGCAAAAACATTAGTGTTAGCAAGAAAAGATTATTTTAAACAGGCATATCAAAAGAGATACTAAAAGCATGAGAGAATATTTGACTAAGGAAGTAAATATGATGAGGCATCTCCAAATGCCTTCTAACATGCTCTTAGATCCTTCTCCTTTGTTCCTCTCCTCTCCAAGTTGCAAACTAGTGTAGCTCTCAACAACTTTTTGCACTATGGATGCTTATGGAGGTTTGAGATTGAAGTATTTGCTCTAAATGTGAATAAAAAGCTAATACTAGATGCTATGATGCTAAAATGATTTGTTTTAAACCAAAGTGACAAGATATTAGTGATTTATGTTAAATGCTCTCTAAAATTCTCTATAACTTAGATGCATACAAGTTTTCAGGATCTGGATTATGAATAAATGGGCTCTATTTATAGAAAAAATGGAGCAATGGATGGTTGAGATTGAGTAATCTCAACAAGGGTCAGGATTGAATGATATTCAATCCATGTGAAGGCTTTCAACCCAATCCAAGGATGACAAGTGTTAATGTGAGATAGGTTGAGAGGAGACGGAATAAGCATTAAATGTTTGACATGACCTGAGAGTTAACTTTGGAGTTAAGGTCAAGGTTGGATTGAGTGAATGAAATCTTATTCAAAGAATAAAGCTTTTATCCAATGGATAAACTCTTGTGCAAAGGCAAAAGGGATAACCATGGTCAAAGCAATAAATGCTTGAGGAGACACATGAGTGCAAGTTGAAATAACCATAAATGGTTATGTAAGAGCCATAAATGGTCATGTAAGAGTCATTAGTGGTCTTGGAAGACTTTGGAGGTTAAATTGTTGAACACACAAAGCATTAAATGATTTTCAAAGACTTTGAATTTTTTGAGAAGTGACTCCAAGTTGCTTAGGAGTGTGACAATAATTAGGGGATGGATTAGGCTAATTAGGAAGGGGTTAGAAGAATCTAGAAGAGGATTTAGGAATGCAAGTGGATTTGGTGGGTGAGGGAAAATAGGATTTTTATTTAAAATAAATTAATTTATTTCAATAAATGTGTGCAAGTTGCATTTGTAGGAAAATGCAAGTGGGGGGGATAAATGATTTAAATAAATGTTTGATTTTAATTTATTTAAAAGAGGAAAAGGGGATTAAATGAAATAAATATGATTTATTCATTTAATTGATTTGTGAATTTGGTTTAATGAATTAATTAAAATAGATTGAATAATTTATTTAATTAATAGGAGAATGTTTAAAGATGAATTAATTAAATATTAATTTAATTAACTGATGGCTTAGTGGATTTTAATCAAATAAATAGCAAATATTCATTTAATTAAACTAGATAGATTTATGTGACTACAAGTGTCATAATACGATCCCATAGGATCAAAGGGATCATTCTCATGTCTCACAAGGGCCGAGAAACATGCCTAGGAAGTTTGACAATTTTTCACACTTTGAGCACTTGAGCTAGTTTGTTGGTAGGGTGTGGCCCAAATTGATCGAGGGAGTTGGAAAGTGAAATGAAATCATGCCTAGCATAAACCTATCCACACAAAAACATACGAGCTGACAATTAGGTGCCACGACGAGTGGATTGAAAGTTAGGGCATAGTGCAACTTTTGATTGAACTCATTTTATGCTTTTTGTTGCAATTGAGAAAGTGTTGGCACAGACAAATGGATGCGATTCTTAAAAAACTGAGAGGAATTTTTGTAGTATCATAACACAATCCCATAGGATCAGATGACTTGGTGGTATGTCTCACGGGCACCAAGAAACACGTTTGTGAAGTTTGACAATTTTTCACACTCTGAGCACTTGAACAAGTATGTCGGTAGGGTGTGGCCCAAATTGATCGAGCAAGTTGGAGAGTGAAATGAAGGCATGCCTAGAATAAAATCAGCCACACAAATGCATACAAGATGATGGTTCAGGGCCACAATGAGCAGATTGAAAGTTAGGGTGTAGTGTAACTTTTCATTGAACTCATTTTTTCAATTTTGCCGCACCTGAGAAAGTGTTGGCACAAGCAAATTGATGTGTTTCAAAAACCAAGAGAGGTTTTTGTAGAGTGTCATAATATGACCCCATATCATTATACATCTTGTTCATATGTCTCACAGGTGCCTAGAAACATGTCCACAAAGTTTGACAATTTTTCACACTTTGAGCACTTGAGTAAGTTTGTCAATAAGGTGTGGCCCGGATCAATCGGGAGAGTTGGAGAGAAAAATGAAGTCATGCTTAGCATAACCCAACCACATGAACATGTATGAGCTAATATTTTGGTGCCACAACGAGTGAATTGAAAGTTAGGGCATAGTGCAACTTTTCATTGAACTCACTTTACGCTTTTTGCCGCAACTGAGAAAGTGTTGGCACAGGAAAATGGATGTGATTCTTCAAAAACTAAGAGGGGGTTTTGTAGAGTATCATAATGCAACCATGTAGGATCAGACAACTCATTTGTATGTATCACGGACACCAAGAAATGTGTCTATAAAATTTGACAATTTTTCACACTTTGAGCACTTGAGTGAGTTTGTCAGTAGGGTGTGGCTCGGATCGGACAAGAAAGTTGGAGAGAGATATGAATACATGCCTAGTGTAAAAAAAGCCATACAAAAATGTACGAGATGATAGTTTGGTGCCACAATGAGCAGATTGAAAGTTAGGGCGTAGTGCAACTTTTCATTGATCTCATTTTACACTTTTTGCTGCAACTGAGAAAAGTGTTGGCACAGGAAAATGGATGCGATTCTTCAAAAAATAAGAGATTTTTTTGTAGAGTGTCATAACAGGACCTTGTAGGATTAGACGATTCATTCATATGTCTCATGGGAGCCGAGAAATGCATCCATGAAGTTTGACAATTTTTCATACTTTGAGCACTTGAGCAAGTTTGTTGGTAGGGTGTGGTCCAGATCGATCGGGTGAGTTCTAGAGAAAAATGAAGGCATTCCTAGCATAAAATCGGCCACATAGACATGTGCGAGTTAATAACTTGGTGCCACAATGAGCGGATTGAAAGTTAGGGCGTAGTGTAACTTTTCATTGAACTCATACGACGCTTTTGTCACAACCAAGAAAGTGTTGGCATGGGAAAATGGATGCAAGTATTCAAAAACCAAGAGAGGTTTTTTTAGAGTGTTAGAACATGACCCCATAGAATCAGATAGATCATTCATATGTATCATGGGTGTTAAGAAATACGTTCATGAAGTTTGATAATTTTTCACAGTTTGAGCACTTATGCGAGATTGTCGGTAAGGTGTGGCCTAGGTCAATCGAGTGAGTTGGAGAGAGAAATAAAGGAATTCCTAGCATAAAACTAGCCACATAGACATCTATGAGCTAATAGTTTGGTCCCAAGATGAGCGGATTGAAAGCTAGGGCATAGTGTAACTTTTCATTGAACTCATTTTATATTTTTTGTCTCAACTAGGAAAGTGTTGGCATGGGAAAATGGATGCAAGTCTTCCAAAACTGAGAGAGGATGTTTTAGAGTGTCATAAGAAAACATTGTAGGATCAGATGGATTGTTTGTATGTCTTACAAGCATTGATAAATCTGATACTGGTTTTTGACAATTTTTCACACTTTGAGCACTTTCGGGATTTCTAGTATAAAATTGGCCACTTGGATGCGTACGCACTAATGGTTTGGTGCCATGACAAGCATAATGAAAGTTAGGGTGTAATGCAGCTTTTCATTGAACTCACCTAACACTTTTTGTTGCAACCGAGAAAAAGTCACCACGGGAAATTGGATGTGAATCTTTCAAAATTGAGAGAGGTCTTTTTAGAGTGTCATCTCATGACCTTGTAGGATCAAAAAACTTGTTTGTGTGTGTCACAGGTGCTAAGAAACGCGATGCCAAATTTTGATAATTCTTCACACTTTGAGCACTTTAGGGATTTTGCCAACAGGATGTGGCTCAGATCGATTGGATGAGTTGGCGATTGAAATAAAGGAATTACTAGTGTAAACTTAGCCACCTAGATTCATATGTGCTAACGGTTTGGTGCCACAATGAGCGGAATGAAATTTAGGGTGTAATGCAACTTTTCATTGAACTAATCTGATGCTTTTTGTTAGAACCGAGAAAGCGTTGGCATGGGAAAATAGATGTGAATCTTCCAAAACCAAGAGAGGTTTTTTTAGAGTGTCATAACATGACCCTGTAGGATTAGACAACTCATTTGTGTGTATCACAGGCACTGAGAAATGTGATGCCAAATTTTGATAATTTTTCACACTTTGAGCACTTTAGGATTTGGTTGGTAGGGTGTGGCCCGAATTGATCAAATGAGTTGGCAAGTGGAAAAAGGCATTCCTAGCATAAAATTGGCCACCCAGATACATACATGTTTATGGTTTGGTGTCACGACAAGTGGAATGAAAGTTATGTTACAAGTGTGGTTGTCGTTGCACCAAAAGATCGACCTATTAATATCCGATACAACCACTAGACTTATAGAATCCATAGGAGGTGGTTAAGCCATGTCACAAACCTGAGTGTTGCACTGCATAGCACAAGGAAACCAAGGACGCACACCTTGCAACATTCCCCCCGAGCACAAGCAAGGGGTTTTAACCTGTGACCAAGCTCTGATACCACTTGTTACAAGTGCGGTTTTTGTTGCATCGAAAGATCGACCTATTATTGCCTGATACAACCACTAGAATTATAGAATCCATAGGAGGTGGTTAAGCCATGTCACAAACTCGATCACTGCACTGCACAACACAACACAAGGAGACCAATAGCGCACACCTTGCAACAAGTTAGAGCATAATGCAACTTTTCATTGAACTCATCTAACAATTTTTGTGGGCACTGAGAAAGTGTTGGCACGGGCAAATGGATGCGAGCCTTCCAAAATTGAGATGTAATGCCTGCCAAAATACCTTAGAGAAAATAACTAATCTAACCAACAAAATAGAGATAATTTTTTTTAAAGATCTACTAATGCAACATATTATTCTACAAGTACTCATATGCATTAATCATAACATTACATGAATGCATAAACAACTTAAACATAATCATATAATTAACAACATATTACGCAAGCGGAATAACAATACAACAACTATCCATCCCTAGGGTATCTCAACATCATTTCTTAATGAACAATAACACATTTAAGCACATCCATAATCATGATACCATTAACATCCATTACATTTAGTTTCTAATCAATTACCTCATTCCTAACATGTGAATTATGAAATATCAAATGCAAATCCTACATATCCCCATTAACTCTTGGATTCATTTGAAGGTACCAATCAAATGTTCCTAATTTCCCTTTTAAACTAATTAACATGATGATATCATCTTCCACATAAAGTATTACCTAATGCAAATCTAGTTCATATCCTTTAAGGATAATCATACATGTACCTACAAGCTTCTCATACATATTCATTTTCAAGAGACTATTTCAAGGGTAAAATTAATCATAATTAATCGGATTTATAAGAGTGAATCACAAACTCTAATCCAATTAAAATAAACTCCTAAATGACAATGAAATATAGATGCAACAATTGAATAATTAAACTAATCAAACTCCCTATTTTGCATCATGGCTTCCATTGCTCTTCTCCAAATTGTGTGATAGGTGGCTCTTAGGTGTTGCACTAGGATTCCTGCATATGATAGACACAATTATTTTAAAGATAGTGATTCGAGATTGAAATTGAGAAATAAGCCTTGCTTTTATAGATTTTCAAGTGAGATGGGGTGATATTTGGAACTGAAGTGTTGATTGATAGTTCATTGATTTTTAACGATTAGTTAAGTGGCTTGATTGGTTTGTTAACTCATTTTATTGATCTATTAACAATATTGATTGGATAGTGGACTCAATTGATTGACTAGTAGACTAAATTGATTAGGGAGATGACTTATTTGATTGATTATCCAGAAAAGGCGATTGAGAGTGAAAAGGGGACATTGGAGAGTTAACTGATTAGTTAATTGATTTGATGAATCAGTCAAGATTTTGAACATGTGTTGTAGGAATTTGAATTGAAATTCCATTTCATTTTGATTTGAATTTGAATTTGGATTTTCGAATGATGAAATGCACAAGAGATTTGCTAAAATTCAGATTTGGTGAAATGTGAATTTGAGAAAATGAAATTAGATGGAATGAGTTGAAACTCGAATCTGGAGAATTGAAGAAAATAATTAGTTAATTAAATAATTTAAATGAAAGTATTTAATCATTAGAAATAGAATTAATTAAATAATAAAGATTATTTAATTAAGGGATTAATCGCAATTAATTAAATAATTAATATTTAAGAAAGGGGGTTAATGATGAATTTATTAAAAGATAGAAATTGAATGATTAGTGATGTGACAAGTGATGATTGAGTTAGTTCAGAAGAATAATTAGCTTAATTAAATAATTAAAGAATTACTTAATTAATAAGATGAATAATTAGTGTGTGATTAATGAGAAATTTTTAGGTGTCTACATTTGCCCCTCTTTGAGTTGACATTGTTTCAAAGAAAATGAAAAATTTCTACCCCAGTATACCCTAGTGACGCTTTTAGGTGTAAATATGCCCCCTCAGGAAAAGTGGTCAAAAAATTATGGAATTGAGACTGTGTTTTTGATACAATGCTAGTGAGCAATCGTGTCAAGTTTCGTGCGATTTTGAGTCCATTGGATTGGTCTACAATTGATTTGAAGTTCAGGGGATTCACAACCATGAGAGTGGTAAAAAACCCTAATTTTGAGCTATAAATAGTGATTTAGCCCTTTCATTTGGTCATTTGTATTCTTTGAGTTCATAGAATTCTTATTTGATATTCTTGCTTTCTTGTGACTTTGCGAGCATCATGGTCAGTCATCGAGCATGCTTGCACTTGTCAAATCGAGTCCAACCATACCAGAGACCACCCGGGACTGGAGGCATGGTATGCTTTCAAAATTGCTTGTTTTTACCTGTTTTTGTCCAATTTTTTGAAAATTTCCTCAGAGAAAAATTCCTTAATTAATGTGCATTCACTTATCGATTTATGTGCATTCGCTTCAATTAGTTCGTATTTGCTTTTAGTAATGCGCATTTGATTAAATTCTTCGCATTTGATGGTATTGATACGTATTTGATGTTATTGTTGTGCATTCATCTTGATAAATTTGCAAGCATTTTTAATGTTATGCATTCGATTCAAATTATTTGCATTAGATTTTAATGATTTTCATTTGACACAAGTAATTCGCATTCGTTGTAAAGTTTAGTTTTTCAACATGTATAAATTGTGGTTTGTCGTACAGATAGTTTACCTAACATATTTCTCTTGTTTTCTCTTGCAGAAGAATTTGAGTCTACTTGTTTGTAGACAGACAAGGCCTGATGGTCTCGACCGCCAAGATGAGTTGCTTGCAGAGGATATTGCTTTGATTCGACATGTGGGTTTGTATCATGTATTACACTTGCCCAAGGTTACGACCAACAGGGCCATGATCATAGTGTTGGTTGAGCACTAGCATTCAGAGACTTGTTCATTCCATTTACCCACTAGTGAGGCATCGATTACCTTCGAGGATGTTCAGTGTATTTTGTACATTCCAATCCATGGAGCCAAAGTTGTATACGGGCATAGACTAGGTATTATTGGATTATGTGATCTCTTTGAGTGCATTGAGCAGGATTTGCATATGAGAGACCGATATGAGATATCGTGGGAGCATATGGATTATGATGATCTCACTATAGTTCTAAGCAGTATTGCAGTAGGTATTTTGATACTTGATAGGAGGACTCATGGATTTCCAATTGGATGGGGTCATGTGCTCCATGACATGATTGTTCACAGGAGTATATTTTCTTAAGGTCTGTGTCTTATTGTGACCTTAAATTACCAGATGGACGACATTGTATACCTTAGGAAAAGATCTATTGGATGTGGCATTACTTTTCTCTAGGTCTAGGCTTGGGAGCATATAGCTATCTCTTGACTAGTTGTTCATGTAGATCTTGAGGGTGAAAAACCTTATGCATACAAGTACACTCCAGGGATCACACATAGGGGTTCAGAGAACACCTTCTAATAGAGGCCTCATCTTGACATTCTTCAGTACTTCACTTGGTGACCATATTTGGATTGCCCCAATTGGGCAGATGATGCTCAACACTTACCATTCTATCATTAATAGAGGTATCTTATTGGTCTAGCTTTAGATACCCAATGGATCATTGATATACATCTTCTAGGATGGGTACATTGACACTTTGGAGAGGTATAAGGTATACCAAATGTGACTGCATATTTTGCTCATGTGACTCATGAGATTGGTGACTCGGGTGCTTGCATTCAGCCTCATGTTGTGATTGTTGAGTTCAATTTGCTTCATGTAGTGCAGTGGGGTTGAGTAGAAGGGTTAGCTAATCCAAGGACCACTCCTCAGTATGATGGTTGGTGGGCACCATGCAAACCTATGCCTTTGATAGATCCCACAATTCCTATCTCGTTGTAGTAGATTCGACACCAGGGGCCACGGGGAGGGAGAGGAGGAGGATGGGATAGAGTAGTAAGACAGGTTGTGGCTATTATACCAACAACCAAGGAGGAGGAGATGGAGGAGGAGGAGGGGGATGAAGAGGAGGTAGACATTAGTGGAAACACTGAGTCTAGCAGTTTGGAGGATAGTGGTGATAGTGATGGTTCTACCTCAGGATCATCTAGTAGTGGAGGGGATGGTGATGATGAGGGGGAGAGGATATTGATATGCTCGATATTGAGGATGCTCCTACTATGGAGGGTGGTGGAGATGGAGGATAGGGTGGAGATGGTGATGATGATGATGATCCACAAGTGCTAAGAGCACGGATCTAGAGTTTGGAGGATGTGGTGGTGAGGTTGAGGTAGAGACGAAGCGATGATAGGGATCTATTTCTCAGGGATTATACAGCCTTGGAGAGAGAGAGAGAGATTAGATTGTTGCGGAGAGGGATCGCCTCTAGAGAGAGTGAGATGAGGTTATATGGAGGGCATATTTGTGCATTGACTCTTATCAGAGATATTTTGTTGTTGGTACAGATGCATGTCAGATGGTTGATAGGTTATTCCATGTTGGATATGAGACAACATACTTGCATCATCACTATGAGGCAGTTGTCCTTGAGTGTCAGAGATTACCTAGCTATAGAGCCTCTCGATCTCAGAGCATATCATAGTTGTAGAGTCTGGACACGAGCAATGTTGGAGTGACGGTTCCACCTTAGGCACCATCATGACATCCTGGGGCAGGATCTAATAGGCATGACCCTCCTAGTGATTTGGGTAGTGTCGGTTGACACTTATTGACAATTTTATTTGGGCCATTGGGTTTTTTTTGTATATTCTGACACATTATCATTTTTGAGTTATATATGATATTCATTTTTTATGGTGGTTTATATGCTTTGTGTTTATTGATGGTGCATGTTTCCATTATGCAGTCTATATGATTTTATTTAGGATTTCTATGTGATGCATGATTCTATGTGATTATCCTATATGTTGTTTATGATGCATGAATGTATACTAAAATGAATGCAATGTTATGTGATTAACTGCAAATGCAATTAAATTGTCCTAAATTAATATAATTCAATGATAATGATTCTAAATGATGTTTGATACAATCACTAACGAAAATGTTTGTAACTAACTTTGAGTTCAATGAATGAATGGAACTATATAAAGGTGGTTCAAATGATAATAAACTTAAAATGAGTTGATATTATAATGCAAATAAATGATTTTAAGTAATAATGCAACTAAATGAATGCAACTAATGCAACTAAATGAATGAAATTAATGAATCAACTAAATGAATACAACTAAATGGCTCGACTAAATGAATAAATGTAATGCAACTAAATGAATCAACTAAATGAATGAATGTAATGCAACTAAATGAATCAATTACTTTTTATTTCAAATGTGCTAGAATATTGTTTTACCCTTTTAACTCAATTAATTTAGAAGAATGTTAGTTGGATGAAAGAGAGGGAAAAAATGATGAGAGAGAGATTATGTTAAATGATGGAATGATGAGAAAGAGTAATTAGGCCAATCCATGAAAAAGATACTTAAATGAAGAATGATCTTGATTGATACAATCAACATGATGAGATTTAGAAAATTGAAATGATATGATTGATGATTAATGATCCTTTGTGTCTTTATTCATAGCGCAGCACGTATTCATCACTAAGCCTTATTATGTAACAATGAAGCTGGGTACATCAAGGTATAAGGAACCAAGATGTAAAGATATCTCATTGCAAGAAGAAACATGTAGCAGACAAGGAGTGAACCCTCTATTCTAGGAATGATGTTGGGAGTTGAGGTATGTGTGGCATTTAGATATTGAATGCACTTATCACATACACCCATAACACTATTGCTCCATAACTTCATTGGTTCACACCATAAACAAAATAGAAAGAAAAGGGTCATGCCCATCATAGCTCCTCTAGTCACTTTTGGACATGCTTGAGTAGCATAAAAACATGATCTTTGCCAATTGATAAAAGATAAAAAAAAAATTAGACAAAACTCAGCAGCTATACTGAATGTGCCTTTGCTTTGATTGTTTGATGTGATAGTTGATGATGTCTGATTTCATAAAGTTTGGACCCTATTTAAGATTAACCTGTCTGGTTTTGAGTGTATCTATCTTTGTTTAAGACAAGTTAATGATCACTTGATATGAATAGTGTTAGGTCCCGGAGACAATTGAGAGGGGGGGGTGAATCAGTTGTCCAATAAATTCAACCAAAATTAACTTAACCAAAACTTAATGCTTAATACCGGTAAACCAAACTTTATGTTGGTAGATAGTTTTATCAGTTAATTGTAGTACCGGTAAAGATTAATGCATGAAACAAAAAGACAATAATATCCACAACACATAACACAAATATTTGTACATGGAAACCCTGTAAGGGGAAAAACCACGATGGGAAGCCTTACCCACAATCAAATGATACTACTACAGATAGTATGTGTGTACAATATGGATTTTGCACATGCAGAAAGGCCAGCTACCTAGAGCTCACTTCTTAATCACAAAATGAGAGTCACACTGACTACAATTGGATGGTTAAATCCAATGATAATGTATTGCATAAAATAGCATCTTCATATGCTGGATTCAATACCAGTTTAGTTCTGATTGCCTTCACAAAAAATTCCTTCAACCTTCAAATGATGTTTGCATGTATCGCTCTACTTATTTTCGCATATACCTTATTACAATTCTTTTTCCCAAATGCATATCAATCTCACAAATGAGATCTTACATTTATACCATAACCTAAGACCAATTGAATAGGTCGGCTCACTAAAAGATATTACAATAAAATCAATTACAAATAAATCAATATCCGATGCATGATGTTGGCTCAATGCATTTACAATAATAATAAATCATCTCCATAACGTGTCGTGTCGATCTGGAATAGATATGTCTAATGGTGCATATCCTGGACCTATTTGCCGGTAACAACAAATATGCAAACCTGAATAAACAAATAACCAAATCACCAAAACCAAGTGATCGAATAATGTCTTCAACATAACCAAGTAGTCTCCAAGTCATTCCAAGTGCTGGTGAGCAATATAAAATATCGGTGAACCAAATACCGGTGACTGTGCATAAGTCTCTGACTTGCCGGTGAACATAAACAAAATCTCCAAGTGCTGATAAGTGTTGACAAATGATGACAGGTGTTGACATCAATGACAAAACCATATCAACATATCCAAAATACCAACAATCTCTCCCTTTGGCATTGATGGCAACACAAGATGGAAAAACCATCAAAGTGACAAAATAGAAATGCCAAAAACCAAAAACCAATCTCAACCAGAAATGAAAATATAGATACAGAGAGTAATCAATCTCTCCAACAATCTCTCCCCAAAGTAACAATCTCTCCCCCAAGGGATAATGTGTTTTTTCATATCAATCTCTCCCCCTTTGACATCAAATGCCAAAGTATTACAAAAACCAGTTTCAAATACAATATACATACTTATTATACCAACTACTCCCCCTGAGAAGTAGCTCTCCTCATAAAAGCCGGAAAAATATTTCTCTGTTAATTCTGTTGGTTGATGACAAACATAAACTTCCTAAGTCTCTACTGGTGGGGGTAGGACTCCAAGTTGCTCTCTGAGATATTCAAAAGTCTCCTTAGGCAAAGGCTTTGTAAAAATATCTGCAATCTTCTCTTTAGTATTCACATAACCAATTTCACTTCTTTTGCTTCAACATTCTCTTTTAGAAAATTGAATTTGATAGAAACATGTTTAGTTTTAGAGTGAAATACCAGGTTCTTTGATATATCAATTGCTGCCATATTATCACAGTAAATAGTTTTAGGTTCCTTGCATTTTACCTTTATGTCCTTCAAGATTTGTTTGATCCATAATACCTGTGTATAGTTAGTTGTTGTTGCAACATATTTTGATTCTGATGTTGATAGACTTGTACAACTCTGTTTCTTGCTCAACCATGAAATTAGTCTGCTACCAAGAAAAAATGCTCTGCCGGTGGTGCTTTTTCTATCATCCACATCTCCTGCCCAATTAGCATCTATGTATGCACATAAGTCAAAATTTTCATCTTTAGGATACCATAAACCAAGATTTGTAGTGCCTTATAGGTACCAGAAAATCCTTTTCACTACTGATTCATGATTTTCTTTAGGATTACTCTGAAATCTTGAAACAATACATACTGCATTCATAATATTAGGTCTTGTTTGTGTCAAATACAGTAAACCTCCTATCATAGACTTGTATCTAGTCGGATTAACAGGTGTTGATTCATCCTTGAAAGATAATTTATCAGTTGTAGTCATAGGTATGCTTATCGGTTTACAGTTTTCCATGCCGAATTTCTTTAGTAGTTCCTTTAAGTACTTAGATTGACATAGGAATATACCTTTATTAGTCTGTGAAATCTTCAATCCTAAAAATAATTTTATCTCTCCAATCATAGAAATTTCAAATTCTTATTGCATTTTGTTAAAAAAGTCTTCACACAAACCATCTTCTCCTCCAAAGATTATATCATCAACAAAAAATTCAATAACCAAGATGTCATAATTAGTCACTTTGCAATATAGATTGTTGTCAGCATTACCTTTAGTGTACTCAAGCTTTAAAAGATATTTGTCCAATCTAGCATACCAAGCTCTAGGAGCTTATTTCAATCCATAAAAAGCTTTCCTTAACCTGCATACCATGTCTTTGTTATCTGTCAAAGAAAATCCATCAGGTTTTTCAATATAAACTTCTTCTTCAAGATCTCCATTCAGAAATGCGCATTTAAGATCCATTTGATATACTTTGTAGTTCTTGTGTGCTACAAAAGCCAATAAAAGTCTGGCTGCCTCAATTCTAGCTACCAATGCAAAGGTTTCATTGTAATCAATTCCTTCTTTCCATGAATATCCCTTACACACTAATCTTGCTTTGTTTCTGATTACCTTACCATCTTTATTAAGTTTATTTCTAAAAACCCATTTAGTTCCAATTACATTTTTGTCTTTAGGCTAGGGAACTAATGACCAAGTGTTATTCCTTTCAATTTGTTCCAATTCATCTTCCATAGCTTTAATCCAATATTTATCTTCACATGCCTCATGAATTGATGTAGGTTTAATTTGAGAAATAAGACATACCTCTTCATTTGCCAATCTTCCTCTAGTCATAGCCCCTTGAAATTTGTTTCCAATTATCTGATCTTCAGAATGATTCAATCTTACATACCGGGGTGTTTTTACTTGATGTTCTTCTTCAATGACTGTTGAATCTCTAGATGATGCTGGTGTAACTGGATCACCATTTTGTACCGGTGTATTCATAGTAGGTTCATTTGTGATTATCTCTATTGCCAGTTCAGAGTCTATGTACCTTGAATTTCCTCTAAACTATTCATCAATCTTCACATTTGCACTCTCAACAATTTTTTGCAATCTCTTGTTAAAACATCTATATGCCTTGCTCTTAGATGAATAACCAAGAAATATTACTTCATCGCTTCTAGGATCAAATTTGCCAATATACTCATCTCTTCTAATATAGCATTTACCTCCAACTATTTTGAAATATTTAAGAGTAGGAGTATTACCAAACCATAGTTCATGAGGAGTCTTACCAGTTTCACCTCTGATGTGAACTTTGTTGAATGTATAAACTGTTGTATTGACCGCTTCTCTCCAGTATATATGAGGTAGATTTGCTTCTGATATCATACTTTTGGCTGCATCCAAGATAGTTCTATTTTTCCTTTCCACAACTCCATTCTGCTAGGGTGTCCGGGGTGCTGATAACTGTCTTCTGATCCCATTCACTTCACAGAATGTATTAAATTCCTTAGATGTGAATTCTCCTCCTTGATTTGATCTCAAACATTTTATTTTCTTGTCCGTTCCATTTTCTACCATAACCTTTAATAGTTTGAATTTTCCAAATGCTTCAGATTTCTCCCTAAGAAAAGTAACCCAACACATTCTAGAATAGTCATCAATGATTAGCATAAAATACCTATCTCCTTGAATACTTCTAGCTCTTGCTGGACCACATAAATAAGTATGAAATAAATCAAGAACATTGTTAGACTTTTCTAGAATACTCTTGAAAGTAGCTCTAACTTGCTTTGCAAATGGACATTCCTCACATACCGGATTGTGAGGTTTAACAATCTTAGGTAAATCTCTTACCACCTTAGTTGTACTGATTTTCACAATGCAATCAAAATTTACATGACAAAGTCTCTTATCCCATAACCAACTTTCATCAATATGTGCAATCAAACATGCTTTCTCATTGTTGTTCAAATGAAAGATATTACCTCTAGTCTGATTACCGGTTGCAATTTCCAAACCAGTTCTATTTAAGATTTTCCATTTACCATTCTTGAATTGTAACTGAAACCCTTTCTCAACTAATTGACCAACACTCAAAAGATTATGCTTCAAACCTTCAACATAGTAAACAATATCAGTATTGTTCTTACCATCAAAAGATATAATGCCTTTTCCTTTTATCAAACAAGCTTTATCATCTCCAAATCTTACTAGACCTTCATTGTATTCCTGAAAGGTTAAGAATTTACTCTTATCACCAGTCATATGATGTGAACATCCTAAATCAATAATCCATTCACCCTTATCTTCAAGTTTAGCTACCAGGGCCTGCTCTACCGGTTGAACAGTAGGTGCCAGTTGATCTTTTGTTATAGAAACAAAAGCCCATCCATTGTCTGCCAGATCTTCATTAGAATCATCTGTAACTCCTTCATCAATATAATAACAAGATTTGTCTCTATTCTTCTTAAACTTGTATTTCTGATAGTCAGGGTTAGGCTTATATGTTCTTTTAGCTTCTTCTCTTAATCTTGCATGTCTATCAGGACATCTAGAATCCATATGACCAATCTTATTATAGTTAAAACATTTAAAGGGTGCTTTACCTTCATACTTACTTCCAATTGGACCTTTAGGCATTTTCCTTGAAAATAGTGCTTCAAGTTCTTCAAGTTCTTCATTTTCTCTCTTCCTTTGTTCAAGTTCTCTTGCATAGAAGGCTTTCCAATCAGATTTATCAGATGATGATGATGATGGTGCAGATGATGATGATGCCTTGAAAACTAGATTTGTCTTGATAGAAGTAACAGGACCAAATTCCTCAAGTTCAAAAGCTGAAAGTTTTCCAACCAAAGTGTCTCTAGATACTGATGCATTAGGCATTGTTCTCAATTCATTTATAGTAGTAACTTTCATTTTATATGTCAGTGGAAAAGCTCTTAAAACTTTAGAAACAATCTCATCTTCACTTAAGGTTCCTCCACAACATTGTATACCCCAAAAAAATTCATTTACTCTTTCCATAAAAGAAGAAATTCTTTCTTCTTCTTCCATTTTCAGACTTTCATGCTTGACCCGGAAGCATTCAATTTTTGTAATTTTGACTGTGGAATCTCCTTCATTCAATGTTTCCAGTTTGTCCCAAATAGCTTTAGCAGTAGATCTGTCTGACAATCCCATGACTTGTTGATCTGATAATGCGCTCAAAAGTGCTTCTCTTGCTTTGCAATCATTTTCTTCATCTTTAGCCAAGGTAGGTGGATTAGGTTAGCCTTGAGTAGGAGCAATATAGCCATTATTTGTAACATCCCATATGTCCTTTCCAATGCAATTCAGATGTGTCTCCATCCTGATCTTCCATATGCCATAGTTAGTACCATCAAGTTTCAGACTATCCTTCCTGAAATAGTTAGAAGACAATGGATCTCCTCATGCTATTAAACTTCTACAAAAGAGGACTACTACTCTAATACCAATTGTTAGGTCCCGGAGACAACTGAGAGGGGTAGGTGAATCAGTTGTCTAATAAATTCAACCAAAATTAACTTAACCAAAACTTAATGCTTAATATCGATAAACCAAACTTTATGCCAGTAGACAGTTTTATCAGTTAATTGCAGTACCGGTAAATATTAATGCATGAAACAGAAAGACAATAATATCCACAACACATAACACAAATATTTGTACTTGGAAACCCTGTAAGTGGAAAATCCATGGTGGGAAGCCTTACCCACAATCAAATGATACTACTATAGATAGTATGTGTGTACAATATGGATTCTGCACATGCAGAAAGGCCAGCTGCCTAGAGCTCACTACTCAATCACGAAATGAGAGTCACACTGACTACAATTGGATGGTTAAATCCAATGATAATGTATTGCATAAAATAGCATCTTCATATGCTAGATTCAATACCAGTTTAGTTTTGATTTCCTTCACAAAACCTTCCTTCAACCTTCAAATGATGTCTGCGTGTATAGCTCTGCTTATTTTTGCATATACCTTATTACAATTATTTTTCCCAAATGCATATCAATCTCACAAATGACCAATTGAATAGGTCGGCTCACTAAAAGATATTACAATAAAATAAATTACAAATAAATCAATATCCAATGCATGATGTCGGCTTAATGCATTTACAATAATAATAAATCATCTCCATAATGTGTCGTGCTGATCTGGAATAGATATGCCTGTCGATGCATATCCTGGACCTATTTGCCGGTGACAACAAATATGCAAACCCGAATAAACAAATAACCAAATTGCCAAAACCAAGTGATCGAATAATGTCTTTGACATAACCAAGTAGTCTCCAAGTCATTCCAAGTGCCAGTGAGCAATATAATTTGTTGGTGAACCAAATACCAGTGACTGTGCATAAGTCTCTGACTTGCTAGTGAACATAACCAAAATCTCCAAGTGCTTATAAGTGTTGACAAATGATGACAGGTGTTGACATCAATGACAAAACCATATCAACATATCCAAAATACCAACAAATAGTGATACAAATGATAAGACAGTTTGATCAGTTGATTGCAGAATTTTGGTAAGATAGTTTTATCCTTTGTGAATTTTATGCGAAGTGTTTTCTGGATATCTGCTAGGGTGTTTGATTCTTGCAAGAAATTTTATTGCAAGTTTTCGATGTTTTTTTATTTTTTTATGTTTTTGGATTTAGTGGATCATTTTTTAATGTTTTTGGTTGATTTTGTTTTCAGGATCGTATATGGATGTTTTGGTTTTTGTTGGATTTTCAATGTTTTTTGAATTTTCTACCTTCTAATTTATTTTTTTAATTTTGTTGGATTTTCAAAGTTTTTTTTTTGTATTTTGCTTGTTTTCGATTTTTTTGGATGCTTTTTTAAGGACTTTTTTGCGATTTTTAGGCTTTTTCAAGACTTTTTATGATGTTTTTTATTTTTCAGGACTTTATCTATTTTTTAAGGATTTTTTCATGACATTATCTGATTTTTAGGATTTTTTCATATTATATAATTTTTAGGATTTATTCAACTATGCCCCCAGTATGCAGACCTATTATGACATGATGATCTAAGCGATGGACATAGAAACAATGAATTTTCAATATGATTTATGCTAATGCAAGATGCATGATGAAGATGCATTTCCTATTTGAACAAGGATGATTGCATGCATTTTTCACTTTGTAATGCATTAATTGAATTAAAGGTGCAAAATTTTTCAGAGATAAGAGTTCAATCCGTTCTCAAAAGAACTAGGACCATCTAACTTAACACGCTATCTAACCAAGATTTATGAATGGAGGCATGGAAAACTTCTCCATCAATTCTTGAAACTTAAATCTTCTTTCACCCATGTGTGTGCAATTGAGTTTATTCTGACTCTTATAACCATTAGAGACCCTTGGAATCCTATGTGACTAGCTACATGAGTTAATTTTGTTGGCATTATGGATGAATTGATTATATGTTGCATTGATGTTTTCTCATTGAAGTCAACACTAGCTATTATGGTTGGTTACCGACAAACAGGTTTTGACTACCAGTATTTGTTGGACACTTCCGACATGTTTGGATCAATGGAGTATGTTTGATTTTGTGTTACATGCTTTTGGAGCATGTTTTGGTCAGTTGAGATTGACTTGGTAATCGGATGATATCACACACTCTTGTAAACCCATACCAACATTGGTTTAAGGTTTAATCGATAGATATTTAACTGAGGAATCTTGACAGAATGCATATGTTGGCATATGTGTAGAGTTTGATGACATGATGATATTGTATGTTGTCATTGATGTCAATATGTTGAAGTATGAGCCAGTATATTGAAGTAAGCGATCTGGCAAGTGAACCGATATGAAGCGCTATGATGAAGTGTGAACTGGTATTTCAAGTGAAGTGGTATGATGGAATGAACTGGTATATGCAAAAAGGTGAACCGGTATGTTGGAATGTGAGCCAGTATATGCAAAGTTTGTATCGGGGTTTCTGGTTGATATGTTCTAAGTCTGTTTGATTCGACCAATGACATCCTGTGATGAGTTAGCATTGAAATGAAGATGAGATTGCATTGCCATGTCAGCCTTGTGCACGTGAAGAATCTTCTTAAGGATCTTGCATGAAGAAGATTGATTCTATCCACCTCGAGAATGTGCAAAATCTCAGTAAACAGTGGAGAGCACGTGATGGGTTATCAACTTTCAGAAGCGGTGAAGAACGGACGATGGAGAACGTCTTGAGATTTGTTCAAGATAGTTTTACTCTATGCAATGTGATTAAATGGTCAGGATTGGACCGACTGTATTGATAACCTAGATGCTTAGGGTTTAGGGTTTATGCTACCGACCTAATTGTTGTCTATAAGGTCGATGATGATTTGCATTGTGAAGTTGTTGGCAAATGTTATGTGTGTATCCAAGTGAAAAGATACTTGATTCTTGCCAAACCGGAGTAGTGAGTTGAGATCTATAGAGTGTGATTGCAGATGTATAAGAACTGAAGTGGATCTACCTTAGCATTGAGTGTTGTTATCAGATCAGTGTATTACCTATTGAATTCTAATCATTTCAGCAATTGGAAAATCTCTTTACCAGGTAGCCTTAACAGGATTTTTGTAAATCCTTTAACAAGGTGACTCAAAATCATTGAGTTCTTCAAATCCTCTTGCGAGGTAACCTTTAACAGGGTTCTAACCTTTAATCAGGTGATCCCTAGCACGATCGGTTCCTAGTAGAACCTGTTGTAATGTATTTAACCAAACTAGGCTCCTAACAAAGCGGACTTCAGAAGAGTTCAAGAACAACTTGTCGGTATTCATCCCCACCATGGTTTTTCCCAGTTGCGTTTCCATGTGAAAAATGACTGTGTTATGTGTGATGCTTTTTCATATGATGTTTTAGTGTTTTCTTATAAGCGGTAATGCATGCTGATCCAGTGGTCTTTATATTTCTGAGATATTAGGTTTTAAGCATATGGGTGAAGTGTAAATGAGATATTAGGTTCTGGGAAGATCTAAGTGTTACCGGTTTATGACTTTTACAGTCGTTGTGTTTTACCAGTATTGCCTTGATTTAGATTGGTGATGATGTTCACCGGTTAGTGCAGTTTTTGTTGTTTAAAGTTGGTAAAGGAGTTTTTGTCTATACTGATTCACCTCACCTCTCAGTATCTGTTGAGTAGTTACTATTCATCATTATTCATCAATTGGTATTAGAGCGGTCCTCTAGGTCCTCTGTGTTGTAAGCTTAACTGGTTGAGGAAAAGATCCTATTCTAATGATGAAGAGGGAAGGTCCTAAGCTCAACAGAGATAACTTTAAGATATGGAAGGACATAATGAAGATATACATTAAAAGCATGGGTGCTCAACATTGGAACTATGTTGAGAATACTTATGTTGTCCCTACCGGTACTCTCACCGATGATCAAAGAAGAGAAATTTAGGAGAATGGGCAAGTCATGGAAGCTCTTATCAGCAGTCTATATGATATTGAGTTTATAGATGTTCAAGATAAAGACAATCCCAAAGATGTATGGGATACTCTGGAATCTATCTATGGCGGTGATGAGCATGTGAAGCATGATAAGGAAGAGAACCTTAGGGGAAAGTTTGAAGACATGTAGATGGTTGAAAGAGAAACCATTCAACAATATGGGATAATAATTAAAACTATTGTTGGAGACATCAAGAGTGCAGGAGGTACAATGGATGATTCCACCATTGTTAGCAAAGTTTTGAGAACCTTATTACTGGTCTATGCAATAAGGGTTGCCGCTATTCAGGAGTTGAGATCTATTGACAAGACAAAGGTGTCCCTTGATTCTGTTATTGCTAAGTTGACCGCATATGAGCTAAATAGTTATGATGGTAGTGTTCAGAAGACTAATTCAGCCTTTAGAGCATCTGTTGCACTATCTAGAAGGGTAAAGTGTTGGCATTTTTGATGATTAATGCTGTGATTGTCATTGATGGACACACACTTGATTTGGGATCACTTTTTGTATGTATGAGTTAAATCTCAACTAGTATTTGTTCCAACCGGTATGATGTATTATAGTCTTTAGACTATCAGTGTTTTGCAGAAAGTGTTTACCGATCTGAAGCGGTATGAAGACCCCAAGCAGTTCGAGGATCTCAAGCGGTACGAAGGAGCGAAGTGGCACAACCCATATTTCCTAGTCTTCATTATTGTCAAACCGGCAACCGGTATTTTCCTTTTTCTGGTATTTTGTATGAAGTGGTAATACTCTATGATGAGTTACCAATCGGCATTTTGTGATGAGTTACCATCCACCGATTGTTTGACGGTGCCGACACTTTAATGGTGCTTTTTGTGTCGTGTTACAAAATATGTCTAGATGCATTGAACCTAGGAAATTGTAATGTAATCCTATTCTGACATGAAATCAGATTCCTTGATAAGGACATCATGTCTAGGGTTTTAGGTTGTTGCTAGCGTTTAAGGTGGTAGAAGAGTTTTTGTGAGTAAAAAGATAGAAGAAAAGTTCAAGTCTGAGAGTAGAGGCAGAGAGTGAATGTGTTGAAAATTGAAGTAATGCTGGAATGCATTAGGAATGAGCTATCAAGGATCTAACCAAGCAATCTATGCTATTTACTAGATCACTCACTTGTTGATTACTCACATCTTCAACAAGTCTGAAGCCCTTAACCAAGTAGGCCCAAAAGCCTTTTGTAAATCCTCTAACAAGGTGGTTCACATCTGTGGATCTAAAATCCTCTAGCAAGGTAGTCTTTAATTGGACTTATCTCCTAACAGAGATTGAGATTCCTTACAGGATCTATTCTAGTAAAGAACATTGTATGACCTTAACCGGTCTGACCTTAACCGGTCTGGTTCCTATTCTACAAATAGTTACTTGTGAGTTCCATCTCACCGTGGTTTTTCCCATTTGGGTTTCCATGTCAAAATCTCTTGTGTTATGGTGTTTGTGCTTCTGTGGTGAATGCATTATTTGCTATTTGGTTTGCATGTGTGCTAACTAGTTTGTTTGCTAAACTATTTTACCAGTTCACTAGTAGTCTAGTAAAGTGTTTAAGTACAGTAATTTTTGGCATACTAATTCACCCCCCCTCTTAGTATTAATCAATTGGTATTAGAGCCAACCTTTCTATAAGTCTAATCACTTGGAAAGAGATATGGGGGAATACACTATGAGGGAACTTACTCATCGGCTCACTCAGTTTGAGCAAGCCTATGATGATATTATGGTCAAATATAAGGCCTCTCAAGAAAAAAGGAGAGAACATGCTGAAAAACTGATGGAGCTATCTGAAAATAGTTCTTCTGATAAAGCGGACATGGAAGCCCTAATTCAAGAAGTAGAAAAGATGAATGAATCCAATTCCAACCCAAGAAAGGAGTTGGAAGGACTGACTATTCGAATGTGCCAAGAGCTTGAGAACTAGAGGAAAGCTGAAGATCTGGTAAAAGGAAAAGATCATGAAATCTCCAAGCTCAAGCAAGAGATCAATGCCCTAACTGCTCAACTCCATGTGAGCAAAGTGGAAAAGGAAGACATGCAAGGAGAACTGAACATGACCATCTTCGAGAATGCAAACTTGATGGAAACAAATGCTGCTATTTCCAAAGAACTCTCTGGGTCAAAGGAAATACTTGCCAAGTTCAACAAGCTAGAGAAAAAGCTTGAATCTACTAAAACTATAAAGAATACCAATGGACTTGGTTTCTTTGGTCATGAGGAAGGTGAGACCTCTGGTACAAATGTTGGAGCATCGAAGAAACAACCAGTATAAAAGGATAAAGGAAGGCAAAAGTTTAAACCTGTTTGCTTTAACTGTCTTAAAGAAGGACATACTACCAATGTATTTAGGAGCAAAGCCTATAATAATTTTCCTTACTTTATAAACAATGTACCTAGATCCAACAAGTTCAATGGTAATTTTTATGCATGCAACAAGTTTGGGCATAGAGCATCTGAATTCAGGTCTGTTATGAACAACACTGGAAGATATCCTCAGAGGACTCAAGGAGTTGGTCTGGAACCTTTTGTCAACCAAAATCACAACCAGTTTAATTCCTTTAATCATCAGTTAGGAAGCAGTGGCTATCAAGCGGCAACCGAATGGAGAGAAAACTATTTGATCTGTCATTGTCATGGTCACACTACTGCAACATGCAGGAGGAAGAATAGTAAGATAAATAATGGACCTTGGAGAGCACCTGGAATGGTCTGCTATCATTGCAACAAACTGGGTCACATTGCTAGATTCTACAGAACATGAAAGAACATATCGGATGACATACCGGTCACTCCGGAAGGAAAGATTGATATTGAAACTATTCAAGTAGATATGAACAAAACCTGGAAAAAGAAACCAGCGGTGTTGCAAGAAGAACTAGTTTCTGTACCTAGTGTGGAAATCACGGAATTGACAAACTAAGCATCAGAAAAGCTTAGGGGGAGAAAACGGTGAAATACATTGAACCCTCAGTTTACACTGATATAAGACCTTAACCGATATGTGACACCTGTCATTTGGTAGAAGGTCAGAAATGGTAACAGGCAAATTAAGGTTTACACCGTAATGGTGGAGCATTTATTATGGTAGGTGAGGAATGATAAATCAATGATAAACAAATAGTACCAAACCGGTACTAAGAGGGGGGGTGAATCAATACAAACAAAAATACAGTCCAAAACTGGTTTGACAGCAAACACTTCAAAAGACTGGAAAACAGTGAAACCGGTAAAGCTAAGAATGTCTGAGACAAGCATTAACCGGTTACTCACTTAGATTTTCACTCAACTCAAGACTACACTACCATTTCACCCTTATGCATAAACAGGTGATCTATCATCTGATCATAATAAAAACTAGTTCAACATATTTTATTGATAGGCATAAAACACAAAACCATCATATGCTTGACAAACAATAGCAAAGCATCACAAGATAAAAGCGTCACACATGACACACATATTTTTCACGTGGAAACCCAACTAGGAAAAACCACGGTGGGGATGACTACCCACAATCTATTTTTGAACTCTTTGGAAGTCTTCTCTGTTAGGAACCTTGTCCGGTTAGAGATATTACAATAGGTTCTGCTAGGAACCAATCCTGTTAGAGATCACCCAGTTAAGGGATGGCTACAATACCCGATTAAGGGTTGAAACTTGTTAAAGGTTACCTTGTTAGAGGATTTCAAGAACTTAATAGCTAAAGGACTTCAAACTCAGTAGCTTAGAGTTACCCTGTTAAAGGATTTACAGCAAGCCGGTTAAGGCTACCCTGTTAAGGGATTTTCCAACTGTTGAGGTGGTTAGAGATCAACAGGTATTACAATGATCTGGTAACAACACTCAATGCCAATGCGGATCCACTTAAGCTCCTCTTTACCTTCTGCACTTACACTCTGTAGGTATCACTTCTCTCTTTTTGGTCTGGCAAGAATCACGTATCCCTTCTCTTGAATACTCACCCACAACTTTTGCCAACAACCCTAGAAAGAGTTACAACATCGACCTTATAGAAAATAGTTAAGTCAGTAGCATAGACCCTAAACCCTAAACCTAATAAGTTAAGGAATTCAAACGGTTCAATCCTGATCGTTGAGCATACTGCATTAATCTCCATCATTCATTTTCTGCCATTTTCATGGCGGCTGATAACCCATCACACATTATCACTGTTTTACAGTCTTCTCATATTCCCGAGGTAGATAGGCAAGATCTTCTTCATGCACGATCCTTCATGCACACAAGGCTTACGTGGCAACATGATCTTATTATTTGTTGTCATGCTAACTCATCGCACAAAGTCACCGGTTGAGCCACACAAGCTTGAAGCACTTCAACCAGAAACCCTAAAGTTGAGACTACGAACCTGTAGTCATTCAACTCTTCCATGTGCCAGTTCACCTTTGAACAAGCACACCGCTTTACTTTGGCACAAATGTCGATTCACAATGTTATACCGATTCTCACATATGTCGATTCACACCTTTGCAACATATTGACATCAATGACAACATACAATGTCATTATGTCCTCATAACAGTTCTCATAATGCCAACAATCTCCCCCTTTGGCATTGATGGAAATATACAAAGATATCTCTCCACTTCACATCTTCTCCCCCAATTTCTGCAGATATCTTCTTCGCTTCACATCTTCTCCCTCTTTGACAACAATTCCAAAGAGGCACAAGATTCCCTATTCCATTATGCTGCTCCCCCTGAGGAGTAGCATCCTTCAACACATCAATCCAAAATAAATTTGACTATGCAATACCTGACTAATGTGGAGCATATGCTTTAAGTTCACCTCCTGAAGGGGCAGTACCCCTAATTCACCTCTTAAGTATGTAAATGTAGTCTTTGGGAGAGGCTTGGTGAATATGTCTGCTAACTGCTCCTTACTAAAAACATGTTCCAGTGCAATCTCTTTGTTCTGAACCTTTTCCCTCAAGAAATGATACTTAAGCTCAAAGTGCTTGGTTCTAGAATGTAAAACCGAATTCTTGGAGATATTAATTGCACTAGTACTGTCACAAAATATGCTTACCAATTCAGATACATGAACTTTGAAGCCATTCGATACATGCTTCATCCAAATTGTCTGAGTACAATTCATGAAAGCTGCAACATACTCCGCTTCCACTGTAGACTGAGAGATACAACTCTACTTTTTACTCATCCAGGAGACTAGTCTACCACCAAGGAAGAATGCACCACCGGTTGTGCTCTTCCAATCATCTACATTACCAGCCCAATCAACATCTGTGAACACTTTCAAGTTGAAATCCTTGCTATATGAATACCACAATCCACAGTCAACAATTCCCTTCAGATACCTAAGAATCCGCTTGACTGCAACCAAGTGGGATTCTCTTAGACTTTTCTAGAACCTTGCAGTAATGCCAACTGCATGTGCAATATCTGGTCTGCTATGCACTACATAATGTAATTTACCAATCATTGATTGCTATTCCTTCTCATCAACCAATGTTGAGTCATCCTCTTTGGATAGTTTACAACCGGTCACCATTGGTGTACCAACCGGTTTGCTATCTTCCATGCCAAAGGTCTTCAACACCTCTTTGACATACTTGGACTGAGTGATAAAGATTCCATCTCTCGTCTGCTAGATCTGCAGTCCAATGAAGAACTTAATCTCCCCTATGAGTGACATCTCAAACTCTTTCTTCATCTCATCTGCAAACTCATGACTCATCTTGTCATCTCCACCAAAGATAATGTCATCAACAAATACCTCATAGATCAGGATTTGATCTTCTTCAAACTTCAAGTAAATATTGCTATCTTCACTTGTTCTCTCAAATCCAATCTTCACAAGATGGGAATGTAGGCATTCATACCATGCTCTAGGTGCTTGCTTTAGACCATATAAGGCTTTATGTAGCCTACACACCATGTCACTATCTTTAGATAGGGCAAACCCATCTGGTTGCTCTATATACACCTCCTCTTCAAGTAAACCATTTAGGAATGCATATTTTACATCCATTTGATATACTTTGAAGCATTTAAAAGCTACATATGCAAGAAGCATACAAACTCCTTCCAATTTGGCTACAGGAGAAAAGGTTTCACCATAGTCTTCTCCTTCTTCTTTGGCATATCCTTTGCACACTAGTCTAGCTTTGTTTCTAATCACTATGCCATCCTCATTTAGCTTATTTATGAAGACCCATTTGGCACCAATGACATTTTTGTGCTTCGGTCTGGGTACCAAGGACCATGTACCATTTTTCTCTATCTGGTCAAGTTCCTCTTCCATTGCCTTGATCCAGTCTTCATCCTTATGTGCCTCTTTGAATGTTTTAAGCTTGAATTCAGAGATCATACATGAGTTTTCTCTAACTTTTCTTCTTGTAAGGATTCCTGCATCCTTATCTCCTATGATCTGCTTAGGATCATGATTTAGCTTGACATACCGAGGAATGGTCTTGATAGATTCCTCTTCCTTTTCTTCTTCATCCTCATCTCCATCAATATCAACATCTACATCTGCCGGTGTAGGAACACTGTTACTGGTACTCAGTTGACTGACAACCGGTTCCCAGAAGGTTGCAACCGGTTCACTTACTGCTTGCTCACTACTGGTTTCTTCAGTTTTCTCAGAGGTTTCATCAACTCTTACATTGATGCTTTCCATAATTCTCTTAGTCCTATTGTTGAAACACTTGAGAGCTTTGCTCTTGGTGGAATATCCTAGGAATATTCCCTCATCACATTTCGCATCAAATTTTCTCTAGCGTTCACTTCTCTTGATGTAACATTTGCTACCAAACATTCTAAAGTAGCTAACCACAGGTGTCTTATCAGTCCAATACTCATAAGGAGTTTTATCCTTACCTTTCTTGATGAGTACCTGGTTCATTGTATAGACTGCAGTGCTCACCGCTTCTCTCCAAAAGGTGTGAGCTACTTTTCCTTGAATCAACATGGTTCTAGCTGCTTCAACCATAGTCCGGTTATTCCTCTCTACTAGGCCATTCTGTTGTGGAGTCCAGGGGGTAGACAATTGCCTCTTGATGCCATGTTCTTCATAGTACTTATTGAATTCACCGGAAGTGAATTCCCCTCCTTGATCAGTTCTCAGGCACTTGATCCTTTTACTACTTTCCTTCTCCACTAATGCTCTAAAAGCTTTAAACTTTACAAAGGCTTTAGATTTGTCTTTCAAGAATGTGATCTACATCATTCTTGAGTAGTCATCAGTGAGAATCATGAAGTACCTATCACCCTACACACTTCTAGTTTTCATGGGACCACACAAATCAGTATGCACAAGATCAAGCAAGTTGTCAGCAGTGAAAGGTTTACCTTTAAAGGTTGAGGAAGACATTTTTCCCAATTGACACTCTCTGCATAGGGTATTATCTAGTTTTCTTAACACTGGCAACCCTCTAACTGCCTTGATCTTACTGGCCTTTATAATGTTATCAAAGTTTACATGGCAGAGTCTCCTATGTCATATCCAGCTATCATCAAATTTAGCCGTAAGACATGTACTTGTATTTGCATTCAAATGAAATAGGTTACCTTTGGTCTACATGTCGATGGCCACCAATTCACCATCTTTTCCTTTGATTCTGCAAACACCATTCTTGAATTCCAAAGTGAGGCCACTATCATTCAGCTAGGCAACACTCAGAAGGTTGTGTCTAAGACCATCAACCCAGTACACATTGTCAGCACTACTTTTTCCATTCAGAGAGATGGACCCTCTGCCTTTGACCATGCATGGTGCATCATTGCCAAAGTGGACCACACCACCATCATACTCCTCCAAGGATAGAAACTTGCTCCGATCACCAGTCATATGGTGAGAATAGCCATTGTCAATGATCCACTCATTGGAATTATCAAACCGAGAGACAAGAGCCTTCTTGTCTGACATATCTTCTTTGACAACAACAAACACAATATCTTCATTTTCTTCATCCTTTGATTCTTCAACTATGACACCTTCATCAACTACCACAAAATAGTTTCTCCGATTTCCTCCTTTGAATTTCTTGAACCTTTCCGGTTTGTTCTTGTTATCGCCATTAGGACAATTTACAACAATATGTCCTATCCGGTTGCAAGAAAAGTATTTCAAAGGTAGCTTACCTTTGTATTTGTCAGTTCCCTTAGGAAGTTTCCTGGCAAGGAGAGCTTCAAATGCCATAAAAATCTCCTCATCATCCATTTCTCTGCTCTATCTTGGTTCACCACTAGTGCTAGCTTCTTTTCCTTTTCTGGATGGTATAGCATAAGCTTTAAAAGTTGAATTAGTCTTTTGAACACTACCATCAAAACTATTTAGCTCATAGGCTGTCAACTTTGCTATGATGGAGTCCAAGGATACCTTAGTCTTGTCTATTGATCTCAGCTCCTGAATAGCCACAACCCTTATTGCATAGACTGGCAATAGGGATCTCAGGACTTTGCTTACCACAGTGGAATCTTCTATTTTACCACCTGTACTCTTGATATCTCCAACAGCAGTTTTTATTCTTATTCCATACTGTTGAATGGTCTCACCTTCAACCATCTGCATATCTTCAAACTTCCCTCTTAGGCTTTCTTCCTTAGCCTGTTTTACATGTTCATCACCACCATAGATATTTTCAAGAGCATCCCATACCTCTTTGGGATTTACCTTGTCCTGAACATCAATAAACTCAATGTTAGATAAACTACTAATTAGGGCTTCCATGACTGGCCCATTTTCTTCTATCTCTCTCTTTTGGTCATTAGTGAGAGTACTGGTAGGGGCAACATAGACATTCTCAACATAGCTCCAGTGTTGAGAACCCATGCTTCTGATGAATATCTTCATCCTGTCTTTCCATATACTGAAATTTTTCCTGTTAAACTTTGGACCTTCCCTCTTCATCATTTGACTGGGATCTTTACCTCAAGCGGTTAAGCTTATAATACAAAGGACCTGGAGGACACTCTGATACTAGTTGATAACTCAATGATAAGAGAATAGTGCCAAACCGGTACTGAGAGGGGGGGTGAATCAATAGAGTCCAAAACCGGTTTGACAACAAACACTTCAAAAGACTGGCAAACAGTGAAACCTGTTTGAAACAGAGTGAAACCAGTAAAGCTAAGAATGTCTGAGACAAGCATTAACCAGTTACTCACTTAGCTTTTCACTCAACTCGAGACTACACTACCATTTCACCCTTATGTATAAACAGGTGATCTATCATCTGATCATAATAACAACTAGTTCAACATGTTTTATTGATAGGCATAAAACACATAACCATCATATGCTTGACAAACAATAGTGAAGCATCACAAGATAAAAGCATCACACATGACACACATATTTTTCACATGGAAACCCAACTGGGAAAAACCATAGTGGGGATGAATACCCACAAGCTATTTTTGAACTCTTTCGAAGTCCGCTCTATTAGGAGCCTTGTCCAATTAGAGACATTACAATAGGTTCTGCTAGGAACCGATCCTATTAGAGATCACCCGGTTAAGGGATGGCTACAATACCCAATTAAGGGTTGAACCCTGTTAAAGGTTACCTTGTTAGAGGATTTCAAGAACTTAATAGCTAAAGGACTTCAAACTCAATAGCTTAGAGTTACCCTGTTAAAGGATTTACAGCAAGCCAGTTAAGGCTACCCTGTTAAGGGATTTTCCAATTGTTGAGGTGGTTAGAGATCAATAGGTATTACAATGATCTGGTAATAGCACTCAATGCCAATGAGATTCGCTTAAGCTCCTCTTTACCTTCTGCACTTATACTCTACAGGTATCACTTCTCTCTTTTTGGTCTGGCAAGAATCACGTATCCCTTCTCTTGGATACTCACCCACAACTTTTGCCAACAACCCTAGAAAGAGTCACAAGATCGACCTTATAGAAAATAGTTAGGTTGGTAGCATAAACCCTAAACCCTAAACCTAATAGGTTAAAGAATTCAAACGGTTCAATCCTAACCGTTGAGCATACTGCATTAATCTCCATTGTTCGTTTTTCGCCGTTTTCATGGCAGCTGATAACCCATCACATGTTATCACCGTTTTACAGTCTTCTCATATTCCTAAGGTAGATAGGAAAGATCTTCTTCATGCACGATCCTTCACACACACAAGGCTTACGTGGAAAAATGATCTTGTTCTTTGTTGTCATGCTAACTCATCGCACAAAGTCACCGATTGAGCCACACAAGCTTGAAGCACTTCAACCGAAAACCCTAAAGTTGAGACTATGAACCGGTAGTCATTCAACGCTTCCATGTGCTGGTTCACCTTTGAACAAGCACACCGCTTCACATTGGCACAAATGTCGGTTCACAGTGTTATACTGATTCTCACATATGACGGTTCACACCTTTGCAACATATTGACATCAATGACAACATACAATGTCATTATATCCTCATACTAGTTCTCATAATGCGAACAAGGAATATGTTTAAAAGGAATTTTCAAATCATTTCTCACTATCATTTTTCGAGCAAAGAAGTTTTACAAGTGCAGAGTGAAGAAAAAGTGACTTGTGTTGTGATTCAAAGAAATTTCGAAACCCTGAAGAAGATTCAAAAGCAAATATCAAATGGTCAAGAGAAGAACTCAAAGTGGTGATTCAGCAATCGATAAAGTGTGAGCCGAAGTGGAATTAGCAAACCCTAAATTCTTGATTTCTAAAAGACCTAGGGTCTCTCGCAATCCATTCTCAGCTAGGTCTATTCTGTGGGAAGGATAAAAGGATCAAACCGGAGTATAGCATCTTGGAGAAGAATAAACTTCACAATGCGGTTTACTTCCTAGAGGATTTCATAGATGACCACATTCGAACCATTCTAAGTGGAGTTCATGGTGACAAGATGTATCTTGAGAGAACACATGGAATCACACTAGAAGCGATTCATGCCATCACCGATTTTTGCAATACAAGGGAAGTGCTAGCCCTAAGGAAGGTCAGCAAGACTGAAATGTCCAAGCTCACTAGTTCAGTGAGCGACTTATGTGGCATGACGGTCAACTCAATCAAGGATGATCTGGTCAAGTATGCCTGCATGGTGATAGGTTACTGGACATTGTCTGCTAGTAGAATTAATTCTGTTTCTACTGCAGCGATAAATGCCACTTACAAGATGATCAAGGAGGATGCATCGTTTGATCTGTGCACTTGTATGCAAAGACAACTTATGTTGAATCTTAAGTCAATCAAACAGGACAATGCACTAAGATTCAAGTTCAGACAACTACTGGTTGGGTTGTTCTTTTACTTTCAAGGCTACTTTCTAGGAGTAGGTGATATTTAGTGGTCTGCCAACCAACTGATAACAAACAAATCAAGGAGAGCCTGCAAGCAGTTGGAACCAGTTACCCTGAAGTTTTGAACAAGTACTTTGATGAGTTCAAAAGCAAGATGAGCCTAAGGATGAGGATATCTAGTGACATTGTCAAGAAATATGAAGAGGACATCTGCTTTATCATCAAAGTGGATGAATGCATAATGGAGGCCGTTGAGCCTAGACAGGAAGAAGTAGAGCTTATGGGCTATGAGGTAATGAATGATATGTTGGACAGGTATGCTTCTACCCTAATCGCCTCACCCCTTGATCCTAAGGCAAAAAGAACTGGCACCTATTTGGAAAGGATTGCACCGGTTATAGAACCCACTGAAAAGAAAGGAAAGGTAGTGCCTTTAGCATCGGCACCAGTTACTGCAGCCGATCCCAAAGTGACCAAGCGGTCACCAGTTAAGAAGAACCTGGAAGCTGCACCTGCAAAAGTCTTTGAGAGGAAGTGGAAGACAAAAAACAATACACCTGACTCAGAAGAAACTGTGTCAGAAGAACCGCCTAAGAAGAAGACTAGGCAAACAAAGAAAAAGACAAAGAATGAACCGGCATCATCTGCACTGGTAAATATTGACATTTCTTCTTACAAACCTTTGACACATTGTCAACAAACTATAAAGAACATTAGGAGAAAAGTGTTGAATGATTTAACTGATTGTTTTGATGATTTCAATGATGATGAAAAGGAAGCAATTGAACTGGAAATCATTAAGTATTTGTGTGTCAATGACCGGTCGCCTTCAGAAATTAGATCTGAGACACTGGATTCTTTGTATAATTCTTTAGACAATAAATGGCGCATTGCCATAGAAAAGGAATAGGAAATGAGGGAGAAAATATTTGCTCAACATTTTCCTGATGTATCTAATTTAGAACTTTTTGAAGTTATGAATAAATACAAAGGCCTCTTCTTCATGAGAAGAAGAAGACTCTTGTTACTAGAAGGAAAGGGTCAAGAAGTGATCAAGGATACACATACTCATGCTCAAGAAGCTCTTAAGATGCATCAAGTGGCTGAAGCCAACAGAAAAGCTGAGTGAGAACCGGAAACTGGCAAACCAGATGTAGTGTATGACAGTGAAGAAGAACCGGTCATAGAACAAATGGACCCCATTGATGTAGATGCCTTAGATGGTGAAAATGTTACTCAGGATGCACCATCAGAAGCAAGAGGACAGGAGAAGCAGAAAGAATAGGTAGAAAACAAAAAGGAGGAAGCAAAGAAGCAAGCAGAGGAGAAGTAAAAGGAAGAAGATGAGGAGAAAAGGAAAGAGGAGGAAAAGAGAAAAGAAGATGAGAAGAAAAAGAAAGAGGAGGAAAAGAGAAAAGAGGAAGAAGAGAAAAAGAAACAAGATGCAAAGAAGAAGAAAGAATAAGAGGATAAAGAAGAGGAGAAGAGAAAGGAAGCGGAGAAGAAGAAAGCAGAGGAGGATAAAGAAGAGGAGAAGAGAAAGGAAGTGGAGAAGAAGAAAGCAGAGGAGGATAAGGAAGAGGAGAAGAGAAAGGAAGCAGAGAAGAAGAAAGCAGAGGAGGATAAGGAAGAGGAGAAGAGAAAGGAAGCAGAGAAGAGGAAAGCAGAGGAGGATAAGGAAGAGGATAAGATAAAGGAAGTGGAGAAGAAAAAAGTAGAGGAGGAAAAGGAAGAGGAGTGGAAAAAAGAAGCGGAGAAGAAAAAGAAGGAAGAAGAGAAAGAAGAAGCGGCAAAAAGCACTCAGATGGAGACTCCAAAGGCCACCAGTAGTCAAGCCAAACCGGCTGATCTCACCAGTCCTATTGACCTCTAGTCTACAAACAAAATGGAGCTGCTATAGAGCATTAGGGTTGCTCAAGAATGCCTTGAAGTGATAAGGAGGAAGAAGGAGCAAGATGTGATCCAAGTTGCGGTGGACACTCTTACCGGTTTGTTACCTAGCACAAACCTCCCCAATACTGATTCATCACTGGCACAATTGAAGCTCCTATGCACCGTAGTGGATGATCAGGTGCAGAGCCTAGAAGAGGTAGCGGAGGCAAATGCCAAGAGAGAGCATCAAAAGGCTCTCAACATTGCCCTGGTGAAGAAGCTAAATGAGCTCCGGTCCGATCTACAAAAAGCTTAAAAACATATAAGGGATGCTCTGGATGAGGGGAATCTACTACTAAGTAAGATCTACCAACCCCATCTCTTGTGCGATGATGTGCTTGTACAAAAGCAAAAGCTACAATCTGACTTGCAGTTATACATGAGCACCTTCAAGCCGCCATATGACTCTTTTACAGCTTATGGGCAAACCGTTCACTGATTTCATATCCAGTCTACCAAAATAGAATTGGAAATCAGCAACCGGACTCGATATTTGCAGGAACTACAATTGGTTCTACTCCCATGCCTGCAAATACTTCAAAAATGTTATCTCAATCTGGATGCCTTAACAGTGACTCAAGAGATGAGCACAATAGACGCCATGGAAGAATAGGTCTCCCAGATGCAGATAGAGAAAGAAGTGGCTACCTCCCTACTTGAGTCCTGGTCCTTATCTATGAAACAATTTTTGCAGGACTTTAAATCAGTTTTTGACAAGTTTTCCTCTTTATTGTCATAAACTCTTATTATTTTAATACCAAATGGAAATAGGGTTTGTTCAGCTGTACTTTGTCATTGTTGGCAAAGGGGGAGAAGTATTCTGGTATTTAAAATTTTGATGTATTCTCTATATATCTTCATGTCTATCTCTATACGCAAATAGTTATACATTGTTTTGTTTGCAAAAGGGATAATGTATATGCTTAGGGGGAGTAATTTTGATTATGGCATATTTTTGTTGTAAAACACTTAGATGTCAAAATTTTGCCTAAGTATTGCCATCAATGCCAAAGGGGGAGATTGTTGGCATTTTTGATGATTAATGTTGTGATTGTCATTGATGGACACACACTTGATTTGAGATCACTTTTTGTATGTATGAGTTAAAGCTCAACTAGTATTTTATCCAACTGGTATGATGTATTATAGTCTTTAGACTATTGGTGTTTTGCAGAAAGTGTTTACCGATCTGAAGCGGTATGAAGACCCCAAGCGGTTCGAGGATCTCAAGCGGTACGAAGGAATGAAGCGGCACAACCCATATTTCCCAGTCTTCATTATTTTCAAACTGGCAACTGGTATTTTTCTTTAACTGGTATTTTGTATGAACTGGTAATACTCTATAATGAGTTACCAATCGGCATTTTGTGATGAGTTACCATCCACTGATTGTTTGACGATGCTGACACTTTAACAATGCTTTTTGTGTCGTGTTACCAAATATGTCTAGATGCATTGAACCTAGGAAATTGTAATGTAATCCTATTGGACCAACATAAAATCAGATTCCTTGATAAGGACACCATGTCTAGGGTTTTAGTTTGTTGCTAGGGTTTAAGCTGGTAGAAGAGTTTTGGTGAGTAAAAAGATAGAAGAAAAGTTCAGGTCTGCGAGTAGAGGTAGAGAGTGAATATTTTGAAGATTGAAGTAATGTCAGAATGCATTAGGAATGAGCTATCAAGGATCTAACCAAGTAATCTGTGTTATTTACTAGATCACTCACTTGTTGATTACTCACATCTTCGCCAAGTCTAGAGCCCTTAACCAGGTAGGCCTAAAAGCCTTTTGTAAATCCTCTAACAAGGTGGTTCACATCTGTGGATCTAAAATCCTCTAGCAAGGTAGTCTTTAACCGGACTTATCTCATAACAGAGATTGAGATTCCTTATAGGATATGTTCTGGTAAAGAACATTGTATGACCTTAACCGGTCTGGTTCCTATTCTATAGATAGTTACTTGTGAGTTCCATCTCACCATGGTTTTTCCCATTTGGGTTTCCATGTCAAAATCTCTCATGTTATGGTGTTTGTGCTTCTGCAGGTGAATGCATTATTTGCTATTTGGTTTGCATGTGTGCTAACTAGTTTGTTTGCTAAATTGTTTTACCGGTTCACTGGTAGTCTAGTAAAGTGTTTAAGTACAGTGATTTTTGGCATACTAATTCACCCCCCCCCCCCTTCTTAGTATTCATAATAAAGAAGTTAGTACCAACTATGAACCTAAACAAAGCAGAGATATGGATGATGAGGAGATCCTGATGGAGTTTGAAGCTCTTCTGGCCAAGAGACTTCCTAGGGGAACTAGAAAATACCAATGTAAGCTCCCTTTGAAATGCTTCTCTTGCAATAGGATAGGACACATTGCTGTCAACTGTCCTAATAGTGATAATAAGGATAAACCAGAGAAGTTCAAAAATTTCAAAGGAGGAAATAGGAGAAACTCTCTTATTGCAGTCGATGAAGGTGTCACTGATGATGAATCAGAAGATGAAGAAAGTGAAGACATGGTGTTTGTAGTCGTTAAGGAAGATGTGTCAGACAAGAAGGCTCTTGTCCCCCGCTTTGATAATTCTAATGAGTGGATTATTGACAGTGGTTGTTCTCACCACATGACTAGTGACCAAAGAAAGTTTTTGTCTCTGGAAGAGTATGATGAAGGTGTAGTCTGATTTGGTAATGATGCACCATGTATGGTAAAAGGAAAAGGGTCCATCTCTCTAAATGGAAAAAGCAGTGTTGATAATGTGTATTGGGTAGAAGGTCTCAGGCATAACATTCTGAGTGTTGCCTAGCTAAATGATAAAGGACTCACTCTAGAATTCAAAGATAGAGTGTGGAAAATAAAAGGAAAGAGTGGTGAACTAATGGCCACCGGTATGCAAAACAAAGGTAACTTATTTCAGTTAAATACAAATATCAGTCAATGTCTAATGCTAAGTTTGATGATAGTTGGATATGGTATAGGAGACTCTGCCATGTAAATTTTGATAATATTATGAAAGCCAATAAGATCAAGGTAGTTAGAAGATTGCTTGTGCTGAACAAACCAGAGAATCCTTTGTGCAGAGAATGTCAGCTAGGGAAAATGTCTTCCTCAACCTTCAAAGGTAAATCTTTCACAACAGATAATTTACTTGATCTTGTGCATACTGATTTGTATGGTCCTATGAAAACTAGGAGTGTTCAAGGAGATAGGTACTTTATGATTCTTACTGATGATTGCTCAAGAATGATGTGGGTCACATTCTTGAAAGACAAGTCTGAAGCTTTTGGAAAGTTTAAAGCCTTCAGAGAACTAGTTGAAAAGGAAAGCGGTAAGAGGATTAAATGCCTTAGAACCGATCAAGGAGGAGAGTTCACTTCTAGAGAATTCAATAAGTACTGTGAAGAGGACAACATCAAGAGGCAACTGTCTACCCCCCAGACTCCATAGTATAATGGCCTAGTAGAAAGGAACAACTAGACTGTAGTTGAAGCAGCCAAAACAATGATGATTCAAGGGAAGGTTGCTCACACCTTTTGGAGAGAAGTGGTGAGCACTGCAGCCTACACTATGAACCGGGTACTCATCAAGAAAGGTAAGGATAAAGCTCCTTATGAGTATTCAACTAGTAAAACTCCAGTAGTAAGCTACTTTAGAGTGTTTGGTAGCAAGTGTTATATCAAGAGAAGTGAATACCATAGCAAGTTTGATGCAAAATGTGATGAGGGAATATTCCTAGGGTATTCCACCAAGAGAAAAGCTCTTAAGTGTTTTAACAATAGGACTCAGAGAATTGTTGAAAGTATCAATGTTAGAGTTGATGAAACTTTTGAGAAACCTGAGGAAACTAACAGTGAGCAAGCAGTAGATGAACTGGTTGCAAAACAACCAAGTACAAGCAATTGTACTCCTACACCGGTAGATGTTGATGTAGATGAAGATGAGGATGAAGAGGAAAAGCAAGAGGAATCAACCAAGATCATTCCTAGGTATGTAAAGCTACATCATGATCCAAAGCATATCATAGGAGATAAGGATGCAGGAATACTAAAAAGAAGAAAGGTCAAAGAGAATTCTTGCATGATTTTTGAATTTGAGCCCAAAGAATTTAAAGAGGCACACAAAGATGAAGACCGGATTAAGGCTATGGAAGAGGAACTTGACCAGATAGAAAAGAATGGTACATGGTCTTTAGTACCTAGACCTGAGCACAAAAATGTTATTGGTACCAAATGGGTTTTTAGAAATAAGCTGAATGAAGATGACACAATGGTAAGAAACAAAGCAAGACTGGTATGTAAGGGATATGCTCAAGAAGAAGGAGAAGACTATGGAGAAACCTTTGCTCCAGTAGCTAGATTGGAAGGAGTTCAAATGCTACTTGCATATGAAGCCTTTAAGGGATTCAAAGTGTATCAGATGGATGTAAAATCTGCATTCCTGAATGGAATACTTGAAGAGGAAGTGTATATAGAGAAACCAGATGGGTTTGCCCTATCAGAAGACAATGATATGGTGTGTAGGCTACATAAAGCCTTGTATGGATTGAAGCAAGCACCTAGAGAATGGTATGAACGTTTACACTCCCATATTGTGAAGATTGGATTTAAAAGAACAAGTGAAGACAATAATATCTATCTAAAGTCAGAAGGAGATCAGATTCTGATCTGTGAAGTGTTTGTTGATGACATAATTTTTGGTGGAAATGACAAGATGAGCCATGCGTTTGCAAATGAGATGAAGAAGGAATTTGAGATGTCACTAATCAGAGAGATTAAGTTCTTCATTGGACTACAGATTCAACAAATGAAAGATGGTATCTTTATCACTTAGTCCAAGTATGTCAAAGAGGTGTTGAAGACCTTTGGCATGGAAGAAACAAACTGGTTGGTACACCAATGATGACCGGTTGTAAATTATCAAAAGAAGATGACTCAGAATTGGTGAATGAGAAAGATTACTGGTCAATGATTGGTAAGTTGCACTATGTAGTACATAGAAGACCGGACATTGCACATGCAGTGGGCATTGCTGCACATTTTCAGAAAAGTCCAAGAGAATCCCACTTGGTATCAGTCAAGCGGATTCTTAGATATTTGAAGGGAACTATAGATTATAGATTGTGGTATCCATACAGTAATGATTTCAATCTCAAAGTGTTTACCGATGCCGATTGGGTTGGTAATGTGGACGACCGGAAGAGCACAACCAGTGGTGCATTCTTCCTTAGTGGTAGATTAGTCTCATGGATGAGAAAAAAGCAGAGTTGTATCTCTCAGTCCACAATAGAAGCAGAATATGTAGCAGCTTTTATGAACTGTACTCAAATAATTTGGATGAAGCATGTATTAAGTGGTTTCAAAGTCCCTGTATCTGAACTGGTGAGTATATTTTGTGACAATACAAGTGCAATAAATATTTCCAAGAATCTGGTATTGCATGCTAGAACCAAGCACTTCGAGCTCAAGTATCATTTCTTGAGGGAGAAAGTTCAAAACAAAGAGGTTGTATTGGAACATGTTTCTAGTAAAGAGCAGTTAGCAGACATATTCACTAAGCTTGTACCGAAGGCTACATTTACCTATTTAAGAGGTGAATTAGGAGTGATGCCCCTTCAACGGGTGAACTAAAGGTATGTGCTCCACATCAGTGAGGTATTGCATTGACAAATCTTTTTAGGATTGATGTGTTGAAGGATGCTACTCCTTAGGGGGAGCAACATAGGAGATCATGGATGTTTTTGCCTCCACATTGGCATTGTTGTCAAAGGGGGAGAAGATGTGAAGCAAACAACATATCTACAGTATTGAAGACATATAGTATGGAAGAGATTGGGGAGAAGATGTGAAGATGTAGAGATATCTTTGTATATTGCCATCAATGCCAAAGGGGGAGATTATTGGAATATGTGCAGAGTTTGATGATATTGTATGTTGTCATTGATGTCAATATGCTAAAGTATGAACTGGTATATTGAAGTAAGTGATCTGGAAAGTGAACCAGTATGATGGTACAAGTGAAGTGGTATGATGAAGTGTGAACCGGTATTTCAAGTGAAGTGGTATGATGGAATGAACCGGTATATGCAAAAAGGTGAACCGGTACGTTGGAATGTGAACTAGTATATGCAAAGTTTATATCGGGGTTTCTGGTTGATGCATTCTAAGTCTGTGTGATTCAACCGATGACATCCTGTGATGAGTTAACATTGAAATGAAGATGAGATCATGTTGCCACATCAGCCTTGTGCATGTGAAGAATCTTCTAGAGGATCTTGCATGAAGAAGATTGATTCTATCCACTGCAGGAATGTGCAAAATCTCAGTAAACAGTGGAGAGCATGTGATGGGTTATCAGCTTTCAGAAGCGGTGAAGAACGGATGATGGAGAACATCTTGAGATTTATTCAAGATTATTTTACTCTATGCAATGTGATTAAACGGTTAGGATTGGACTGACTGTATTGATAATCTAGATGCTTAGGGTTTAGGGTTTATGCTACCGACCTAATTGTTGTCTATAAGGTCGATGATGATTTGCATTGTGAAGTTGTTGGCAAATGTTATGTGTGTATCCAAGTGAAAAAATACTTGATTCTTTCCAGACCAGAGCAGTGAGTAGAGATCTATAGAGTGTGATTGCAGATGTATAAGAACTGAAGTGGATCTACCTTAGCTTTGAGTGTTGTTATCAGATCAGTGTATTACCTGTTGACTTCTAATCATTTCTATAGTTGGAAAATCCCTTTACCGGGTAGCCTTAACAAGATTTTTGTAAATCCTTTAACAGGGTGACTCAAAATCATTGAGTTCTTCAAATCCTCTTGCGAGGTAACCTTTAATAGGGTTCTAACCTTTAACCAGGTATTTAGCCATCCCTTAACTGGGTGATCCCTAGGAGGATCGGTTCCTAGCATAACCTGTTGTAAAGTCTTTAACCGAACTAGGCTCCTAACAAAGCGGACTTTAGAAGAGTTCAAGAATAACTTGAGGGTATTCATCCCCACCGTGGTTTTTCCCAGTTGGGTTTCCACATGAAAAATGACTGTGTTATGTGTGATGCTTTTTCATATGATGTTTTAGTGTTTTTTGTTAAGCGGTAATGCATGTTGATCCAGTGGTCTTTATATTTCTGAGATATTAGGTTTTAAGCATATGGGTGAAGTGGAAATGAGATATTAGGTTTTGGGAAGATCTAAGTGTTACCGGCTTATGACTTTTATAGTCATTGTGTTTTACTAGTATTGCCTTGATTTAGATCGGTGATGCTATTCACCGGTTAGTGCAGTGTTTGTTGTTTAAAGTTGTTAAAGAAGTTTTTGTATATACTGATTCACCCCCCCTCTCAGTATCTGTTGAGTAGTTATTGTTCATCATTATTCATCAGCATAAGTGGTTTTGGTGTGGCTTCTAGATGGATTTGAGGATGCTGAAGATGTTCTTTGATTGTGCTTCAACTGCTTGAAGACATTGCTTTAGCGTGGTGGACCCAGAATAGGTCTGGTACCTATCTAGGTTATGAACTGGTATCATGTTAATGTGTACTCTAGACGTTACCAAGATGTTCCAAATGTTCTATGGATTGGTTATTGTTGTTTTGGTCTTAAGACGACATGGCATATCATTGTAATATGGTTTTATGGATTCCACGGGATAGCGAGCTGCATCAAGCTAGGTGATCCATGTCGATGAGGAGAGTTGGAATAGTCTAGATTTTTTTTTCTATTTCCACTCATCCTACTGCATATGTTGTTGTATAGTTTTAGGCATGAAGCATCTCATGTAAGACTTTGTTTTATCTGGTTTTGAGAATGAACACCCCATATATAAGACAAATGATGCATAAAATGAGGATGAAGCATCAGGATGCAATAATCACATGTTGATACATGAAATAAGGATTAAGCATGAGGATGTAATAATCCCACAAATGATTGACAAAATAGGGATGAAACATGAATATGCAACAATCCCATATTGATAATCAATAGTTAAAAATGCAACTAGAAGGTTGTGTATATGCCCCCACCTCCCTCTTAATATGTCAACATAGTCCTATGTTGATGTCTTAAGGTAGATCTAAACAAGGATATTCGCCTTCAACACCAAGGAGATATATGCTAATCAACAATGCATGCATTCCAAGCTAGAAAGAAAGACTCCTGAATAGGCTTCATTTCATTAAGAGAGGAAGAGATAATTGTAAAAGAGATATCTTGCAAAAAAATTAAAGGGATACTTTTGAGGGATACATGATTAACAAAGGATGAAGAGATCTTTGCATAAATATATCTACCTCCAAGAGTAGAGGATATCCTTAATAAAGATGACATCTTGGAAAAAGAAGAGGACTAATAATACAAACCTTCTCCTACATTAAGGAAAAAGTGGATTATTAGGATTGAATACTTTCACTAAGGAGATATTGTTCATAAAAGATGTACCATTTCAAACAAAGAATAGATCCTAAACAAGGAACACACATGCACTCATATAAAGGATTATTCTATGCAAGAAATTACATCAAATTATGAAAGATGCAACTCAACAAAGTAAAATACAATCAAGAAAGAGAATTGAAGAATTATTCTTTCCACCCAAGCATGGATACAAGACCACTAAATAGGGATCATTTATAAAAGATGCACTCTTCTAAAATAAAGAAAAGATCCTTAGTAGGTATGCATATCACAATATAGAAGGGTTCATTGTAAAAGATACAACTCAATATATAGAAGAATTTGATGAATGATTATAGACTTTCAACACTAAGGAAAGAGCTCCAATTAAGGATATGTACTTGTAGACACTAAAAAATGTCTTTTTCATCATGTACTAATTAATCGTCTTATTAATTAAGTAATTCTTCAATTATTTAATTAAGCTATTTATTCTTCTAAACTAACTCAATCATTCTTCATCTTATTAATTATTCAATTTCTATTCCTTAATTAATTAATCAATTAACCCTTTTCTAAATATTAATTAAATATTATTTATTTAATTAATTATAATTAATTCCTTAATTAAATAATCTTTATTATTTAATTAATTCTATTTCTAATGTTAAAATAATTTAATTTAAATTAATTAACTTATTCCTCCAATTCCCCAAATTCAAATTTCAAATAATTCCACCTTCATTTCTCTCAAATTCATAATTCCCCAAATGTGGATTTCAATTAATTTCATCTAATTCCAAATCATCAAATTCACATTTCACCAAATCTGAATTTCCTGTGCATTTCAGCATTCGAAAGTCCAAATTCAAATCCAAATTGAAAATGAAAATCAAATTCAATTTCAAAATCCTACAACACATGTTGAAATCATAACTGATTGTTCAAATCAGTTGATTAGTTAGTTAACTCAATTAACTCTTCAATCTCCCATTTTCACTCCAAATCAGTTTTTCCTAACTAGTCAATCAATTCAGTCTTCTAATCATTCAATTCAGTCTATTGATTAATCAATTGAGTTCACTCTCCAATCAACCTCGTTAACTGACCAATCTATTGAGTTAACAAATCTATCATGACTAGTTCACTGATCAATCTAAATAAGATATCTATCAATCAAGACTTGAGTTCAAAATCCCTCCTCGTCTCTCATAAAAATCTATATAAACAACATCATTTTCTCATTTCAAGCTAGAATCACAGAATCACAGTCTTCAAAATAATTGTCTATCTTATCCAAGAATTTCAGTGCAACACCTAAGAGCCAATCAACCAACAATTATGGAGAAGAGCAATGGAAGCCTTGTTACATCAATTGAGGGAGTTTAAATATATTTCATGCATTATTCAATTGATTTAGCATTATTTCATTGTCATTTAGGAGTTAATTCTGATTGGATTTAGAGTTGTGATTCACTCTTTGACATTTGATTATCTTTATGCTTAATTTATCCCTAAGAAACAATGGTGAACCCGGCGTGAAGCAACCCTCTGATAACTTTTTTTGTTTTTTGTAGGCCTTGTATAGAACATAATTTTATGATGCGTAATTGCAGTTATAGAAATTCACATTTGTTCATTTTGATGCACAATTGTTAATTATGATTCGCGATTGTAGGCATAGGTCAAAATTTCATTTTTGTGTGTCATTTCTGCTTTTCTGACATTTGCACTACTAACCCAGAAAAATCTTGCAATTCTAGGAAAAAAAAATTTATGCATAAAATGTCTCTAATCCAGTGACAGGAAGGGTAATTTTGAAAATTCAAGTGCCAGGAGGAGGAAAAATCATATCATTGAAAGCGAAAACTTCTATCTTCTGTCTTTTCCTTTTGTCTAATTTGTTTTTTAAGAAAAAAAAAAAATTTAGCCTAACTAATACCCAATTGTTTTGTCAGAAATTCACAATTGATCAGTTATTAGTTCGCAATTGATGTTATATCAGTTCACAATTGATTAGATAGTAATTCGCATTTGCAGGAATAGGGTAAAATGCTTATGTTTGAGTTGATCAGTTTTCTCTGTCAGTAATTGCCTTTGTTTCTGAAAACGGAGAGGTAAAATCTGTAACCAACTTTGAAGAGTCATAACTTTTCACTCCGAACTCAAAATTGCAAACCGCTTACACCATTGGAAAGATCTCCAGGAGCTCTAGTTTTAGTCATTTTTGGACTTGCCTATGGAAATATCCTTAAAAAACCATTCAAAATTTTGAGGGATGAAAATGCTCCGAAGACCTCCGAAAATGCAATTTACTAACATGTAGAAAATATCAAAAATTATATTTTTTCAAATTTTTGAAATTTGTAACCAAAAAAGAAAAAAAAATTAGGCTGGAGAGCCCACCATGTGTCAACTAACCTTTTCTGGTCTTCTTGCAAGGGTAGCTTAGAAACTTTCATTTTGGTGCATTTAAAATAAACCACAAACAATCTATTTCCTTTTTCACAATTGCCATGAGGGATAAAATGAACACCGTGTTTTCATGGAGCAACATCTCCATTTAGATTAGATAATTTTGCAATTGGGGTTAAAAAGAACATTTTTTTTAGTGTTTGTGAGGTGATAGCTATATGCTATCCCCTCTTTTGTGTGATCAAAAAGCCAGATCCACCACTTTTATGCTTTCTTTCAATTTTGCATTAGGATAAAACCCTTAGAAGGCCTACCTCCCAAGTAGCCCATAAGGCCACGTGAGAGGGAATGACCTAAGTGGCAATGACTAAAGCCAAGTCTGGGCCACTATAAAATAAATATGTTTGCAATGAAAATTGTAAGCAACAGGTGCCAGAATGGCATAGTGAGGATTAAATTCGCCGGATTTGTGCCCACCCGAATGGAAGCTTGATTAAAAACCTTAGGATCTAGAGGCCAAACCAAGTCAGTAACCAAACACTTGAATTATCATAGTGCAAGGGTGGGGAAGAATCTTTTGTTGGAATCCAATAACACTAAGAGGGGGGGTGAATCAGTGTTATACCAGAATGTTCAATTTTAACCTTATTAAAACATTCATACACCAACCCATATACCGGTACATACAGAATGGAAAGAAGTAAACCAATAAGCCAATCACATAAATGAGAACCATAACACACAAGTTTATACGTGGAAAAACTCAAAGAGGAAAAACCACGGTGGGATTTGTGACCCATAATATCAATCCACTGGCTATATGAAGAGATATTACAAAATATAAGGGACCTGCACTTGCAAGAAGGCTTACAACCTAGAGCACACTGCTCAATCACAAAAGGAGCCTCACTGACTACATATAAATCCAGACTATAATCCAAAGAAGTGTTGAACTGCTAAGATAGCATCTTCTATGCCTAAATACAGTTTCGGTTTAAGCTCTGTTTGTTCTAGTCTAAAACCCTAAACCCTTTACCGGAATAACCCTTACATAAATTTCCTCACATACATAATCTCTCTGATATATTTTGCATTGCATTCACATATCTATAATCTCCTATCTCATTGCTATATCAAAATGATCTATCAAACTAACCTATATACCCTATACAAATTATCATTCCTTATGTCGGCTTACAAAGATATATACAATATCAAATTACATGTCAGCCAGATAACATAAATGTATAAATATTAAAGCCAATTGTCAATGTCGGATCAAAGAGATGTCGGCCTCCAATATCGATAACCTTTTACTAAACTATGTCGGCCTGCATTGTCGGTTACCACAGAAATCCTTTTGTCCTATCGGTGTCGGCGTCGGTGTTAGAGTAGAATCTATGAAGTGTCTGTTAGTACACAACTAAACCAAAACATGAAGCCGGAACATAATACTATGTTGCCATCAATGACAACATAGTGAAACCAACCAATTGAGTGGCAATTGCCAACAATCTCCCCCTTTGGCATTGATGGCAACACTCATGTGAAAAATGGTCAAGGTTTCATCTTGTCGGTTTCATCTTGTCTACTCCCCCTGAGCTGAATATCCATTCCACATCTCCATATCTCCATAACCCCCCCTAATATATACAAGTCCTTCTATTCTTTTCACATCTATATCACTCCCCCTTTGACATCAATGCCATCAAAAATTCTATAAAGAATGTCAAAGATTCAAAAAAAAACTATTTAATGAATATCCCAAAATATCTTACTGGAGCTTAACAAATTTTAAAATTTCCAAATAAGCCTTCTCCAAAAGCTAAAGATAAGTATCCCAACCTATTTTGAAAGTGTCAGAAATGGATACAAGTCTATTTATTATATGTGCAAATGACTCTTTCTGATTTACCTCTGTCGGTGTGGGCTTTCCCACCATATCCATACACTCTTTCTTATGTACACTGAGTGAATCCAACCGAGGACTCACCTAGCCTCTCAAACTTCTATCTCTTCTGATAATTTTGTCTCTTTCCTTCTCAAGAAAAGAAATTTGGTTTTCCAAAATCAAAATTTGACCATCAATGGATGTAGTCAATGAAATCAATTTGTCAAAAGAATTAGCTATATTTACAATTTTCTCCTGAAGTTCTTTTATCTTCTTATCCAGATTAGCTGTAAGTATATCAGTGTTACAACATACCCTATAAATATTTGTACATTGCTTCAAAGAATTTTATATCGGTTTCAGCTTCTCATCAATCTTTTTCTTCTCAGATTCAATTACCTGATCAAATGTAGCTCTCTTAGCCTCAGTAAACCTCTCCAATGCTTGTCAGTTTGAAATTTGTTGTAAGGATTGAAAATCCTTTGAAATATGCTCAATAATTATCTTAAGTTTTCTGGATGGGCTCGCTTCATTGTCAATCTTGCACTCTAGGACTAGTCTATGTAAAACAGTGATTGATTGATCAATAATCCCTTTATCTGTAGATCCTTCCTTCATCAGTTTTTGTGCTGCCATCATCATGAGTTCAGTGGGACTCATCTCTGTTATGTTTTTCTTTTCGACCTGTGAGGTGTCAATTGACAACAATGATGGACCAACTATTGGTTCCCTTCCGGATTCTCCTGTCTTCTCCTCTGAAGATTTATCCTTTATAACCTCCTCACTTGCATCGGTGGCTTCGCCACTTGGTGCAGTTTGTGTAACTGTCAGTTCCTTTGTAGGAATAGTAACCTCAACCTGTACATTTGTATCTAGAGGACTGTTATCCTCAACATTAGTATCCTGTACAATATTAACTTGTTCACTCTCTATGTTAACTGGTATCTCAATGTTTGTCTGTACATTTGTGTCAAACTGGGGGCTTGATTTCCACTATCTTAATATTTTTCAAAACTGCGGGTGAAGTACCCATAATCCCCTTTCCTTTTCCTTTAACTGGGGTGTCTACAATGTGTGTCTTGGTTTCTGGTGAAGTAAAGAATCCTCTATTATCTCCAAGGAACTTAACCCATGCTATTTGAGTTTCCTTTATTATTTCATTTACCCTTCCTAGCATCAGACTAGTTATTCTATGTTTGCTATTAAAAAACTTTTCTATTTGCCACCTCAATTGCCTTTTCCATTTCATCTGGAGCAATAGTAACACAAATAGATAATAGATCTTGAATTTTAATATGTTTATCTTCTTGCATAGCAGACATCCTTCTAGCATCTAGCATATTATACAACTCAACTGGTATTTGATTTTCAATTTATATTAAGGATTTCTTATAAATATCCTAGTATAATAAGACTGCTTCCTCTACCTCTCTTTGTTCATCCTCTTCTAAATGATCATAGTAGAACTATACATTATTTAACATACCATCCTTAGTGATTTCATCTACTAATTCTGCACAAGTTTTAGGTGGAACCTTACCAGAATCAGTGTCATTCTTCTTCTTCCTCTTTGCACTACTAGATGTAGCTGAAGTGGTTACCTTTGGTGCTTGCTTTTGTGCTGATATTTTGAATGTAACCTTCCTAACCGGTTGCTTTTTAGCTTCAACCTTTGTTTCCTCTATTTTCTTTCTCACAGCCCTCTTGAATGCCAATGGTGTGTCATCCTCAAATTCAGACTCTATTGTAACAGACTCAATGTGTACTTCTAGATTCTTCCTCTTCCTGCCTTTCTCCAAGATAGCATCAATTAATGCTTTGATGTCCTGTGAGACCTTCTCAACAAATTTGCTTATTTTTCCTTCCTGCTTCTCTGTCTTCTTTCGGTTGAACTTTGTTTCAACCTCATGTGTTTTCTATTGTGCAATACCATAGGGTTTCTCTGCCTCATCAATAGGTGCATCAATCATCATTTTTGCATAGGCATCAAGAATCTATGCATCCACCTCATAGCCCATTTCCTCAATCCAAATCTTTCAGGGCTTAACTGCTTCCATTAGTGTTTCATCCTTCTTCACCATGAAGCATATGTTAGTTGAATATTTTTCTACAATATACTCAGGTATCCTTACCCTAGACCTCATAGATTTCTGAAATTCTTTGAAATATCCCCATACCTTATCATCTCTCTGACTTTTTAAAGCAACAATTAATTGTTTCAATTTTCTTCCTACCAGGATGTCAAATTCCCATTGCCTTTTACCGAAACCAGGTGTATCTTTCATGAAATATAACATTAAGCAAACTATCAAGTTTCCATACCAGAATGTACCCTTCTTATCTCCCTTAACCTTTCCTAGGTTTATTAACAACTCATCAAGCATCCAACCACATAGATCCAATTTCACATCATCTCTAATCATTTTGTATGCAGCTAAAATGCATGAACTAGAAACAGAATTTAGTCTATCTGACTGAGTTACCTTATACCCGATGATCATGCTACCGAATCTGATGTTTGTGTTGGTAATAGTGCTCACTCTCATAGATCTTATATCAAGTGTTGCGTCAATAATTTTGTTCATGAAATCATTCGAAACCTTCTTGTTTGGATGTTGCCCAACCAATGGTAATCTAGTGATTTCTCGAATGACTTCCTTGGTGATTTTGTAAGGTCTATCTAACCATATAAATTCCCCATGTACTCTACTCAAAACATATCTGATTATCTCATCTTCAAATTTTGGAATATCCAGAATGTTGGTAAACCCTAAGTCTTCAATGTGTTTGTATGTCCATTTGATCTTTCTAGATTCTCCCATCAGCTCACTCATATACATGCCCTTAATTTCAAAAGTTCCCAAGTCCTCAATGTGATAGTGAATATATGCCCTAACATCTTCTACATAGACAACCCCCTCCGGAACATGAGAAAATGCTCCAATCGAATCTTCTAGAGTAGTCACATGTGGATACCACTTTGAAATTGGCCTGTGGTGGTCCTTAACCTCTACTACTATTGGGTTTGTGACAAAAGTAGGAATAGATGATGATCCTACTTCCATGTTTAAAGATAAATAACTTTTGATCACTCTCGGTGAAAACCTCCAACAAATTCTTCCAGATGTTAGTGAAATCACTCAAGAAGAAATATGATTTCTCTGTAATGCCTTTGATCGCTCTTAGTTTCTCTTAATCACTCTGGAATTGCTCTGAATGCAAGGTGATCAATAATGAAGTGAATTTGACCTTTTAACCTCCATTAAAAACCCTAATCTTCCATTGACATAAATGATTGCGGGTGAAAGATACTAGATCTCGTATAGAACATATCCATCCTGGATAATCATCTCCAATGTCTGGAACATCTTCTAGAACCTCTTCTCGGGGCATATGCAGTATCTTCATGAATTTTTCCTACCCTTAAGGCATCTACCTCAGTTACCGGATGAGCTACCTATCGGTGTAGGAGCAACCTCTTCTATCAGATAAATAACTGATGCATTTCCATCTAATGATTATTCTTCAATCTTCCTAACCTATCTTTGAGTATGATCTTTCTGAATTTCACTAACCTTCTCTTTCCCTTTCTCATTTGATCCTCCATTACCAACTGGTGGATTTCTATTTCTACAAAATTTAGCAATATGTCCAACCTCATTACATGCATAACATGTAACATTGTTCCTTTGAATAGCTTTGTTAAAACTGGTGAAATTGCTTGACCTGCACTAATTAGCCATATGTCCAAATTTTCCACATGCATAGCATTTAACATTCATTCTGCAATCTTTTGTCTTATGACCATACTTATTACATTTAGAACATTTACCGAGAGCAGAATCAGGGTTCTAATTTGCTTTGTTTCTACATTGCTTAGCCATGTGACCAAATCTATTGCAAACAAAATATCTACCATTAAAATTATAAGCATTAAATTGCCTTACCGGTGCCTTATGGTTTTGATCTTCATTAGTAGTACCAAAACTCTGTCCTTGCTCAAATCCAAGTCCACTAGAATCTCCAATCTGCCTTTGTCTCTTCAATAGCTCATCTAGTTGTGCTGAGCTAATCTTGAATTTTTATTTATACTCACTTGTAGTAGTTAGATCTTCTCTTAGAATTATCATTTGTCTCTCAATCTCTTGTTCATTACTTTGGGATTGTACTAAATCAGTTCTCAACATATCATTCTCATGAACCAACCTACCACATTCTTCAAATTTGTTCTTCAGGGATACAACAAGATTTTCTTCCTTCTTCTTTCGGTCCTCAATCTCCTTAGACATCCTCATAGTTATAAATTGCATTTCATTTTTCATAACCATGTTCTCCTGACTCAATTTCTGACATTGTTCCTTAAGTGCATATTTCTCTTCATCATCCTAACTTTGCAAAAGTTCCTTCCTTCTAGCCTGAACAGATGATAGCCTCTTGTAGGATAAGAATGAATTCCTTAGTAGAATTCAATTCATCTTGTAGCTTTAAGTTCTTCAACCTTTCAGCATTATAATCTTCAAGTGTCATCTCAAGTTGCTTCTCCAAATCCATATCCATGGATTCCGGATTCAGGATCTTCCTCAAGTTGTTAAGCTTCCTGTAAGGCACAAGGCTCTGATACTAATTGTTGGAATCCAATAACACTGAGAGGGGGGGTGAATCAATGTTATACCAGAAAGTTCAATTTTAACCTTATTAAAACATGCATACACCAACTGGTATACTGATACATACAAAATTGAAAGAAGTAAAGCAACCAATAAGCCAATCACATAACTGAGAACCATAACACACAGAATTATACGTGGAAAACCTCAAAGAGGAAAAAACATGGTGGGATTTGTGACCCACAATATCAATCCAATGGCCATATGAAGAGATGTTACAAAATATGAGGGGCTTGCACTTGTAGGAAGGCTTACAGCCTAGAGCACACTACTCAATCACAAAAGGAGCCTCACTGACTACATATAAATCTAGACTACAATCCAGAGAAGTGTTGAACTTCTCAGATAGCATCTTCTATTCCTGAATACAGTTTCGGTTTAAGCTTTGTATGTTCCAGTCTAAAACCCAAACCCTTTACCGAAATAACCCTTACATAGATTTCCTCACATATAAATCTCTCTGATATATTTCTCATTACATTCACATATCTATAATCTCCTATCTCATTGCTATATCAAAATGATCTATCAAACTGACCTATATATCCTATACAAATTATCATACCTTATGTCAGCTTATAAAGATATATACAATATCAAGTTACATGTCGGCCAAATAACATAAATGCATAAATATTAAAGCCAATTGTCGATGCTGGCTCCAAGAGATGTCAGCCTCCAATACCGATAACCTTTTACTAAACCTTGTTAGCCTGCATTACTAGTTACCAAAGAAATCCTTTTGTCCTGCCGGTGTCGGTGTAGAATCTGAGAAGTGTTTTTCGTTACACAATTGAACCAAAACATGAAGCCGGAACACAATACCATGTTTCCATCAATGACAACATAGTGAAACCAACCAATTGAGTGTCAATTACCAACATCTTCCCCCAAGACACTCACCATATATCTCCTAGGATAATGAGCCAATTGAAGAGCGAACTTCTTTGGTTTAATTTTTAGACAAAGGCAAAAAAATGGGTGCACCCTAGGGTATGACATGGCTATTTAACCTGACGGTGTATCAAGATGTGGGTTGTGGTAATACTTGTGACCTTTTGTCAATAGGAGAGTCTTCTTGATGTGCTATCGAATTGCCAAAATATAATTATAAACAAAATGGGGTCTTTAAAAAGATCTCAACATTCATGAGGATTTGAAAAAGTTTTTTAAAAAGGTGCTCTCTTTGTTTAGTTTAGATTGTTTTCTTTGCTTGCTACTATGTCCTTGCAACATCAACATCACCAAGATCAAATCCCTCAACAAAGTCAATTTTCAACATCAACAAGATCAAATCCCTCAACAAAGTCAAGTTTCAACATCAACAAGATCAAACCCCTCAACAAAGTCAAGTTCCAATATCAACAAGATCAAACCCCTGCAGCAAACAAGCTTGTCAAGATCAACAAACCAATCAAACATTGCAACATTATAGAAATAGAGAAAACATCTTACATGTTGTGATCCTAGGTCTAAACCAATCAAGCAAACATCATGGATTGGCATTATACATTTCATACGGGAGGTGAAGAATTCATCCCTTCCATTCTTATTTCATCACCATCCATAGAAATCTTAGCTCAACAGATCAAGACTTTGTAAAAACAAATGATAGATATGACTTGTCCTAACAACCATTGGGGCTAGTTAGAAAAAATGATGAGAGAAGTGATAACCATGAGGGAATCATTATCAGGCCAACCTTCTTCTTCTTGTGAGACCATTCAAACATATCAACCCAACATTCAAAGTTCCCCTTTCAACCAAAATCATACTCATTACAACCAAAATCATACTCATTTCAACAAAAATTAAACCTCTTCCAATCAAATTCAAACCTCTTTCAACCAAAATCATATTCATTTCAACCAAAACCAAAACTCTTTCAACCAAAATCCAACCTCTTTCAACCAAAATCCAACCTCTTTCAACCAAAATCAAATCCCACTCAACCAAAGTCCAAATCAATCATATCTATCTACCATTTCATCATCCCTTGAAGTCACACAAGAGCAGTTCACATCATCTTTATCCAATAACACAATCTTCCAAAGGCTACCCATAATACAAATCCAATCTAATCCAAGTCATTATGCTAGTACTATCCATGTTTCAGAAATTCAAGATCCAATGCCTCCATCTATTCTATTTCCAAGAAAACCCACTTTAGAGAGTCTCATTCAAACTCCTTCCATGTATCAAGAGGATGATCCAAAATTAGAAGAAATCAGTCATGAAATAAATCAAGATCAAGGATAAACCCTTCCATCCTATTCAATTATTGATCAAGACTCCACCTATCAAGAATCTTATGATGACCCCCTCATTATTTTCTATTCCACTCATAATAACACCCTTGTTTCTAAAGAGCAAGATGTTCTTTCAAGTCCCATCTAGCATCCACCTCTCAAGTAAGATCATGACATCCCTTCCATCCTTCCTAATTATCTATTTCCAAGTCAAGATCAAAGCATCCCTTCACCTTCATGTCCTAAACAAGATCCCATTATTTCTCCAAATCCTGATCATGATCCCTCCATCCCTTCATTTACATATCATAATCCTCCATGTTCCTCACAAGATTCCCTCTCAAATGAATCTATCATTTCTCCTAGTCTCCCTCATGATCCCAATTCCTCTACACAAGTTGTTCATGAACCCCTTATCAATGAAATCACCAATCTAGATCATACTACATAGGGTAACTTGTCAATAATTGTATGTGTGCCATCATCAAATACCAATGTAGTGACAAAAACAAACATAACACCCACTCATGTCACAACTTCGGAGACAGAATCTACTTGCCTCATATATCCGCACTTGAAAGACTAGGGGCAAGAAGGTCTACCATAGCTGGATTGGTTTGAAAACAAGGAGGCTATTGCAGAAATTGTACATGAAATACATCCAACTGAATATCCTATTGAAAAAGCATGGTTTCCAACTTTTCAAACACAAACCAATGAACTATATACACAAAGTTCATAACAACTCAATAAAAACATCAACCTTAAAAGAAATTACATCTAAGGGATGGGTTCATTTAAATTTTTAAGTACCACATTTACATATTTCTTTACTGCATTGCATCGCATATCATTATTTCAAAGTGCATCATAGTTGCATTTCATATTGTACAACATCTAGCTGCAGGTGTTTGTGATGTTTTCCAAAGTCAATCAATTGGTTTTGAGTGAGGGTTTCATGCTTTTCCCCATCGCTCCTTCCTTTTCCTACTTTCTAGGCCTAGTAGCCCTAGAGCCCCAATTAGCCCTACCTAACCAGTTTTTGTGGATTTTCTCCCAACTTCTCCAAAGAACCACACAAACTCTTTTTTGATCAGGATACCCTTTTGGAAGTACTTTCCAACTTTTGAATTTAGGAATCTCAGTATGACTGTACAGATATGGAACCTGAGAAATGCTTGTTTTAGGTGGTTTTGGGCTTGTTTTGGTCCTTTTCCAAGGGTTAGGTGTCTTCATTGATCTACCACACCTCCAAATTCACACATATGTTCTACCACACATCACTTGTTCATCCCAAATACTCTACAACTCTAACCCTACTCATTCCTGCAAACACTTTCATCATCTCATTCATTTCCTAACTGAGCTATGACTAAGCTCGCCTAGGAAATGATGCTCATTGGATTTTCAATGACCTCCAAAGGAAAATAAAAGCTATATACACTATACAAAGGTTCCATGGCTCTAGTACCAAGGGTTATTGAGAAGAACTCAAAGGACTTCAAGTTGGAACCATGTCTGGGCCTCTCAAACCCTTACTCAAGCCGAGAGCTTACAAAATTGGAAACTCAATTCAAACCTACAAATAAACTAATAAAATTGCTTCTTGAGCACTACAATAATATGTAAAAAACAACAAGAGAGGTACAACAATGCAATCAGTCCATTACGTACGGATTGTTGCTCTAATTCTTGACAAAATGCAATGTAAAACTTCAAAAAAGGTCTCAAAATGTATTCCAATATACTCCAAGAATTGAAAAAACTCATTCCATTGATTCTCCAATATTTTATATTCCATTTGTGTCCTAAATAACTCTCCATCGGTTCCCTAACCAACCCTTTGCACAAAAATGCAAAAAGTTGCTCAACGTTGCAAAAAGTTGTTAAGCAACTTTGACAATTTTTGCCAAAAAGAGCATTTTTGCCTTACATTCTTAATTTTCTCCTCCAAACCATCTAAGATGACTAAAAACCATTACATTGAGATTTACCAATGCCAAACAAGGCTATTCAAGGCATTTTTCATCAAAATGCAAGATTTTGTCATTTTAGGCTTACAAGGGCTTACAAACCAAAATTGAGCAAATGCATTGTCCTAAGGACATTCAACCTACCAAAGTATTAGAACACATATTAAGACCTAAGAGAAGATTATTATTCACCACTCCAAACCAAACTATGAACAAACACACCAAAATGTAGAAATTAGACTCAAAACTAGGTGCTCTTGCACCATACTCCCCCAAAGAAAATAAGTCAAGTGACTCCTTGAGGCAGCAAAGAAAATGGAACACCATGCTTAGAGAAGTCTTCCTCAGGTATCCAAGTAGCCTCTGATGCTAGAAAGTATTGCCACTTGACCAAGTGTTTCGTGTAGGTGGTATGCCTTGTTTTCTTCAAAATTCTTGAATCTAACACCTTAGTGGCTTGTGGATTGAGTGCAACTGGTAAGGGTAGGTCTGAAAGTGCTTGAGAGACTTCTGAAACTCTACTATCTTCTGCTGGAATTTTTCCCTTTTATTGTACCAAATCTGCTACATTTAAGATTGGTGACAAAGCCATATCACCGCGTAAGTCTACCTTGTATGCATTGTTGCCATACTTGGCCAAAACTTTGCAAGGACCTACTCTCCTCATCTAAAGCTTACTAGGGAAACCTTTCTAAAGTCTTGCTTTGTTCAAATGAACCATCACCATATCACCAACAACAAATTGGATATCTTTCCTTTTTGCATCCACCTTGTCTTTGATCTTTTGAGTAGTGTCCACTCAAGCATCCATTATGCTTTTCTTGCATCAAGTTTTCCTCATAGACTCTCTAGGCACACATAGCTTCCCTCCTTTGAATAAAAGACCATCTTGCAAGGTGTAATCTACATACTCACTGTGGAAATGGTTTCTAAATCCTTGGAAAACCTTGTAGGCAGCAGCAAAATCTTCATCTTCTTCATACAAATTCTTGAAGCTATCCTCTCCAATTCTTTTGAGTTGCACTTTTTGCACTATTAGTAACCTCCTACTCAATGCATTAGCTACCTTATTACATTTTCCTTTCTTATGTTTGATGGTAAAGGTATATGACTACAAATATGCCTATGGTTTAACTTTTCTTGTGAATTAAGAAAACTAAGAGCTTGATTATCAGTGTAAACCACAAATTCCTTAGGTAGCAAATAATGCATCCACTTTCTAAGTGATTGGACAAGTGCATACAATTCCAATTCATAGGAGGAACACCTTTTCTTTGCATCATTGATTTTCTCATTGAAGAAGGCAACCAGTCTATTGTCTTGACTCAAAACTGCTCCAACCGCTACGTTGCTTGCATCACATTCAATTGTGAAGAGTTTGTCAAAGCTTGGTAGGATAAGTATTGGTTGAGTATCCACCTTTGTCTTCAAGAGATCAAAACCTCTTTGTGCTTCCTTTGTCCATACAAACTTGGTTCTCATACCTCCCTTGATTGTCTCAAGCATGGGTGCACATATTTCACTGAACCCTCTGATGAACTTTCTATAAAACTGAGCCAAACCATGGAAACTTCTCACTTCACTTGTTGTCCTAGGTGAATTATGGCTTCCACCTTAGAGGTATCTATCTTCAAATCACCTCTTGATACTACAAACCCAAGATACACCAATTCCAGTTTCATAAACTCACATTTCTCCAAATTGATGGTTAGTTGTTCATCACAAAGTTTACTCAAGACAATTTCTATATGCTTAAGATACTCATCTTTAAACTTGCTAAAAATTAAGATGTCATCTAAGTAAACAACAACAAATTTACCAATGTATTCCTTAAGTACTTCATTCATGAGCCTCATGAATGTGCTAGGAGCATTTGTGAGTTCAAATGGCATAACAAGTCATTCATAGAGTCCCTCTGTAGTCTTGAAGGTTGTCTTCCACTCATCACCCTCTTTTATTCTAATTTGGTGGTAACCACTCTTGAGATCTATCTTGGTGAAGTATTTAGCACCCCCCAAATAGTTCATCAAGTCTTCAATCCTTGGGATGGGAAACCTATATCTAATAGTAATTCGGTTTATGGCTCTAGAGTTAGTGCAAAGTCTCCAAGTACCTCCCTTCTTTGGAGCCAAAATGGTGGGTACTACACATGGGCTGATGTTCTTCCTGATTAGACCATTATCTATGAGTTCTTGTATTTTCTTGGCTATCTCCTTGTTTTGAACCAGTGTCATTTTATAAGCTACCTTATTGGGTAAAGAAGCTCTGGGTATAAAGTCTATTTGATGACTTATGGCACATTGAGGAGGCAATGTAGCTGGTGTTCCATCAATAATGATGCCTTCAAACTGATTTAGAACTTGTTGCACTTCTTTAGGAATGCTCTCCTTCTTCTCCTTCTTGTCCTCTTTTGGCTTTACAACAATGGCAAACCCCACTCCTCCCTCCTTGAGGGTGTTGATGAATTATTTCTCACCAACCAACAACACATTAGGACCTTTGGATCTGCCCTCTACTTGGTCTCCTATGGACTATATTTTGTAGGTGGTTCCATCTTTTTGGAAGGTATAGGCATTCTTCTCTCCATGGTGTATTGCCTTTCTGTCAAACTGCCATGGCCTACCTAGGAGTAGGTGGCAAGCATCCATGGCTAAGATATCACATAAGATTTTGTCTTTGTAACCTCCAATGGTGAACTCAACCCAAGTTTGTTCATTTACAAGAACATGCTGCCCCTTGTTGAGCCATGAAACTCTGTAGGGATCACTATGTGGTATTCTTGCAAAATTGAGCTTACTAACCACTTCCTCTGACACTGCATTGTCTATGGACCCTGAATCCACTACCACTTTCCATACCTTTCACATGATCTTGCATTTTATTCTAAACAAGGATCTCCTTTGGCTAGGTTCCTCCTTAACTAGTTCTTTGATCAAGACTCTCCTTATCATGAGGTTCTCTCCAACCTCTGAATCCAAACTTACTTCTGATGCTTTCATGTTTGTTACATCCTCTTGAGAATAATTTACTCTCCTCTCACCTCCTTGGGATGATGAAGACTTCTCAGGGCATCTATAGGTTGGGTGTCCAAGTTGATGGCAGTTGTAGCACTTCATAGTGGCAAAATAGCACCCTCTTCCCGATCCACTATACCTTCCTCTATAGTTTCTCTTGCTATTGGAATCCCCACTCTGCTCAACCAACTTGGATTCCCCTTGGGATCTTTGGTCTACACTTCTTCCACCAAAAATACCTCTCTAACCTCTACCATCTCTTGCCCTACCTCTGCCTCAGTTGCTTTGATCTTGTTTCTTCTTACTCTTTTCTTCCACTCTCAGTGCCGACTGATAGCACTTGTGCACGGTGTTGGGGCATAACAATCTTAATTCCTCTTGAATATTCTATCTCAAGCCATTCAAGTATATGGCTACTTTGATGTTCTCATCCTCTACTACCTTGGATCTCAGACACAACTTCTGAAATTCCTCAGTATAGCTACTCACATCCAAGTCTCTTTGTCTCAAATTTTGTCTCCTCTTGTGCAACTGGATCTCATAATCTTCAAGGATGTATGCCTCTTTCACCTTGGCTAACATGCCCTTCCATGTAGCTATGGGGTTCTTACCCTCTTTTTGCCTCTCTTCTTGTATAAATTTCCACCAAGTCAATGCTGCCCCTCTCAATCTAGACTTGGCCACCTTCACTTTTTGTGCCTCACTGATTCCATCACATTCAAAGTAATTCTCCAATCCCTCTATCCATTCCAGGACTACCTTAGGCTCCATTTTTCTACAAAAAAGTGGCACTCCTTATAGATATTTTCCTCCTAAGTCTTTAATTTCTTTAAGGAAAGGTTCTTCAGGGAGAATAGGGTCTAGTTCAAGAGTCCTATCCTCTTCTACAACTTCTTTGCCCTTCCCCTCATTGACCTTTATTGTCACTTTCTCAGTTTTGTCTTCAACTATGTCTAGTTTTCTCTCCAGCTGTAGTAATCTTTCTCTTAGGAACCTATTTTCTTCTTCTTGGTCTTCTACCTTCTTTTCTATCTCTTCATTGGTCACCATCCTTAAACTATTCTATCCTACCGATTTAGTGTCTGTCATATGCTGGTTTCTTCCCAAATCTTGGTGGCTCTAATACCACTATGATGGGGAGGTTACTCAAAGAGAGCTAATACCTTGCTTAAGGGTAGTCAAATGTTGTCCTAGTGGGCTTCATGCTTTGTTCATATTGTCTTTTAATCAATTTGGACACCTGAGCTCCCCAGGAGTGCCCCCAATCTAGATGTGCTTACTGATTGCTCAAGTATGGTTGAGGTTCACCAGGGTAAATCCAACCTTACACTCTAAAACTCCTAACAAGTGCTTGCAGAGGTTGTGGTAGGTGTTTGTGATGTTTTCCAAATTCAATCAATTGGTTTTGAGTGAGGGTTTCGTTCTTTTCCCCATCGCTCCTTCCTTTTCCTACTTTCTAGGCCTAGTAGCCCTAGAGCCCCAATTAGCCCTACCTAACCGATTTTTGTGTATTTTCTCCCAACTTCTCCAATGACCCACATAAACTCTTTGTTGATCAGGATACCCTTTTGGAATTACTTTCCAACTTCTTAATTTAGGAATCTCAGTCTGACCGTACAGGTACAGAACCCAAGAAATGCTTATTTTAGGTGGTTTTGGGATTGTTTTGGTCTTTTTCCAAGGGTTAGGTGTCTTCCTTGATCTGCCACACCTCCAAATTAACACATATGTTCTTCCACACATCACTTGTTCATCCCAAATACTCTGAAACTCCAACCCTGCTCATTCCTGCAAACACTTGCATCATCTCATTCATTTCCTAACCGAGCTATGACTGAGCTCGCCTAGGAAATGATTGTCATTGGCTTTTCAATGACCTCCAAAGGAAAATAAAATCTATATACACTGTACAAAGGTTCCATGGCTTAAGTCCCAAGGGTTATTGAGAAGAACTCAAAGGACTTCAAGCACCATGTCTAGGCCTCTCAAACCCTTACTCAGGCCGAGAGGTTACAAAATTGGAAACTCAATTCAAAACTACAAATAAACTAATAAAATGTATTCTTGAGCACTAAAAGAACATGTAAAAAACAACAAGCAAGGTACAACAATGCAATCAATCCATTACGTACGTATTGCTGCTCTAATTCTTGACAAAATGCAATTTAAAACTTCAAAAATGGTCTCAAAATGTATTCCAATCTACTCCAGGCATTGAACAAACTCATTACATTTATTCTCCAAGATTTTATATTCCATTTGTGGCCTAACTAACTCTCCATCGGTTCCCTAACCAACCCTTTCCACAAAAATGCAAAAGGTTGCTCAACGTTTGAAAAAGTTGTCAAGCAACTTTGACAATTTTTGCCAAAAAGTGCATTTTTGCCTTACATGCTTAATTTTATCCTACCAACCATCTAAGATGACTAAAAACCATTACATTGACATTTCCCAATTCCAAACAAGGATATTCAAGGCATTTTTCATCAAAATGCAAGATTTTGCCATTTTAGGCTTACAAGGGCTTACAAACCAAAATTGAGCAAATGCATTGTCCTAAGGAAATTCAACCTACCAAAGTATTACAACAACATATTAAGACCTAAGATAATATTCTTATTCACCACTCCAAACCAAACTATGAACAAACACACCAAAATGTAGAAACTGGACTCAAAACTAGGTGCTCCTGCACTAATATCATTATTATTTTCTCATATAGCTACATCGATAAACAAGGTGAGTGTCTAAGTCATTCACCTGTCTGCACTGAAAGGAGTGAAGGTTGTCTCATTTCCTGGATACTTGTTCATAAATTTTTAGGAGGTCTTTACTCGTTTATCTTCAATATCACCTTGTGATTGAGCTTTATCCATGGTTGAGTAGAGGTTTCACTGTTGAGCCTTGTTACCCAAAATCTATCGATTGCTATATATCACACATTAATCAATAGCTCTAATTCATTACAGATACCTAGTTGCTCATGTGGCTAGTGAAAAATCCAATATTCTTCTTCAGCGTCGTTGTAATTGTCATACCCAAGTAAGTTTCATTACTTACAAGTCAAGGCAAAAAAAGTTAAAAAAAGAAAAAGAAAAATTATGCCAAATATCCATCTCAAGGAAAAATAGCACAGATATATAACTAAAATATCATACAAAAATGTGCAATAAAGCTTGACTAAGGGAACATACGAATAACTCCATCAGGGCTATGGACGCCAGCTAGCAATGGAGAAATATTCGAGAGATTAGAGTGTATAACCTCGACAGAGCCCTAAAAGCTTGCTGGCAACGAGGCTCTATCCAGGATGCTTTTTAAGTCAAAATAACTCACATAGCTAGCCACATAGGATTCTAAGGGTCTTTGATGGTTATAAGAGTTGGAATAAACTCAAGTGCACACACATGGGTAAAAGAAGATCAAAGTTTCAAGAATTGATGGAGAACTTTTCCGTGCCTCCATTCATAAATCTTGATTACATAGTCTGTTAAGATTGGATGATCTAAAGTCTTCTGAGAACTGATTGAGCTCCCATCTCTGAAACGTTTCACACCTTTAATTCAATCAGTGTATTTCATAATGAAAGACGCATATACTCACCCTTGTTTGATTAGGAATTGCATCTTGCACTAGCATGACTCATATCAAAAATTCATTGTCTCCATATACATCATCATGATGTCATCATAGGTCTGCATACTTGGGGGCATAACTAGAAAAATCTTTGAAAAAAAAATCTTAAAAAAAAAATTAGATAAAGTCCAGAAAAAATCTAAAAAAACAAAAAATGATCCTGAACAAAATCAATCAAAAACATTCAGATAAAATCTTATAATCCAAAAAAATTTACAAAACACTAAAAACTTAAAAAAATTCAGATAAAGTCATGAAAAAACCCTAAAAATCAAAAAAATATCCTAAACAAATACCAAAAACAATCAAAAAACAACAAAATAAAAAACATTTGAAAATGATCCACAAAACCCTAAACATAAAAAAAAACTCAAAAACAAACTAAAAATTGAAAACAATCAAAAACTTGCAATAAAATGTCTCATGAGAAACAAATACCCTAGCAGATATCTAGCAAACACTTCGCACGAAGTTCAACAAAGAATATAACTATCTTATCAAACATCTACAACCAACCTGATCAAGTCTTATCAATCATCAAACTATCCTTATCAACATGATCATTATCTTGTCTTAAACAAAATCAGATACACTCAAAACCATACAGATCAGTCTTAAACGGGGTCCAAAACTTTTGAAACTAGACATTATCAACTATCACATCAAACAATCACATGAAGACATGGATCAGTATGGCTATTGGATTTTTGTCATAGTTAGTTTTTTTATCTTTTATCATTTGGCGACAGATCATGTTTCTAGCTACTCAAGGATGTCCACAAGTAACTAGAGGAGCCGTGATGGGCATGATCTTTTTCTTTGTTTGTTGTTTGTGGTATGAACCAATGAAATTTTGGGGCAATTGCTCTAGTGGGTGTCTGTGATTGGTACATTCATTCAGAAAATATCCTATGCAAAAATTGAAGTTAGTGATATCTATGCTTGTGACTACCGCACATACCTCGACCCCCTAGTGAAATTCCTAGAATGGAGGGTTCACTCCTTGTCTACTATGTGTTTGTTTCTTGCAATAAGATATCTATACATCCTAGTTCCTTATACCTTGGTGTACTAAGCTTCATTGTTACATAATAAGGCTCAATGATGATAATGTGTTGCACTACAAATAAAGGCAAAGAAGAGTATTCATCACCATCATTCACTATCATCATCAATCATACCAATTCATTCCATCAAGATTGACTCGTGTATCATCATCAATCATATCATTTCATTTTCTCATCTCATCATGTTGATTCTATCTCAAAGCTCATTTTCTCATCTAACATATTCTACTCGTAATGATTTCATTTCAATTTCTACTCACATCTTTCTAATTCCATCTCAAATCATTTCCTCATATCAACTATTCTATCTATCAGTCAATTATTCCTCACCTTCATCATATTTCATTATTCATCCAATTTTGATCTATCATTTGTCTTATATAGGATTAGTCCTTCATGAAACCAGACATGATCATCTATCATTTGTCTTATACAGAATGTATCCTTCCCAAAACCAAATGTTTTGATCATCTTTAGCTTATACAGGATGTGTCCTTCCTGAAACTAGACTTTATCTTTATCAGATCAATCCTATCAATCAAATCAATTTTATCTTTATCCTATCAATCCTATCAATCTTATCAATCAATAAATCTACAAATCACTCCAACCATTTCTTTTCTCCAATCAAACTCATTACTATCATCAAGTTAATCATTCTCCATCGTTCATCTAACATTCGTCTTCTTTCGAGAGATCATTTATTTTTTCAATGCACAAACAATCTCTTGATGGGGTATTATACCCTAATATCACAGGGGCAAATTTTTTTCATTTTCTTTGAAACAATGTCGTTCCAATATTGTCTCAAAGAGGGGCAAATGTAGACACTGAAAAAATATCTTTTTCATCATGTACTAATTATTCGTCTTATTAATTAAGTAATTCTTCAATTATTTAATCAAGCTAGTTATTCTTCTAAACTAACTCAATCATTCTTCATCTTATTAATTATTCAATTTCTATTCTTTAATTAATTAATCAATTAACCCTTTTCTAAATATTAATTAAATATTATTTATTTATTTAATTACGATTAATTCCTTAATTAAATAATCTTTATTATTTAATTATTTTTATTTCTAATGTTTAAATAGCTTAATTTAAATAATTTAAATTAATTAACGTATTCTTCCAATTCCCCAAATTCAAATTTTAAATAATTCCATCTAATTTCATTTCTCTCAAATTCACAATTCCCCAAATGTGGATTTCAATTAATTTCATCTAATTCCAAATCGTCAAATTCGCATTTCACAAAATCTGAATTTCAATAAATTTCATGTGCATTTTAGCATTAGAAAGTCCAAATTCAAATCCAAATTGAAAATGAAAATCAAATTCAATTTCAAAATCCTACAACACATGTTGAAGTCATAACTGATTGATCAAATTAGTTGATTAATTAGTTAATTCAGTTAACTCTTCAATCTCCTCTTTTCACTCCAAACCAGCTTTTTCTGACTAGTCAATCAATTCAGCCTTCTAATCAATCAATTCAATCTACTGGTTAATCAATTGAGTTCACTCTCCAATCAACCCTATTAACAGAACAATCTATTGAGTTAACAAATCAATCATGACTAGTTCACTGATCAATCTAAATCAGTTATCTATCAATCAAGACTTGAGTTAGAAATCCCTCCTCATCTCTCATGAAAATCTATATAAACAACATCATTTTCTCATTTCAAGCTAGAATCACAAAATCACAATCTTCAAAATAATTGTCTATCTTATGCAGGAATTTTGGTGCAACACTTGAGAGCCAATCAACCAACAATTATGGAGAAGAGCAATGGAAGCCTTGTTACATCAATTGAGGGAGTTTAATTAAATTTCATTCATTATTCAATTGATTTAGCATTATTTCATTGTCATTTAGGAGTTAATTGTAATTGTATTTAGAGTTGTTATTCACTCTTTGGCATTTGATTATCTTTATGCTTAATTTACCCCTAAGAAACAATACTTATAAGGCAAGGATAAGATCCTTATTAGGGATACTTGTTCCAATAAGAGGGAGGGGATCCCTAGCAAGGACATACACCTCGACAATCAATAAGAGATCCTTAGTAAAGACACTACTTCTTAAGAAGGAGAGATATTTGGAAATCATTCTTGCCCCCCAACATAGAGACAAGAGAAGATACAAAATAGGCTATTATGTTGCTACCAAAGTATGATTGCATATGAAATTATACCACCATGAATGACAATGAGACCCCAATAGGTAAGCTACTAATGTCACATAATGAGGAGCTACATAATAGCCATTAATGTTATGTAGAAAGGATAAGATGAGAGTCCAACTCATTGTCATCTAGTATTTGAATGGTACTAGTTACAATAAGTTTTTGAATTATTATCTGCTAAATCATGATATTTATTAGTGAAATGGCCATGGATTCAATGATACTTACAAAAAGAAGCAAGGTGTTGATTTTTATTATGATTCTTTCTTTGATTTATTAGAGGAAGAGTAATCAACTTAGATTTAAGAAGTTCATACAAAATACTCTCTTGTTGTGATGAGAAGTTGTAATAAGACATAGATGTATTAGACAAAGGGGGAGGGAATGTCGACAAAGGAGGGCTTTGGAAACCTAACCTTCTTTGGAAAAACTTGTGATGTAGATTTCTCATGACCACCAAAAAAAATTTTCGCACGTCCAAAACCATGTCCATTGTGTCCATGTGTAAATATTGAAATATCTAGAGGAGAAGGTTCATCCCTAGTATCAAAATATAAATAGCCCTCATCATCATCAAGACATGTGTTGTTAGGAGGGGTGAGAATTGATTTAGAATAAGTTTGGATAAATGACACACAAGGCTCCTTCAAGGCTTCCTTCTTAGATTGAGGGATCTTATACCTATTGAAGGAAGGTATAAAGTCTAATGTACCCCAAATTTTTCTAAGGAAACATCATTGATAGAATATTGTGTTGTTGAAGGATTCATATTATTAAAGGGAGAAATGCATCCTACTTAATCATGAAAAAAATCATAAGGATTAGGATCAGCCTTAATTGTGTGAAGTTCATTGTTATATATGAATTTGATTGTACAATTAAGAGTAGAAGGGATTGATTTCATAGCATGAATCCATAGTCTACCTAGAAGAAGGTTATAATTAAGACGGTTGGGCATGACATATATAGGAGTAGGTAAAGTCATGGGTCCTACTTTGATAGGTAATATGACTATGCCAAGTGACTGGATAGGAACATTATCAAATCCATAGACACAAAGAGGGTCAGGTTGAATAGAAGAATGATCCCAAATTATATTTTCTAATAATTCAATACAACAAATGTTAAGTGTTGACCCATTATCAGTTAAGGTGCCTATTATGTTTTGTTCATGAATGTGAGGAGTAATCATAAGAGGATCATCTCTATTTTTAAATTATATAGAAGGAAAATAATCTTGTGAGAATGTAATATCATTTGGTTTAGAATAAGGATGAGGAACCACTTTATGAAAGGCTTCTTGGATCAACCTATGGTGCGAAGGTGAGGTTTGAATCAAGTCCCAAAGGGAAATATTAGCTAAGATATCATGGAGTTTCTCAACAAGATTAGGTTCCTTCTCAACATTTGGAAGGGAAGTGAGAAGAACATTGGGATCTTACTTTTTGACCCAAGCATTAAATCTTTTATGTATTTTGAAACCATATTTTTGTTCTAGTTGTCTTTTCATATCACCTCTTTCACATGTGTTAGGATATTGGGAGTTTCCTTAGGTTTAGGCTTCTCATAACTAGAAACATGAATGGTATTGAGTTGATTAAGCTCTTGGTTCTCCAAGGATACATCTTTAGAAGGGAGGGAATTAAGGAAATTGCTAATGATTTCATCCTCTTGTGCCAAAGTATCTTTATGGGTAAGACAAATGTTAGGAAAAGGACAAACATAACTCATTAATGCTTTATCTCTAGTGGGAAAATCCTTGAAATGAAAAGAATATGGTATCACTAGGAAAGGTAGCTACAATATCATCCACTTACACCAAATGATCCTCATGGGGGAGGTACATTTCAAGATAAATATCATTATTTAGAGCTTCATCCTTAGAACCCTGAGAGTTTTGAAAGAAATGCTCATAACTTATTCTCGCACCAATGTTCTCTCATTGGTAGGACCAAATTTTGGAGAGGGTAAATCAATGTCCACCAATAGTTCTTCACTAGGAGAGGTGTCATGTATGGAAGGTAAAGTAACATTAAGGAGGGTGTTTATTATATCATCCTCTTCCTCTGGGATATTCTAATGGGAGACATATTTTAGGAGAAAGATAAACATAAATTTTCAAAACTTCATCCTTAAGAGGAAGATTTGTAAAAGAAGTATTTGTGTAGGGGAAAAAGCGAGACTAGGTTAACATGTCCTAATCCTACCTTTTGACACACATTGCGGAATACGAAAGAGCCTAGAGGTATCACACAATTGGCTACTTCTTTTTGTGAAAGAGAGAGCCACAGGCTACCTATTAGGGTTTCTATTCCTTTGTTGTAATTGAAAGATAAAATGATGCAAGTTCAATTCCTAACCTCAAAGTGCAAGTATGAACTAATAACAAGATTGCAGAATTGAACTTAAACAATGGAAAGTTGCAAACACAAGGACAAGACAAGAATGCAGATGCATACCCGGAGTCAAAATCTGAGTGAAAATGTTTAGGACGGGGGCGCGAGCGCCACTGTCCTGATTCTGTTCCTGAAACTGCCACTTTGCAACCTGGAAAATTGTCAGAACTGCCAAAACTTGCTGTCTGTCAGGAGGACCAGGGCGCCCAGCGCCCCTGTCCCAGGGACCAGGGTGCCTAGCGCCCCTGTCTTGGCAGGACCAAGGCACCCCACACCCCTGTCCTGGTCTTCTGCTCTGAAACTTGGTGTATGGTTCAGTCTCCGTCTGCTTCTTTCGGATCTACAACTTGCGGCGTCATCTGAATCCCGAAATCTGCACTTATATCTGAAAAAGGTGTTTGGGTGGCTATATAGGGTTTTGCCTTAGTCAAACCCCCGCTTCAGTGATTTCCACCTCCACGAATAGCCAAGTTGTTTTGTAAAAGTAGTGTGTGTGCAGACCTTGTGTGTGTGCAAGATCTAAAATGCAAGTAAGCAAACTAGAGCAACCTAGAAAGTAAACCCTAATTGCTTGTAAATGACAATGTAAATGCTCCAAATCAAGATGCCAAGTGATCTAAAGCATGAATGCAAGTGACATAATGAGGCTTATGCAAAGACATGAAAACAACATGAAATCATACCCAACCCCAAGGGAGGGGTACAAGCCAATCTTCAGTCGATGATCCCTTATTGCTCTTCAATGCCTTCAAAGCCCTAAGTGAATGAATGGATTTGATGAATGCTTGGAGGATGAATGTTGAGAGTTGCTGAAGTCTTCAAAGATCTGCTCTTTTGCTGCATATGAGGTTCCTGAAAACAAAATTTGGATCCTTTCTAATGAAGAAAGAGAGCTCTTACGTATGAAACCCTAGGTCTTAATTCCAACTTTTGGTCGACCTAGAGATTGAATATCCTGCCAATTTCTTGGGGTTAAGCTTTATTTTATGATTGGATCGCGCTCCTAAAATTCCAGGAAAAATGTCCGGGACTGTGTGCACTTCGGGCGCCATGGTCCTGGCAACTTTTCACCAAATTTTCAGGGCCGTCGGATATGATGATTTTAGAGAGAATCCCGAAGTTACAGGTGATTTTGAGATGTTTTGGCCCCCGAAATCAAGCCCCCAAGCTCAAAAGAAGGCCTAATTAGGGTTTTTGATTAAGTGATGTATTGGAGGAATAAAATGAAAGGGGCATGCTTTAATGAAAGGGCCCGACTTTATGATGTGGAAGATGATGAAATAGAACCTTTAGGCCTAATTAATTTGATTAATTAAGTGCTAAAGGGTAAATGCAATGCAAAATGCAACTGCGCCAAGGCGGGTGCTAAACTAGGTGTGAAATTGTACTACTTTAGCAAGTGCGTACAATTTATGACATTACATTTAGCCCCCACTTTAGCGGTCATATGAGTACTATGTGCATATGCAAGCTAAAGTACAGAAAAGTAAACATTATTTGAAAAAGGATATATCCATAAGTCTGTCGAACAAAGCCCCCAGTGGTATCTGCAGTACACAGTTAGGAACTGCACCCTACAAAACACACGTTAGATCACAAAATCACCTAATGCTTACTAAGGAAAGTGATGAAATTTGCGAGTAGCTATATGCCCCCCCCTGTTTCGACTTGCTTATTAGGGAGGTGAAACAGGGTAGCATGTTTACTTACAACAAATTGTGTGAGCGATTATTGATGAGAGATGTTCACTAAGAAGGCTTCATCAGAGCACATTTTGGAACATCCAGGGAGTAAGGGAACAAAAATACGATTCCTACGCAACAAACGGTTTGAAAATCGCATCTCCCAAACTCAAGTTATGATGAAATGAATGATAGAGGAAAATTAGGGTTTTGAAAGTAAAGGTAAAGGAATGAAAGTATATACCTTGAGAGTGACTATTGCATTTGTCACTTTGTTGATTCTGAGTATTGTTCATTGCAGCGGAGCCCACATAGCCATCATCATGCCTTCACAACGACCGGAGTGTCCCGCGAGGATTGAGATCATGCGACAGGCCATGATCGACGACGAGCCACTGGACGAGGTGAGTTGACTGAACTTTGACTTTTTGCATTTCTGTTGACTCGAATTTTCTATGATCGAAAGCGGGCCCTGGAATCTGACCCTGGGTCCCACCCAGGGCACCATGGTCCCTGTGGGGCGCCATGGTACCCTTAGGGCGCCATGGTCCCCTCAGGGTGCCATGGTCCCAATCAGGACTTGGCAGGGGTCAACTTTCGATGTTCGTCAGTTTGCATATTTGGCATAGATGATTTTGATGATTGATTACTGATTACACTGATGTTTTTGTGTTGCAAGGTCTCCCATACATGAGAGAGCACACGGCGGGGCAGATTCTTCATAGTTTGCGAGATCAGATTCCCCGGCTGACTCAGGCAGAGAGAGATACATTGTCTATAGTAGGTTTGTGGTCTATGATTCTTATGTCAGCCATTCGATTTCATCTCGCGATGCTGATGGCACTCATGGAGCGATGGGATCCTGCCACATGCACATTCCAGCTTCCAGTAGGGGAGATGACGGTGACACTTGAGGATGTGTACCGCATTCTTCGCCTACCAATCAGAGGAGCTACCGTGACATATGCAACAGATCGGTCAGCAGAGGATCATCAGAGGGAGCAGGTATATTGCATAGGGAGAGTCATGCCGAGTGAGATGAGAGGTCGTATCATGGTCAGCTGGCTCTTACATCCTACAGGAGAGGTGCCCCTCATGAGACGTCTTATGATAGCCATCATCGCACTAGCTGTCTGCCCTAATGGGCGAGGTACACACATGCATGGGGGTCTCACATGGTGCATCAGGGCTATGGAGAGACATAGGAGAGTATACGCCTGGGGTCGGAGTATGCTTGCACATCTCTATCACGACCTCAAGGAGTATGTTTTCGGACAGGGTTGCAGCTTGATGACATGCACACTTCTGCAGGTGTGGATATTTGAGCACTTTACATGCACCAGGCCCATCGGCTATCCAATGAGTGCGGCTAGCGAGTGACCTAGGGTATTTGCTTATCCACTTACCAGTGAGTGGAGATTTGGAGATCTACTGTATTGGAGAGTGACATTTGACAGGTTGACAATTGAGGTGATTGTATGGAGACCATATCTGCAGATGCACAGATGGGATGGGATGGAGAGACAGTTAGCATGTTTACAGAGGAACCGCCTACTAAGAGGGCGATATCCACATATCATAGTCCCATTCTACTTTGACCGAGTACGGAGGCAGTTTGGGCTAGAGCAGTGTGTTCCAGCCGATGTGCCCATCTACACTCGACACTCACGAGTCCTTCCCAGACCCAGAGCAGTAGCGAGACCTACGATAGATGATATCGAGATCACAGATATAGAGGGGTCCAACCAGGATGTGGTCACTGATTATGCTGCAGACCCCGGGGCACAACGCAGGTATCTCTCATGGTTTATGAGGACATACCCGGGGCCTATCTTTCCACCAGATCACCCGACAGGCCATCCAGGTCCATGGAGGCATGGAGATCGAGATGAGGATCAGGGATCCAGATCGGAGGAGCCAGAGGAGGGAGAGGGTCATGAGGAGGTAGGAGGGCCTGATCTACCCATAGGAGATCAGCCTAGTGCCGAGGAGGAGGAAGGAGAGGAAGATGACATAGATAGAGATGATGATGAGGAGAACGAGGATGCGGATGAGGATGAGGATGACGAGGAGGAGGAGGATAGAGATGAGGAGGAGGAGTTAGATGTAGCTCCCCATCATTCAGGAGATGATACCATAGCCTTAGATCCTCCCGTTATTCCCCAAAAGGGGGAACACGAGGCGATACGGAGACCTGTACCCATCGCGCACAGATCATTCGAGCGTGGGGAGCCCAGTAGTTCCCAGTCACAAATGCTACCATATCACGATCCCTACTGGCGTGAGGGAGATCCAGGTATAGTAGGTTTATATTGATTGATTGATGTTTTGATGATAAAAAAAATGGTACTAATACACGATTTTTTCTACTACTACAACTAATGTGCAGGAGTGGCGTTCTCTGATCCAGCAAGCAGTGATAGATATCTCCATGATGGCGCAGATCCCTAGTTCCTCACAGGTTGCTTATAGACCTCAAGGGAACGCGGGTCGGCATGATGATTTGTTTTCCCCATTTCGAGTACAGGTAGAGATATGGAGGGAGAGAGAGCGAGCTCTATCAGAGGACCTTCAGCGGGCACAACGTGATCTAGCAGCAGCTCAGGCCGAGGCTACCTCGTATCGCGCGATCCTTATGGATAGGGATCGTAGGAGTTCCTCTCGGAGTCACTCACGATCTATATCATGGTATACCCCTATGGGTCCACCTGCACAGCCGGATCAGGAGGGAGCATCTAGTCGTCACTCTCCAGCCACCAGCCCTAGGGATAGGAGATGATCTTATGATGTAGGGTAGGTCACATTTTGGATGTATAGTGACCTACCTTTGTATATTGATCCACATAGATATATATATATATATATATATATATACATGCTTCTTTGTCTCAAACGTGTTATCTTTAATGCCTAAAACAATGTATATTTTGATTAAAGTTAATACATTTGGTAGATGTACATGTATGTTCTGAATTTAATTTCCATGTGATTTATTTCTCAATGCTCCATGATTAAATTGATACATGTGTGACTTAATTAAAATATTTGATCAAGTACTACATTGATGATAGGGAAGAAAGTATGTGTTAAGCCTAAGAATCATATAACTAATGTGATTTAATTTGAGTTTAAACGCAACATGACATGATTCAACTTAACACATAAAAACATTGTATAATATGCCAACATAATGAAAAATGTAAATCCTTTGCAATTTACATAAATGAATTCAAGACAAACCATAAAGTAAAGAAACACGCTTGTCAGGAACGAAGCAATATAGATTAAACAAAACATCATTTAATTCTATTTGCTTTAACAAAGATATGCTAACATATTATCCAATTTTGAAGAAGTGAGAAAGGAAATAGATGGATGATAAGGAATGAGGAATTAAGCATAGTATCTACGCAAGTGCATAGCGTTTATAGGGTCTTTAAGAGACGTACCGTCTACACCCGCTATTTTATAAGCACCTGATCCATAATCTTCAATAACGATATACGGTCCAAGCCAATTAGGACTAAATTTTCCCTTTTCTTCAGGTAAGGCATTCACATTGCATTGATTCTCATAAAGAACTAAGTCACCCACTGAGAAGGAACATTGAATAACCTTATCATTATAGCTTCGTTGTAGAGTTTTGTGATACGCTTGAATATGCTCAAGAGCATTTATACGTTGTTCATCAAGCATCTCAAGCTATTGAAGTCTTTGTTCTCTATAAGAGTCATCATCTACTATACCTTTGAGAGAAACTCTAAGTGATGGAATCTCTAATTCTAAAGGCATAATAGCATCAGCACCATAAACAAGATTATAAGGTGTAGTTCCGGTAGCAATTCGTACACTCGTTTGGTAGGCCCAAAGAGCATAGATTAGCTGAGTACTCCAATCCTTACCATGCTTATTCACAGTTTTACGAAGAATTTGTTCAATTATCTTATTGGATGATTCGGCTTGACCATTTGATTGTGGATAGTATGGTGTAGAAAATCAATGTTTGATATGATACTTCTCGAGGAATTTCTTCACGTCCTTGTTCTTAAATGATGTCCCATTATCGGAGATTATAGTGGAAGGTATCCCAAATCGAGAAATAATGTTTTCTAGAAGAAATTGACAAATTACTTCAGCAGTAGTAGAGCGAAGGGGAATAGCTTCTACCCATTTTGTAAAGTAATTTGTTGCGGTTATAATGAAAGTATGTCCTTGAGATGAAGGAGGAGAGATTTTACCAATAAGATCCAGCCCCCATGCAGAGAAAGGCCAAGAAGCTACATGAGAACGAAGTTCTTGGGCAGGAGCATGAATCAAATTATTGTGTTGTTGACATTAATGACATTTCTTAACAAATGAAAAAGAATCCTACTGCATAGTTTGCCAATAATATCCCATACGGAGCAACCTTTGAACCAAGGATTTGCCTCCAAAATGCCCCCCACAGGCACCTGAATGTGCCTCTTCAAGAGCAATAGGGATTTCCGATTTGTTAAGACAACGAAGGAGAAGACCGTTATAACCCCTTCGGTAAAGAACATTAGAAAGAATGATATATCTAGCGGACAGCTTGCGAATTCTAGCCCTAGCATTCCTATTGGCGGATTCAGGAAAGGTACCATCAGTCAAGTATCTTACGATATGCGAATACCATTCATCTGAGTCTATAAAGTCACAACATGTCACCAAGCTAGAATCATCTACAATAGCTGGAGAAATAAGGTTGTGAATAACAAATTTAAGATCAACCATAGGGTCCTCTAAAGATACCAAAGAAGCCACACATGCCATTGCGTCCGCATGTCGATTATCTTTTCGAGGAATAGGTTCCATGGTGTAAGAATCAAATTTTTGTAATAGAGAGATAGCAAGGTCTCTATATTGTGATAATTTGTCATGTTTCGCTTGATATAGTCCTGTTACTTGTCTTATAATCAGTTGAGAATCTCCAAAAATATGTATGTGTTTTATATTCAAAGCTAAGGCTGCCTTTATTCCTGCTATAAGAGCCTCATACTCAGCAATGTTATTGGTACATAGGAAATTGAGACGATAAGATAAGGGAATGGACTTCTTTGTAGGAGAAATCAGAACAACACCTGCCCCCGATCCCGTACGACACTTAGAGCCATCAAAGTATAACTCCCAAGTTTCATCTTTCTCTGTACAAAGGATGAAGTCGTCAGGAAAAGACTCAGGATTAGGGAAGGAGAAAGGTGAAGGGGCCTCAACTAGGTGATCGGTCAACGCTTGCCCTTTAATTGCTCTTTGTGAAACAAATTTAAGGTCAAATTCAGTTAACATCATAACCCACTTAGCTAGGCGCCCTGATAAATCAGTTTTAGAGAAAAGATGCTTCAAAGGATCAAACTTTACCATGACGTGGACTTCTGAATTTAATAGATAATGTCTCAATTTCTGAGTCACAAACACCAAGGCCAAGCATTGTCTTTCTATTGCAGAATATCGAGTCTCATAATCGAGTAAGGTACGACTTATATAATAAACCGGACACTCCTTACCATCTTTATCATGTTGAACCAATAATGCTGCAAGAGCATGAGAGGAAGCAGCTGTATAAAGAAGAAAGGGTTTAGAAGGTTCGGTAGGTTGAAGGATAGGAAGATTAGCCAAATACACTTTTAAATGTTCAAATGCTTGCTGACAATCTTCATTCCATTGAAAAGTGATATTCTTTTTAAGAAGTTGAGAAAAAGGAAAAGTACGATCCGCAAGTTGAGATACAAACCTACGAATAGCTTGAATCTTTCCTTGTAAGCTTTTGAGTTGAGACACATTTCTAGGAGGTGGCATGTTGACAATAGCATCTATTTTCTTAGTATCCACCTCAATCCCACGATGCGAAACTATGAATCCTAATAGTTTTCCACTATCCACACCAAAAACACATTTTCGGGGATTCAAGTGCATGTGATATTTACGAATCCTTTCAAAGATTTGACGAAGGATCTTAATGTGATCTTTGCGGAGAATGGATTTGGCTAAAACATCATCAACATAATCTTCTAAAATCTTATGCATGTAATCGTGAAAGATAAGGGTCATCGCTCGTTGATAAGTTGCGCCGGCGTTTTTAAGTCTGAAAGGCATCATTACCCAACAAAACGTACCCCAAGGAATGGTGAAAGCAGTTTTGAATTGATCTTGAGGATTAATGAAAATTTGATTGTATCCTGAAAAACCATCCATGAAGGATAACAAAGCATGTCCTACTGTAGAATCAACTATCATGTCAATGTTTGGGAGGGGAAAATCATCTTTCAAAGAAGCTTTATTTAAATCTCGAAAGTCGGTACACATTCTTATTTTATTATCTGATTTAGCCACAGCGACAATATTTGAAATCCATGGGGAATAATCAATAGGGCGGATAAATCTAGCCTCCAATAATTTTTCAATCTCAGCCTTAACAAGCAAAGCTACCTTAGGATTCATTTTTCGAATCTTTTGTTTCACAGGCTTAACATCAGGAACTAAGACAATATTATGAGTGACAATCTTAGGATCTATACCAGGCATGTCAGAATATGTCCAAGCAAAGATCTCAGAGAATTCACGCAATAAATCTTCATATTGTTTTTCTTCCTCTTCGTCCAGACATTTTCCAATTTTAATAACTTTTTCCTCATTGCCAGAATCCATCTTAACATCAATGGTGTCGCTTATAAGAAGATTACTTTGTTGAGGAGTATCCTTTAACTGAGGAAATTCTTTCACAATCTCATCGTTATCAGTCTCTTTTCCAAAATAGGCTTCAGTGTTCAAACAATAAGGGAATCCCCTATTGTGATGATAACGAGGAAGAGTATCATATGCTCCTAAAAACTCAGCTAAAGCATCATCGGTAGGAAAAACATCCAAAGCACAGGCATACGAAGGATCAATATACTTAGGGTGTCTCATTGGTAGAGATGTAGAAATAACATTAACACTAATACATGGTCTTCTAGAAGCTTTAGTGCGCTTGCAGGGATTATAACCAAGTCCAAAGGCATAATCATAAAGATTATTCTCTAGAGGAACCTTTATTCCTTGTTCGTGAGCACCACAGCCATTTCCATTATACCCATTCTTAGCTAGAATACGAAAACCACGACCATAACGATCAGCCATTTCAGAAAGAGAAGGTGGTTTTTCATAAGACAAAGAATCAAACCCTTCACAATTGGAAGTGTGAGGAGAAGAAGTTTGAGAAGCGGCCACGAAGTTATTGCTCATAGGCTCAGGTAATGTTGATTGATTTTTAGCTTCTTCGTTCTTTTCAGCTTTAAGCTCTCTAGAAGGAACCTTATATTCACCTACAAAGGTGGGATTAAAATCAAGAGATCCCCAATCGTCTTCTGCGAGAACCTTCTCAGGATCAAAATCCTTCTTATGTGTAGATTCAAGTCAAGAAGAATCTTCTTCAGGAGCTCCAGAGTCATCCAAAGAATTTTGATCATCAGAGAGCGAGGATTCATCGATAGGTATCTTGTTTAAAGAGTCATCACTAGACGAGGAAGGCTTAGAAGAACCCCCTTTGGAAGTAGATGTTTATAAACAAGCTTGGAAATTAGTATCACCTATCAAGGTATATGTCTTATTATTATAAATAAATTTAACTTGTCTATGCAATGTAGAGGGGACCGCTTGCATACTATGAATCCAAGGTCTCCCTAATAGCAAGTTGTATGTTAGATTTCCCGACATAACATGGATAGGAGTAGGCAAAGTAACAGGCCCCACTGTGATGAGTAAGGTGATAATACCTAATGAAGTTTTAGCCACATTATCAAAGCCTCGAATAGGACAAGAGTCAGGCTCAATTAGGGATGTATCCACATTCATCTTATGCAAGAGATTAATGCTACACACATTAAGACCAGAGCCATTATCTACTAGTGTTCGTCTTATAGCAGTATCATTTATGATAACCACAATCATCAAGGGATCATATTGATGTTGAATTTCACTAGTGGGCAACTCATCTTGAGTAAACACAATATGAGCTTTAGGATTCATCACGGAGTTAACAAAAGACACTATATTACTAGATGTATTCGGTGGAGGAACATTCAAATCTTTCAAAGCATCTTGTAACATTCCATGATGAGCAGAAGAAGTTTGAATCAAATCCCAAAGGGATATCTTAGCAGGGGTAGCTTTAAGTTGTTCTATGAGATCATATTCCTTACTAAGAACTTGTGAAATACGTGGAGCTTGCGGAAGAATTGGTTGAGGATTAGGAAGAGAAACTGGAGTAACCGGAGGAGGGTTAGGCTGCCTATTATTTCTAGTATGATAAGTATGGGCAACTGCATGATAACTCTCTCTAGTTAATTGCTTGGCATAATTATAAGGACTTATAGGTTTTCTTCCTTGCACAGTGATGATAGGTTTATTTGGAGTAATAAAGGAATCATACCCCCCTTGGACAGTAAGGAGAGGTGATTTAGGAACTTGAAAGGTGGTAGAAGGACAAGCACCTTGGACTTCAAAGAGAGGCTTATTATGCTCATTCAGGTTTATCATGTTAACTAATTTAGAAGTTTTGTTCTTGTTTAGAGATTTCGATAAAGCCACAAAGTTATCAAGAGCATCATCCAACAAAGCATGATCATATCTATTAAAAGGTTTATCTTTTGATTCAAAAGGAGACATCTCCTCATAGAGGGGATTATTGAAAACAACCATGTTACTAGATTCAGTGGAAGAGTTGATAGGAATGTACCCTTGAGAGGAATCATTCAACTTATCTTTCTCATCACAACGAAATGGCATAGTAACAAGGTTTATGAGTTTTTGGTAAAATGAAGGTTTGGCCTCTTTAGGATTCAAAAACTCATCTAAAGCTTCATCTAATTCATCTTGGCTATACTCATAATCGGCATAATTGCATACATCATCATAAATATGAACATCTTGCAAATAGAAATCCGACATTTTGAAATAAAAGTTGCATAAAACTTAGACACACAATGCAAAGAAACAAAGAAACACACTCTTTTTTTTCTTCTTTTTCTTTTTCCTCTTTTTTTTTTTTTTTTTTTTGAAACTGAAACTTAAATGAAACACACTAAATCTAGATCTAGATCTAACAAATGCAATGCGAGAGAAAGAAATAATTCGTTCACATCGGGTTCACCAAAATGTGTAGGGGAAAAAGCGAGACTAGGTTAACATGTCCTAATCCTACCTTTTGACACACATTGCGGAATACGAAAGAGCCTAGAGGTATCACACAATTGGCTACTTCTTTTTGTGAAAGAGAGAGCCACGGGCTACCTATTAGGGTTTCTATTCCTTTGTTGTAATTGAAAGATAAAATGATGCAAGTTCAATTCCTAACCTCAAAGTGCAAGTATGAACTAATAACAAGATTGCAGAATTGAACTTAAAAAATGGAAAGCTGCAAACACAAGGACAAGACAAGAATGCAGATGCGTACCCGGAGTCAAAATCTGAGTGAAAATGTTCAGGACGGGGGCGCGGGCGCCACTATCCTGATTCTGTTCCTGAAACTGCACCTGAAACTGCCACTTTGCAACCTGGAAAATTGTCGGAACTGCCAAAACTTGTTGTCTGTTAGGAGGACTAGGGCGGCCAGCGCCCCTGTCCCAGGGACCAAGGCGCCTAGCGCCCCTGTCCTGGTCTTCTGCTCTGAAACTTGGTGTATGGTTCAGTCTCCGTCTGCTTCTTTCGGATTTGCAACTTGCGGCGTCGTCTGAATCCCGAAATCTGCACTTATATCTGAAAAAGGTGTTTGGGCGGCTATATAGGGTTTTGCCTTAGTCAAACCCCCGCTTCGGTGATTTCCACCTCCACGAATAGCCAAGTTGTTTTGTAAAAGTAGTGTGTGTGCAGACCTTGTGTGTGTGCAAGATCTAAAATGCAAGTAAGCAAACTAGAGCAACCTAGAAAGTAAACCCTAATTGCTTGTAAATGACAATGTAAATGCTCCAAATCAAGATGCCAAGTGATCTAAAGCATGAATGCAAGTGACATAATGAGGCTTATGCAAAGACATGAAAACAACATGAAATCATACCCAACCCCAAGGGAGGGGTACAAGCCAATCTTCAGTCGGTGATCCCTTATTGCTCTTCAATGCCTTCAAAGCCCTAAGTGAATGAATGGATTTGATGAATGCTTGGAGGATGAATGTTGAGAGTTGCTGAAGTCTTCAAAGATCTGCTCTTTCGCTGCATATGAGGTTCCTGAAAACAAAATTCGGATCCTTTCTAATGAAGAAAGAGAGCTCTTATGTATGAAACCCTAGGTCTTAATTCCAACTTTTGGCCGACCTAGAGATTGAATATCCTGCCAATTTCTTGGGGTTAAGATTTATTTTATGATTGGATCGCGCTCCTAAAATTCCAGGAAAAATGTCCGGGACCGTATGCACTTCGGGCGCCATGGTCCTGGCAACTTTTCACCAAATTTTCAGGGCCGTCGGATATGATGATTTTAGAGAGAATCCCGAAGTTACAGGTGATTTCAAGATGTTTTGACCTCTGAAAACAAGCCCCCAAGCTCAAAAGAAGGCCTAATTAGGGTTTTTGATTAAGTGATGTATTGGAGGAATAAAATGAAAGGGGCATGCTTTAATGAAAGGGCCCAACTTTATGATGTGGAAGATGATGAAATAGAACCTTTAGGCCTAATTAATTTGATTAATTAAGTGCTAAAGGGGAAATGCAATGCAAAATGCAACTGCGCCAAGGCGGGTGCTAAACTAGGTGTGAAATTGTACTACTTTAGCAAGTGCGTACAATTTATGACGTTACAGTATTAATAATACTTTCTTGCACCAAAGTATCTTCATGAACAAGAGAAGATTAAGGAGAGGAATTATCATGGTTCATTAGGGCCTCTTCCCTAAAAGGTAAGGCTTCATAAAGAGGATTTTCATCCACATCAACTTCTTTTATCACAAAAGCTTCTTCATAAATAGGATTGATAGAAGGAAAAGGTTCATAAAGTGGATTATCATGCATGACAATATCCTTGTGAGTTTTTGGAGATTTAGAGGATGATTTAGAGGTAAGGATGAAGTCATCATGAGTTTTATCCAACATGTCAAGGTCATCACTACCAAATGGTTTACACATTATGTTGATTAACCTTTGGCAAAAATATGGTTTAGAAGACTTAGGATAAAGGAAACCATCAAGAGCCTCATCAAGTTCTTCTCTACTATCAAATTCTTCGAAAGGAGTTATTATAAGCAAATCAATTATCACAGACATGATAGTCTTGTAAAGAGTGATTTGACATTTTGAAAAGAAATGCTAACTATTGAAATGAAATGATATAAAGCAGGAAAACACACAAAATGCATAAAAAAAGATTTTTTTGTATTTTTATGTTAAAGAAATATATGAAATTAAAGTATCCAAATCAGAAAATTATATCTAAAACTCAAAATTAGAAATATGCAAGTGTATGAAGAGTCTAGCTCACCAAAATATAATAGACGAAAATGGGATAGGGTAGTATTAGGACCTAACTCCACTTTCATTCATACATTGGAATAGGAAAGCACATAAAGGAGTGATTCTCTTTGAACAACTCTTGTAAAAGAGAGTCAAGGAATACTTTTAGGGTTTTTTTTCATCTGCTACTATGAAAGGGAATGTGCATATGGGAGGATGTGAAACTATGCAAAGAAGATGAATACAAGTGACTAAATTAGTAAGACAATAAACTGATAACTTAATAGAAATGATACAACAAGTATAGATCTGAGAATGGAATTTTGTTGTGCACTTGTGACCAAAATTTGAGCTTAAATTGGCAAGACTACGACATTGTACGCCCTGGTATGAGAGACTGTGAGAAGCTGCAAATTAAGAATCTAAACTTTGAGACTATCTAGGCATTGTCTTGAAAATATGGAGTAGAATAAGGAGGAGCCGAGCGTGGAGTTCCTTGATCCTAGAGGACAAGGGCATGTAGTGCCCTAGTCTATGAAAACCAGGTCCAATTTTTTATATAAGACTTGCACCTATTTGTTGAGATCTTCTAGAAACTTCCTGCTCCAACAGAAATCTATAGCTACAAACAAGAGGAAAGAAAGGGGGTTATGGATAGGGGTTTGCCTTAGGTCAAACCCCGAATTTTGAATTAACCCTAATTGAAATAGAAATTGAGCTTGAGCTGAAATGGAAAAGCTTGCCTTTTGAAGGCAAGGATAAATTGCTTGAATGTAGATTGTTATACCTTCAATAAGTGATGCAATTCTCTATAGGATAAGTCCTTCATGTGTTGATGCAATAACATGATAAATCACATAAAATCCATCATGAAATCATAATTGAAACATAATATGAAGATGCCTTGATGTAGTTTGTTGCTCCTTGAATTAGATTTGCTCTTGAGGAAGACTAATTGCCCTTGAATTGATGATAATGTTAGCATAAAGTGTAATGTTGAAAATGAATTGAGAGGGATGCCTTATATAGGGGTTTCATAATTAAAATCACCTTTAGGCTGACTTAGAATTGATATATTTTCTCATAGAGCTAGATTTGAATAGAATAAGATTGCCCAATTAAGCTCCCAAAATTCGAGGAAAAAAGTTCAAGACTAGATAATATACTAACTGGTCCAACCAACTTTTTTCCAATTTTCTAGGGATGCGAGTTATCATGATTTTAATACTAAATCTAGCACGGTGGAACAAATTAAGATGTGTAGATATGTGAAATATTCTTGAGAGTTGAAATTAGGGTAAGATTAGGATTAAAATAATAAAGGGCACACGTAGAATTAAGGGTCCAATTAAGACTGTGATGATGTAATAAAGTGGAATAAGACCCATAATATTAATTTAAATCAATAAAGATTCTATAACGCATAGAGGAAAGGGAAAGACTAAAATAGGTGCTAGCAGAGTGTGAAGTTGGACACACTAATAAAGGTGTGCAATTTACAATGCTACAACTTCCATAATATATTTCTATAATGTCTTTTGGTCTCACAAATGAACCACTGGTATTTCAATGTTTGACAAAATCTACTTTAGACTATTATTTAAAATTTAATTTTGGTTTTTTTTAATGAAATTTAAATATATAAGAAAACTTGGGAGGAACACTTGTAGCATGTAAATTAGTTTTTATAATTTCCTTAGCAACACTAACTTTATGCTAATCTATAAAAGTATGTGTTCAAATTCAAAGAAGTGGAGTTCATAAGTCATATTTTGTCATATGAGGGAGTCATGGTGGAACCTCACATGATCAAGACTATTCTAGAGTAGAAAATTCCTAGGAACCTAGAGAACCTATGAGATTTATTAGGGCTTCCATTTTAATATAGCATAAAATATCATATTTTTTAAGGATTCCTTATATTGAAATGAAGTAGTTATGAAAGAATTTGAGTAGCTTAAGAAGACATGCACACAACTCCAATTCATCTACTCTACAATATTCTAAAATATTCATTATGGAATGTGATGTTTTTTTATCATGGTTGAGGAGTATTACTAATGCAAGAAGAACCCATAGAATTTGAGAGCTACCATCTCAAAGATAAGAATCTACTGACCCTATCTTATCAGAGGGAAATATTGGATATACTACATTTAATAAATAATGAAATATTATCTGATTAGAATAAACTATAAGGTTAAAAAAAATGTCATGATTGTATCATATATTTCTTATAATGGAGGTTTCCATTTAAAGAGAAACAAAAATAGGTCAAAAATATGTTGGATATGACTTTGAGATCATATGTAAAAAATTCAAGGATAATGTTGTGTTTGATGCTCTATAAAGGAGAGATGAACCAAAAAAATCATTATTTTATGGAATTTTCATATTACAAATAGATTTGGTAAATGAGATAAGAAACAAGTGGAAGGACAAGTATAATCAAACTATTGATAATAGAATTTGACAAGATTCAAGTGTGTCAAGTAAATTTGTATAAGAAGGAAATGACTTTTGGTACAAGGATGGGTTTTACCTATGTAATAATTGAGCCCTTAATTTTAACATATTGGTAGAAGTACATGCTTCCCTAGTAGGTGGGTAATTTGGATTATTGTAAAATTATTATAGACTCAATGAAGATTTCTTTTGTAAAGGGCTCAAGGGGATGGTAGAAAATTGTAGTAAAATACATGGCATGCCAGTGAAATAAAGGGGAGAAAATTAAATTAAGACTCGAGGTCTTTTACGATACTCATCTTGTCTAAGTCAAATGCGGAATGAAGTATTTATGGATTTTATCATATGTTAAAGGAAAAAATATCAACATCGTTTTTGTGGTCATATTATCAAATATGGCCTACATTATGCTTTGACACGCCCATTTAGCAAGCACTGTAGAAACAACCTTTATGAATATTATTTAAAAATTAAATAGCAATCCAAAAGTTATAGTAGGTGATACTGAAACTATATTTACAAGTAATTTTTGGAATGAATTATTTCATGTCTAGGAATTTATCTTGCTCATAGTTCATAATATAATCCCAAATCATATGGACAAATTGATATGGTCAATAAATACTTGGAAGGTTACATCTAATGTTTTTCTCCTAACAAACTTTATAGATGAAGAATTGTGGTACAACACTTTCTTCCATCCTTGTAATAGCCCTTTAACCCTCACATGATAAAGCGGGTATTATGACATTGATCCAACACTTAAATGCGGAGGATGTAAGTATTGAAATTGAAATCAATGTAGATAAAGAAATATGTGGTCATTATGATGACAACATTTCCACTACTATAGTTAATTATTAATGGTTGCATGAATATGTCTGTGTGATGATTAGATGGAAAGGGATAATATCAAATCATTGAAGAATGTGTGTGATGTTCAAATTCCTTTCCCATGAATTTAATATTTTGGTTTCTTATATGTGTATGAGAATACCTAGGTATAATGTGGAAATACTCTAATTGTGCTAATTAGGAGATGGTCACTTAATGATACTTTTATAATGTTATAATGTGTTATTTCCAAGTGGATTGTTCTAACAATGTTTATCATATAATCTCCTATGGAAAATAAATTATTATCTAGGGCAATTCCTTCTATGTATGTTCTCCTAGTTATGTTTCTATGGATTTATGTTGGCTTATGTGGCATGTTGCCTATCAAAGGTAGGCATGCTCAGTTGATTTATTATAGGTTGCTTATGTATAGTGGATATATGTTTTAAGGCATGACTATGTTATGATGATCTATATTTTAAGGACCATTCAATGATATTAGGGTTTAATTCTTAAGGTTACTTGATGATTAGATGTGAGATGAAGTGATACGATGATGATGTTATGATTTTATGTTATAATCTCTTATGACTATATGATAGATGATGTATTGTGTTTATGATGTACTAACATATGTTCGAATGATTGCGTATAAGGATTGATTGTGGTTAATAATCCTATTTGATATATATATATATATATATATATATATATATATATGGATGTGTGTGTGTGGGTAGGTGTTGTAGCATCCCCGGTTCTTGGAAATCTTGCATCAACCAAAAACATTTCTTTTTAGTTTGTTTTCTATTTTGCAGTTTCAACATTTCTTTCTACATTTTCTTGCTTTTACTCACCGGATCTTACGGAGTTGGATTTTTCTTGAGGACATGATCATCTTCCTTATTCCTAAATCATGGAGGATTTGGATAATTTTTCGGCAAGTTATTAATTTCGGATTCTAAGACAATTTTTTGGCACCAGAATCGTTTGGACCTATTTGCATTGGTGAATCTTGCAGACCCTTTCGTAGATTGCAGAGCCTCGGTTCGTTGATCCTAATGTTCCTTGGTGTGTGGCCAACCTTCCTTTTGATCTGTACTTCATCCTTTGTATTTTCCTAAGGAATCTCTTTGGCAGAGGCCGACCTATTGGTTTTACATGTTTGATCTTGTTCTTTGGCATTTGATCCCTTTTGGGTTTACCGGATCCCTCTAGACCATATAAATCAATGTAATTAAGCATCATAAATCAGGCAGAAAATATAGAAGATAGATCTTAAGATTTAGAGGTACGGAGTTGACCAATTTTGTAACTAAGCATGTATGTAACATGCCAGTGAACCAAATCTTGTAACCCAAGCATAACCGGTTATCTGTAATCAGTTTTCATGATCTAATTTATTCAATTTTGCATTGTATCCATCATATCCTCTTGTTTCCCTTCTGTTTACTCTTTCTGCCCGGTCCGGATTGATCACCTTGAGGTCCCTCCTAACCGATGACTGCACCAAGTGGTATCAGAGCGATATTTCATTTCAAAGATTGTGTTGTCCTAAGAATCTTGTTGTAGGGTGGCAAATTGTGGATCTAACCTGCAGCTGCATAGGACTGGCATGAAGATGGTGCAAAGAGGAAATAGGAATGGTGGAGTGCATGAGAATGCAAACCTTGTTTGTGATGGAAATGTTGAGAGGAATTGCAGCCTGATTGGAAGCCGTTGAGACAGCCCAGAGAAGAGGCCAACCGATTGAAGATGTGAGTGAATATGAAGAAGAAGAAGCATCGGCAAAATAAGTAGCAAATCCACTAGTGATTGATCCAGATGAAGAGAGGTTCTTGAGGGTATTGAGTAGAGAAAACACTAAACCATATTTTACCCCACCAGAGTATGATGGAGGGTTGGATTCGGATGAATAAATGGATTGGATCTCGGAGATAGAAAAGTACTTAGATTTAGAGAACACCGTAGAAGAAATAAAGGTGAAATGTGCTTGTACCCGGTTGAAAGGCCATGCATCTCTTTGGTGGGAACATTTGCATGTTGATAGACAAAGAAGAGGTAAAGAGAAGATCAAATCATGGGAGCGAATGGTCGCCAAGTTGAAATCGAAGTTTATGCCAACTTATTATCAATTAAATCTATTTCGGAAGTTGCAAAACTTGAAGCAGAAAGAATCTAGTGTGAAGGAGTATACTGAAGCCTTCTACAAGTTGAATATTAGATCCATACATGTTGATGATGAGGTTGAACAAGTTGCAAGATATTTGAATAGATTGCGGACGTCTATACAAGATGAACTCAGTTTGAACAAGTTGCAGAGTGTTGAAGAAGCTTACCAGTGTGCCTTGAAACTAGAAGAGAAGCTGAACAAAAGACATGAGCAGAGACAGAGAGGTAGAGGTGGAAGGTTTTCCGGAGGAAGATTTCAAGGAGGAAGAGGAGCTTGTACGGATCAGAATAAGGATAGGGAAGTAAGAAAAGAAGGTAATTCATACCGGAAGGATGACATAAATTTATACCAGAGGAGAGAACCCAATGGCTACAACAATGAGGGTTTTGGAAAAGATGACGGAAGACAAGATAAGAGAATGTTTAGAGGTACCTGATTTAAGTGTGGAGGAGAAGGACATTGTGCTTTCAAATGTAAGAAGACAGAGAATACTGGGAGAACAACATTGGTGGAAGAAAGTCCCACTGGATTAGCTAACAAACTAGAAGATGGAGACTTGTTGATGATGAGGAGAGCCCTATGTCATACCGGAGAAGATAAAGAGCCCTTGCAGAGGAGGAATTTGTTCAGGACAAGGTGTAAGGTATCCAGTAAGTGTTATAAAGTTGTTATTGATAGTGGAAGTTCAGTTAATATTGTTTCAGAAGAAATGGTGAATAAGTTGAAGTTGGAAAGATTGAAACACCCTAAGCCTTATCAGATAGCATGGATTTAGGATGATCATAAGTTGTTAGTAAGTGTGCAATGTTTGGTAAAATTCAAATTTGGGAATTATCATGATGAATTTTTGTATGATATTATGCCTATGGATATTTGTCACCTTTTGTTGGGTAGACCTTGGCAATTTGATAGACAAGCAATACATGATGGGGAAAGAACATATACACTGTTGTAGCAAATGGGATGAAGCAAACCTTGTTACCCTAGGAGGAGTCTTTGAAGAATGAAGTTTGTACGAATGCTAGAATTTGATTAGTGGATGGAAGTAAATTCCTAGATGGAATGATACACGAGAATATGTGCTTTTATTTAGTTCCTAAGAAGACCGAGAACCTGGAGCATGAAGAAAAACAACCAGATGAGATAAAGGAGTTTCTGATAGAGTATGAAGACATCATTTCAAATAACCCATAAGGAGTATCATTTGTTGCATGCATTTGATTCTTGGAGCTAGCTTGCCTAACAAAAATGCACACCAAATGACACTGACATAGAATGAAGAATTGAATAGACACTTGTAAGAGCTATTGAGGAAAGGTCTGATTAGAGAAAGTTTGAGTCCCTTTGTAGTACTAGTAGTGTTAGCACCTAAGAAGAATGGAGAATGGAGGATGTGTACCAATTCTAGAGAAATAAACAAGATCACAATGAAGTGTCAGTTTCCTTTGCTTAGGATGGATGACATAATTGACTGTTTGAGTGGAGCCAAATAATACACAAAGATATATTTGAAGAGTAGATATCACCAGATCAGAATCAGAGAAGGAGACAAGTGGAAGACAACATTCAAGACAAATGAAGGATTGTATGAATGGTTGGTGATGCCTTTTGGGTTGACTAATGCACTAAGTACTTTCATGAGATTGATGAATGAGGTATTGAAGGAATTCTTGGGTAAGTTTTTTATTGTATATTCAGATGACATTCTGATTTTCAGTAAGACAAAAGAGGAGCATTTGTTGCATATAAGACAAGTTTTGCAAAGGTTGAGGGAAGAAAAGTTGTTGATAAACCTTAAGAAATGTACTTTCATGAAGGAAGAGTTAGTCTATTTGGGATTTGTGATATCTGCGGATGGATTGAAGATGGACCCCAAGAAGGTAAGAGCAATTGTTGAATGGCCTACACCGGAAAGAATTGGAGAAGTTAGATCATTTCATGGATTGGCTAGTTTCTACAGGAAGTTTATCAGAAATTTTAGTTCACTTTGTAGTCCTATGACTAAGACAATGAGAGGAGATAGGAAATAATTCAAGTGGACAATTGAAGCAAATAAAAGTTTTGAATTGCTAAAGCAGAAGGTCACTGAGCAGCCTGTGTTAGCTTTACTAGATTTCAACAAAGTATTTCAAGTGGACTATGACGCAACTGGGAATGCAATAGGAGTAGTATTAAGTCAGGAAGGGAGAGCAATAGCTTATTTTAGTGAGAATTTGAATGATGTCAGGAGGAGATATTCAGTGTATGATCAGGAATTTTGTACCATAGTTCAAGCCTTGAAGAAGTGGAGACATTACCTGTTGCCTAAGGAATTTGTGTTGTATACTAATCATCAAGCCTTGTAGTATTTGAACAATCAAAGTAAGTTGAATCAGAGACATATGAGATGGGTAGAGTTCCTATAGAGTTACACCTTTGTGTTGAAGCATAGGAGTGGGCAGTCAAACAAAGTTGTTGATGCGTTGAGTAGAAGAAGGAATTTGCTACAGAGATGAGAGTGACAATATTAGGATTTGAGGAGTTGAAGACCTTGTATGATGATGACCCAGATTTTGCAGAACCTTGGAAAGCATGTAGAGATCTGGTTATGGTAGATAGAAGCAAGTGGCTGAATTATTTCGTTCAAGATGGGATGTTATTTAGAGGAGTTCAGTTGTGTATACCTAAGAGTTCTATGAGGGAGAATTTGATAAAAGAGAAGCATAGTGGAGGATTAGTTGGACACCTTGGTGTTCAAAAAACAGTAGCATTGGTAAGTGAACATTAGTTTTGAATCCAAATTCATAAGGATGTTAGGAAAATTGTGCAGAGTTGTAGAATTTATCAAGTTGCAAAAGGCAGTAGTCAGAATGTGGGATTGTATAAACCTTTGTTAGTACCAGAGAGACCTTGGGAGGATATAAGCATGGATTTGTGATGCAGGAGCATCCCCGGTCTCTGAGCAATCTTGCATTAACCAGAAATATTTCCTTTTAGTTTAGTTCTTGTTCAGTTCAATGTGCAGTTTTATGCGTTCCTGTCGGCATGTTCCGGTGGTGGCTTTATTTTCATTATAGATCATATTTTTGGTTTCCAAGCTGGTTTATGTTCTTAATTCCATATTTTTAGTCCATTTGGATTCTTTTCCGGCAAGATATTGCTTTCAGTTTAGCTGTTTCTAGGTTCCGGGGTAGTTTTGGGCTTACTAGTTGGAGATTCTTCTTTTTCGGATAATTTTCTTGTCGTGTGGATCTATTTTGGGTCTTGATTAATATTCCTAAGTCCTTGGATGACCTTCCTATTGATCCGCACTTCTTGGTGGTTCTTTTTTGGAGAATTTCCTTCCATTCTTGGTGCTAACCTATTTACATGTCTCATTTTTCCTGCATTGGTAAATGTAATATTTTGTGGCTGGCCCAAATATGCTTCGGAGGGTATATATGGTATTATGTAATCATTTATAGGACTGTAGAGAACAGAATAAGGATTTAGATTCATGATTAGAGATCCAGTTGACTCTAAGAGTTCCAGATGGATTGTATCCGACAGGTAACCTATTGACTACCAGATGTTCTATGATGACTGTGTGATGATAATCAGTTGGTTATCGGAGGTTCTAAGACAATAATATAGTCTATTTCAGGAATTTTTTTGTGTTTTATTGTTACTTTCATTGTGTTACTCTTGTTGCATAAGCTGGTCAGTTCTCTTTTGAGGATTCACCAGTTATGGCTGCATCAATTGGTATCAAAGCTAGTTATGAACCGGTTGGTGGAAGAGTTGGTTGCGCCAATTGGAGGTAGGTTGAGTGTGTGTTCAATAGATCACTGAGTGAGAGGCAATTGTAATCGGTAGTCAGATCGCCGAGTTGAGGTAGTTCACTGGGGCAGAGGAGGAGATGCCTCCTAGAAGGATGAACCCCCGGAGGGTAGAGCAGATGATGGAGGATTTCAAGAATGAGATGAGGAACGAAATCCGGAACAAATTGGCTAGTTTGTGGAGGAATCTAGAGTCTAAGGATGAATATGAAGAAGTTGGAGAAGAGATTGAGGTGGAAGAGGCTGAAGGACTAGAAGATGGAAGGGAGAAAAGATTTCTGAGAGCAGTGGCACAAGCAATTAAATTTCATAAAGTGAAGGTTTCAAACTTTTCCGGAATGATGAACCCGGAGGATCTAATTGCTTGGATCAAAGAGTTGGAGGATTATTTTTAGTTTGAGGATGTCAAGGACCCACAGAGAGTCCGATTAGCATGGACTGAGTTGAAAGGGCATGCTGCCTTATGGTGGAAAGAATTACAGAGAGACAAAGTGGAGAATGGTGAAATGAAGATTACCCAATGGAGACAGATGGTTGCAAGATTGAAGGCCAAGTTCATATTGGAAGACTATGAGTTGGAATTGTTCAAGAAGTTACAGAACCTGAAACAGAGAAACATGATTGTGAAAGAGTATACTGAGTAATTGTACATGGTGATGATCAGATTTGGACATAGAGAGATGGATAGAGAAAAGGTGGCAAGGTACATAAATGGACTTGCATTTAACATTCACGATGAGATGAGTATGTTGAGGGTTTCCAAAGTTGAAGAAGCTTACCAGTTTGCTTTGAAGGCTAAGGAGAAGGTGAGAAGAAGACAGTCAAAATTCCTAGAGGGAATGAGAGATTCAAGGGGCAGATGAGTATAGAGAAGAAGAATGTCGAAGATGAATCAAAACCTAAGTGGAGTAAAGAACTAGATCAGAAAACACAGAGAAAAGGTAGTGGCAGTACCAACAAAGAATTTCCTGGCAAATGTTACAAGTGTGGAGAAAATAGACATAGATTTTATGAATGTAAGTAGGGAATGGCAAGAAGTTGTGTGACAAATGAGGAGCCGAAAGGTGAAGTTAACGGAACTGACTGTGCATCGGAGCGAGGAGAATCCCTTATGTTCAAAAGAGTCATGATGGAGCAGAGCAGTGATGATACCGGACCTACTCAAAGAAGGAGTCTTTTAAACTGTGTGCAAATCAGGTGGTAAGTGCTGCAAGGTTATTGTGGATAGTGGAAGTACTGATAATTTGGTATCTGAGGAGATGGTAGTAAAGCTTGGATTAAAGAGGCTTGAGCACCCTTGTCCTTACAAGGTAAGTTGGTTACAAGATGATCAAAAGTTAGAAGTAAAGGAGTAGTGTTTGGTGAGTTTTAATATTGGACCTTTTAGGGATGAGGTCTTGTGTAATGTTGTATCTATGAGTGCTTGTCAGTCTTGTTGGGAAGACCTTGGTAGTTTGATAGAGGAGCTATTTATGACTATAGAAGAAACCTAATCGCTATTGAGAAGGATGGGAAGAAGTTCATATTGGATTCTTTGAAGGAGAAAGAGAAGGACGTGAAGAACTTGAGTCTTGAGAGAAGTGGCAGTACTGAGAAACCGGTTGCAAAGGTTATATCGAAAGATGGCATGAGTTTGCAGAAGGATCTGATAGATAAGTTTGATAGATAGATAGAACCATATGACATAAAGCTTATGGTGACACACCAGATGAAGTCTTGTGGCAGAAACAAATCAGAGTTGTCTAAGAAAGAAAGTAGTAAGTAGAGACAATGTGTATATCTGAAGCAAAGGAAGAGAAATAAAGAGAGTCAGGAGTTAGAGAATCTAGTTGAGGTCCCGGGGGAGCTAAGGAAGAGGTTTGCAGATAAGGAATATGATTGGATCGGAAATGAACATGAAGTCTTTATCCCAAATCCTTTTCAATGTTCTTGAGTTGCCTCTCATGGAACATCTCTTTCTACCCAGGGTGTCTGATGCAGGAGCATCCCTAGTCTCTGAGCAATCTTGCATCAACCAAAAATATTTACTTTTAGTTTAGTTCTTGTTCAGTTCAGTGTTCCTATCAGTATGTTCCAATGGCGGCTTGCTTTTCATTGCAGATCATATTTTTGGTTTCCAGGATGGTTTATGTGCTTAATTCCAGATTTTTCAATCCATTTGGATTCTTTTCTGACAAGATATTGCTTCCGGTTTAGCTATTTCTGGGTTCCGGGGCAGTTTTGGGCTTACCGGTTGGAGATTCTTCTTTTACAAAGTGGTTTCTTGACGTGTGGATAAATTTTGGGTCTTGCTTAATATTCCTAAGTCCTTGGTCAACCTTCCTGTTGATCCCCACTTCTTGGTGGTTCTTTTCTAGATAATTTCCTTTCATTCTTAGGGCCGACCTATTTACATGTTTCATTTTTTCTACATTGGTAAATGTAATCTTTTGTGGCTGACCTAGATATGTTCTAGAGGGTATATCTATGGTATTATGTAATCATTTATAGGACATTAGAGAGTAGAAGAAGGATTTAGATTCATGATTAGAAATCTGGTTGACTCTGAGAGTTCCAGATGGATTGCATCTGGCAAGTAACCTGCATGTAACTAGTTGACTACCAGATGTTCTATGATGATTGTATGATGATAACCAGTTCGTTACCAAATGTTCTAAGACAATAATATGATATGTTTATGTAATATTTATGTTTTTTATTGTTGCTTTCATTGTGTTACTTTTGCTGCATAAGTCGATCAGTTCTCTTTTGAGGATTCACCAGTTATGGTTGCATCAATTTCATACTTGGATTGCCTAAGACACAGAGAGGGAATGATTCTATATTTGTGGTGGTGGATAGAATCTTGAAGATGACTCATTTCATATCTTGTAAGAAGACATCAGATGCATCGCATGTAGCTGACTTATTTTTCAAGGAAGTTGTGAGATTGCATGGATTACCTAAAAGCATAGTTTTAGACAGAGACACTAAATTTGTTGGTTATTTTTTGAGATAAATTTGGAAGAAGATGGAGACAGATTTGAAGTTTAGTTCTACTTATCACCCACAAACTGATGGACAAACATAAGTAGTAAACTGGAGCTTGGGAAATTTGTTGAGATGCTTAATTGGAGAAAAGACCGGAAGTTGGGATTTGATTCTTGCATAAGAAGAGTTTTCCTATAATAATTCAATGAACATGAGTACCGGAAGAACATATTTTGAGATTGTTGCCGGAGCACACCCTAGAGGTATATCAAAATTGAGAGATATCAGTAGTGAAGACAAGAGGAGTGCAGAGGCAGAAGAATTTGTAGATCATATGGACTTACATATTTAGGTTAAACAACATTTGGAGGATATGAACAATAAATATAAGGAGAAAGAAGATGCGAAGCAAAGACATAAGGAATTTGAAGTTGGCGATGAAGTGATGGTATATCTAAGAAAAGAAAGATTCCCAGTAGAAACCTATAACAAGTTGCAGATGAGAAAATTTGGACCTTGCAAGATCTTGAAGAAGTTTAGTACTGGAAATGGATATGAAGTGGAGTTACCAGATAGTTTGAGTATTTCACCTATATTTAACATTACAGACCTACAACAGTATCATGAATAAGAATTCAGTACAAACAGTATTGCAGACTTGGAGAAACAATTACCCCGAAAGGAACTAGAATAGATTGAAGACATTTTGGACACAAGGATTGGGCGTAGTACTCAGAGTAGTCAGTACATGGAGTATCTTGTGAAATGGAAAGGCAGTCCAGTTGAAGATTCATCTTGGATTTCTCAGGTAGAGGTGGACCACCTTGGTTTTTCTTTGACCCCAACAAAGTGAGAGACTCACTTTTTCAACAACCCTGGATGTCTGATGCAAGAGAATCCCCGGTTCTTGGCAATCTTGCATCAACCAAAAACATTTCTTTTCAATTTGTTTTTTGTTATGTAGTTTCAACATTTCTTTCTGCATTTTCTTGCTTTTGCTCACTGGATCTTGCAGAGTTGGATTTTGCTTGAGGACATGATCATCTTCCTTATTTCTAAACCGCAGAGCATTTGGATCATTTTTTGGCAAGTTATTGATTCTGGATTCCGAGATAGTTTTCTGGCACTGGAACCGTTTGGACCTATTTGCATTGGCAAATCTTGTGGACCCTTTCGTAACTTGCGGAGCCTCAGTTCGTTGAGCTCGATGTTCCTTGGCGTGTGACCGACCTTCCTTTTGATCCACACTTCATCCTTTGGATTTTCCAGAGGAATATCTTTGGTAGAGGTCGACCTGTTGGTTTTACATGTTTGATCTTGTTCTTCGGTATTTGATCCCTTTTGGGCCGACCGAATCCCTCTAGACCATATAAATCAATGTAATTAAGCATCAGAATTTAGTCAGAAAATATAGAAGATAGATCTTAAGATTTAGAGGTCAGGAGTTGACCAATTTTGTAACTGAGCATGTATGTAACATGCCAGTGAACCGAATCTTGTAACCTAGGTATTACCGGTTATCTATAATTAGTTTTCATGATCTAATTCATTCAGTTCTGCATTGTCTCCATCATATCCTTTTGTTTCCATTGTATTTACTCTTGGTGCCCGGTCTAGATTGATCTCTTTGAGGTCCCTCCTAACCGGTGACTGCACCAGGTGTTTTGTGTTTTATTTTGCATGTAGGTACCAGGCATCGACTCCACCTAGCTTCATAGGTCTGAGCATGCCTAACAATCGCTGATTGTGGTAATAAAGATGGCACAAAGGCCCATGTTTACTTAGCCCTAGTCATTGTCCCATAATAGGATAGTTATATTTGGTCATGTGTTTACCTGTTCAAATTTTCTCTGAAGGCAATATTTGCTACCCTGAGTCAGTTGCTTGAGTTTGTGGTGAATGTTGTCTTTATCTTGGTTATGATGTAAGTATTCATGTGTAATATTTTATTGGGATGATAATATTATTCTATATGTACTTATTGATGATTGTTAGTATTACTATTATTATTATTTAATTAAAGACGATTTATTTGTATTTATTATTGTGTTTATTCTCATTATTTAATTATGAGATTAATTATTTATGAGACTATTAATTGAGTTCTTTTTGGTGGGGAATAATAAATAATATAAAATATTTATTTACGTAAATATATTTTAAGTGGGATGATATATATTATGCTTAGGATATATATTTAGTTGATTTTGATTGGTGGGGAGTTGGTTTCCATTTATGAGTTTAATCTTGGTTTATGCTTTAATTTTTAAGTTTATTTGTGGGAGTTGGTTGAGTTTTACTGTACACAATTTTGTGAGGGGATTTTAAATTATTTTTTGTATTGTTTTTGCAGAGAAATGGCTGCTCATTAATGGTGGTTTTTGTTGGAGTTTGAGAGGTTTTCTGATTTTGATGTGTGAGGAGAGGATTTGGTTGGAATTTTTTTCCAATTCTTTGTACATTTGGTGAGGGTTTCTTATTGGAGTTTTCTTCATATTGTTTGGGGAGGATTGTTGGTTGATTTTTTGCTACATTTTCTTGGTTGTTGATTGGGAGAATTGTTGGTCGTACGTGGATTGTCCTTGTGATTCGATCTTCCTCTTCTTTCTTCATTTCTTGATTTCTCCATAGGATTCGAGGTAGGATTTGATTCCCTCTTGCTTGATCTGTTTTCATTGCTTTGGGAATGGAAAGAATGTGGATTTAATCACCTTTACTTTCAATTTTAAAATGGTTTTGATCTCTGATTATGTATGAGTACTTATATGTTTGAATGCCCTCTTCTTCCTTGATTTTTTAGGGGCTGATTTTCTTAAGAAATATGTGTTGCTTTGAGTGATCTTCAAGTATAGTTGTATGGATTTGTTGTTGTGTAGGGTCTTGTTGATATGATTCAAAATTATGATTCTCTTATTATGGTTGTAATCTTATTTATATGTTGTTATTTCCATTTGTAATTCACACAGAATTAGTTTGTGGTGTTTGGGGTGAATCAGGTAGTGTAGTTTTATTGTTGTTTTGTGGATTTGGTAGAGATTTTGGAAATAAAAGATATATCATTTTCTGCTATGGTAAATCATATTTCAGACCTAATATTTTATTTTTAAATATCAGAAAATACTTTTCCATGGTGTCCTATAAGACTACATTCAATTCAATGTTCTTTTGTGCAAGTCTAGTTGATTAGTGTTGATGTTTCTAATAGATTTGGCAAGATAAATTGTGAATCCATTTTCAGATCTAAAATGAATCATTAATATATAGTTGAGGGAATAATAGAATCTAAAATAAATCCTTAATAATCTATTGGGGAAATTTTAGTTTGAGGCCCATACTTGTTGTTTGACTTTGTTCATCAGTTCGGGTGCCCGAGTGCATTCCAGAGGCTTGTCATGAGGTTGTTCTTTGTTGTATCAATGTATGGGGGTTAGTAAGGCCTTATTTGAGATTGATTCATGTATTTTTATGTTTTCCTATGCTTAAATGTAAAAATGTCTTGTGGTTATGACATTTGGAAGTCAACTCATTGATGTATCTTGATGGATAAGGTCTAGAGAGGCTCTGTGTATGTATATGATTCAAGATTCTCGATTATGGAATTATGTATGATTTATATGAGTTATTTATGAAATTGATGTATATCCTATCTTGGAAATGAACCCTAGGTTAAAGGTGTCTAGGTGCAGGATAAGGGGAGTGGCTTTCAATGGGAGTTGGGGCCCTAAAGTGGCTAGCGAGGATAACCCATTGTGAGTTTCTTAATCAGGAGATAACTAAATAAATGAAGTAGGGGAAAAATACGCATTAATCAAGATAATTATGTTGCCTTGCCCATGGCCTAGTGCTTGTATAGAATAAGGATGGAAGTGAGAAGGCATGTCTATCCAAGGGATGTTTGAAGTTGGTGTGATCGAACTTCCTCGTCCTCATGAAAGGATTATTCGGTTCCACATGAGTCACCAAATGGGGGTCGGGGCCTAGAGAGGCTAGCCAAGATAACCCACGTTGGGGCTATGTGATGACACTCTTCCCTAATTGATTCTTAGAACAATATCTTATGTGGTTGTGTTAGAAGCCTCTTGTGAAACCTTGTGCTAAGTTTTAATTGTTCATGGTGTATTCTTGTGTTTCTTTGGATGTTGGTTGTTGGCCTTGTTTTTTCGTGTCGTGTGGGGCCTCATGTCTATCACTAGAGCACTATGTGGTAGACCTAAGGGTTCCACATGGTCAGGAGGTTGTTACCTACCTCCATTGGGGACTGATGGACATGTTCATGCGTTGGATGAATCCTATGTCTTCTTTTTCAGTTTTCTCTCATTACTTGGTGCAGATGATTCAGTGATGTATTAGGAGATTCTATGCATTTAATTACCAATCCTATTGTATCATTGTAATTGTTTCATTAGCATTGTAGTTTGGACACTCAGTTAGGGAGAATGATACAATTTGATGTAATGCAATAAAACATGTAGTAATCAAAAGAATGTGATTCTAATCTCCTGTCGTTATCTATGTTGACATTGCAGTCAATAAGACCCACAGTCTATTAAAGGAAATCCATCACCTTCTTTCCTTTCACTTCCTTTAGGGCTCCTAATGTGGGTTATTGGGAAATATGAACCACTTCCACTAAACTCTCAAAGACCCATTAACCACTAATGCCTTGTCCCATGATGGTAGGCCCAAGTTGAGAATTGCAACCTAAAGAGTGTTGTTGAGACCTTGAAGAAATTGCTTATTAATCATCATGTTGGTCATGGTGCCCACCATATCTTTATCCTCATCCAAATCTAATAGCACACCCATGAACATGGAAGACATGTCAAAATTCACTTGATACCTATGATTTGTAACAAGGAACTCTTCCCCAAGGATCCATTAAATGGAAACTTGTAATAGGCTTGACTATTTTTTAAAAAGCCTTATAAGACAAATCTAGAGATTATCCCAAGAAATGTCATTTGGTGGGGGGATGTTGATTAAATGAACATGCATACCATTATGTTGTAATGTCTAATAATGGAGAGATAAATGTTATATTCACATGTAGTTTCCATATTATTCCATTTAACCCCTTCCTTCTCATTATGACACATGAGTATGTGAGGTGTTGTCTATATATATATATTGGTACACTAGGGGTATCCCCGCGACCCAGCCCAACGACCCAACCTGCCTTACCTTGGGCTTACATTATTGCCAAGTTGGGGCCAGGAAGGGGCGAGATGAGGCGAGACTAGTCCCCTAGGGGGAGAAGCCAGAGCCTGCAACCACTCCTCTCTCTTAAACCCGAGAGGAAGTCGAACTCGAGACCGATGGGGAGCAAACCCATTGCCCAAGCCAACTCACCTACCTGTGTGGGCTAATTGTCTTCTAGCATATACCATGCCACACATGTTGGTAGATCTCTCCCCATCTCAACCATTGCTTAAACCAAAATTCTATCATTATTGCACACTCCTATATTTGCTACATTTTCTCCTCATGTGGGAAGTGGCATTGAAGTCATCCATAATTATCAATATGAGAACATAATTCTTCCCATGCATTAACATTATTACTAATTATCCGATCCTTGTCCATGTATATGGCATTGTTTTCTAAGTAATCAACGACTCCATTAGCTTCTCTATAAGAATGCTGGATGCTGAAGGAATTGAGAGCATCAATGTAAGGTCAAGCTCGAAGAAGAATATTATTAACTTTCCAAATCTCTAATTTTCATATTTGGACCGAGTTGCTAATGATTATGGCATCACCTTTGATCATGGCATTCCTTGTTCCAAATTGATGTCATATTTAGAGTTCCAAATCCATGCCTCCGCCTTGTTATTCATTCTATCCTTGAATTTCTTGACAACATCCATCCAACAACCAAAATGCATCTTTAATAATATTTGACCGTATTTTATTAAATAATTTGAAAATTAGAACAACACTAATTTTTTATTTTCATTTAATTAATAAATAAGATCAAAAGTACAATCTGGTTGCTATACAAAGGATATTTTTTTTTTGGCAAAAACAATTAAGTTTCCATCTCAATCTCTAATGAGACCTATTCTTGAAACACTTTGTCAAAATCCATTCTATTCATCCCTCTATGGAATCTACCATTTTAAATATTTTCTTGTTCAATATCCTCATAAACAGGAAAGAAATCTAATTAATATTTACTAATAATTTAAAATATATATTATTAAGGATAAAGCATTCGGGTTTGTTTTATCTCTCCATCAATCTTGTTTTTGTAATTTTTTTGTAATACGACGACAGAAATGCAAATTTTGTCTGTAAATTGACGCGCACAATCGTACTGTGGACAGCCAAGCGGGCTCGATTTTCAAGGATGCAATTACTTGTAAGCTAGTGCAATTCGTTCGAGGCAGATATTATCTTTAAGGTTAAATTAAGAATCATTACCGAAACCCTAAGGGATAAAGCAATAGGGTATCGAATCAGAAGAGGGCATTTTAATAAAAAAGATCTCTCTATTATCAACTTTATAAGATATTTAGTGTGATGTGAAGGCTGGATTATTCCACCCACTTCAATACTATATATCACTCCAAATCTGCATCTCCCATTTGATAAGTCCAACCAAATCAGATCACGCACTTTATTAACAGGTAAATCCTGCATCTTTCAATTATACCTGAACTCAACCATGGTTAAAATCATATCCCTGAGGCGGTCTTAAATACCATCATCCCTCAGGCGTGAAGATGGATTCTCTGACTCACCATGCCACGTGCGCTTTAATGATTAGTCTTAACCGTTTGCCTTCGAATCCTCTGCATCTTCACCTTTTTTACTGTGTTGAAAACAGGCAATGCTCTGCAGTCATTCTCAGAAAGGGTGAGAAAAACGAATCAGAAGTTTGCAGTATCCATTTATAGCAGATTAAAGAACCCACCAGCCAATCAAATTGTTTGATCTGAACCGACATAGTAACCACTGAGTTATTTAATCTGAATTGTTGGAAAAAAAAAATCAATTTTATCTGTTCGGTGTGTTTCTATAATCTGCTGGTTTTGACCCGGGGGATACGGAGAAATTGGGATTCTATATACTTTCTGTCTAGATTCAGAAGAATGCTCTTTCGCTTCCTGGTCACTCCAAGGTAAAACCCACCTGAAAATTCTCCTGCAAATTGATGATTTTGATGGAATGTTTTGATATGTTGGTTTTTATTGTCTGGGGGATTTTTCTGAAGGTTGTTTTGTTCTTTTCAATGTTCTAAACATTGGACAGGATGCAGTTTGACCTCTGGAAGAACACAAGAGTTCGAGCGTAATCTGCAAGGGTGTAGCAAATCAGGAACAAAAGGGTAGGTTTTTTATTCCCATGGTCAAAATTTTCAGTGCCATTTTGGTAAATCCTCTAAATATTTGGTTCCCAAATGGATCGGCTTCCTTCCACTTGGTTACAAATTTTTTAGATTGGAACGGTTGAGTTTTCTCTGTGTTACGGGTGGATTTTCCCAGTTTGTTAAGTTTAAGAATCCTTCAGTAAGAGTTATAAAGTAGATTTTTAAGTTTTATGTTATCCAGTGATTTTCCAGGAGCAGTGTTCTATTGTTATAAGTCAATGTTTAGGAGCTGTAGACCGTTTCCTATGGTATTACGTGGAAACAATTGCCAACAATGCAACAGGTCAGTCTGTGTTGTGCTGCTTCTGAGACTCTAAAAGGCTACAAAGTGAGTGATTGGGGGGAAATAGGGAGATTTGAGAAATAATGAATTGGATGCCATTATTTGGTATTCTGCAGAGAAGTCATTTTATTTCACTTGGTAAATTTCACCAAGATTAAGTTGGATGCATTGTTTTAGGGAAGTGAGTCGAAACGTGTGTCATCTCCCACAACACACAAACTTACTTATCCCTCTCATTAGGTGGATTTCAGTGGTAGTAAGTGAGATGGGTGGTTTTCTGTCGTCTGTGTCACATGGCACTTGCTTTCTTTTTAGATGTTGAAATTCGTTTTAATAGTAAATGAGGTGGTTGGTTTTCTGTCGTCTGTGTCACATGGCACCTGCTCTACTTTTATCACACTGACCTACTTTGGTCATTTCTGGACTTTCAAATAATTTATTTCTTTTGAAGTTTCAGGCTCTGGAATTCACCCTTACTCTATTTCCTATGAGTTCTGACATTCTGATTTCGTCCATACTTATTCTCGTTATGGTGGTTCAGATTTATTCCAGTTGCATCTTGATATGGAGATGAATGTGTCTTTTGGAGCTGGAAATGGAAATCAAACGGACGGGAAGGTCTGGCAAGATTTTCAAAAAAGTTTCTCTCAGGTACAGAATATTCTAGATAAGAATCGTTTACTGATTAATGAGATCAATCAGAACCAAGAGTCCAAGGTCCCAGATAATCTAACCCGAAATGTGGGCATGATACGAGAACTTAACAACAATATCGGAAGAGTAGTTGACCTTTATGCTGGTCTCTCTAGCACATTTGTAAAGGACATTGAAACATCATCAGAAGGAGATTCAGCTGGGACTTCAAGTTCTGATAGGAATGCTGGAGTTGCTTCTGGACAGAAGAGAAATCGTCCTACTTAGGATGATAGAGTTCTCTTGCTTTTATTAGGCAGTTTCTCTGATTTCCTTCAGCACATTTGTCTAGACCGATCTCTTTGAAACTTCCCAACATGAAACCCATTTTATAGTGGAGGAAGTTTGTGAGTGCTTACAGAAGTATCTGATACAAGGTGTTGAAGGAGATAATTTGTATCTTAAGGTGATACATGCAGAAAATTAACTTAAAGTTATTTGCTGTGTGTGTGAGTGGATTGTTATATCCCTTTCCAGGGGTTCGTTGATACACTTAATTTGTTTTCTGAACTTCTTGTGATTTTTATGAATAGAAACAGGAATGTTTCAGGATAAATTTTCTCAAGTTTCATCAATTTTTGAACTCATATGGTGTTATTTTTTATTAATTTATTTATGAGGATTGTTATTGTTTTGTTAAGTTTAGTATTTTTTCTTTTCAACTCAAGTGTCTAATGCCTCTTGCAATTGAGTGAACTTTGAACAGTTTTTAATGAGACAGGTTTAACCTGCAACGGGTCCTCTATGTTTACTGATTGTAGGGCATATACTAGTAGTGCATGGGATCGTACAAAAGGTAAATTATGTGCTTGGTTTTGTAAATTAAATGATTCATATACTGTATTTCTCTAGCTAATCTTTTGTTTTTAATTTCTGTTCATATGTTAACCTCATTTTGTTTTAATTCCTTAATACTCTGTTTGTTTCTCCTTTTAACTTTAAGGAATTAATCGTGTTCAATTGAGGTTCATTGCATTTAAAATTGCATATTTGAATCTGGATTCACATCTGGTTCTTTTCACCTTTAATAATTTAATTTATATCATCCTTTGCTTGTCATGTTCTTTATACGCATTTCATGGTATATGGACTGGAAGATGAAGTACTTGGTTCAGAGTTTTTCACTTTTTACTTGATGTGTATTCTGCAAAATAAATTGCAGTTACTAAGCACTTGATTAATAAGCTCTAAGTCTGGAAGGAGTCTAAGCAACCTGGACATTTTCTGCATTTTTGTATTATTTTTAGAAGAGATGTTTTGACATGTTTGTACTTCCTACTGTCAACTGGGCCTCTTTTTGGTATGCTTATTCAATGGAAACCAGAGTTCCTTTTACAAACGGCTGACCGTTTGTCATTTATCTTTTGAATTTTGTAACAAAATCCTCTTTACCTGAAGCAATGAAATATGTGTAACACTTTTATGTTCATGCATGCCGCACCTATTCCTTAAGAGATCACCCTATATATTTTGCTTGAGATCTCCTTGGTGCCTGTAATACATGGTAATAGCAGCAAAACCTCAATGTTAAAAGTGATGCTCCTTTGGTGATTTATTTATTGTCAGTCACAAGGAAACGTATTTTACTTGAAATTGAAATACAGGCTACAGCTAACTGTTAAAAGAAACAGGAACAAAATGTGTCATTTGAGAAACATGTGACAAACAGCTGAACTATCATTCGTCTCATATTTTACCTGGTCGTCAAATAAGTAGTAATATAAAAGGTTGAATACAGGCCATTAGAACTTATTCCTGGAATTACATCTGATGCCTTGCAAAACTGCTATTCAGTTGGCTCATTTTTCATCTATATGAAATGTTAAAGCTGACATATTAGGAACAATGGTTGACAGTGTAGTACAAAAAGCTGTAAAAGTATCCCAAATTTTTATGAGGAGCAAAACTTGTTCTTTTTGTGGCACTTGCGCACTAGTGCCACATTTAGGAACTTTAAAAATCAAAAGCAAAAAAGCTAATATTATGCTTGTTAGAAATAGGCAGCTCATCCACTTTAATGGCCAGTTACTTCTTCAGAGTGCATCAGGAGAAAGTATATTTAGGCTATTCATTAGTAAAGGGAAACTACTGCAATAAGGAGGTGTTATAGTGGTGTGGTTTGATGTTCAAGAATATGTTCATTATGAATTTCTAATGGCCGTCGCCATTTCGATTTCTAAGTTTAGTGAAGAATAAGAAAGAGGAACTAAAGGATAAAATCGCATCACCTTTAAGACACATTCTTAACCATATGCTATATTTCTCAACAGTTGAACTTCAATACCAAGTGCGAGATAAAGGTGGAATTGGTGGCTTTTTTGCAAACTGTATCTCATTTTTTAGTTGGCAATCTGAGTATTTTTCTTTTCCATTTAACTTTCAGGGGCAAATATTGTCTCCAGAATGTGTGTGAATTTATGGGACTTCAGGAGATCGGATTCTATCAGTATCAGAGAATGGGAATCTAAACTTGCAGATATTGAACGGTATTAAGTCTGCTGTAGTAATTCATAGTGTGTAATGTTGGCTTCTTAATTTCTTAACTAATATCCAAACTACACAGTTCAATCTTAATAGCAATATCATAATTTGACTTACTCTGAAAAACATCTCCAACTCATCAAATGATGAGCTAAAGGGGCTATATAATGAATGGTTCATAAGGCACAACACTTGTTGAAGGTTTTGCAGATGGGGTAGCAAGCTAAGTGGACTTAATTTTGGGGAAACTCTATGGTTAAGCGCACTTGAGTTGGTGTAGTACTAGGATGGCTGACCTACTGGGAAGGCCCAATGCTTCACTTCTGTGAACATCACCTAGATGCAATGTGTGCTAAGTGTACCATTCATTCTCATGAGGCATAGGTTCTTGTGAACCACTACTCATGAAACATGGGTGAATGAATTCAACTTGAAAGCTACACAATTGAATCCTGATAGCAATATCATAATTCTTAATTTCTTTCCAAACAAGGATAGGAAAATTTTTGTCATCCTAGTGAAAAGAATTCCTCATTGTGGATGATACAATGCTGACTGAAGAGAGTACAAAAGAAACAATTGAATCAAGAAGGGAAACAACCTTTTCATGAATAGCTAAATAAAATAGCCTCCTATTTCAATGGGTACCTTGTTTAGACTATTTATCCTATATCATAGGCTTTTTTAAGCAGAGACAATACTAGTATAATACTATAAACTGAGTTCTAATTTAATAAAGTGGGCACTACTTCAAATGCTGTTCTACCCATGGCGATGGCCTTGGTGGACGCTTTGAGCATCTCAGTGTCATGTTCAAGATCTTTCTTTCACACATATTAATGTCAACTTTATTGTACCTGCAAGTATAGTCATGGCCTTGGCCCATGTTGAACCTCTCCCTGTCACCTTCAGGCCTCTTGCAAGTGTGAATTTATTGTCCATCTATATAAGACATCGATATTGTATTCTGTTGATTGATTGGAAATTTGTCGTTCCTCCCTATGCTGGGGAATTTCGTAATCCCTTCACTTTATAGTAAGTTATTTTCTAGGGACACTACTGAAGTCGTTCTTTTTATTGACCAATATTATTTTAAATATAAAACCAGTTAACTAAACAATTTTATTGTGTGCCTCTGATGTGTTATATGGGATTGTGTATAGGACTCCAAAGAATATCTGTGAGAAGTGGAATCCTTCTGGGCCAGGCAATGTTAATTGCAAGTTTGATAGTGTTGTTAAAGGTAAGCCAGGTCTAGTAGGAGGGGAAGGAATCTTCAGAATGAAGCAGGATGATCTCTTTTTCTTTTTAACAAAGACTATGGTATAAGTTATAACAACTGACAACATTGCAGAAGATGATCTTCTTGAATATGTAAGGTCTTATACAGTTGAATCCAGAAGCTCTTACACAACAATTCAGCACTGTGAACTGAGAACTCTCATCTCAAACGCCAAACATTGAAGAAGCCAAACCTTTAAAGTCCAGTTCAGAATCGAAAAGTTGGAAACTCATTGACATCGAGGGGAAGTCAAAAACCATTATTGAAGGTGTTCAAAGAGGAGGATATCCATCTTGGTCAATCAGTATATTTTTAAGTGATTGTGCATCCAAAATTTTATCATTTCTTGTGATGGACCAGCAAACCAGAAAAGGAGTTCAACTATTTGTGATACACAGTTTCAGAAGCCATGTCCCATCTTTTAACACTGAACTTTGTCTACTTAGCTTCATTAAGTGGAACACTCCGGGGTAAAGCAGTGATGGAACTTAAGAAAATATCTGGGTCTAGGGAGGAGGGCAATTGTGTTTTCAAATTTCGGCTTTCAATAGTAGGTAGCCACCTTCCCTCAGATGCCATTTTATTGTATTCACTTAAAATTATTTTCAGATTTAAATTTTCTATGAATTCTTTTCTTCCGTGCCCTTGTACTCATGCCTCCCCCCCCCCATGACGAGTGTCCTCGATGTGCAATTGCGATCCTCTTCTTAGGTGGTATCCTCTGCCTTGACTTTTTAACAATTGCTTTTCAAGGCTTCTTTTCTACCAGCCTTAATGTCATGCATATAATTTTCCTCATTCTCCTTATCTTTTATCTGATACTGCGAACTGTTACTCTATGTCGCTGCTCAAGCTGACCCTCTACACGAGTATTTCCAGAGCTTGTCTCTGTACCTCTGGTCTTTCTATTAGGTTCAGCATAGTATCCAGGTAATAGGTCTTTTCTCTGCTCTTCTCTGCTAAATTTTTTCTCGTGTTCTTTTTTTTTCTTGATTTATTAATTCGTTATAGAAATTGAATTTTTGCAATTGTATTAGACTTGCTTTGGCTCTCCAGGAATGCCCTCCTCGCTCCCAGCGCCACTTTGTATCAGCTTTCTAAGTTTTCTACTCTATTTGAAGTCCTGTTTCCCATCGACCCACTGTAATTTCTGCTCATCCTCTTTCCAGGGTAGAGATCTTGTAGGATTTTCCCTAATTCTGCTCATCATTGGCCCTGATTAGATTTTGCAGTGAAATGGACTCATCTTCTTTTCTAGATAACTCTGGTAGGAGGGAGTCTTAAATATTTTTGACTTAAAAAAGGGAACCTTCTCATTTGCCCCCATTCAAAAAGGAAAGCCATCATCTTGGTTGGACAAGAATGGTAGAGGATGTTGGATGAGAATGATAGGAAGCTAGCAATTATTACTCGCACTGCCCTGAACAAACGGAGGATGACATTGAGTAAAGGAGGTATTCTCTAACACGATGCATGCCCAAGTCTCGGAAAGAATGGGTGAGGCAAAAGCAAAGAAGAAAAGAATATGGAGGCAATCCAGGATTCCGAGCAAGGAAGGCTAAGACTGAATACGCATAAGTTGTTTCAGGGTAGAAATATAAAAACTTTATTTTGATCAACCAGTGTCTCACAATCTGCTTCCATAAGAACATCACAAGCATGCAACCTTGAAAACGTACTAAAATTTGGAAATTCTCGAGGGTTTTGCCTTGAGTTTTTTGGTTACCAGCTATACTGGGGAAACAGATTCTCTATATCAGATGGTTGCTGCTGGAATTTGTTTCACTTGAGTTGGGGTTCGTGTTTGCGTAGTCTAAGTCTCAATGACTCTATACCCTCCAATACACCAGTTACTTATGAGGCCACTTAACCGAGTTAACAGGGTTATGTCCTCTTGAAAGTTAAGGAATCCTTCAGATGCCTTACTCAAAGTCTAGCCTTAGCTTCTGGATTTTTCTGTTGTGGGCGAGTTCGAGTGTGGCTTTGAGCTAGTCAGATGATGTTGATTACATGATTTGTAAAACTTATTTCAATCTAAGTGGCGGAGTTATGCACTGAATACATGATTTGTAAAACTTATTTCAATCTAAGTGGCGGAGTTATGCACTGAATCCTTGTTTTTTCTGCATCTATTCCTCAGATCTCATTATAATTCAAGCATGCTGCAAGAAATTGACCAGTGCTTTTTCGAAAGGACCCACTTTCCTCATCAAAGTAAATTCGTTCTCTATCACATCAATTATATTCTCTCATGGAATGGGAACTTTTGGTGATAAAGTCCGATATAATTTATTTTTGATGGTTTGGTCCGGAGAAAGTGCTTCATCTTGCATGGTTAACGCCGAGATATTTACAGGAGGATTTAGCGAGCATAGTTGCCAGTGTCTACCTTGCTTCTCATGTATGTGCAGCAATGGATTCACCTACTGTACCTCTATTTCCTTCATGTTCTGTTATAGGTAAATATGGAACTATTATTGGGGTGCTGTTGAAAAGCCTTAGTTTGAGTTCATTGTAATAGATTTGTAATGGTGAAATTAGCATAAGAGCCATTTACATTTAGTTTTGTGTTATACAAGTGACACTTTTATTTTAGGTTTGGTTCATTGATTCCCCCTTTCTTCCACTTATGTTCACTCCTACACCTCTGTCACTTATCCCTCATTTATTATATCTCATTTGTACTTAACCTAATATATTCACTTCGTGTTTTGAGATTGTTGTTCCATTACCTTGGTTCATTTCCATGCCACCCAAGATCAATCTTACAACATGTGAGAATAAATCATAAATTTAAATTTCCACCTTCACGTCCCTTTTGGTACATATTGTGAGTCAATTTGATACATGTTTTTGTGTAGTATGTTCTTGTCTTGGTATTTATAGACATTCAATGTGCCCTTGATTCATATGATGAACTTAGCAATAAAAAGATTATCTAGAGCATATTTCATTTCTAAAGGAACAAAAGAGTTAGAGTTTGTGTCATCCATGTATGGGCCATTTGCATGCTCTTGTATATTATCTCGAAAGATTTGCTAAGAGTCATAAAGTTAGTTTATCTAAGAGTTTGACAAAGGAGAACTTGACCCTAATGATTTGGTAAATTCTCTTAAGACATCTATAAATGTTACAATCTTTACCAACATATTAGATATAAAAGATCAAAATGAGAAGGTTTTAGAAGTCTATTTTTCTAGTCTAAATATGTACATTAAGAATTAGATCTATGATGATAAATATCAAAGAGTTTTCACTATCTATTAAAATTTTAAAACATTCATCAAATCGAGAGTAATAAATTTGTGTACCTTAGCAAATGATTCCAACATGATGATGTCAACCTAACTTCCTCATATTTAATAATAGCATTTATTGTTATTCATTTTATGACTTGCTCTAAATTTATTTCTAGTTCATTTTGTGCTTAATTGTTTGGATTATCTACTTAGCCTAGATTATTTAGGTGAAGAAATCAATTTCTTTACATTTTTAGGGAACTTAATTTTGCTAATGTGACCTAAGATTTCCCCTTGGTGTTTCTCCTTCATTGCAATTTTCAAATATGTAATTTATAATTGATATACCTGATTTTTAATTGCCTAATCAAAACATCTCTCATAATGAAGGTGTATCTACTCATAGTTCCTTAACTAGTGTCGATTCAACTTTTATGATAGCTTGTAAGTATGTTAAAGGCTTCACTATTTCACTAAAGTTTATAGACAATGGAAGAGATCTAGGGTCCAAACAAGGTCAACTAGAAATTATTAAACCGAAATAAAAATAAATATACTATCGGTATTGTTTATTCGTTGACTATGGTAAGAATCTAAAGGCCCATCAAAAATAATATTTCAATCAACATGTATGATCAATAATGGTGAAAATCTAAATTAATACGTCCTGAAATGATTTATAATTACTTGCCCAAAGGTACTACTTACCCTTTAGATATTTTTGCTAATGATGAGGCTTTGATGTAATATCTCGGATTTATGAAGATTTACCAAATTTTCATCACGATAGAGGCTTCCTTATGCTTTTGAGGTTTCTTCTCACTTTGGGGATTCTTTGCTATTTAACCACCTTCATATTTTATCCACAAAACCATTCATTGAAGAGAAAAGCACATTGGTCATTGGAGGGCACCTTCAAATTTGAAATGGACATATACTATAAAGAAAAGATTTTAAAAAGGGGAGAATGTTTGAATAACTTTGAGCAATTCAACATGTTTAAAATTATCAAAGATTTGTTTGCATAGATATTAAGAAATTATTGACATTTATCTAAAGACATTGTCATGCATAACATTATTCTCCATCTTGATGTAAAGCTTGTGTAACAAAAAGTTCAAAAGGTGCATCCCAAAGTTGCCTTGATGATTAAAGAATAACTAGAGGTATTAAAAGTCAGGTTCATTGGACCTATTGATTATTCACCATGGTTCCAATATGGCACATGTTGTGTAACTTGATGACCACACATGTATGTATCAATTTTAGGGGTTTAAACAAAGCATTACCTAAGGATGACTTCCCCTTATTGAACATAGATATGGTTCTAGATTCTACCACTCAACATGAGATGCTATCTTTCATGGATGGATTCTAAAGGTAATCAAATCCTTGTAAATCCTTAAGACCAACACAAGACTACTTTTTACCATGCCATAAGGTACATTTTATTACGTGGTCATGTTATACAAACTAATTAATGTTAGAGCTATTTGCCAATAGGTCATGACCTTAAGCTTTTGTGATCAAATGCATAACATCTTAGAGCATGACATCTTGAAAAATGTTAAATATTTGGATTTGATAGGGTGTTCTTCATTGAATCTAGATAGGGCATTGAGGTAGATATCAAGAAAATTGATGCTACTATGAACATGAATCACCCTAAACATTTCTAACACAATTATAGCCTTCAAGGAAACATCTAAGATATCCAAAGTTTCATTGCACAACTAGCTAATCATGCTTTATCTTTCATAAATCTTCTGAAGGATGTTGTATTTGAAAAACTAAAAGTTGTCAAAAGGCATTTAATGATATGAAACAATATTTGGTGAATCCATTAGTGCTTATGTTAGGTGTTTATGGTAAACCATTATTATTGTAGACATTTCTTCTAAAAATGACATCAGTGGATTATGGGCTAAAATGATGAAAATGAAAAATAATATGCTACATACTGTATTAGTTGAATATTGATTGATTACTAGATAGATATACTCTAATGGAGAAATTATGTCTACTGTTTGTATTCTCATCACAAGAAAGTGTGATAATCAAAGAAGATACCTTAAAGAATATGCTTTCTAAATCTAGTCTTTCAAGATGTATCATCCGCAAGATTATGTTACTAATCAAATTAACCTAAAACCCATTAATCATAAGTCTAGATTGAGAGTCAAGTTGTGGCTGACCAATTTAGCATCTACTTCATCCACTACTTATATGCCTATTAATGCATCATTTGTAGATGAGCATATATTTACTATTGATAGATCCTCCACTTGGACTACTTTTTAAGGGATCTCAATGTATGACCATTTTTAGAAGCTAGAGTGATTAATTCCACCCATAAGAGGCTTGATTGATACCTTTATCACATTGGCTTCATTTTCAATGCAGTAATAATATTGTCAAAATATTTAATATTCAATTGTAGGCCTTCAGTGACATTTGTCTTGATGATTAAACCTATGACTATTCATGGGGATTGAAAACTGGTTGTTAGAAAAATCGTGGAAGACTATAAGACAAAACATTCTAGACTGGTTCAATATCATGAGTTGGCTATGCAATTACTTAATTCATTTGACTCATACAATGAATGTCTTTCTTAGAAATGATAATAGGCATCCCAATATTATGGTTAAGGCTACATCCTTAATGAGAAAGAGTGATGATGATTTGTACCTTACAATACTTATCCATAGATTAAAACAATTTGCCATACAAGATAGTTTTTCATCAACGTGTGCTATAATGACTATGGAAGAATGATTTAAGGTCATTTATAACTATCTTGAGCAAAGGACCTTAACACCGAATTGCTCTAAAAAGGCTCGTGTATGAATTAAAAAATTAATTGTTGTATTTTATCATTGTTGTTATTTATCAATAAGGCTATAATGGCTTGTTGTTTAGATGTTTGGATGAGAATAAAAATCCATATCCATACAAGAAACTCATTTGTAGAGGCTATATGTGAGCTAAACTATTGCTTTAAAAACTTTTATGCATAAATTATTAATGGAACAAAATGGAAAAAGATTCATATGATTTTGTTGAAAGTGTGCAACATATCCAATACATAGTGATTTCAATCATGCATCTACTTATGGGCTTCATTCTTTCACCTCACTTTAATCATTTTCCATATGAATATAAAACTTGGTGGATAAGATTGCCCATCTTCTTTTAATGAAGATACATTTATTGATTACTTCATAAGATGGGTTGAAACCATCTCCTTAAAACCCATTATGACCACTAATATCTATACTTTCATCATGGATGATCCTACTTAATAAAAAATCATTTTTTTTTTTCTTTTGATGGAGGTCCAGACGTAAGAGCACGACAGCCCAGCAAGGGCATGAAGCCCACGAGCTGCCAGCCCAGCGAGAGCCTTCACAAAATATTTTTTGCCGCACGAGTCAATAGGCCGAACCTTTTTTTGCCACCCGAGCCAATAGGCTGAACCTCTTCGGCTAAGAGCCAAGGACTGAGGGGTATCTATTCTGCCAAATTCGCCCGTTCCCGGCCTCATCCCTTATGATGTCGGAGCCTTGCACTCAGCAAGACTTGATCCCTGGTGGACTCATTTGGAACTATTCAACTTCACCAATAGACCAAGAGAAAATCATATTTAAGTTGACAGCCTGAGTTTTTTTTCTTTTCCAGGTAACTTTCGAGATAATATTAGAGACAAATATTATCTCCTGAATGTGTTGATCATATATGTTGAGCTGCTCAGATGATGTTGATTACATGATTGTAAAACTTCATTCAATTGAAGTGACGGACTCCAATACATCCGTGGGCATTAATTTTGTTTAACATTTGTAAAGTTATGCACTGAATCCTTGTTTTTTCTGCATCTATTCCTAGATCTCATCACAATTCAAGCATGCTTGCAAGAAATTGACCAGTGCTTTTTCAAATGGACCCACTTTCCTCCTCAGCACAAATTCCTTAGCTATCACATTAATTATTCTCTGTCATGGAGTGGAACTTTTAGTGATAAAGTCCGATACAATTTATTTTTTATGGTTTTGGTGCTTCATCTTGCATGATTAACGCCAAGGTATTTACAGGAAGATTTAACAAGCATAGTTACCAGTGTTTACCTTGCTTCCCGTGTATGTTCAGCAATGCAATCACCTACTGTACCTCTATTATCTTTATGTTCTGTTATAGGTTGATGAAATTTTTACTGGTGCACTTAAGAAAAGTTCTAGTTCGAATTTATTTTAATAGATTTGGTAATGGTAGAATTAGCATATTTAGAGTTATTTTCGTTGAGTTTTGCATCTATTTTGGTAGAATGATGTTAATGTTATCGTATATTGACTACTAGCGTATTTGTGTTAGGTTTGGTTCACATCTTGATTCTTGTTCATCTCTCTTTTCTTCTATTTATGTTCATTTCTACATATTTGTCATTTATTGCACATTTATTACATTACATTCACACTTACTCCAATATATTCACTCTCTAGTTTGAGATTATTATTTCACTACCTTGGTTTATTTCCTTGCCATCCGGGATCACTCTTGCAACGTGTGAGAATGAACCTCAAATTTGAATTCCAACTTTCACACCTCTTTTACTAGACATTGTGAGCCAACTTGATACATGTTTTCATGCAACATGTTGGTATGTCTTGGTATTGAAAGACATTCAATATGCCATTGATTCATATGTTGGACTTGGTAATAACTTCAGATTATATGGATCACACTTCAATTTCTAAAGGAACAAAAGAATTAGAGTCTACATCACTTGTATATAAGTCATTTGCATGCTTTTGTATGTTCTCTTCAAACATTTACTAAGAGTCCTAAAGTTTATCGATCTAGGGGATTGACCTAGGAGAACATGACCCTAGTGATTTGATAGATTACCTTAAGACACCACATTTGCTCAGAGTCCTAAACTTAGTCAAGCACATTGTTTTAGAAACTATTCATGGTTTGTGATTTATTTGAGTGCTTGAGTTGGAGGTATTATTATAATATTTTATAAGTACCATATAAATATCAAAATATCTTTAGTGCTATATTGATTTGTATGATCTCCTATTAATGATTGAGCTTGAAGTTGTATTATAACCATTGGCCTTATTGAGAATGGAATTGGTTCAAGTTTTGAGGATTATTTTCAAAGGGATTAGCTAATTCTATACTAGTTATGTTTTGTGAGTTGCATGCTAGCTCATGTTATTTCATGTGTATTTCCTTATTAGAAATTGTTACATCTATGTCTCTTCACATTATCTATCCCCATAGATTAGCCTAGGAAACACTTTTTCCATAGCAATTTCCTTTCACCAGTGACATTATATATAAATTTTTTGCTCCAATCACATCATCATACTCCTTCAGTAACATAACAACTTAAGGATCCTTAGAGTTGTATGAATCCCTTTGCTTAATTTGCATGGGATTGACTACTAGTACATAACAGTCTTGCAAGTACATCACCTCATTGAAATTCTATTCCAAAGAAGAGTATCACCTTAGCGTTTGACATGCACTCCTCCTCTACCTTTATGTGTAGTATTTCAAAATTATTTTCATCCTTCTTGCTGGTGAAGTGTTCTCACTCTGATAATACATTATAAATTAATCCTAATACCACAACCATCCTAAAAAACACATGGTATGCATCTTTAAAGATCTTATCACAACATACATGTAATTTGTGTATCCTGTAAAGTGGAATACAATAAAATATTGATATATCACTATGATTTATTGTCCCTTTTGCAACCATGAGACTTTGAATGGGATGGGATGTGTCATGATTTATAATACCAACTTGTACATAATCTATATAGATACTAAGTTTTCTATGCTCCCCCTATTAATAATAAACTTACAACACTTTCCTCACAACTTGCACTTAGTTATATATACATTTTCCCCCAACCATGGTTCCTTATCTTCATGAACAAGATTTAGAATAATATTACACATATGCAAGTTCTTCCTAGTGATTCAATTCATGCTCTCTTCTTTACCTTCCTTATTCCTCAACTTCTATACGAGACCTTTCTTTCGCATGATGTGTAATATCCTAGGCCACAACAACAATAAAAATGTAATTCTTAATCTTCTACAAATATTTACTATTTGAATAACAACACTATCATCCCTTACATTCTCTAAAATCTTAAACAACTCATATTTAAATTATTTTGTATGCATCAACAACATCACTACATTTCAAACATCAAATGACAAATAACTCACCATCTTCGTATTTTAATGAACAACAAATAAAAAGTGTAAATTCCAATTTCTTTCTTAATATAATAATAGTTTTATTACATCAAAATAGTTGTGCAATATCATAATTAAAAAAATAATTTATACCAACAAAATTTGCCATTTGTATCAATACACTACAACTAGAGTCCACATCTAGTGAAGCTCAAATATGAACTTTGTATGAGATCATCCTCCAAAATCACTATGGTTTTCATCCTAGGATTCCCATACTTAGACAAAAGTTCATAAAATGGATTTAAAAAAAAATTTCATTAAGTGTAGATGATGATTTAGATAAAAAAAATTACACTTCATATCCTCTACAAATGAAATAGGTTTCCATGTTGCACAACTGTAACTTCAAAGTTGAATAGTAATTACAAGTGATAAATATTCCACTTTGAAAGTGATGGCACCAAAAATAGACCATTGGAAACAATATGATAAGTGCTAGGAAGTTAGGAAGGGAATGAAAACATAGGGGGATTAGGGGTTACGCACAAGATTCAAACACGAGGATGAGGCATCAAGGGTCAAGGAATGGGCATAGTGGCAAGGGCACATCTAGAAGTAAAAATTAATAATTATGACATACTTTATATACAGAAGGAACAACCAGATGGAGAAGTTTGAAACTTTGACAGTAAGAACAAAATAATGGAATGAGAAGAAAAGACATACTCAAGAAGGGAAAAGACACAATAGACAAAAACATGAAATACACAAGTAAAAACCTAATATGTATGGACTTATATTGACTAGAGACGGACCATGATAAGTCCCACCCATGCAAAAAAAATTGTCCTCGGGTAGTTGTAGGTTTATATGTTCCAATATTTATAAGCATTCCCACATTGCATCCTCCATTAGAAGATATTTCCACCAAATCAAGTAGTCCCTAGTGCTTATATTTCTTATCTCCCTGTCTCTTACATTCATTACTAATTCAAGAATCAAAACTAGTTTGTCATCATCATCAATCAAAGGCAACTAATTTGGAGGTTCTATATGCTTTCCTAGTATAATTTTGATGCAAGGCATGTGAAAGGCATTATGTATCTCGCTTCTATTAGGCTGCTCCAACTTATAGGCCACTTTTTCAATACTTCTTAGAATTATATAGTACCCATAGAAATGCAGTTTGAACTTTTCCACCCACTTACCTTTAATGAAGATTTCTTGTATGTATATAAGCTCACAAAAACTATCTTTGATCTCAAATGTTCTCTCAATCCTATGGAAATCTATGTATAATTTATGCTGGTTTTGGGCTTGCTAGATATTATTCTAGGGTAACTTTTGAATGCATTGTCTCTATATGATCACATTGATTGTTCTTGATACCCTACTATCTACTAGAATGAGATCAATGAAGCTTTGAAATTCATACCTTTACAAGTCCATAAACAATGTCATCTTGGTTGACATGTGGTAGGTGGTATTGTAATAGTGCTCCCTTAAGTATAACCAATTGATCCAAGTCTTCTATTGATTAAAAAGATAATTTATCAAGTAACCTTCTGCCCATTTGTTCACAATCTCAATCTAGCCATCTCTTTATGGGTAGTATTTGGTGTTGGGGCTAGTTTTGTTCTCACCAAAAGAAGGATATCTTACTAAAATAAACTATAGAAGTGACTCTTTATCACTCACAATGCTATTGGGTATTCCATCGGGTTTCATCACTTCCTTGAAGAATAAATCAGCCACGTGTGGCAACTTAAAATCTAAAGAAGTAGAAAATAAATGTGCATACTTCATTTTCATTTTTAAAACTACATATATATAGTCCTTAACATGTACTTTAGTAAGTATTGTGATGAAATTAATCTAGAAATATTCACATATCTTATCTAATATGGGAGAGGGTTGCAAAAGACCTGCTAGAAATGTCTACTTTATTTTATTTGTTTAACAATTCATGTATTCTTTGATGTGGTTTAGGGCATCATCCTTGAGTTCCTTCCATGCGAACTTTTCCTTAATGTATTTGTAGGTCTTAAAATACCCAAGGTGGCCCACCAAGGGAGTGTTATGAACTACCCACAAAATATTTCCCTTCATCCTTAATTTTGGCACCAAGTAAACTCTCCCCTTGTATAGGATGAGTTCATTGAAGATTGTGTCCCTATTGTTTGACAACATCCCTTCCAACACATAAATTGTGCACATGTTTTTGATAAATAAAGCAACGATAACAAGGGCACTGACCCTTTACAAAGCTAAACGACTAACTGAAAAGAACAGACCAAGCAAGGGTGAAAACCCCAAACAAACAAAGTTAGATAGGGCAAACAAACCCACTTGTTGGTGTAAATAATTATTCATCATGGATATTATTACACTTTACTTAAGTTTACATAGGTACATGCATTACATAGTAGTTTGGGTATGAGACACTTGGGTGTTTGTGCCACATTGGGATAGTGTGTGTAGGAGAATTTCCACCTTTTATGGTGTGATCTTGTTGTTACACTCCACATTCAGTGGGTGATCCACCTCATGTGGAATATTATATTGTTTCTCCTACCTACCCACACCTATTTCCTACCTACCCTTGTTTCTTATTGAGCCACATGTCATGTTTGTGTGCTCACATATCCATATAGCCTTGCCTATATAAGAAGACTCATATTCATTGTATGTATCGATTGATGATCCAGTTGATCAGTATTTTCATCTTGATAGAATACAGTTTATTTCTATCATATATTTTGTATCTCTTATTTGTGCTTTCCATTGCCTCTTGATCTTGGCAAAATCTCACACCACCGTCAAACCATCAACAAACCAACCCAACTCAAAAGTGGGGAGAATCCACACCTTGACGAAGGGGGGGCTGGGGAAGGAGAGTGGAGCTATCATTGCGACTGGGGTGGTTGATCATGCATCTCGGTTGTACTCTTTTTCAGATTTTGGTCCTATTGATAAGGTTGGTTCTTCCTATGTTGATGATTCAGATTTTGAGGAGAACTTTGGGCATTTGAACTTGGGGATTCTCACATGTGACCCCATTCTTGAGCCTTGCATTTCATCTCCTATTGATATCACACCACCTATTGCACCTGATGATGTAGCTAGTGCGACAGTTTTGCCTTCTTATGATTCAGTGCAGCGGGATATTTCATGTCTTCCAACTTCAGTTGATTGGGATGCCTACTTGACAAACATTGTAGGTTTGTTTGTGGACTCCTACATTGCATATTTGGGAGACACCATTGATGACATTCATCTTCTCTTTGATGAAGATGATCCTTCTTTGATTGTTGTGAGGGATCACTCTGACCCTCTTGTGCATTCTCTACACGATCAATCTTTAGAGGTTGACATGATTGTGGATACTTTTGTACAACACTTGGAGGAGGTTTCTTTATCTTTTGAGGAGACATATGAGTCTTTGGATATTGCTCTACATTCATCTCCACTAGATCTTGGAGTGCCTTTTTCAGTAGTGTGGCACAGTTTACCACCTTTGGAGGGGGTATCTTTTAGCATCTACATGGGGACACTTGAGCAGTTTTCAGAGATTTCTTTCATCATGAGTATTTTTGCTTCATCTTCCCTTCATGGTTGGGAAGACTTCATGGATACACCTTTGGTTTTGTTTCTTCCTAAGGGGAGGAATGTTGTTTGACGTTCATGGAGCAATTTCTTCATCATCTTCGAGCTTCTATCATTGGTGCAGATTCTAGATTGAGGGGGGGCTTCCTAGTCTCTCTTATTCTTCTCTCATATGGGGGGGACTTTTTCCTCACATGGGGTTTTATCCTTTCATAATTCTATGAGAGTTCTTTGTATCTAGTTTTCATCTCTCTTTTGGGGGAGGGTTTTTTCCCATTGAGTTTTTCTCTCTTCCCCTGCTTTGTGAGAGATTTCCTTGCATTGGTTTTCATGCATTTGCATTTGTACATGGGTACCTAACATGGCCTCATAGCCGGGACCCATCTTGCATTGTTTAGTTGCCTTGTAGACTTAAGTGCATTCCCCTAAGTTGAACTTAAGGGGGGGTGTTGGTGTAAATAATTATTCATCATGGATATTATTACACTTTACTTAAGTTTACATAGGTACATGTATTACATAGTAATTTGGGTATGAGACACTTGGGTGTTTGTGCCACATTGGGATAGTGTGTGTAGGAGAATTTCCACCTTTTATGGTGTGATCTTGTTGTTACACTCCACATTTAGTGGGTGATCCACCTCATGTGGAATATTATATTGTTTCTCCTACCTACCCACACCTATTTCCTACCTACCCTTGTTTCTTATTGAGCCACATGTCATGTTTGTGTGCTCACATATCCATATAGCCTTGCCTATAAAAGAAGACTCATATTCATTGTATGTATTGATTGATGATCCAGTTGATCAGTATTTTCATCTTGATAGAATACAGTTTATTTCTATCATATATTTTGTATCTATTATTTGTGCTTTCCATTGCCTCTTGATCTTGGCAAAATCTCACACCATCGTCAAACCATCAACAAACCAACCCAACTCAAGAGTGGGGAGAATCCACACCTTGACGAAGGGGGGGTTGGGGAAGGGGGGTAGATTTTCCTTTCCGCCTGTGACAAACAACCGACCAGGCAACACTATCATTAGGAATATTCAAAGACAAATCAGGTGGGGGAGACCCCGCAAATACACTGCTAGACTGCTGCAACAATATGCCAGTAGCTTGATGTTACAGAAACACAACAGGTTGCTGCTAAAAATGAACAGAATTGCCAGGAGAAGAGAGAAGCTGAGGATCAAGAGCAACGGATGTAGGATCCAAGGGGACGGAAGAGTCTGCAATAGTATTAACCTCAGCAAAGGTGTCATCAGCAGTAAGGGGCACCTCATCTCGAGAGGATTCAACTGAGACAAAGTCAGAAGCATTAATTGTCAAGTGATCTTCAATGGCGTCCTTCCACCAAGTAGCAGTGCCTCTATAACAAGAGAGAGAGCAGGCTGAAGCTAAGTGTCCCGTGGAGAAGCATCATCGACAGTGAAAGGGGAGGCCCTCATAATCCAACGGTTGAGCCCAAGGCTTGTCCCCAACCATAAGCACCACATCCTTGGAGAGGGATAGAGATATGTCAATATCAATCAATAGGCGAGAAAAGGTAGAGTGACCCATGTAGGTCATTGCATCGTCAACCTTCAAGAAACTGCCAATGGAGTTACCGATAGCCTCAAAGTAAGAAGGCTCCCAGAAATGGAGGGGGAGATTGGGGAGGCGAACCCAAACCAGATGAATAGATAGATATTCAGTAAGGGGGTTGAAGGAAGGAGACCAGGGCTTAATGGAGAGAGAGTGATCCCCCCAAGACCACAACTTTCCCAGAACCAAATCACGGTCAAGAGTAGAGGTAAAATAAGCAATGAAAAAACCTTTGGCACATGAGAATAGCTCAATGCCATAAACAACTAAAGGCTTCCAAGAAACACTCACCCAATGATGACAGTCTGGAAGGGAAGGCCAAAACCCAGCAAATCTACAAACCAAAGCACTGTGTTGGTAGAAGTCAATATTCTCCACAACCTCCTGGCCATAGACCACCAAAGGAGAAGTCTTGGCACAAGGAAGAAGACGAAACCCCTTGGAAGGATGGACATAAGATCTAGCCACATGAGCAAAGCTATGGTTCCCAGCAAAGGAAGGTCTGGGAAGAGTAGTAGCAGCCGCAGGAGGGTCATGAGGAGCCCCACCAGTATGAGGAGAGTCTCCATTGACCTGAGCATCAACAGCAGTAGCATGGGCGTCCAAGTCCAAAATCAGATCCGGGGCCCCAACCATGGGGGAACCAACACATGATGAATACTAAGAGGGGGGGGGTTAATTAGTATGCCAAAAATCTCTGCACTAAAGCACTTACACAATCTAAAGATAAACCAGTAAAGTAGTCTAACAGTCAAACCGGTTACCACACATGCAAACCAAAATGCAAATAAAGCATTCACCCACAAAACCAATACAACCATAACACAAGATATTTGACGTGGAAACCCAACTGGGAAAAACCACAGTGAGATGGAACTCACAAGTCACTATCTGCAGAATAGAAACAAGACCGGTTAAGGTCTTACAATGTTCTTCATCAGAACAGATCCTATTAGGAATCTTGATCTCTGTTAGGAGATAAGTCCGATTAAAGACTACCTTGTTAGAGGATTTTAGATTCACATGTGTGAACCACCTTGTTAGAGGATTTTACAAAGGCTTTGAGGCCTACCCGGTTAAGGGCTACAGACTTGTCAAAGATGTGAGTAATCAACAAGTGTTTGATCTATCAGATAGCACAAACTGCTTGGTTAGATCCAGTATTTCTCACAGTTAATGCATTCCAGCATTACTTCAGTCTTCTCTATCTTTCTCATAGTTACAACTTGATCTTCTCATATAAGATCGTTCTCAACTTCCACCTTAAACCCTAGCTCGACATTAACCCTTTCGGCAACAACTTAAAACCCTAGACATGATGTCCTTTTAAAGGAATCTAATTTCATGTTGGTCCAATAGGATTACATTACAATTTCCTAGGTTCAATGCATCTAGATGTAATTAGTAACACGACACAAAAAGCACCGTCAATGTGTCGGCACTGTCAAACAATCGGTGGATTGGTAACTCATCACAAAGTATTACCGGTTCATATAAAATACCAGTTGCCGGTTTGACAAAAATGAAGACTGGTAAGAATGTGTTGTGCCGCTTTTCTCCCTCGTACCGCTTGGGATCTACGAACCGCTTGGGGTCGACATGCCACTTCAGACCGGGAAACACATTCTGCAAAATCACCACTAGTCTAAAGACTAGAATACAACATACCGGTTGGAACAAATACCGGTTGAGCACAAGCTCATACACATAAAGGGGATCTCAATACAAGTGTGTGTCCATCAATGACAATCACAACATAAACAACAAAAATGCCAACAATCTCCCCCTTTGGCATTGATGGCAACACTTAGGAAAATAAAAATTTTGACATCTAAGTGTTTTACAAAAAAAACTTGCCATTAACAAAATTGCTCCCCCTAAGCATATACACTATCCCGTAATCAACACAGTGTATAGCAATTTTGCATACAGAGCATAATCATAAGAGAATATAGCATATATCACAGCATATATCAAAATTTCAAAACCAGATACTTCTCCCCCTGTGTCAGAAGATCAAAATTTTAAAACCAAAAACCAGATATACTTCTCCCCCTTTGCCAACAATGACAAAGTACCGCTGAAAAACCCTGTTTCCGTATATATATATATATACATTTTATGACAATAATGAATAATACTTGTCAAAAACCGATTTATAGTCCTGCAAAAATTGTTTCATGGATAGAGACTAGGACTCAAGTAGGGAGGTTGCCACTTCCTTCTCTGTTTGCATCTGGGATACCTGTTCCTCCATGGCATCTATTGTGCTCAGTTCCTATGTGACTGTCAGGGCATCCAGGTTTAGATACCACTTCTGAAGAATTTGCAGTCATGGAAGTAATACCAGTTGAAGCTCCTGCAAATCCCTAGACCGTGTGCTAATCTCTTGCTCCATCTTGGCTGACTAGATCTGGAACCAGTGAACGACTTGCCCATATGCTGCAAAGGAATCATAAGGTGTCTTAAATGTGCCCAAGTAGGACTGTAAGTCCATTTGAAGCTTTTTCTTCTTGGCTAGCACATCGTCACAAAACAGATGAGGTTGACAAATTTTGCTGAGTAGCAAGTTTCCCTCATCCAAGGCATTCCTTATGTCCTTTTGATCTTTCAACAGTTCAGTCCTAAGCTCATTCATCTTTTTCACTAGAGCAACATTAAGAGCCTTTTGGTGCTCTTTCTTTACATTGGCCTTTGCTGCTTCTTCCAGACTCTGCACTTGATCATCCAGTACAGTACATAGAAGCTTGAGCTGTGCTAGTGATTATTCAGTGTCAAGAAGATTAGTACCGGGGATTAAACCGGTAAGTGTGTCTACAGCCGCCTGAATAATATCTTGTTCCCTTTTCTTGCAAATGACTTCAAGGCGCTCTTGGGCAACCTTGATGCTCTACATAAGCTCAGACTCACTTGCAGATTTGAGATCAATAGGACTCGAGATAGCAGCCGGTTTGGCTTGGCTTCCGGTTGCCTTAGGAGTCTCCATCTGTGTGCTCTTCATTGCTTCAACTATCTTGTCTACTTCTTCCTTCTTTTTCCTCTCCTTCTCTTCTTTCTCTTTCTCTTCTCTCTTTTTCTTCTCTTCCTCTTCCATCTTTTTCTTGTCTTCCTCTTCTTTCTGCTTCTGCTCTGCTTCTACCTTCTTCTTTGCTTCCTCTTCTTTCTTCTTCTGTGCTTCCTCTTCCTTCTTCTTTTGTTCTTCCTCTTCCTTCTTCTTCTTCTCTTCCTCTTCCTTCTTCTTCTTTTCTTCTTCTTCCTTCTTTCTCTTTTCTTTCTTATCCTCTTCTTCTTTCTTTTTCCTATCATCTTCTTGCTTCTTCTTTTCTTCATCTTTTCGTTTCTCCTCTTCCTCTTTTCTCTTCTCTTCCTCTTTCTTCTTTTTCTCATCTTCATCCCTCTTCTTCTTCTCTTCCTATTCCTTTGCCACTTGCTGTGTGTCCTTAGCTTGTTCACCACCCTAATCGACTTGTTGCCCCTGTTCAATTCCCTCAGAAGGTATGTCCTAAGTGACATCTTCTACATGCAGGGCATCGACATCGATAATGTCGATTGGTTCTTCCACCAGGTTTCCTTCCTCATCAAAGACCTCATCCGGTTTGGAAATAACCGGTTCCTTTTCTGCTTAGAGGTTGGCCATTCATGCTTTGTGAGAGCTGATAGCATGAGCCATATGCTGATGAGTATCTTTTTCAACATCATCAATTCTCCCCTCCAACAACCAGAGTCTTCTTCTCCTTGTGAAGAAGAGACCTTTATTTTGATCCAGGGCATCAAATAATTCTGAGTTTGAGAGTTCGGGGAAGTACTGTGCAAAGACTTTCTCCCTAATCTCTTGTTCTTTTTCAATGGCAATGTGCCATTTATTATCTAATGCTTTAAATAATGAATCCAGTGTCTGAGATTAAATCTCTGATGATGACCGGTCATTTTTACACAAATAAAGAATGATTTCCTGTAGTACTTCACCTTTCTCCTCACTATTAAAATCATCATAATAATCTACTAAATCATGAAGTAATTTTCTCCTAATATTTTTTTACTATTCTTTGACAATGTGTCAAAGGTTTGTATGAGGAGATGTCAATATTTACCGGTGCAGACATTGCCAGTTCATTCTTCTTCATCTTCTTTGTCTGTCTAGCCTTCTTTGGCTTTTCATTCAACTCGGTCTCTTCACAGTCAGGCTCATTTGTCTTCGTCTTCCTTTTTCTTTCGAAGGCTTTTGCCGGTGTTACCTTCGGTTTCTTCTTTGCTAGTGACTGCTTGGTCACTCTTGGAGTTGTAGTGGTAGCCGGTGCCGATGCTGCAGGCACTGCCTTGGCCTTCTTAGCTACCGGTTCTTTTCCTTTCTTCACCGATGGTTCTTCAACCGGTGCAATCCTCTCCAAGTAGGTTCCGGTCCTCTTAGCCTTTGGATCAAGAGGTGAGGCAATAAGCGTTGAGGCATACCCTTCCAGCATGTCAAACATAACTTCATAGGCCATTGGCTCTACTTCCTCCATTCTAGGCTCAACAACCTCCATTAAACATTTGTCCACCTAAATAGTGAAATAGATGTCATCTTCGTATTTCTTCACTATGTCACCTGAGATTCTTACCCTCTGACTCATCTTTCTTCTGAACTCATCAAAATATTTGTTTAGTACTTTAGAGTAGCTGGTTCTAATGGCTTGTACACTTTCCTTTATCTGCTTGGTTACCGGTTGGTCAGGGGACCACTGGACATCTCCTACACCAGGAAAGTAGCCTTGGAAATAAAAGAACAACCCTACCAGTAGTTGTCCAAACTTAAATCTCAGTGAATTATCTTGTTTGATTGCCTTAAGATTCAACAAGAGTTGCCTCTGCATGCCGGTGCATAAGTCGAAAGATGCATCCTCTTTTATCATCCGGTAAGCGGCATTTACCGCTGCAGTAGATACAGAATTAATCCTACTGGCTGAAAACGTTCTGTATCCTATCACCATGCAAGCGTTTTTCACCAGATCATCCTTGATAGGATTGATTGTTATACCCCGTGAATCACTGGTTGAGCCGGTGAGCTTGGCTATTTCGGTTTTGCTCACTTTTCTCAGGGCTGGCACTTCCCCTGTGTTATAAAAGTCGGTGACTGCATGAATTTCTTGAGGCGTAATGTCATGCGTCCTCTCTAGGTACATCTTGTCACCATGGACTCTACTCAAAATAATTCTGATGTGATCCTCCATGAAATCTTCTAGAAAATATACTACGTTATGGAATTTCTTCTTCTCTAAGATACTAAATTCTGGTTTGATCTTTTTGTCCTTGCCGCAAAATAGACCTAACTGAGTGTGAATGGCTAAAGACCCTAGGTCTTCTATTTTGGAATCAATATAATTAGAAATTCCTTCTTCAACTATGACTCCAGCCGGAACTTGTGACAAAGCATTATATTTAGACTTCCTCTGAATAAAAATTTATGACTCAATTGATGTACTCGAACTGGTATGAGATGCGGAAGCCATTGTAGAGTATTTCAAGAACACAAAAAATACCTTTCAAACGCGAATTTAGGGCTTCTTGATTTTTCTTCACTCCACTCTCCGTCGGATGCAAAATCACCGCTTTGTGTTCTCCACTACTGCTTACAAACTGGATTTGAATCTCTTTCAAGGTTATTCAATTTCTTGAAATCTAAGCTCAAATCGCCTTTTCTTCGCTCTGCACTTGAAAACTTTTTTTCGCTCGAAAACAGATAGTGAGAAATGATTTGAAAAATGCATTTATACATGTCTCTCACCTACCGTCATTAATGCTCCTCTATTAGGGCGTAAACCCTAATTTGCCTTTTTACCATTTCTAGTCTTCTGCCAAGTGACAAGTATCGCATACCGGTTAAGGTCTTTTATCGGTGTCAACTGGGGATTCGAAAGCATTTCTCCATTTGCTCCCCCTAAGCCTTTAAGGCTTAGTTTGCCGGTTCTGATATTTCCACACTAGGTGCAGAAACCGGTTCCTCTTCCGACATTGTTGGTTTCTTCCTCCATGTTTTCTTCATGTCCCCTTGAACTTTTTCAACATTGATTTCTCCTTCCTGAGTGACCGGTATATCATCAGATATACTTTTTCTGCTTCTGCAGAATCTTGCAATGTGACCCGGTTTGTTGCAGTGATAGCAAACAAGTCCAGGTGCTCTCCAAGGTCCATTGTACATGTTTCCATTCTTCCTTCTGCATGTTGCAGCAGTGTGACCATAATCATGACAGATCATACAACTTTCTCTCCATCCGGTTGCTGCTTGCCGGCCACCGCTTCTTGACTGATGATTGAAGACATTAAACCGGTTGTGGTTTTGGTTCACAAAAGGTTTAGGACTAGTTCCTTGGGTCCTCTGAGGATATCTTCCAATGTTATCCATCACAGACCTGCATTCAAATGCTCTATGCCCAAACTTGTTGCATGCATAACAATGACCATTGAACTTATTGGATCTAGGTACATTGTTGATAAAATATGGAAAATTATTGTAGGCTTTGCTCCTACATACATTGGCAGTGTGTCCTTCTTTAAGATAGTTAAAGCAAACAGGTATGAATTTTTTCTTACCTTTTCCTTTGAGTGTCGGTTGCTTCTTTGATGCTTCAGCATTTGTTCCTAAGGATTCTCCTTCCTCATGTCGAGAGAAACCAAGACCATTGGTGTTCTTTGCCGGTCTAGATGACTCAAGCTTTTGCTCTAGCTTGACAACACTTTTGCCAAACTTAGCAAGTATTTCCTTTGACTCAAAGAGTTCTTTGGAAATAGCAGTGTTTGTCTCCATTAGACTTGCATTTTTTGAGATGGCTATTTTCAGTTCTCCTTGCATGTCTTCTTTTTCCATTCTCCTCTCATGAAGGCGAGCAGTCAGTGCACTAATCTCTTGTTTCAACTTGGAGACCTCATGATCTCTATCCTTTATCCGATCTTTAGCTTTTCTTCGGTTCTCAAGCTCTTGACTAAACCTAATAGTCAGTCCTTCCAACTCCTTTCTTAGATTGGAGTTTGAATCATTCAGTTTATTTACTTCAGCAATCATAGCTTCCATGTTAGCTTCATCTTCAGAACTACTTTCAGATAGTTCCATCAACTTTTTTGCATGTTCTCTCCTTTTTGCTTGAGATGCCTTGTATTTTGACCATAAGATCATCATAGGCTTGCTTAGACTTAGTGAACTGTTGAGTAAGTTCCCTCATGGTGTATTCCCCCATATCTCTTTCCAAGTGGTTCAACTTATAGAAAGGTAGGCTCTGATACCAATTGATGAATACTACAAGGAGGGGGGGAGAATTAGTATGCCAAAAATCTCTGCACTAAAGCACTTACACAGTCTAAAGATAAACCGGTAAAGCAGTCTAACAGTCAAACCGGCTACCACACATGCAAACCAAAATGTGAATAAAGCATTCACCCACAAAACCAATACAACCATAACACAAGATATTTGACGTGGAAACCCAACCGGGAAAAACCACGATGAGATGGAACTCACAAGTCACTATTTGTAGAATAGAAACCAGACCGGTTAAGGTCAGATCGATTAAGGTCTTACAATGTTCTTCATCAGAACAGATCCTGTTAGGAATCTCGATCTCTGTTAGGAGATAAGTCCGATTAAAGACTACCTTGTTAGAGGATTTTAGATTCACATGTGTGAACCACCTTGTTAGAGGATTTTACAAAGGCTTTGAGGCCTACCCGATTAAGGGCTGCAAACTTGTCAAAGATGTGAGTAATCAACAAGTGTTTGATCTATCAGATAGCACAAAATGCTTGGTTAGATCCAGTATTGCTCATAGTTAATGCATTCCAGCATTACTTCAGTCTTCTCTATCTCTCTCACAGTTACAACTTGATCTTCTCATATAAGATCATTCTCAACTTCCACCTTAAACCCTAGCTCGACATTAACCCTTTCAGCAACAACTTAAAACCCTAGACATGATGTCCTTTTAAAGGAATCTAATTTCATGTCGGTCCAATAGGATTACATTACAATTTCCTAGGTTCAATTCATCTAGACGTACTTAGTAACATGACACAAAAAGCACCATCAAACAATCGGTGGATTGGTAACTCATCACAAAATGCCGGTTGGTAACTCATCACAGAGTATTACCGGTTCATACAAAATACTGGTTGCCGGTTTGACAAAAATGAAGACTGGTAAGAATGTGTTGTGCCGCTTTGCTCCCTCATACCGCTTGGGATCTACAAACTGCTTGGGGTCGACATGCCGCTTCAGACCGGGAAACACATTCTGCAAAATCACCACTAGTCTAAAGACTAGAATACAACATACCAGTTGGAAAAAATACTAGTTGAGCGCAAACTCATACACATAAAGGGGATCTCAATACAAGTGTGTGTCCATCAATGACAATCACAACATAAACAACAAAAATGCCAACAACACAACCCACCACCAGGGGGGCATCACACACAAAACGCTCTGCAGAAAGAAGAGGGGAGGCAACGGAAAATGACGCAGAGAAGCCCCCACCACTACCCACAGTAGCGACAACCACATATGCACCATTTGCATTGATAGGGGAGCGAGGGATGTTTGGAAGAGCCTGTGCAAGAATCGCGGGAGTCGTAGATGCTGAGTAGTTTGAAAACGCCTGGGCAGGAACTACGGGAGTCTCCATTTTTTCATAAATTGTGTACATGTTATTGGCATACTTTGTTATGATTGTATTCTTTCAATCTAAGGAGATACAAGACAAAACATAGATTCAATATTTTGGATGGTGCATTAGAAAATAAATTCTTCTTTCTTTTCATGTACTCAACATCAATTATATGATTGGAACTTTCTTACCCACTTTTGTTATCACTCATTTAGATCTTGTTGATCGAGAAAATATCTCAAATTGTTGTGATCAATTTTGACATAAATTGACCACCCATCAAGTTTTTCCAAAATGTGACCAATGCATGCATGATGGTTAGTATTTTCTTATTATAGATGGAGAAATGTCTTTCTACCTTTTTAATTTTCTAACTCTCAAATATTCTTAGGTGTTTGTTTTATGAGTAAAAATCCAATTCCTTCTCTTGATACACCATATTTCAATGTGAAAGGTAGAATGAAATCTGGAATTTCTAACATACGAATTTAAATAATTGCCTCTTTTAGTTTTTAAAAGATCACTGTGTATCCTTAGTCTATATAGAAGATCCCTTCTTTGTTAGGTTAGTTGAAGACATGGCTAGTTGGGAGAAACCCTTAAATCACTTGTAGTACCTACAAAAAATGAAGAATCCTTGCAACCACATCAATATTCTTATGGGAGGTCAATCAAGGGTAATTTTAATCTTCTTTTTTATCCACCTCCACTCCCTTTGCATGCATGATGTGACCTAGATACAAGATCTCTATCATAACAACTCACACTTAGACTCATTGGCAAACAACATTTGTGCTTCCAAAATTCTCAAAAATTCATTAATGTGGCATTGGTCCTCATCCCACATTTTTGTGTAGATCAAAAAGTCATCAAATAAGACAAGATACAAATGTATTAGTTTCTTGTAAAAACTTGATTCATGCATGGAGAGAAAGTTGTTAGAGCATTTTTTAAACAAAATGGCAAGACTAGAAACTTAGAGTGCCCATACTGATATTAAAAATTCATCTTTACAACATCCCTCTCTTAGATTTTGATCTAATAGTAGCTCAATCTAAGATCTATTTTTGAGAAATAGAATGCTCTATGAAGCTCATCCATCAATTAATCAATCCTAAAAATGGTATATTGGTTCTTGATAGTTTTTTTTTAACTCGTTGTAATCGATACATATCCATATCATGTCATCTTTCCTCCTCACCAAAATCACAAAGGATGTCAAGGGACTTGATTTGTGTCTAATGTCCCCCCATTTCTAGTAATTCCTTAATGATATTTTTAACTTCCTCCTATGTCTCCTAAGGTGGTGGTAGGAAAAAGTGATAATGGGCTTAGCGCCCACCTCCAACTCAATGGCTTGCTCAAATTTCAAGTCCCCTTTTAAAAAAAATATTTAATAATCAAAAGAGACATTATCCAATTCCAAACATTTTCCATGAGATGAGGTATAGAAATTCGGAAACATTCATATTTAAAATTTATTTGGACTAGAATCATTATTATTTTTTTTATTTTTGATAAAAGCGGTCAAATAATTATTCTAATATCATAAATTTGGAGTATTTTACCAAGGGCGGGCGTGGTATTTCTTATGAGGAGGTTTCTAACCTCTTGGATTAGGTGGCAATAAATTATTTATAGATTCTTTGGCAATTTTTATGATAGTTTGCATTGGGGGAGTAATTTTAAAATTTTAGACAAGAATATTTTAGAAACCATACTGGGGGCCTAATTTGAAGGGAAATGGATGAAAATTATATATTTTTATTTATCTTACAAAAAGGGGGTCATTTGAATTTGATCCTTTATTTATTTGTAGGCAATTTTGTTAGGATTCCCAAAGATAATGAGGGGGGGTGGGGTGAATCAGTATCTAACTGGTTAATGGATTTTGTGAACTTATTAAATGAATTGCATTCCAAAATAGTGTACTGGTAAACCGGAATTAATGCAGTAAATAAGAACAATAAATACAACATAGAAAGAACACCATAACACAATATTTTTAACGCAGAAACCCAGTGTGGGAAAAACCTCAGTGGGATTTGTGACCCACAATATTCACTTACTGGCCAATAAGTGAATATTACTGATACAATAGGGGTCTTCACATGTAGGAAGGCCAACTGCTTAAAGCTCACTGCTTAAATACAAAAGCAAGTCTCACTGACTTAAAAAAATGGATTATGTAAATCCAATATCATGTACTGCTTCGGTTCAGCATCTGCTATGCCGGGTTTAGTACCGGTTTAAGCTCTTGCAATAATCTTAAACCTTATTCCACAATCTGCCTCAATATTCGCACATAATATCCATCTATGCATATTACCTATTGCAAATGTTCTACAAGATCTCATACTTATATATGAGCCTTATTACAATATGCCATGTCAGTTTACAAAAGGATATTACAATAAAATGCATTATGTAATAAACAAAATCTTGTCGGCCAGGGTGCCGGTAATCATCTTTTCGCTGCCGATGAATTGTATGCTGGTGCCATAAGATTGTAAGGTTGCCATCAATGACAATACCTTCAATCACATACAATTTCTCATTGGAGTGTGCATTTTCCAACAATCTCCCCCTTTGGTATTGATGGCAACACTCATGAGAAAAAGCCAAAAAGTATATCCAAAAAGTGTTGTCCAAAACTGTCTTGCCAAAACTGTGTTAGCAAAATTGTCTGCTCCAAAAATGTGTGCTCCCCCTGAGCAGATGATCTCTTTTGTCATACATTTTTCTCATCCTTATTCCTTTTTCTCATCCTATACTAATCCCCCTTTGGCATCAATGACAAAGGTTGTCATTCAATGTCAATTGAGTGTAGTTTCTGTTTGTATCCCTATAACTAATGGGTTACAATTTGATAAAGATCCACTAAAGCAACATTCAGACTGTTGTAGAATCTTTCACTATCCTTTAGTGCTACTTCAGTCCTCTGGATTGTACCGGTGAGTAAGTGTATTTTCTCTTCTTGTGTCTTAAGTCCTGGAACAAGAGCCTCAAAAATCTCTTTTCTCAAAGAGATGAGGATATCTAGTTTAGGACCTAGTTTGCACTTCAGTTCCTTTGCCTTAAATTTTAACCTTTCCTTATCTTTTTCAAGTTTTTCTATTTTCTCTTCAAATCCTGCAATTTCTTGTTCTACCACTGATATTGAATCTGATGAACCTATTAAATTATCAGCAATATCATTGATTTTCTTTTGTTCTTTGCTGATCTCATTATCTATATCTTCTATCAAAATGTTTGTTTTACTTGTATCTCTGTACAATTTTTTGAAATCCAAAATTGTCTTGCCTAGTTCCAGTAATAATGTATCCATTTGTTCCTTATTCTTCTTGACTGTCTCCTCAAATAATTTTTTCTTCTCTTTATTCATTTTCTCCTCAAAGGTCTCCTCATTGATTTGATCAATTGTTAGGAGGTTTCCAGTTATGTACTTAGACAATGTGTCTAATTTGCTTAAAGAATCTTTATTCTCTATTTTATACTTGGGTGCTATCAATTTCAAAATTGGTAAGGTATCATCAATAGCCTTATATGCCAGTGCATTATAATCTGTTATTTTCTTGATTGAATCTAATAATACCCCTGTCACATTAGTTGGTCTAATTCAGTCATGGAGGTTCCGGATGACTATCCAACTACCTTCACAAATTGTAATCCGTCGGTGGTAGTAATAGCTTTGCTTTCCTCTTTCTCTGGAGGGTTAGTTTGTGTCTGCATTTCAACTACCAAAGGTTTAGGTTTTTCAGTTGTAGCTAGTGGCACTGTCTCTGTATGTACCTGTGAATGAACCTGTTGCTCTACCTGTTTCTCTATATGTGTCTCTGCCTGTTTCTCTGTGCTCTCTACTAATGGTTTCTCTGATGATTTTACAGTGGTATCCACTACCAGTTTTTCTGTTTGCACCTCAGTATTGTCCACTGTCGGTGACTCAGTAGGATTTTCAGTAGCTGGTATCCCATCTGTTTGTTTTTTCAATGTTATCAGTCACCATTCCAGTAACCAAGGGATCAACTGATTTTTCAGTTTGTTGCTCAGTCCTAATTTCAACTTTTCCAACTATATCCTCAATATTTGTCTCAATTGTAATGTCTTCTATCGGTGGCCCAGTTGCCACATCTCTCTTCTCATTTGTCTCCTTATCAACCACAATGTTGACTTCTTGTGTGTCGATATTCATTGTGTACAACACCTTTGAGTCAGGTTTTGTGTCCTCATGTGGTGTTTCCATACTCTCTGTTACCGGTTGTGTGTCAATAGTTTGTGTCGGTGGAGTATCAGAAGGAGGTGGGGGCAAGTTATCTATTATCTTTATGCTAGGAGGACCACCCACTTTGCCTTTCCCCTTATCCTTATCCTTTTGATAGACTCTGATGGTCTTTGGTCGTTTGAGTTCTTCTTGTTTTTTCTTTTCAACAAAGAATATATCCCACTTGTCTGCAGTTTCTTCTGATATCTCATTAACTCTGCCTGCCATTAGTGCTACATGTCGATGACCGGTTGAAAATACTGTCCGGTTAGTCTCACTTAATAATTCATCTATCTCTTGTGTTGAGTTCACTAGGTGAACTGCAAGTAGTTTTTCTATCTTGATCTTTTTATCCAATTCAACAATTGCTACCCTTCTAGCTTCTAACCTTCTATACAAGTTATTGGGTATATCGTCTACAATTTCAATAAAAAATTTCTTATAGATATCAAGGTGTAAAATAACACTATTTTCTATACTTTATTTTTCATCATTTGAAATTGTGTTATACAACTTGCTGATATTTGATAATATGCTATCTTCAGTTATCTCATTCAAAAGTTTGTCCAAAGGAGGGACAACTTGTTTTTCTTTCCTTTTCTTTGGTGTCAACTTCTTTACCGAAGGCCTAATTGCCTGTTGTTTCTATCTTGTTCTCTTTGGTGCAGGAGAGGGTACCGGTGAAGGTTTCCTTTTCCTTACTACCCTTTTGAACTTTGCTGGTATTTCACTATTAGAGGAGGTAGCAACTGGTGAAAGATGTGCTTCTGGTTGTAGTCCTTCCAAGTCACTCTCCTTAATACCAGTTTTATTCAATACATCTTCCTTGATTGCTTTTGCCTTTCTTGTTCCTTTTCTAACTATTTGTTCGATTTTCTTTATTCTTTTCTGAGATTGAATACTGTTTTCAATTGTTTCCGCATCTCCAAATACTTTTTCTGTTGGTTCTTTAGGATCTTCTAGGAGGGCTTTTCCATAAGTTTCAATTATGTTCTCATCTGCCTCATATCCCATTTCTGTAACCCAGAAAGTCCTTGGGACTACTGCCTCCATCCAAATCTCATCCTTTTTTATTACAAAGCATATCTCCTTTTGATATTTGTCAACAATAGCTTGAGATAGCTTTATCCTTGTTTTTATTCTAGCCTTTAATGCCTAAAAATGTCCATTTATGTTCTTTTCCCTGTCATCTCCCATGTTGTTTAGAATGTGTAGTAGTTGTTTTCCTACCGATATGTCAAAACCAAAGTCCTTTCTACCAATATAGGGTACTTCCTTGGTAATATACAACATTAAACACACAAGTAAGTTGCCAAATCTGAAAGTCCCTTTCTTGTCCTCTTTTATTTTCTTTAGATTGTCTATTAGTTCATCCTTCAATTATTCACATATGTCAATATTTGCATTGTTGTTTACCAAGTCATAAGCATTTTTGATACATAAGCTAGAAACAAAGTTTAGTCTGTTGGCATGAGTAGCCTTGTATCCAAGAATCATGCTAATGAACCTTACATTGATGTCCTTTACATCATTTACTCTCAGGGATCTTTTGTCAAAGGTTGCGCTGGTTAGGGTCATTATAGTGTCATTTGAAACCTTTTTAGTCTTGTCAGGCCTGCTACCGGTGGAAGGTAAGCCTGTCACTGCCCCAACTACCTCTTTGGTTATCTTATGAATTGAATCCAACCAAAAGAATTCCCCATGAACTCTTCTTAACACAATCCTTATAATATCCTTGGGAAAATCAGAAACACTAAGAATTTCCACAAAACCTAGGGTTTCAACTATCTTATGTTCCGGTTTAACATTTCCATTTACATCACATATAACAGTCTTGTACATGTTTTTAATTTCATCATCTCCTAGTTCTTCTATATGACAATGTATGTAGATTATAGGATCCTTAGATGCAACTCCTTTAGGTATTTTTGAGAATGCTCCTAGGGTATCATCTTTCTTCGCAATTTTGGGAATAATCTTTAATACGGGTCTAGGGCGCTTAACAACTTCAATTATAGTAGGGTTTGCAATGAATTCAGGTGTAGAGGAGGAAACCATTATTATAAATACCTTAATTTGCCTTTAAGTATGAGTGCTTGAATGATTTTCTTCACTTCTCGCTATGGATGCCTTCGCTTGGGATTTTCATGCTCTCAGGAAATTTGAATGCTCGGTGAATGAAAAAGAGCCAAAAATACTTTCTTTATAATGTCATTTTCTTCAACCACCACATTTAATGCTTGTCGGTTAAGTGAAACTTAACACATCTGCCGGTAAAGAAGTAATTCAACTTCTCACCATCGACCGAGGGTAAATTAGCATGTTTTTCAATTTGTTGCCATACCCCCAAATGATTTCTCTCCAGTTAGATGAAGAACCTCTTGCTGGTGGAGTGATACTCTGTTCTACCAGTGAAGGAATAGCTTCACTAACACTCTGATATGACTTTCTAATCCATTGTTTTGAGAATTCTTGCTTTACCTCTTCAACCTTTTCTTTACCTTTCAAGTTGGGTCCTTTGTTATTTGCTGGTGATGCCTTACTTCTACAAAATTTTGCAATATGTCCAATTTTGTTACAAGCATAACAAGTCACATTGTTTTTTTGAATAGCTTTTCTATATCCTATGATGGTATGTGTTCTGCATTGATTAGATAGGTGCTCAAATCTTCCACAAACATAACATCTTACATTCATTTTGCAATTTTCTAAGTTATGACCAATTTTATTGCATTTAGAACATTGACCGGTGGGTGCATTTGTGTTCTGATAATTTCTAGATCTACACCGATTTGCTCTATGACCATACTTATTACAGTTAAAGCATTTCCCATTGAATTTGTAGGCATTAGGTTGTCTTACTAGTTTATTATGATCATGATTGTTTGCAGTACCAGAGCTTTCACCAACTTCAAAGCCAAGACCATTTGTATCTCCATTAGGTTTCTGATTTTTCAACATGTCATCAAGTTCTTCTGAACTTTTCTTGAATTTCTCCTTGTGTTGATTTGCAGCAACCAATTCATTTTCCAAGAAATCTTTCTGTCTCATGAGTTTAGTTTTGTCATGCTCCAAGTGAATTATATCTGTCTTCAACATATGATTTTCATGACTGAGTCTTGTGTTTTCATTTCTAGCATCATTTAGTGTTCTAACCAAGTCATCTTTATTCTTCTTTCTATCTTCAATGTCTTTGCAAAACCTCATGGTCATATCTTGCATCTCATTCTTCATTGTACTATTTTCTTGTCTTAGTTTGTTCACAAGGTCATTAAGAGTTTCTTTTTCATCATCATCACTTTGCATCTTCTTAGAAAGTTCTCTTCTTTTGTTCCTTGCAGTAGTGAGATTTCCTTGAAGTCCCTGAATGATTTCCCATGCAGCCTTCAAATCATCTTCAAGTTTGATATTCTTCAATTTTTCTGCATCATAGTCTGAAAGAGCTCTTTCCAATTGCTTTCTCAAATTTTCCATCTCTACTGGTGTCAGAATCTTCCTCAAGCTGTAAGGCTTTTGAAAATAGAGGACCAGGCTCTGATACCAATTGTTAGGATTCCCAAAGATACTGAGAGGGTGGGGGGGGGGGGGGGGTTGAAACAGTATCTAACCGATTAATGGATTTTGTGAGCTTATTAAAAGAATTGCATTCCGAAACAGTGTACCAGTAAACCAAAATTAATGCAGTAAATAAGAACAATAAACACAACATAAAAAGCACACCCTAACAATATTTTTAACGAGGAAACTTGGTGTGGGAAAAACCTCGGTGGGATTTGTGACCCATAATATTTTCTTACTGGCCAATAAGTGAATATTACTGATACAATAGGGGCTTGCACATGCAGGAAGGCCAACTGCCTAAAGCTCACTGCTTAAATACAAAAGCAAGTCTCACTGACTTACAAAAATGGATTATGTAATCCAATATCATGTACTGCTTCGGTTCAACATTTTCTATGCCAGGTCTAGTATCAGTTTAAGCTCTTCCAATAATCATAAAACTTTTTCCACAATCTTCCTCAATATTCGCACATACTATCCATCTATGCATATTACCTATTACAAATGTTCTACAAGATATCATACTTATATGTGAGCCTTATTACAATATGCCATGTCGGCTTACAAAAAGATATTACAATAAAATGCATTATGTAATAAACAAAATCCTATCGGCCAGGGTGCCGGTAATCATCTTTTCGCTGCCGGTGAACTGTATGTCGGTGCCATAGGATTGTAAGGTTGCCATCAATGACAATACCTTCAATCACCTACAATTTCTCATTGGAGTGTGCATTTGCTTAGGTGTTTGTTTTATGAGTAAAAATCCAATTCCTTCTCTTGATACACCATATTTCAATGTGAAAGGTAGAATGAAATCTGGAATTTCTAACATTCGAATTTAAATAATTACCTCTTTTACTTTTTAAAAGATAATTGTGCATTCTTATTCTATATAGAAGATCCCTTCTTTGTTATGTTAGTTGAAGACATGGTTAGTTGGGAGAAACCCTTAAATCACTTGTAGTACCTACAAAAAATGAAGAATCCTTGCAACCATGTCAATTTTCTTATGGGAGGTCAATCATGAGTAATTTTAATCTTCTTTTTTATCCACCTCCACTCCCTTTGCATGCATGATGTAACCTAGATACAAGATATCTATCATAAAAACTCACACTTAGACTCATTGGCAAACAATGTTTGTGCTTCCAAAATTCTCAAAAATTCATTAATGTGGCATTGGTCCTCATCCCACATTTTTGTGTAGATCAAAATGTCATCAAATAAGACAAGATACAAATGTATTAGTTTCTTGTAAAAAACTTGATTCATGCATGGAGAGAAAGTTGTTAGAGCATTTGTTAAACAAAATGGCAAGACTAGAAACTCAGAGTGCCCATAGTGATATTAAAAATTCATCTTTACAACATCCCTCTCTTAGATTTTGATCTAATAGTAGCTCAATCTAAGATCTATTTTTGAGAAATAGAATACTCTATGAAGCTCATCCATCAATTAATCAATCCTAAAAATGGTATATTGGTTCTTGATAGTTTTTTTTTAACTCATTATAATCGATACATATCCATATCATGTCATCTTTCCTCCTCACCAAAATCACAAAGGATGTCAAGGGACTTGATTTGTGTCTAATGTGCGCCCATTTCTAGTAATTCCTTAATGATATTTTTAACTTCCTCCCATGTCTCCTAAGGTGGTGGTAGGAAAAAGTGATAATGGGCTTAGCGCCCACCTCCAACTCAATGGCTTGCTCAAATTTCAAGTCCCCTTTTAAAAAAAATATTTAATAATCGAAAGATACATTATCCAATTCCAAACATTTTCTGTGAGCTAAGGTATAGAAATTCGGAAACATTCATATTTAAAATTTATTTGGACTAGAATCATTATTATTTTTTATTTTTGATAAAAGTGGTCAAATAATTATTCTAATATCATAAATTTGGAGTATTTTACCAAGGGCGGGCATGATATTTCTTATGAGGAGGTTTCTAACCTCTTGGATTAGGTGGCAATCAATTATTTATAGATTCTTTGGCAATTTTTATGATAGTTTGCATTGGGGGAGTAATTTTAAAATTTTAGACAAGAATATTTTAGAAACCATACTGGGGGCCTAATTTGAAGGGAAATGGATGAAAATTGTATTGTTTTATTTATCTTACAAAGAGGGGGTCATTTCATAGATCTCTTTTCATTTGACTTTGTCAAAATTTGTTTGGATTGTTGTGTTCAACAAATAATATTTGGTGGAGGAAAAACCATTGGAGATTAGTTATAAGTAAAAAAAAATATTTTTTGAAAGATAAAAACCCCTTTGTTACATGAAGGTATATTGTTATTTGTTTTTAGATGGTAAAAAAGATCCCAAGACACAATCCATTAGCTATAGATTTAACAAGAGTATTTTGATGCCATATGTAATCTTATGAAGTTGATTTCGTAGTGGCAGTTGTTATGTGTTTAAGTGTAGGAGTAGTTGCAGATTTTCAGAATTAATTTCTTTTTTTTGTGTTTGATGTTCTATGAGAATTTTTCTATTATTTCTAGCATAATTTATTAGTCCTATCTGTTGTAGCATCTTTCTATGTATTTTGGGTGAAATTAGGCAATGCAATATTGAGATTTACAATGTATAAATCATATAGTTTTATATAGAAGTGAAATATTAGTTTTAGGTATCTTTTTTCTATTTCCATGGTTATTTTGGTTATTATTATTATATTACATTCTCATGTAAAAATTAAATTTATATAAAAACTATAAGTTATAGGAGGTTTTTGGTTCTTTTGGTATGATAGGACAACTAGCTTGCTAGTTTGTGTTGATTTTGAGTAGAAATTACAATTTATGTTGAAAATAATTTCATGAGGGTTTAAGAATAATTTTTTCTTTTTATTTTACATTGTTATAAATAATTTGACAATATATTCTATTTGGTATATTAAATTAAAGCTTCTATCTATAAGTCTCCCTAGAGGAAAGCTACTGAATATTTTACAATGCTAGTCCAAAATACTTTGTACATCCATATGATATGCCTTATTTCCTTTGGATTTTTTTTTTGTAAACCACAAAAAAATGATCTTTTCACATGGCTTGCACATGACAAAAATCCACTTCATTTTTTAGTTGATACATTATTTGGTGCTTTATTTGTCATTCCTCATAGTACCACTTCTTTTTCCTCTAACTAAAACTTTAGTTCCATGGTTTGGAAGTTTTATGTGATATCTCCTAATGAGTGAAGCTACTAGATACCTAGGACCACATTTGTGTCTTCTATGTTGAAAAAATAGAATTCATGCTTTATATCATATACTCCCAAAATAAGACTCAATTGAAAGATATTCCTATACATTTAATGGTTAAACCATTTGACACCATAACATTAAATCCTTCAACTTTTCCTCCATCTCGAGGCCTCACTTTTCCACCAAAACCTCAACAATAAGGTTATGAGTGGAACCAATGTGAATAAGTACAACCACCCTTTGACCTTATAAGGCACCATAGATGCAAAAGAGGTTGCACTTCAAAGTATCAAAGAACATGTTAAGAGTTCCTTTTGAGGTGACCTATTTGTCTTTTGGCTAATATTCTTCTTATTCTTACATCTTCTATGGTTTGAGTTTCTCAAATCCTAATTCTTTTATACTCTATGGTTTGAGTTCCCGTGGTTCTTTTTTACTCTATGTTTTGAATTTCTCAAATCTCGATTCATCATAAGACCTCATCTTAATGAAATGGACTTAACCATTCCCATGACATCTATGCCTAGGTGACTATGGCTTACAAATAAAAAATAATTTATTCATTCTCAATTCATTCCTTACCTCAATGTTTGATCTTGCTGGAAACCTATTGGCTCACTATATATTTATTATGAAAATAATTCTTTTGAATGAAGGTTTTGGTTTGGAAATTATTATTGGCATGAAATTCTGTAATGGAAAATCTCGCTTGATAGCCTCTTATAGGGTAGATGGTTCAAACTCCTTGACTATCCACTTAATTAAATCAATTAATCCTTTGATGAAGAGCATAATCACTCTTCTCTCCATGGTATATGGCACCATCACCAATATCATTTCAACCCCATTGTATAGCTCTCCACTAGACCACATTATTGAAGATGTATTTGAAATAAATTTCAAGATCCTTCTAATAAAAGTTATCAAGTTTTAAAAAATAATCATATGAAGTGATGGATCCAAGACCTTGAGTGATCAAACCATGTTGCCACCATAAATGTGTAGTATGCTCCAAAAGCAAGGTGAAAAAATTAATTGCTTCATTTACAATCATCGATACATGGGAATGGTATTTGTCTATACCCACAAATGAGCTAAGAATCTATTATATCCATCATAGGGAGAAACTATCAACTTCCCCAAAGCTTGTTTCACATCTCTTTGAAATGCTTGCATCCTAAACCTAGTTTGTAACCATTTTGGAACTTCTTCATGTTCATATAATTAGTAAGTGAAATTTCACTCTGGATGTCCCTAAGAAGAATTCGTTTATTCTACATAATGAAACCTCATATCACCAAATAGTGGCATTTGGGCTTTAGGTTCTAGATCCTTGAATTATTCAAAAAGGTAGGCTAGGTTGGTCTTATAGCTAGAAAAAAAAGAACAATCATTTATGTGTGGCTTTAAGTGGCATCTAGATTGTTACCCTCAAACACACTTGATTCACCCATAATCTCACTAGAAATATTCATATTATTATTGTATATACATAAAAATGGCTATGAGCGATTAAATAAATATTTTATATTTATTTAATAATTATTCTTCTATTAAATAGTTAATTTGAAAAGATTAAATTATTTAATTCATTTTTGTGTCTTTCTATTAATTAGCTTTGTAGACACCTAAAAATGGTCAACGCTTGCGGAATCATACTTTAACATTGGCGCATTGCCTTATTTTAGGGTTTTTGCGTCGCATTAACATTTCTCCTATGATTCGCACTTGGTCTTTATCATTTGTGAGCATCGAGTCCTTCTTCTGCATTCTTCATCTGTCTCGCTCTCGAATTTGGTCTTGTCGATGACAATATTTTGGTCGGTCTTATCTTGTCGCATCAATGTGCGTATTCATTTGTCATCATTTTGGACATCATCAATCCTAATTAGGGTTTTATCCTCCTATCGATCTTGTCATCTTGCGATCAATTTGTCATCGATCGTTGTCATTTTAAATCTTGTCATCTGGTAATCAATTTGTCATCGATCGTTGTTCTCTTTGTCAATTTTTTCATTTTGTGATCGATTTGTCATCGATTGTCGTCTTTCTCAATCGTGTCAATTTGGATCAATATGTCATTGTTCCTCATCAATTGGTGCATTTATCAATCAAATCGTTTGTCAGCATTGGTCTTTTGTTAATCAGAATCATGATCAAATCGAATCGATATCAATTATCCTTTGTCAAGACCTAATTGTCATCCTTGCATTTCTAATTCATCTTTTAGGGTTTCATGATTTTATTCATTCAACCCTGTTTGTCATTTCTCCCTCTAGGTTAAATAATTTATTTATTTATCCTAGGTCTTTGTGTCACAATTAAATGTTTAATTTAATTGGCTAACTAATTATTCCTCTTTTTGTGAATTAATTAATAAATGACAAATTATTAATTGATTTACCTAATTTCTCCTAATTTCCTAATTTTTCATCAATTTCTAAATTTCCTCTTTGTGAATTGATTAATAAATGAAAAATTATTAATTAATTCACTAAATTCCTATTTCCTCATTTTCTAATTTCCTAATTCCTTTTTTCCAATTTTTCCTATTTTCCTAATTTCTAATTCAATTTCCTCCTATTTTTCTCCTAATTTCATGGGAATGACATTTCAAGTTGCCATAATTTGTCATAATTGACAATCAATCAATTTTGACATAGAAATTTGTCATAATCTTGTCATAAATTATCAATCAATCAATTTTGCATAGAAAGTGCAAATTTGTCATAAAATTGTCATAATTGACATTCTTGATTTGCAATTTCCATTTGAATCTCTTCATGCTAATTTGATCATCTCTCCAATTTGTCTATAAATTGGATGAATTTCTTCAATCAAGACTAATCACATTATCGATCTGATCCCTGGTCGAATCAATCACGCTTCTAGTACCCTTATGCTGTCATCTTGTCTTGACAATCTTGCTTTCACATTATGCTTATGCACTTGAAGGTGAGATCCACAAAACAAAAGCAATTTGAAGGAGAAAGAAGGACAAAGGAGCCACATGAAGGAGACATTTGCATTTGGTTTGCTTAGATTTCATATTGAATGTCTTGTTTTCATGTTTTCATTGAATGTAATTAGGATTGATCATTGCATTTGAGCTTTTGTGATTGAGCTATGATTAACATTGAGATGCTTTGATGATTTCCGATTTCCTAGCTTACAAGCTTAATTAAAATATTTTATTAATTAATTCATCTATTCTATTCCTCTAATTAATTAAATATCTAATATTTAATTATCTCCTTCAATCAATTAAATATCTAGTATTTAATGGTTATTCTCCTATCATATAGTCTCAAATATTAAATGATTTCTTAAATTATTTAATCTCTTATCCAGCTCACCTTCCATCTCCACTTCATCTTCCCTTTGCCAAATCATCCATCATGTGGCTAAGGAAATTAATATTTCTTAAATATTAATTCATCTTTTATCTTCAACCTCCAAATTTAATGAAATATTGTGTACATACACATATTTCATAACCTTCTTCTATATTCTCTCCAACATCCCTACATCTTAGGAAGGACTTGAGTCCACTTGTCCTCTCATGCCTAAATTTTCTCCAACCATCCCTAGATTCCCTCAGTCAGCAATCCATTCAAGGTGAGATGAGTGACACTTATCTTCTCCTTCCCCCTTTCTCTCAACCTTCATATTTGCTCACAACCATCCAAATTTGCAGATCTAATCATGACCGTTGATCTAAGCCGCATCATATTATCCTCTCAAAGTCTATAAAATCAAAAGTTTGAGTTGAGAAAGAGTTAGACTTCAAGTGAATTTGCAAGATAATCATTTGTGAAAACTTATGCATCCGTGAGTTTTAATCTTGAAGCAAATAGCATAATCATTTAGCATAGTCATTTAGCATTGCATATCATAGTATCAATTAACTATCAGTTATCAGTCCATTCTTCATATGCCATCTTGGAAACTATCAATGCTTGTTTGAGAGCACACCATCTGCAACCATGAACAATGGAGTTAGGACACAATGAGACTTAAATCATGAAGGTAAAAATAATGTTTTATTTTAATATGTATTTCATGTAATTTCATTGGTTGAGTTTGGATTTCCTGTAGCATTTATTTTGTATCTTGTGAAACTAACATGTTGCATGTAGTATTTTGATGATGAAATTCAAGTCAACACATTTTGGCACCCACCGTGGGGATACAAGACCTCGCATATACTTTTAATATTCTCGCAAAAGAAAATTTAATGCATTTGTAATGCAGATTCACACATGTGTGAATTCTGACAGTGCTTTTGCTTGATAGGTTAGCGTATTTGTCCTTCAGGTTAGCGCATCTATCATGTAGGTTAGCACTTTTATTCGAGAATCGACACATTTAATCTTCAGGTTAGTACTTTTGTCCTTTAGGTTAGCGCTTTTGTCCTATAGGTTAGTGCATTTATCAGTTTGGTTAACGCTTTTGTTAGAGAATTCTCACTTCTTAGTCCACAGAGTAGTGCTTTTGTAGTGCAAGTTAGTGCTTTTGTCTTGTAGATTAGCACTTTTGAGGTGAAAGATAGCGCATTTGTTAGAATAGCACTTTTATTTGCAACTGACAGAATTTCCTTGCAGGTCCGAATGTCCAAGAGTTTAAATTTTTCAAACTACTGACATGCATGTGCAGGATTGTGTTTAAAGCAAATTTTATGCATTTCCTCACCTAGTTAATTAAGAGCTCTATTTTGGAAAGTAACACATCATGTCTTTCTCATTTAGTTTAACTAATGGGATAAATTGACAGCATGCAACTTGCATTTTGAGTGACTTCTTTAAAATAGTTGCACATAGATTTTGAAAGGTTAAAATAAACTTGCATTTTCCATGCTTGATGAAGTAGTAGGTAAGTATTCTCTCACCATTATATGGTAATCAGAAAACCAAACCTACTTTCTTTTATGTATAACCTTTAGAGGGCCTACCCTCCTGAGCTACCTTGAGGGGGCCAGTGAGAGGGGAACAAACCAAAGTGGAAACAGGCTAATACTGAGTCCTTCCAATCCACTCTAAATAAACCGTGTTTGTGATGAAAGTCCCGAACAACATGTGCTGATAAGTTCATACTGACACTATGTTTCCCCATACACCCTATGGAGCGTAACCTCTATAGGTTGGGAACCTTCTGTATTTACAGAGCTGAAAGTGCCACATGTATGGCCACATGACCGGAAGCCTTTACTAAAAACCACTTGTACTAGTTGCCAAAATCCTTCTAGTTGTTAACGCAGGAGGTCGGACCTCTGAAGAAGCTCACACACATACGGTTCTTAGTAGAGATATAAAGTTTGCCATGGGTTGTTTTCATGGAAACTAGTGCTTGGTTGCCCTCGAGAAGTGAGTGGCGAGGGTGGAGCCAGTGGGGCAAGCATCTAAATATTCGCTTTGAATAGCATAGCCTCAGGGGAAACCCCATGTGAGATTCAACAATTATTGCCTCAGTCTGCCATAAGATTTGTACTTGCTTATGCATTTTTTTTCTTAAACATTGTGTCTTCTATGTCTGTAACATGCTCCAAATGGTCGAAAATTCAAGAAAATCATTATCTAAGAGTGAGTGAGCAAAAATCCAACCAATTGTTGGAAAAATTGATCAAAAAGGTAGTACAAAGGCTTTCCAATATTTAAACACCAGATCAAACTAAAGTTTCAAAACATCAGTATCAAAACACTTCTTGAGTAGATTTATCTCTAAACCATCATGCATTTTCAAACTAGTTCAACAGTTGGGTCATTAATCCAACAGACTATTCCCGAAAGGTTTCTATAAACATAAATATTCAATAAGCTATTGATTCAAACATCTTAAGTGCAAAAGATCAACATCATTGTCAAGTTTCTCATCAGGACATATCAAATCCTCTATCACGAAGCTTGATCAATTTATCCTATATTCATAATCTTGGATATATCTTTCCTATTTTGAAACTAGGTTATATCAAAATCAGAATTACACCAACATTGGAATCAAACAAACTTGTAAACTATCAGATGCTTATATGACTTTTAAGTATCGCCTTAAGAAAAGAAAACCCAGTTATAAAGCTACTTAGAAAAGAATAAGATTCTTGTATATCAATCGCAAGATCTTATTAAAACACAGGACATTCCTACACCGCTTTTGTCATTATTTTCATGGTTGCAGAACAAAATTTGATAGGGAAATTTTGCAAAGACGATCTTTTCAATAAAGAGACACTTTATCACAATGAAAAAACAATAGTGGAAAAATCAACAAAGCATATCTTCCTAAACCAATAATCACCTATTGACTTTGTCCTTTGGAAATTTCAAAATTTTTGAAATAATCACATGCTAGTTTGGACTAGAGCTCAATAAGAACAACTTAGAAAATAACACAAACAAATGGAGGAAGAAGATAATCTTGTATTCCAAACTTTTGGGTATACCGCTGTTGACGAAGAAGCAATCAATAATACCATTAGAGACCTTGAGCAAGATTTCAAATTTGATAGGCTAATGGAAAAATTGTTGGCAAAACAAAAAGAGAAATATCTCTTGATGTTGGCAAAATCTGGAGCTAATTTGCACAAGATTTTAACACAAAAGGCTTAAAACAAGATGCAGAGACAAGTAACACCCAAAACACAGATGATTCAAACAACAAAGATCTAACAAAGAAGGTCATGAAGAGACAAGAAAAGAACATGATGATACAAGAAAAGAGTGTAGTGATAAAAGAACTTACAGAGAAATAAAGAGAAGTTATATGCATAATCCGTTGTTAAACCTTACTCAACAAATGCAAACTCTACAACAACAAATGCAAGATATGCAAAATGGAACAAGATCCAAGAAGAATTCATTGGAAGATATCTTCCCATATCCTTTCAATAAAAAAATGGATATGGTACCATTTCCACGACATTGCGAGATCCCTAAATATGACAAATACAATGGAAAATCTGATCCTCAGGATCACATCAGGGAGTTTTGTACTATGAGTATTGAATTTTCCCATGATGAAACTTAACTAATGCATCTTTTTCCTAGGAGTTTAAATGAATAATCAATGGAGTGGTTTTTAAGATTACCATCCAGAATCAAATCTTTTGAAGAACTCGTGAATAGATTCATTTCACAATACTCCTACAATGTAAGGAATGAGATAAGAATGCTAGATTTATGCAATGTTAAACAAAAGAATGGTGAATCTTTTATGATCTTCTTACATCGATGAAAACACATGTTTAATAGGCATCCAAGAGATGTGTCTGATCAAGAAAAAATGGACATATTCATTGATAATCTTATCAGTGAAACGAGTTATTGACTAAGAATGCAATGTCCTCCCTCCTTTGCCAAGAAGATTGAGAATGGTCTGAAAATAGAGAACGCGATGGTAAAGAAAGGAGAGCTAAAACTTTACAATAATTCTTACAAAAACAACAACAATAACAACAACAACAACAATAATGGCAACAATGACAAATCCAAGTTCTGGTCAAAGAATAGGAATGTCAACAATGGAGGGAATGACGATAATAGTGCTACAAAACAACAACAACCAATTTTTAATCTATCAAGTCAAATCCCAAGCAATAACAATGAAGAAAACAATAAAACCAAGTCCTTCTTCTCCAATCCTCGGAGGAAATTCACAAACATTGGAGAACCATTGGAATCAGCTTAAAAAACTCTTCTTGCCAACAAACTGATTGTGTTACCAGAAGCAAGAGGCTATGAACCACAAGTCAAGCCAAATTGGTGGAATGACAATCATTTTTGTAATTACCATTGGAATAAAGGACACCAAACAAATGATTGTCAAAGATTGAAATACCTTATCCAAGATCTAATCGATAATGGAACTATCATAGTGGATAGCCACAAGACAAATGAATCACACCTAGCTTTCAAAACTCCACTTCCAAATTATGGCAAAGGTGAACCATCCCAATTAAAATATGACAAAGGAAAAACCAAAGTGAACTACACTTATACATATGATGATGTGGTAAATGTTATCATTATTAAAGATAATCCACCTTCAGAGCCAATCAATGTTATTATGAGAAGCAAAGAAAAGGTTACCTTTCTAGGTATAACAAAAGACCCAACATCCACTTCACAACAATACAATTTAGTAGAGCAATTACAAAGAATACCCGCTCAAATATCAATTCTGGAACTTCTCAAAGTTTCACCCATGCATAAGGAAATTTTGGAAAAAGCTTTAGTGGAAACAATAGTTTCAAAAGACCTGGATATAGATAAGTTCCAAAACATGGTGGGACACCTTATAGCCCCTCATTGCTTATCATTTTCTGAAAATGATGACGCATCGTTACAACATCCTCACAATGCTCCCTTACATGTTGAAGTCACCATTAATAAAACACGTGCCAAACATGTACTCATAGATGGTGGAGCCAACTTAAACATTTGTGCATTAAGTTTGATAAAAGCTTTGGGATATTCAAAAAATGCAGTGGGTCCAAAGAAGAAAATAACCATTAAGGCTTATGATGAAGCAAAACATTCTTCTAAAGGAACTGTGGTATTACCAATCAAAATAGGACCTGTGGAAAGGAATACATTGTGTCAAGTTTAGATTTGAACCTCTCTTACAACATTCTTCTGGGAAGGCCATGGATTCACAATATGCAAACAGTTCCTTCTACGTATCATCAATGTGTAAAATTTCCTCATGAAGGACAAGAGATCACTATAATTGTAGACTCTAGTCAATATTGCAATAATTTGAAGCCAACACAAGATACAAGAGTTCCACATAATAGAGAATCAATATATCCTACCAAAGAAATTCAAGAAAAGTTATGGGAAACCTTTGAGAAAAAGCTCAAATTAAATGATGAAGGAATGGAAAAATATTCTTTGCATAATTTTCCACTTTCCCCTAAGTCATATGGAAAGCCTGCAAATATCCAATCAAAGACCTCAGAGAGATCAAAAGATATGTTTAACAGAATATTTGTTAGAGCTGGAACTCTTGATGAAGAAATCGAAGACAAGGACATTCTTGCTTGGTTGTATAAGGATGAAAATGAAACTATAGCAATAGCTGCAGAAGTTAATATTCCCATAAAACAATATGGAAAAGGTTATGAAATCATGCAAAAAATGGGATATGAAGGAAAAGGACCAATTGGTAAGCGACATCAAGGTATTTCAGAACCAATTTGTTCCCACTCACAATCTAAAGAAGATAAGTCAGGACTTGGGTATCTAAAGTCAAATCAAAAGCACCATAATTATCAACAATCAAAGTGGATGAGGAGAAGGATACCCTGAATATTGACCCAAAACAAGAACCAGAGGTAAAAAGAAAGAAAAGAAGCCTAATAAGGACCTGGATGATCTCAAAGCTATTGCGGCCACCTATGACCAGTTGGTGATAAAGGCGGAGGACCTTCTAAAGACTATCTAACTATGTAGTGCCTTCCTAGTTTCTTTGTTGTTTCTATCTTTTGCTGTCTTTTCAGTTTGCTGGCTTTTTTGCCAGTCATTTTGTAAGTGGTTTTTATGCTCTGGACTCTTTGATGACATATCTTAATTTCCTATGTTAAAGGTTTTGGGTCCTGAAAACCTATTTTTCTTAATTAATCAGAACAATCAAAGTGGAGAAATAAATCAATCTCTAAAGAAGAAAAATGGCAAGAAAAGCTACATCAAGTAGCAGAAATAGTAACCAATAAACAAAAGAAACAAGAAGAACATGAAAATCAAGAAGAAGAGATTAACATCAAAGGAAAAGAATAATCTTGTCAACAAGTTCAAGAAATATGAGAAAATGCAGAATCTGAACAAGATATTCCAGAAGCAGTGAAAAAAAAGATGGCAGAAATCAGGGAACTTTTTGTACCATACAACATTCCTGTATGGTATAGTGGGGTAGTCCTAGACCATGGTTCAAAGATAGATTCAAACAAGTATGAATGGGGTCCGGATGTCTTATCTAGTACATCAAGCAAAGAAAACAATGAAGAACAAACAACTATTACAGAGGAAGACTTGTCTATTACAAAACAAAAGATGGAGTTAGAAAGAAGATGAGAAGAACTCAGAATTCAGAGAAAAGAGGCATATACAAAACAACAAAGGAAAGGGAATGACAAAGACAAAGAAGTAACGCCACAAGAAGTACAAACAAAGATAGATCAAGCATCTGGAAATATTAGATTTTTATGAAATAAGGAACAAGATGTATCAAGATGTGGCAGAACCATAGAATAATTAAGAAATAGTCAAGTAGGATTGGTTATTAGTGCAAAAGAAGTTGAGTTTGAAAGAAGACAAAATCTAGCAAAAGAATCCTCTTTATCATGTACACAAGTATGTCAACTTCAAAATGCAAATGAAGTCATTGAAAGTAATCGAGAAGGAATTTGCAGTATTAAAGATGCGTGTGTTGATATAATCCATTCGTTTAAGGGACAAACATTAGCTAAAGAACCATTTGAGTGTGAACTACAAAATATTAATACTAATTTTGTTAGAACTAATTGGAAGACACTTGGGAGAGACAATTCTCAAAATCTTTCAATCTATGATATTACCTACTCTATGCCAAATTATGATTATTATGTCATGAACTTTGAAGCACCTAACGATGACAATGATTATGACTTACCCCTTCTTCATCCTAAACTAATTGATTGGGATAATTTAGAAAATCCTGAATTAGATGTCTTTTCCAATGATCATGACTTAGTCATGTATCTTAATGCTATCAAACCCATAACACCTAAGATATCTTCCATTGTAGAATCAAGTAACATTTCTTGTAGTCAGGAGAATGCCAAACTTTCTAGTCGCAAAATTGAAATATAACAAGGAAAGAGACCTACTATTGAAAACCATTTCATGGCAACACTAGATCAATCAAAAGGGAAAATACGAGATGTATCTGATGGTAAAAACCTCTTTGAGGTGCTAGAAGATGGAAAGTTTGACATTCTTCCTGCAAATTTTTAGGAGAGATCTTCTATCCTAATAGAATCAACAGAACCAGTAAACATTGGTACATCAAAGGATACTAAGATACTTCATTATGCTACCTCATTATTAGATGAAGAGAGGAAGGAATACATGGAATTCTTTAAACAAAGACAAATAAATTTTGCTTGGTCCTATGCAGACATGCTAGGACTTAATCCAGATCTTATCATGCATCATCTTAATATGGATTTAGAAGAAAAACCAGTTAAGCAAAAGCTAAGAAAGATGCATCCACACATTGCTCTTCTTGTAAAAACCGAGCTGAAGAAACTATTAGATGTGGGTTTCATAAAACCTGTTGCTTATACAGAATGGGTTTCAAGTATTGTACCAGTATCAAAGTTAGATAAGAGCACAAGAGTCTGTATAGATTTCAGAGCTCTGAATAAATCATGTTCCAAAGATGATTTCCCGCTACCAAACATTGATATAATTGTGGACTTATCAGCAGGACATGAGATGTTTTCATTAATGTATGGCTTTTCGGGATATAATCAAATAAGAATTGCACCTGAAGATCAAGAAAAGACAACATTCACCTGTGCATGGGGAACTTATTGTTGGAATGTTATGCCATTTGGGCTTAAGAATGCAAGAGCGACTTATCAAAGGGCTATGATGACAATTTTCTATTATATGATGCATACATTTATGGAAGATTATGTAAATGATATACTTGCAAAATCTCATACAAGACAAGAACATTTGAATATATTAAGCAAGATTTTTGATAGGCTGGAAAGATATCAGTTGAGATTAAATCCAAAGAAATGTGCATTTGGAGTAACCTCTCACAAACTTCTTGGGTACATTATATCAGCTCACAGAATTGAAGTAGATCCTGAAAAGGTCAAAGCCATCATGGAAATGGAGTCACCTAGGAACATAAGTCAATTGAGATCTTTACAAGGAAGATTGAAATCAATTAGGAGATTCATCTCTCAATTAGCAGATAGATGTCGTCCATTCACCCATCTTCTACATAAGAATATTCCATTCAAATGGGATCAGAAATGTGAAGAAGCTTTTTTGGAAATAAAAGAATATCTTATGAATCCTCCAGTACTGGTATCACCAACCAAACAAAAACCATTGTTTCTCTATATCTCAGCAACAAATGTATCATTAGGAGCTCTCCTAGCACAATGTGATGAAGAAGGAAAAGAAAGAGTAGTGTATTATATCAGTAGAACACTTGTTGGCTATGAACTAAATTATTCCTCAATAGAGAAGACATGTCCAACAGTTGTGTTTGCAACTCAGAAGCTGCGACATTATATGTTGATTCATTCTGTGAAACTAATAGCAAACATAGATCCACTAAAGTATTTGTTGAGCAAGTCAACCTTGATAGGAAGACTAGCCAAATGGATTATTATACTAAGTGAATTTGATATAGAGTATGTTGACCGAAAAGCTATCAAAGGACAGGTCATTGCTAATCAATTGGCTAAAGCACCTTTACAACACAACATGCCTTTGCACATTGAGTTTCCTGATGCAAAAATTTTGACAGTAAGTACAAAATTTTGGGAATTGTACTTTGATGGTTCTTACACACAATATGGATCAGGCACATGAATCTTTTTCATCACACCTCAGGGACACACAATTCTAAAATCATATAGACTGCGGTTTCCATGCACCAACAATATTGCATAATATGAAGCATTGACTATTGGGCTTAAAATGGCCATTGAATGGAATGCCAAAGAATTACATGTCTATGGTGATTCACAACCTATCATCAACCAAATAAATGATGATTATCAAAATAAGGATGATAATCTCATGCCATACAAACAACTGGTAGAGTTGTTTAAAGAACACTTTAAAGAAATATCATTCACCCAGATTCCAAGAAATGAGAATAAAGCGGCAGATGTAATGGATACAATATAATCTCTCTTGCAAAATCAGGAGAATCAACATCGTTACGAATTTCTCGTGGAAGATATTTTAACCCCTACCATTCAATCCCAGTATATCTACCGAATTTTCCATATATCAGGAACCAATCAAACTTATCATTACTTAAAAGATAATATCCTTCCTCTTGATCTATCCCGCAATTAGAGAAGAAATTTTATCCACCAGTCCTCTTGCTATACTATTATTGCAGCTATTCTATATAGGTGAGGTCTAGACAGTACTTTATTGAGATATCTTGAACAAAAAGAAGCTAAGAAAGTTCTCAATGAAGTTCATGCAGGTATTTGTGACACACACTCAAGTGGCTTAACACTGGCTAAGAAACTTCTTCGTATGGGTTACTATTGGCCTACTATGGAGAGAGATTCATTCACATATGCTAGGAAATGTAAACAATGTCATATCCATGGGAATCTCATTCACGCACCAGCACAAGAATTATATCCTATGACAAGATCATGGCCATTTTCTTGATGGGTTCTTGATTTGGTAGGAAAGATGAATCCCTCATCTTCTAATGGACATAAGTTCATTCTAACTGCTACTGAATATTTCACTAAATGGATTGAAGCAGTACCTCTAACAAAAGTGACAGGAAAACAAATATCATCATTCATTTTGAATTATATAATCTGTCACTATGGAGTTCCTATGACCATTATCACTGATAATGGAAGACCATTTAAGAATCAAGATGTGAAGGAGCTATGCGAACAATTTCATATCCAAGATAGGTTTTCTACTCCATATTATCCATAGGGAAATGGTCAAGCTGAGGCATCAAACAAAACTATCTTGAAAATTTTAAAGAAAACAGTCAATGAAGCTGGAAAAGATTGGCACATTTAGCTGAATCCCGCTCTTTGGTCATATCGAACCAACATTCACACTCCAACGGGGGAAAATCCATATTGTTTATTCTATGGATCAAAAGCCATATTACCTATAGAAGTAGAGATACCCTCTCTACAAGTATCCTTGAAAGGTCTTATACCAGAAGAAGAGCAACGAGTCTCTCGACTCCAAGAACTTGAACTGATTCAGGAATGTCGCCAAAATGCAATAGATCATTTGAAAGTATATCAACAAAGAATGGCAAGAAGTTATGACCATAGAGTCAAGTCACGCATTTTTCAGATTGGAGATATAGTTCTAAGGGAGAATCCAAAAAATCAGCAAGACCGACAAAAGAAGGGAAAATTTAAACCAAATTGGCTAGGACCTTTTGTCATAGTAGTAGCATATGGATCAAGAGCATACAAGTTATCTACCCCTAAAGGTGATTGGTTTGATGAACCTATCAATTCTATTCATCTCAAGAAATTCTATGCTTTAGATATAAAGTCCTGAGAAAATAGTCAATAAAAAGGATATGAAGTCCTGAAGAAATCAGTAAAAATTAGAAAATTTGAAAATCCCTAAAAGCATAAAAACAGATAAAAGCAAAAAATAGTGAAAAAAAATAAAATAAAAAAAATCAAAACAAATCAAAAAATGCAATAAATTTAGATGGTGAAAACTTGGTAAACAGACGCTCTCTAAAAAGTGAGTTCTTCCATCTATGAGATTTCTTTACACACTTATCCACTCCATCATATCCTAGCTTATCCATTTCATCTTTCACATCCATTGCTCTGAACCATTAGCAGAAAATATGCAGCTTACCAACAATTATCAATCTTTGACACACTTGTCGTAGTCACTATCTTAGATTTTATCAGAATCAATCAATTTGCATTTGTATCCCACCATGGTTTGGATCTTGATCAATTCATATATTCATAATAAATTTGTGTTTCCGCTCTGGGCAAAATCCTAATTCCTTTTGCTAAGGTGATCTTTTGAATCTTTGAAAATCCAAAACATTCAGAAAACTTAGAAAAACCAAAAACACCTAGGATTTTGAAACAGATAACAAGCAACAAAGCAATGAAGATCAAGGTGTCTTATAATAACTGAATCGTGAAACTCAAAAACCGAAGAATCAACCAACAAGTAATAAAGGATTATCAAAGATAATTCATCAAGATGATTATATCAGTTAAGGACCATAAGAACATGTGAATGACATACAAGATTCAGTGTTTATATCTTGATTTTATTTCTCATCATGTACTCTATGTGACTCAAGGATGTCCATGACTAGAGAAGCTATGATGGGGCATGATTATTTTTCTTTGATTGTTGTCTGTGGTTTATCTCTTATTAAGGTATGTACTTGTCTAAGGATATGATCAGAAAAAGATCAAGGATGACGTTCCAAGTTATGCATGAAAGGAGATAATCCTTGTCTGTTCTGCAAGAAATACTTAGGTTAGCTTGACTCATTATATCAAGTTTCTTGTATTAACTTGCTATATCAAAATCCATGTAAGAAATACTAAGGTCATCTTGGATCTTTATGACAAGTTGCTTGTATTTTCTTACAACATTTTAAAGCTCAATGATGAAATCAAGCACTGTTACAAGGCAAGCATATGAAGAATGGCAGTATAATTTTTAGTTAGATCATTTTAGATTAGCTCATTATTTGTCTGCATTATAAGCATCCATTGTCAGTTGCATTGTAAGCATCTTATTTCATTCAGAAATCAATAGTCATAAAGATTGAGTATACTTGGACAAACAAAAAACAATTTGCATTTGATCATTGTAGGTGCATTCATTTTTACAATCACTTGAATTCATTTAGTTGCATTTCAAAAATTGCATTGGTTTGTATTCAATTAAGTGCATTTCATTAATCATGTAGTAATCATCATTATTATTTGCATTAGGATCATTCTCATTTTAGTTCCTTATTATCCATTATACTCATTTAGATGCATCTTTGCACTTAGATTCATTCATCATTATTTGCATATAAAATAAAACATTTGCATTTTCAAATCATTTTCATTTGCATCCATGTGCATCAAAAACAAAAAAAATAAATCATTTATTTGCATTCCCATATATATCATTTCATTTACACATCATTTAAGTTAGTAATCATTTTCAGTTGCATCCAAGGTCATCAAAATAAAAAATAAAAAACATTTATCATTACATCATATAGATCATAATCATAAGGAAAAGAAAGAAAGAAAGAAACATCAATGCATATAGAACATAATCACATAGAATAACATGCATATAGAACATCATCATATAGAATAAAATTTATAATAAAAGATAATCATATAGAGTCCATGTCTGCATATAGATCATCATAAAAACAATAAAAGTCTAACTATACAATGATATCAGATAAAAAATACAAGTGCCTCAAAGTCAAGTCACGGGTGTCCTGTACCACTACCACCTAACTCTATCCATCTCTATGGTTGTGGATGAGAAGATCCTCTAGATGCATGTCTCCCATGATCACCACTCCTCTGAGGAGGCCCCATGACTCCACCACTACTAGTATCCATCAACATGGTGGTATGATAGCTACCTTCTCTTTGGCTCTCTGACACTAAATCCTCATATAGTCATTACCAATGGGAAGTCTCCTTCCCAGCCTGAACTAGTACTCTAATAGTATCAGCTGAGAGAGTGCCTGATCCAACCTGTTGAATATGATCAAGGAGACCCTGAGTATCTTTTTGTCTCCTAGCAGCTCTATCCCTCTTTGCCATGATGGTCTGTACCTGTGCTCTAAGACTATCCATGGTATCCTACTCTGGTACATCATGCTCTGGTAAATCCCGCTATGGCACATGAACCCCAATTCCCTCCTCTCCACCTCCTGGGATCTCATTCTGAGTAGCTCTCAGAACCCATCGTCTAATAAGTGGAACATGATCCTTTGAATCCTCATCCTCTCCACCATGAGCTACAATAACCCTAGGATCTGGTTGAATCTGACCAAAATCAATGCCACTCTCACAACTCCCATCCAATCTAGTCATCCTACCTCCTCCTAGAGGGCAACCCTCTCGGTGATCTCATCCCTGCCCTACCAGTATCCCTCCCAATCTGTCCAACATCTCTCCCACCCATAAGACACGGTCTCCCAACTCTACCAACTGCTCCAAACGGTCCTCCATGGACTGTCAATCACCCTCCTCTCTATCCAGATCTCCTACCACCACCACCTCCATCTCCACCCTCATCTCCACCTCCCTCGGCCTCTTGAGAAGCTCTAAGCTCTTGTCTTTGTCTCCATCTCCTGATAAATGGATCATCTGAATCGTCATCCTCATCTTCTGAGCTAGGAGGAGGATTTATTGGATCAATAATACGAGGAAATGGATGTGCTAGTATGTACTGAGCATAATCAGTAGTGACCCCAGGATCAAGAATGTGCAATCTCATATCATAAGCCATCCTAGGAGTAGCAAGAAAATCTACATGACAAATCTCATATGACAAAGAAGGTCCCCAATCTTGCCTATCTCTATACCGCCGAGCATATATCATGACACTAGTAGGCATAGGTTGAATGATACCGAACTATCTAAGAATGCGACTCATCAACTATCGCTCAATAATGTATGGAGTTTGCCCAATAAGATATCTACTTTGCATAATAAATGGTAATGTCTGTGCATCATCCATCCATGACTCACAATCAACATATGGTCTCCAAATAATACTATCCAATGAATCAAGAACCCAACACCAATACTCCATCTTACCCAGCCTATGATGAGTAAGGATACCTGCATATAGATAAACATATGGCTGCCTCTCACCATGAGCTCTATGATGGATATGCCAAGTGATAGCAATATGCTCCCAGCACTAGATCTGCAAAAGTGTACATCCTATTGATAGACTAGCACTCTCATCATAAACAACCTGATGAAGATCATGATATAAATGAGAAAGCATACAAACACCCCATGCATATCGATTCCGATGTTGCATCATGCTCTGAAAAATCTCACCCCACCCAACAACAAAACCTCAAGATCTCCTATCTGGACAAATAAATCCCCCAATCAAACCTACAAGTATCATAGGGAGAGTCTCGTAATACATAATCATATCCTCCCATCAAATCTCTCCTCTCAAGATTATCTCATCACCAAGTACGTCTCTACAATCCTCTGTCCCTACACGATCCTAAAAAACATACTGAACTAGCTCGCCAGTCACTGGGATATGAAGAATCTTGTACACATCCTCAAGGGTAACACTAATCTCACCCGTGGGTAGGTGGAAAGTGTTATGCTCACTATGCCATCTCTCAGCTAATACTGTCAGCAAACCCCTATTATGGGTAATATCAGGCATGTATAACAGATGGTGTAATCCACAGTTATCTACATGTCTCACCTCTGCTTGTGTAAGCTCTGGCACTCAGTGTTGCATCGTCGGGAATTTCTCCCAACACTAGAGAACATCAAGTTTCTCCTATTTACCAAGAGAATTTGATCAATCATCACTCATCTATCTATCAAATCAAAGAGATCGCTAATCCATCATATCAATTTTTTCAAAATGAAGTAAATTAGGCTATCAAATCATTTTAAACCTATCAAACATGGTTTTCTATCAATCACTGAGTTCAATCAAAACTCTGCTATGCTCTTAAATCAGAAAGTAAATTGGTTTCTTAGAGATAATCTATCAAAACAAATCAAATCGATCTATCAAACAACATCAATCAATCAATCAAGTACCTATTCATCATAATTGCGCATTAGACACACCTAAATCTAATCAACAAAGTGATTTTTGGCTATGAAATCTATCAAAAACATTCATCTAGAGCATATGCGCTAACCTTTTTAACAAAAGTGCTATCCTATTGAACGCATGCACTAAACAAAGCATATGCCTAATTGTTTTAACAAAAGTGATAACCCTAAGAACATATGCGTGAAACAAACCAAATGCACTAACTTTAGATGCAAAAGCACAAACACACAATGCAGAAGTGCTAACCTAAGCAAATGCGCTAACATTCCTAACACATGCGCTACCAAAATGAGCACATGTGCTAACATTGGCAAATGCACTAAACCTAAATGCAAATGCACTAAACCTAAATGCAAAAGCGCTAACCAAATACCGAAAATCGCAAAAAAATCAAAAAATCCAAAAACATGCCAAAAAACATGAAAAATTGTACGACAAGTTGCAAACAAAGCTCGAGATAAGATACATACTGGATACCCATACTCAGGAGGTCGCTGATATCGTCAAACACGCTCAAATTGATGGTTCTCTAAAGGAATCACCATTTCGCCACCTCACCAAGATAATTTTCTTCACAAGCTGATAAGGATGAAAATGAAATTAAAATTAACCTTGGTTAATTTTATAATTACCATTTGAAAGGGTAATTAATGCTTTTCAATGGGGTAATTTAATTTGTTTTTTACAAATGAATTTAATTGATGAAACTTTTCAATTATCATGAGATCAATCGTTCAAACTAAATTTTTCAACAATTTCACGATCAATCTCCCAAGGGGGCACACAATCAAGATTTTTATCTCCATCAGGCGCACTATCGAGACTTGATTTAATATTTGAAACAATGTTGTCTCAACATCATTTCAAAGAGGGGCAAAATGTATACACATAAAAATGGCTATGAGCGATTAAATAAATATTTTATATTTATTTAATAATTATTCTTCTATTAAATAGTTAATTTGAAAAGATTAAATTATTTAATTTATTTTCGTATCTTTCTATTAATTAGTTTAATTGAAATATTTTATTAATTAATTCATCTATTCTATTCCTCTAATTAATTAAATATCTAATATTTAATTATCTCCTTCAATCAATTAAATATCTAATATTTAATGGTTATTCTCCTATCCTATAGTCTCAAATATTAAATGATTTCTTAAATTATTTAGTCTCTTATCCAACTCACCTTCCATCTCCACTTCATCTTCCCTTTGCCAACTCATCCATCATGTGGCTAAGGAAATTAATATTTCTTAAATATTAATTCATCATTTATCTTCAACCTCCAAATTTAATGAAATATTGTGTACGTACACATATTTCATAACCTTCTTCTATATTCTCTCCAACATCCCTACATCTTAGGAAGGACTTGAGTCCACTTGTCCTCTCATGCCTAAATTTTCTCCAACCATCCCTAGATTCCCTCAGTCAACAACCCAGTTAAGGTGAGATGAGTGACACTTGTCTTCTCCTTCCCCCTTTCTCTCAACCTTCATCTTTTATCACAACCATCCAAATCTGCATATCTGATCATGACCATTGATCTAAGCCACATCATCTTATCCTCTCAAAGTCTATAAAATCAAAAGTTTGAGTTGAGAAAGAGTTAGACTTCAAGTGAATTTGCAAGATAATCATTTGTGAAAACTTATGCATCCGTGAGTTTTAATCTTGAAGCAAATAGCATAATCATTTAGCATAGTCATTTAGCATTGCATATCATAGTATCAATTAACTATCAGTTATCATTCCGTTCTTCATATGCCATCTTGGAAGCTATCAGTGCTTGTCTGAGAGCACACCATCTACAACTAGGAATAGTGGAGTTAGGACACAATGAGACTTAAATCATGAAGGTAAAAATAATGTTTTATTTTAATAGGTATTTCATGTAGTTTCATTGGTTGAGTTTGGATTTCCTGTAGCATTTCTTTTGTATCTTGTGAAACTAACATGTTGCACATAGTATTGTGATGATGAAATTCAAGTTGACACAATTATTTATCTTGTGAAATAATTGTGTCCACATATCAATAATCAAATCATACTATCTTTCTATCTGACCCTTTAGGTTTTCTATGTGTTCATTCTCCTCTCATTCTTGCATAATATTATACTATGCAATGGGTTCTATAAAAGATGATTAAATCTCTAAATTCTCTACAAATTGTATTTATTTCTTGATCTCCCTCATTTGATATCTAGTTTCTCTATCACTTTATTGTATGAAATTACAACATGCAAAGAATTTTAAACACAAAGGCTAGCTAGGTCGCTAGCTCTAATACCACTATAATAATGCAAATCCAATTCTCAACCTTTGACAAATACTCATTATAAATGACAATATTATCATCCCTAGTACTCACTCAAATATTAAATACTTATAATAAAATTACAATTTATGCATCAACAATATCATTACATTTCAAATAAAAGTGGCAAAAATAACTCCCAATATTTTTTATAATGAACAACAAATAATAGGTGTAAATATTGATCTCTTTATTATTAAAATAATTGTTATATTACATTCAAATAATTCTATAATATTATTAATAAAGAATTCATTTGAACAATGATAAAAATTTAGATCAATACAATGCAACTCATGTTCATTTCTAGTGAATGTCAAATATGAACTCTATATGAGATGTTCCTCCAAAATCACTAGGGTTTTCATACTAGGATTCCCATGCTTGAACACAAGTTCTCAAAAAAGTTATATGTATAGAAATATGAAATACAAAAGTACACATAATATGTACATACTTAGATTGGCTACAAATGGGACATGTCATGATGTCTAGAAATTCAAATGCCTATTGATTTTCTTTACCACATACAAAATATTAAGATCCTCATATACAATGACATTTACCTTCTTTATGTAGACCTCCTAATTACATAATGAAGGGGTAAATCACTAAACCCATGTAGACCATAATTCATTACCCGATATATCCAACTTAAGGGATGCGATCCACATGTCAACATCCCCATCCACTTATACACATGATAATAAAATATGAAAATAAGTACATAACATGGAGAAGTCCACAAAAGTGTCTATTGTGGCCTCCTTTCCTCTTCTCTTTACCTCAACTAGAGTTCTTCTTAACATTCAAGCTTTTATAGTGCCACTTAAATTAAACCATCCTTGCATATGTAGGTTCACTTTCCATCACCTTTACTTGTCCTTTCCATCCCTATCTTTTCTTTGCATGCTTGGTTGCTTACATGACAAATTCTATTCATCTTTAAGCTCCAACGAATAGGCCCCATTTATGGAGTGATTTGTTAGAAAATATATCTCATTATGAATTGATATGTGCAATCCATTGAAATAACCGGACACATTTGTCTCACCTTCCATATTATGAGTGTGGATGCATTGTCTATATAAATCCTTTGTATATTCATCCATAGTTGTCTCCCATTGGAATAGGTTTTGAATATTTTTAAGCAAAGCCAATACACAGTTGGTCAACATAATCTTTCCCTAGTGTTTCATTGCCATCAAATCCCACTATAAGTTATCATGTTTATCTCTTTGTACATAACTCTTTTGGATCAAGTCTCACTAGAAGGAAATTGATGCAAACTATCCCATCATAAATGTAAGCCCAATAAAAAGGCTAACTTACAAGATAAGATGACCAATATTCCAATAGAACATTAATTTCATTCTTTAATATATTTAAAATTGATGCTTACCTAACATTTTGTCTAATAAACCATTATAAAATCTAAACTCTACCATTTGATAGAAGTTTCCTTTACACTAATACTTTGTTTTGACACTCTTAATATTTATTGGATTTTCCAAGCTGTGTGTGCATGATCTCTACATGTGAGGTCATTTTAATTATGTCTTCAATTAGTTATACACATAGGAAACTTGTGTGAAGGTTGAGATGCAGACAAAATAGATCACACTAAGACCACTAAAGTTCTATGTAAGACTAAATTAATACAATGTATTCAAGCTAGAGGGTGCATAAGACATGGGGGACTAACCAATAAACAAAACACACCCACACAAATAAATAGAGTAGTGTGTAATAAGAACAACATGCATCTAAGAAGTACCAAAACAAATACTAATAATAGTTGAAGGAGCCCCTTTTATTTCCTTGAGTGTATATTTCGACTTCCTTAGACAACTTTGATGAACTTGAAATAGGTAGTTTAACCCTTCAATTGCTTGATGATGTATGAAGACCCTTTAATGAAGTCACATTTCAAAATAATGTCGTATTCATTGGACAACAAAATCACTAAAAGCCATATTTCATGAATTCCAATTACTAAAAACCTTAGATAAACCATATCTAATGTTGTAAACCCATTTCTAAATATCTATTTATTGTGATTGAAGGATCATTCTAATAAAAATACAACAATTATCTTTGTTTGGGAACCATGACACATATTTGAAACATGAAAACCTCAATAGTCTCTAAAAATTATAATCTAAAATAAAAAATACCTAATTTGAATCAAACTTGAACAATAACAATATGTACGTCCTTCCTTATGAACAATATACTTGTCTTTCATGACAAAATCTATTATACTTATATTCTTAACAAATAATTTATATAATAAAAAAAATATTTATATTAACTATTCTTATACATCACTTAATAATAATAAATTATAACCCATAAAAATAAAACTATTTACATACTTTACTAAAAATGATGTGAAAACAAGCCTATAAAGTGCATATTTCCTTAAAAACTCTTTTTATGTCAAGCAATAACATCTCAAAAACATGCACTTTTTCATGCATCTAATGATATATATTCCCACATTGAGTGATAATAATATAAGGAGAAAGTTTAAGTCTTTTTTAAGAGCATTTAAAGTCAGTGTTTGACTAATTACACGTACTAATAATCATTATGACAAATGTCATTTCACCCACGAAATAATGCTCTTTAATTCTAATAATAATTTCACTACTGACAAAATTAAATATGCAAACCTCCAAATTTTAATTTTTAATTTTTAATGTTTAATTAACATTGGACGAAACTATTGTGGCTCCAAAACATTAGCATCGTACCTATGGCATGCATAACATACATGCATACCCATGCCTAGTTGCAGGTAGGCCCCTGCATGGGCTGTGATGATGTTGACATAGAGGGAAATTGCATGGGTCAGGGTTGTGATGACATCGACTCGTTGGAAAGGGCATCCACAGAGCATGTCATGTCGCCAAATTTGGAGGGGCGCATAACATACAATCGGTCAAATCGCCAGGAGACTGTAGAGTGCTTTGTTGGGTGGGCGGGAAAGTATTGGGAGATAGTTGTTCCCATGGCTGATATCGTACTATAACATGCGGTAAATTAACTTAGAGAGTTAGGTCAGGTCAATAACAATGGATTTAATATATCTCTTCATATGCTATGGCCAATAACATGCCAAGCCATTAACTTGAAACGCAAGAAAGAGCAGTCATATATTTTTGGTCAATAACATGCAAAGCCATTAACTTGCAAGGCAAGGAAGAGAAAAACAGGAGCAAAGCAGATATCTGGGAAGGTTAAACGTGCGTTATACGATCATGATCAGGAACAACATCATGGGTGAGGGCTTGGATGATGTCGAAGCTGCTAGGTATGCTAAGAGAATTGTTCACAAGATTTTTCCTTTTCCTTATGTGTTCATATGATTTTCCTTTGCAACTTATTTTCATACATTTTTCCTTTGGCTTTTTCTTGCAGAGGGTTAGAAATCAAAGACTAGACGCGCGTTATAGGAGTGACGGGGGGGTATGGGATAGGGCTACGTTGGATCTGTGAAAGGTATGCATTCTCATGGTCAACTTTGGTTTTTATCTATTCTTGGTTGAATTTTGGTAGAAAAATGGCTAAATTCAGTGATAAATATAAAGAAATCAAAGTGTTGTGATTAGCTTCTTCATGACCGTTCAAGTTTCTTTCCCTTTCGTATTTAGTTGAACTTTAGCTTTTCATATTGGATGCCTGTTGCATTTTTATTTAATTCCTTAAATTTATTTCTATTTTTTTATTGTTTTTTATTCGAGGGTTTGTATTTGATCATTATTTGAAGCAAGCAACTCAAGGAAATTATTCTTAAAATTTAGTCCCTGTCAGAGAGGTTTGGTTTCAAATAATTTATTGTCTTCAGTGGCTTCAGCTCTGTATTTCTAAAGCTAGAACACAATTAGAAAATGTCGTAATAGATCAAATATGAGGATTATGCAATGTTTCTCCTATGTTTGATGATTTATTGTGGACAAGAGCAACGTCCAAATCAGCCGTGGCTAAACTGGCTGCAAAATGGGGTTATGAAACTTGTGTTATTGACTTTAAAAATAGTCAATAACATGAGTTTCGTATCCCCATTTTGGAGCCAGTTTAGATGCGATTGCCTTTTTCAATGGGCACCCAATTTCTTTGACCCCAACACTCACCAAATGCACTTGCTTTAGTAAAGTTCATTCTCAGACTGTCAGTACTTTTGGCCCCACGATTTCCATTAACATATTCATAATGAGATCAAATTAAGTGAGAAAAAGATTGTATTGTAATTTATGTTATTGTTGGAGTAAGGCATGCATGCTCATGCATCCATTTATTCAAATATTTGCAAAATTTAATTAGTAGGCCACAGTTGGAAAGTGCTAGAAATTATTGGCAATAGGGAACCAGGCATTGTTTATGTCATGTACAACTTGGATTAGACAGTGTGTGTTTTGATGTATATATCTTATAATATGTTTAAATTAAGTTTTTAATTTTTTATTTAAAGGTAAGCGCTATATTTAATGGGGATAGCTCCTTGTATTACTTCATAAAAAACTTACATATAGATTTTCAATCTCTTTACATATAATAGCAACATCCCAAAAACTACAAACTCTCTAACCTTCCTAAGACCCAACTCAGCAAACTATCTTCCCATACAATAACAACATCCCTATCCCAAAATAGGCCTGACACAATTTACAATCAACATGCCAACAACACATAAAACCATCATCATTACCCATTCATCAAAAAGTGCAACAATTAAGAAGCCGGTTCTCCCAGATTGAACAGGTTATCAGAGGATGCCTCTAACAACCACCAATCTTCAGAGTTCATGAGTTGATTGAACTCATTCAATTCACCATTCCTCACCCCATCTTTGAAGATCGGCCATGTATTCATGACAAAATCCCTCTTCCTCCTCTTCATAGCTCTCCTCATCCTTTCCTCCCTTTCCTCATCGCTGCTATTCAGAGTTTGTGTGTTGGAATCCATATTACCCAATCGATTCTCATTTGTCTTTGTATGATCCTCATCTGCTTTTGACTCCTCTTCTGAATATGAGGAATAGTAGTTCGAGGGGTTGAAGTAAACCTTTAGGATACTCTCCTTGACTCCATCTTGCACTTCGCACAGGGCGTCAGCCAGCGCGTCCCCTTTTTCTTCCTTCACAAAATCCCCTAGCATTTCAACACACCTCTCCTTCGATTCCAAAATATCGACCAATGACACTAACACAACCTCATAGATGAACCCATCACACCAGTGTCTCTCCAAATTCAGTGATATATCAACCATTTCCAAAATCACCTCATATATATAGTCTCTTGTATTCAAAAGGACTATACATTGATGCTCCAATGTCTCTTCGCAGTTCATGCAAACCATACCTGCAAACAGTGCCATTATCTCGACTCTTTTGTTTTCTTTCTCCAGAAATTGCATAAATCTATCTAAGAAGTCTCCAAATATAGTCTTATGCTGCTTGTAGATCCTACTAAAATGGTCTCCAATAATCAATAGCATGTCAAATCCCGTATCTAAAGAATCTTGATCAAATCTTACATACAATCTCGTTTATCTGCTATCTCTGCATTTGCTGCCATCCCTGAGCTATCTCATCTTCCTAGAAACTGACACCTCAATCTCCAAATTCATGTATCTGCCTCCCCATGGCATGGTTTGTCATGATATATTGTTTTACTTGGTATTCATCATTGCTTTGTTCCCATGTCTATGAATATTTCTTGGGTTTCTGATTTCCAAGTACACTTAAGACTCCTTTTGAAAATATGCATTGGTCGCCTCACTCGACACATACAAGATTCTACCACTACTGTTAAAATTAAGTTAATAGGTTAAAGAGGCAGAAAATGCAATGATGATGCTTGTCAAGGATGTTGAGGAGACCATAAAGATTTTCACCTAGATGTTCTAGTTTTGTTTTAGGTGTGCCAATTTCTCACTGGTCTTTTGCTGTACTTTTCTTTGGCTGCTGTCTTTTGTGTTGATCTTTTGCTGCCTTTCTTTCTTTGTTCTGTCCTTTCTTGCTTCTCTAATGATTTTCTTTATGATATGTAAGTGGGTTTCAGGTCCCTTAAAACCCATTTTTCCTTAATCAAAAACATAAAGAATTGAATGATCATTGATTTCAAAAGCCACTCATCACACAATACTTGCAAGGAACACGTTTGGATCATTGAAACAAATGAACAACTACCAGAACTAGAGCACCGGTTGCCATTAACCAAATTCTCGTCTTCCATTTGGTTAATAGCATTATTGAAAAAAAACAAGAAGATGTCAATAGAGAAATGAATACAATAACACAAAATATACGCAAAATCAATAACACGAAATAACACGCAAAGTCAATAACACGAAATACATGCAAAGTCAATAACATGAAATAACACACAAAGTGGCTCCAAAAAGGTATGTTAATAACACGCAATCTCAATAACATAAAATACACACAAAGTTAATAACCAATTTTTTTCAAAAATTACAGATCATGATAAAAATCAAAGCCATAACTAAATCTGATGGTGATGATCAACGATCTGTAATTTTTGAAAAATTTCATGTTATTGACGCACCTTTTGGGAACCACTTAAGCTACAACCCAATTTTAGCTGCGAATGTGATTTTCGTAAATTTTCAGAAAACTCAATAACACGTGTTTTATAACACCTTTTTGGACTGCATGTTATTGACAAAAATCAAAGTAGAGTACTTGTCATGATTATTGATTGTAACATTTTTTATACCCAAAGTTAACATTTGCATTCTGATATGTTAATGTTTGTATTTTATCATCGATTATACATAATCGATAGTATTTTCTTTTTTGTTCGTTCATTTATATTCGAGTAGGTTCATGAACAACTAAATATGATTTGTTAATATCAGTTATGAAATTGATTGTATTAATCATCGATTATTATGGCATGATTGATTTAGTTTATCAGTTCTACATAACCGATCATATTGTTTCATTTTGCTTATAATAAAATTTGTGTTATGAATCGGTTTGTGACCAATTAAGGTTATAAGACACCTTTCGGTTATCTAGAGTCACATTGTATACTTTTCTACTGGTTGTTGTATATTAGCAATGTGCATTTCCCTTGGAAGGTTGATAAGTAATAGTGATAATATAGGAAATTTATATATAGCAATCTATGTATAAGCAATCCATAATTATTATGAACTGGGAGGGATTGGCAAGTATATACAACAGTCGATAGATATAATAAGATAGAGAAAAATATACTACAGTTCGTGCACATATAACAATTAGCTGATTACCACAAACTTGGAGGAAGTCAATTAAATACAGTGGTTTGTCTTAATGAAGAAGTCATGGACATACATGAACTTTTCAGATTGGATCATCTATGTATTCCATGGCATACTGTATAAACATACAATAGTTCATTATATACACTCACTGTGAATTCAATATACACATTGCAGATTGAATTCATACCTCTTATAATTGAATTAATATCTAACTTACATCTAAGTGCAAATAGTGAAATTAAAAATTTAAATTATATACTTACCCTAATATGATCATAAAATTCAACAAATTCCAATTATCTCATTCAGAGTTATGCTGATAGAAGCATAAATCAGGAGAAAATTGTGCTTTTTTTACTATATTATCCATCGCGCTTTATCTCCCAAGCCTCTTATAAACTGAAAGACTTTGCATGAATTATTTGTGTATAAATTGTTTGTGATTAGTCACAAACACAATGACGTCGACATCAAAATTCAATATTATTTTGAGAGGTTTTTGTTTGCATTGTATGTTGCCATGGACCGAATTTGGCTCTTTACAGTTGTTACAGTGTCTATGACTCTAAGTATGAACCGATTATTTGTATGCTCTGTGTACTTGCAATTGTTTGGAAATTGGTGTGTAAATCAATGATATTGGCTGATATGTAGTTCACTAGGATGTCGATTCACCAAAAATGGCAGCAAATGTTGGGATTGGAAGTGCAAGATGGTGGTGAAGATCTCTATCACTTCTCTTCATGGGATATTTGGTGGACTGAAATTTGTGTTGATGATGATTCGACTAAAGACTTTTGTGCGGCGATTCCACTTGCTAGATTGGATTCATTCCTCAAGGGGGAATCGTTGGTTGAAGGTTTTGAAACAAAGTTTGTCTGCAAGAGGCATACTAAAGATGATAGTAGTAGTGTGCACAACAACCATACGACAAAGATGTACAACCGATTAGTAGTCACATTCTTTGGTATTCTTTGTCTATGTTTAATGACATATCGAATCTTGTTGAAAATATTATAGTTTTTTTTGTTTAAGCTATTGGTGTTCTTACGGACCAAAAGACAATAGGAATAAGTTGTCACCTTCGAAGTGGAATTGTGTGTATCAGAAAAAATGAGGTTGTACATGCCATTTCATTGTCAGGTTGTTATATGATAGGGAAGACCTAGCCAACTTGATATACAAGCAACCGTTGCATGTAGATAGCAATGGTGCATTTTGTCATGGTGTGCATGATACTAGCAATGAGTTGTGCTTGCAATTTGTACCAAATCTATCTGACAAATGCAAAGCGTATATAGAGAGCTTGTTGGTGATGGACATCAGTGTCAATGCTATAATGGACAAACACCTTAATGATCCCATTTTTTGTAGAATGTTGAGGAAGAGAGATTCATTCCTAACACAAAAGGATGTTATGAATGCGGTGGCAAGGGTCCGCTCCATTCCATCATGAAAGCATGCGAACAATGCCACGAGCATCTTAAAATGGAAAAAACAAGATGAGGGTAATTTTTTTTTTTCCAGCAACCACAAGGTCCTGACACACCTTTCATTATGGGAATAAAAATGCCTTGGATGCTCGACATGATGGTTCAACACTCACATGAGTCAATCATCTTGATGGATTCCACCTTTGCAATGAATAAATATGAGGCAAGTCTCCTTAAACTCCTTGTAATGAGTCTTCCTCATATTTTGAAGTTGCCCATTGCATTTAATTGTAGATGGAAATAATTATTGCGTTTGTTGCTGAAAATAGTACCAATTGTATTCATTGCTCATGTTTGATGAGGAGCAATCAAGGGTTCCCATTGCCTGGGCAGTGACATCAAGGAACAAGATTGAGGACCTTGAGGTGTGGTTGGTGGAGATGCATAAATGAGCAAAGGAAAAGAGGTCTGATTGGAGGATCAATGCATTCATCATAGATGATGCGAGTGTAGAGATTCAAGAGATACAATATGTGCATGTTTCAATTGTTAGTCTACTTCACATCAAACAATAAGATATGTTTCTCTACCTTTTTTTGTATATTCATTAGGCATGATTAATCGTTGACTTTGAAACATGACTATTTTTCAATGTCATGTGATACTTTATATCTAGCACGTGTGACAAGCATGGTTGAAGAATGTCTACAAGTATGCGACAAAGGAAAGAGCAATGGACATTTTTTGGCATTTAGGGCAGATAATGATGGAAATGCATGAAAGTGAAGAGTGCATAATTTCTTTGTTTAATTCATTGATCAGCAACATTTTCTAGAGTACTTCTACAGCACATGGTGTTGAGATGGCCGCATTGGTGAGTTTTGTGTTACCTTAGATTTGCCCTCCTCAACTTGTTAAGTCTTTCGTTGTAATAGTTGTCGCATTCATTTTTCATTGACATCTTCCTTTTTTTTTGTCTTTTGGGTAGTAATGTGGGCGAAAAACTTCACGAATTTCCCTCAAGCTAACCAAGACACAAATAATGCCATCGAATCATACCATGGAAAATTGAAGGTACTGCACCTAAGAGACAATAAGATGTGCACAAGGAGGATGGACAATCTGTATTACAAGATTGCCTATAAAGTGGAACTATTCTACAAGAAAAAGCGATTGTTGCAACATTATGGATTCATTAGAAACTATAGGTTGTCACATTTGTGAACTAGCATGGAGAGGGAAAAGGAAATTCCTGATGTCAATTTTATTCCAGATGACATGAATCCTGGTTTGTAATGGGTGAAAATTCAGTCCTCTTGCAATTGGTACGTGGCTACGAAATGCGGTGATCACTTGTACATATGTGATTGTCCATGGAGTTTGCAAGGAAACACATGCAAGCATGCTTTGAAGGTTGCTGCAATGGCAGACAACTCATTTAATGATTCACATCTCCTAGGTAAGTCGATGTCAAGTGCAACTCGGCTTGTTTGGTTTGTCAATGTTTATGTATGGTGATTTAAAAGATCTGCACTTCACTCTAAGATATTGTTTCGTGTAGACTCTATTCCTATGTCAACTCCAACATCTAATAATGTTAATGAACACCCAACACCTCTGTTGGTTGTTGATACCATTTCTAGTGCATAAGCACATATAGAGGATGCTGACATCATGACATGGAATGAAGTGAGCACAAAGTTGAAGATGGTGTCGCGAACAATACCACAGTCACGTGAAAAAATAATGGCATTTGATTTCAGTCCCCATATCGATCCAGCCGCTACAAGCACCATTTGAATGCGGCCTTGGTTCAATGAAAGTAGGGATCGTGGTCGGATTCAGAGGCAACCTAGGCAAAATACGAGCATTGATATCTTTGATGATGTTTTGCACCCTGAGGCCTTTGAGTTCCCCTCGGAGACCACTAGGAGGTGAAAGGGCAAGAGGCTATTCAACGAAGCACTAGAACTGCACGTCCTTGCCATAAGTTTTGTTGTAGTATCTAATACAGGTTGGTACAAAACTGCATCATGTTTAAGTGGTTTCCAAATAGCTCAATAATTTGCCATGTGTAAGACAAAATGGTCAATAATCTACCATGTTGAAGACGAAAAGGGTCAATAATCTACCATGTTTAATACAAAAAATGGTCAATAATCTACCATGTTAAACACAAAATGGTCAATAATCTGCCACAAAATGGTCAATAATATGCCATGTTTAAGACAAAAAAGTTCAATAATCAAGACAAAATGGTCAATAATTTGCCATGTTTAAGACAAAATGGTCAATACAGGTTGGTACACAAGTGTGTCATGTTTAAGTGGTTTCCAAACATTGTTAGTTATGATACTAAATGTAAAGTACAGATGCCAATAGATAATAAGATGAGAGGGGGGGGGGGTGAATCATACAAACTTAAACTTCCATAAAATCAATAGATTCAACTTCGGTAACTTATACTTCAACAACTTAACCAAAAACTGCTAAATATGCAAACTTATGAACACATAATCATAATAACACTCATAACACTAGATTTAACATGGAAACCCAAATAGGGAAAAATCACTGTGGGATTTTGGACCCACTAAGAAATATACTCTTCTAGAGTATGCTTGGTTAAAAGAAAATCCTGTTAAAGATTACAAACACATTGCTAGATGTGACCCAGTTAAGGGATTTCCCTCAGATCTATTAGAATCTTCACTTTGTTAGAAGTGACCTTGTCAAAGGATTTCAAACACTCACTTAGAATGTTACCTTGCTAGAGGGTTTACATATAAGACTGTTAAGTCCACTCGGTTAAGAGATTTTCTGTCACTTACAAAATAACAGTAATAAAAATCTATCTGCAACTTCACATCTAAAATGCTAAAGCAGATTCTTATTTGCTCAAAACAATCTAGTCATAGGACTTATCTTGTCCCTCTGCTAGGCTCCTTACTCTATTATTCAAATAGGTCTTCAAGCTTCTGTGCTCGGTAATCACTATGTAGCATCCCTGTGCATACACTTGCCTGCATACATTGTTTATTAATAATTCCTTATTTATAAACAATTGCTAACCGCTAAATCTCCTTGATCACATTTCCCATGATCAATCTTAGCCATCAGATCTTCAAACTTGACTAGGTTAAATGTATCCTTCCGATCTGAAAATGTTTTACCTTACCTCAGGACTTGCATTCCCTTCTTGGAACTTGCATAAGGTTATTGTGGTTCAATCTGTGTTGTAGATCTTACTGCCAATTTTCCTTTGCCATAGATCCTTAACAAACTTCATGCACCGCATACCAATCATTTATACATCTCTAGCTAATCATTGTCCTTTATTAAATAATGCTTTTATCCATCCCATGTGCACTGTCATAACTCAGTTGCAACTCGGTAAATACTAAACTTTACTTGGTAGACATTTCGCCTTCATTAACTAATATCGATAACCTTAGGGTTTACCGACTAGGTTCCTTAGGGTTTATCGACTAGGTTCATTGCTCGGTTGCATAGTATAGTATTAACCTTACAATCAACAACATATGTAGGATATCAAAACAATCTAAACATCATGATCTCATCATTGTCTAACTCGATAATAGTTTCCCATTGAATAACTTATTCCTCCCTTTATTCATCACATTCTTTCTGTGTCTTTTACCGACATCTTAATTCTCTTCTAATAAATCTTCTCAAGATATGGCAACATCATATTGAATCAGATAATCAATTTATTGACATCAATGACAAAATAATGTTATAAAGATAGTTATCATCCTTCTTTAGTTATATCAATAATCTTCAACAACCTTCTCAATATCCTTATTGAATATCAACAATCTTTCTTACTATAATGCCAACAATCTCCCCCTTTGGCATTGATGGCAAAACCAATAATTAAATGGTAATACCAACAAGATATTGAAATTGATTTGGATTCAGATTGCTATTAGAATTCTCCTTTTATCCTTGATTTGTTGTCTTCTAAAGTCTTCTCCATTTTTCATTAGGCTTCTGAGTTGTTGACTTGCATTTAGGCTTCTCCATTTTTGTAATCTACTCCCCCTGTCATTAGTCTTCTTTTATTTTCATCATTTAGGGCTTTACCATGTAGTCAACCATTTAGTCTTCTCCCCCTTTGACAACAATGCCAAAAAGTAAAAGAAATAAATCATGATTTCTTCCTCTGTGAAGTGATTTGCCTTGCTGTGTAACATCTCAGTCTCGGTCATATCAACTTGTCTCTATTCATTTTTTTTGCACACCTTTAGAAAACCTTCTAAAGTGCATAAATCAACATCAATCCACATATAATATTATGTAGATTCATCAAATTGATTCTTTCACTAAACTTGGTCAGTGAGTAGAAGATAGGGGTAGGACCCCTAACTTGCTTCTGAGATACTCAAAAGTGTCCCTTGGCAGTGGCTTTGTGAAGATGTCTGCTAATTGCTCCTTTGAATTGATATATTCTAGCACAACTTTCTTCTCTTGAACTTCTTCTCTGAGATAGTGACACTTTATAGATATATGCTTTGTCTTAGAGTGCATTACTAGATTCTTTGAAATGTTAATGGCACTAGTATTATCACAGAATATAGTTACTAGCTCGGTAACTTTCTCATTTATACCTTCCAACAGTTGTTTGATCTATGCTATATTGGTACAATTCAATACTGCAACAACATATTCAGCTTCTGCTATAGATTGAGAAATACATCCTTGTTTCTTGCTAAGCCAACTTACTAGTCTTTCTCCCAAAAAGAAAGCTCCACCACTTGTTCTTTTCCCGTCATCTATGTTGCCTGCCCAATCAACATCAGTATAAAATTTTAAATCAAAATTATTCCTCTTTTCATATACTAAGCCATAATCTTTAGTGCCTCTCAGGTATCTAAAAATTCTCTTGATTGCTGTCATATGGGTTTCCTTGGGATCTGCAGAGAATATTGCTACAATACCTACTGCATGTGCTATATCCGGTCTACTATGCACAACATATTGCAATTTTCCAATCATAGATCGGTAAAGTGTCTCATCAATAGATGCAAATTCATCATTCTTTGATAATTTACAGTTAGAAGTCATAGGAGTACTTACTGGTTTAGAATCCTCCATTCCAAATTTCTTCAAGATTTCCTTTATGTACTTGGATTGAGTAATGAAAATCTCATCTTTCATTTGCAATATCTATAAACCTATAAAATACTTTATCTCACCGATTAGTGACATCTCAAATTCTTTGCACATTTCATTTCCAAAGTTCTTGCATAAGGAGTCATTACCACAAAATATAATGTCATCAACAAATATGGCTGAGATTAGTATTCCATTGTCCTCATCTTTCTTCATGTACATATTGTTGTTTTCACTTGTCCTTATAAAACCAATCTTGATTAAATAAGAGTGCAATCTTTCATACCATGCTCTAGGTGCTTGTTTCAGACCATATAAGGCTTTGTTCAGTTTGCATACCTGATCTTTACTCCTGTCTTCAACAAATCCTTCAGGTTGTTCAATGAAAACTTCTTCTTCTAGTATACCATTCAAAAATGCAGATTTAACATCCATTTGATATACCTTGAAATTTTTGAAAGAAGCATATGCCAACAATGTTCTTACTCCCTCAAGTCTAGACATAGGTGCAAAAGTCTCACCATAATCTATTCCTTCTTCTTGAGCATAACCTTTGCAAACTAGTCTTGCTTTGTTGCGAATGACCTCACCCATTTCATTTAACTCTTTTTTGAAAATCCACTTAGTACCGATTACATTTTTGTCCTTTGGTCTTGGGATTAGTGTCCATGTGTCATTCTTCTTGATTTGATCAATTTCTTCTGTCATAGCATTTACCCAATCTTCAATGTTAAATGCCTCTTTCACTATTCTCGGTTCAAATTTAGAAATCAGACATGTGTCCTGTCTCACTTTGTTTCTTGTCATCACTGGATCATCTTTATCTCCTATAATCTAACTTGATGCATGATGTCTTCTAACACATTTGGCTAATATAGGCTCAGTAGGTTCTATATGATCTTCTTCATCACTCAGTAACTGGACATTATCTTCATTTTCTTCAGCAGCTTTCTCGATAGGACTTCTCGGTTGAACATAAACAAATTCTTCATAATCTTTTAGTTCTTTGGAATTTCCTTCATCATTTCTTTCTGCAAATTCATCAATTTTCACATTTTCACTTTCCACTATTTTATTAGATGATTTGATCAGACATTTAAATGCTTTACTTCTAGAAGAATAACCAAGAAATGTTCCTTCTTCACTTTTCTGATCAAACTTTCCATTTCTGTCATCTTTGTGAACATAGCATCTACTTCCAAAGATTTTAAAGTAACTTATATTAGGTTTATTGTCATACTAGATCTCATATGGTCTCTTCATAGTTCCTTTCTTTAGTTGAACTCAGTTAAGGGTGTAAACTATAGTGCTGATTGCTTCTCTCCAAAATGTTTGAGGTACCCTCTTTTCTATCATCAGGGTTCTTGCACAATCCACAATTGATCTGTTTCTTCTCTTGGCTATCCCATTTTGCTAAGGTGTTCTCGGTGTAGATACTTGCCTCTTTATACCATGATCATTGTAGTATAAGTTAAATTCATCAGAAGTGAATTCTCCTCCTCTATCAGATCTAAGACATTTTAGTTGTCTTCTTGTTTCATTTTCAACTCTTGCCTTGTACCATTTGAACATTTGAAAAGCTTGTGATTTTTCTTTTAAAAACATAACTGACATTCTCCTTGAGTAATCATCCACAAATAATATGAAATATTTATCACCATAATAACTTTGAACTTTCATAGGACCACAAAGATCAGTATGTACTAGATCTAAATTCCTTTAGAAGTGTAGGACTTACTTGTAAAGCTTGATCTTGTCATCTTACCCATCTGGCATCCTCGGCACGTATCATTCTTAGGTTTTTCAAGACTTGGTAGTCCACTTACTCGGTGCTTCTTACTTATTTTGATTAGATTATCAAAATTTACATGACAAAACCTTTTATGCCATAACTAGGTATCGTCTATCTTTTCATAAAGACACTTGTTCCGAGTTGAGTCAAGATGCAATGTATTACCTTTTGTTTGTGTCCCGGTAGCAGCTAACTTTCCATGTTTGTCATGAACTTTGACAATTCCTTTCTAAAATTCTATTCGGTATCCTGTATTGTTTAGTTGTGCTACACTCAACAAATTGTATTTCAAACCTTCAACCCAGTATACATCATCACATTTAGCATTGTCAAGAAGTGTTATAGATCCTTTACCTTTCACCGGACATGGTGCATCATTACCAAATCTTACATAGCCTCCATCATAGTCTTCTAATTTAACAAACTTGTGTTTATCACCTGTCATATGATGTGAGCATCCACTATCTATGATCCAAGAATCATTATTATTTATGTGAGATATTAGGGCTTTTTGTTCATACCTTTCCTCATCATATCCATCTTTAATAGCCACATAAACAACTTCCTCAATATCAGTTTCATCAGATTTGTCATCATTGGATTCCTCATCTACTACTAGACATGTCTTTCTATCTCTCCTTCTGAAGTCTCAGTGTCCTCTGTATTGGTTATCTTTCTACCTGTTATCTTGGCATTCTCTCTTTTCACTAGATTCTTTGTCAGGGCAGTTACAAGCCATATGTCCTATTTTATCACAATTGAAACATTTTAAAGGTAGCTTTCCTTTATACTTACCTTTTCCTCTTGGTAACCTCTTGGTTAATAATGCTTCAAATTATTCTTGCTTCTTGATTTCCTCATACAGTTTGTGCACTTTTTCCATGTTCTTGCGAAATCTTTCACTTGCTCCACTATTATCCCCTTCAGAGTGTTGGCATATGCAGACTCCAATGAGACATTGTAGGTGATTGAAGGTTTTGTCATTGATGGCAACCTTACAATCCTATGGCACCGGCAAGGCATTACACTAACAAGATCGTGCACCAACATTAACAGATCACACTCTATACTGGCACTCAGGACACTGGCACCGACACAAAGAAAGGAAGTATACCGGCATAGAGGTCGACAAGATTTTGTTATGTTATATTTTGTTTATTATTGGAAAAATTTGTAAGCCGACTTGGCATGTTGTAAAATGACTTTTTCTATATAAAAGAGATCATTGTAGACATTTAAAAACAATGAAGTAAGTAAGGAAGTAAGTGAAGAAAATGATGTATGCAAAATATTAAGGCAAACCTATTATGAGAAATATAGGTTGAAGGGTTTATGTAAGAAGCAGAGCAGCAACCAGTACTAGATCAGGCATTATAGATGCTATTGTAAAGCAGTACAAGATATTGGATTTGTTTAATCCACATTGTAAGTCAGTGAGACTTCCTATTTGAGTAGTGAGCTCTAGGCAGTTGGCCTTCCTGCATGTGTAGGCTCCTATTGTAAGTAATATTCTCTTATTGGCCAGTGAGTGAATATTGTGGGTCACAAATCCCACCGAGGTTTTTCCCACACCGAGTTTCCTCATTAAATCCTTGTGTTATGGTGTGCTTTTCATGTGGATGTTCTTAATTCTGTTTATTACATTATTTCTTGCATACCGATACACTGTTATAATATGTTCTACATGTTTTAAGTTAAGAGATTCTAAATACCGGATAGATACCGATTCACCCCCCCTCTCAGTATCTGTGGGATTCCTAACAATTGGTATCAGAGCCTGGTCCTCTATTTTTAGAAGCCTCATATCTTGAAGAAGATCTTGACACCGGTAAAAATGGAAAATCTGATGAAGCAACTTGAAGGAGCTCTTTCAGACTATGATGTAGAGAAATTGAAAAATATCAAACTAGAAGATGATTTAAGGGTAGCTCAGGATATCATTCAGGCACTTCAAGAAAACCTTACTGTTGCAAGAAATAAGAGAAGAGAACTTTGTGAAAAATTGCAAAATGAGAATGATGAAACGGAATCACTTAATGATCAGATAAGCAAGCTAAAACAAGAGAACATGACAACAAAGAATGAGATGCAGGATATGACTGAGATTTTGTAAAGAAATTGAGGATAGGAAGAAGAATGAAGAAGAATTGACTAGAAGGCTAAGTGATGCAGCAAATGAGAACACAAGACTTAGCTATGAAAATGACATGTTGAAGATAGATCTGATGCACACTCAGAATGACTCAAATGAACTGATGAGACAGAAAGAGGTCTTAGAAAGAGAACTAGAAACTGCAAATCAACATAAAGAAAAATTCAAGAAAAGCTCAGAGGAACTTGGCACCTTGCTGAAAAATCAAAAACCTAAAGGTGACACTTCTGGAATTGGCATTGAAGTTGGTGAAAGCTCTGGTACTGCAAATACTCAGGATCACAACAAACCGGTAAGACAACCTAATGCTTATAAATTCAATGGAAAATGCTTTAACTGTAATAAGTATGGTCATAGAGAAAATGAATGTAGATCTAGAAATTATCAAAATATCAACACACCCACCGGTCAATGTTCAAAATGCAACAAAGTTGGTCACAACTTTGAAAATTGCAGAATGAATGTGAGATGTTATGTTTACAGAAGATTTGGACATCTATCTAATCAATGCAGAACATAAACTGACATAGGTTATGGGAAAGCTATCCAGAAGAATAATGTAACTTGTTATGCATGTAACAAGATTGGGCATATTGCTAAATTATGTAGAAGTAAAGGATCAATGGTAGACAACAAAAGTTCTAGCTTGAAAGGTAAAGAAAAAGTTGAAGAGGTTAAGCAAGAATTCTCAAAACAATGGATTAGAAAAGCTGATCTAAATGTTGGGAATACCATTCCACCGGTAGAACTAGTCAATACTCCACCGACAGGACAGAGTGATGCTTCACCGACAGGACAAAGCAGTGCTCCACCGGCAGGAAGTTCTTCATCTAATTGAAGAAAGTTTCCTTGAGGGTTTGGCAATATAATGACACATGTGCTATTATTCCCTCAGTTAGAGATAAGAAGTTGGAAATTACTTATTATCGGCAGACAATGTTAAGTGAATACTTAACCGACATGTATTTAATATGGTAGATGGCGGAAAGACACTATAAATTCGAGGTTTTGGCTCCATTTCATTTCATCGAGATCTCAAATTTATGAAGAGTACGAAGATTCCAAGCTAAGACATTCCGAGCTAAGAGGCAAGAACACTCCAAGCAATCATCCATCCTAAAGGCAGTAAAAGGTATTTTATCATGGCATCCACCTTTGCAATTGAATATATAGAAAACCCTACTGTTGTTGAAGTTATAAAAAGACCTAGGCCCATATTTCAATTAGTTCTCGAGGTAGCAAAGAAAGATGATACCTTAGGTGCTTTTTCTCAAATTCCTAAGGGAGTTGTTTATGCTGAAGACCTCGGAATTTACATTCACTGCAACATTGAGGAACTAGGAGATGAAGAGATTAAAACCATGTTTAAAACTATGATATGTGATGAATCCAACAATGTAAAAGATGAACACAAGATCATTGAAACCCTATGATTTATAGAGATCTTTAGCATTCCTGAATTCCCCAAGGATGTGATTAGGATAGTCTTAAGCAGGGTACATGGTGAATTTTTCTGGCTAGATGCAATCCACAAAATCACTAAGGAAGCTGTGAAAGCTGTCACAAGGTTATTGACCACTGGTAAAAGACTAGACAAAACTAAGAAGGTATCCAATGACCTAGTTACAAACCTAACTAGTGCCACATCCGATAAAAGGTCCTTAAGAGTAAATGATGTAACAGACGTTAATGTGAGATTTATCAGCATGATATTAGGGTATAAAGCTATTCATGCAAATAGAATTAATTTAGTCTCAAGTTTATGCATTAAGAGTGCTTATAATATGGTCACAGATAATGCAAAGATTGATGTATGTGAGTGGTTAAAGGATGAATTAATTGACAACTTAGGAAAGATTAAGAAGGACAAGAAATGAACCTTCAGGTTTGGAAATCTGCTAGTATGTCTGATGCTACATATAACCAAGTAGGTTCCTGGTATAGGATACAAAGAACTTGGATATGATATACCGGTAGGTAAATAGTTAACAGAACTATTCAATAACATGGGAGAAAACAAGGAAAATAATATCCATGATTTCTTTCAAGCACTAAAGGCCAAAATGAAGAAAAGAATCAGGTTATCACAAAATATTGTCAACAAATATAAAGATGAAATATGCTTTGTAATCAAGAAGGATGAGATCTGGATGGAAGCAGTCATCCCTAGGACAGTTTGGGTAACAAAGATGGGCTATGAAACAGATGATCATATAATTGAAACATATGCTAAAGCACTTCTGGAACCCCCTAAAGAACCTAAGGAAGAAATATTTGGTAGTGCAGAAACTATTGAAAGCCAAATACAATCAAAGAAAAGAGTGAAAAAGGTTGAGGCAGTTGTAAGAAAAGGTTCCAAATAGGCAAAGGCCATTAAAGAAGATGTGCTAAAACAAACCGGTATAACAGAGGATGAGTTAGCATCTCCACAGCCTGAAACTCACCTATCATCGTTAGGTACTTCTTCGGAGAGTGACATGCCTACAACTTTCAAAAGAGTTGTAAGGAAAAGAGATCCCTCACTAGCAACCACACCCTCACCTAGGAGGACAAGACAAAAACAACAAGCAGTAAGATCTCCGGTAAGAAAGGCTACACCAAAGAAGAAGAAACTGACACCTAAAAAGAAGAAGAGAACAAACAAGGACTTGGCCCCCCTTGATATACTGTTGAATGAAATTACAGAGGAAGGCAAATTGAAGAATATAGAGAAAATATATGACACTCTGACATCTGATGAAAAAGAACAAGTAGAAAATAGTGTTATATTACATATGGATATGTATAAGAAATTTTTGATGGAAGTAGTAAATGAAATTCCAGATGAACTATTTAAGAGACTGGAAGCAAGAAGACAAGCAGTAATAGAACTAGACAAGAAAATAAAGATAGAGAAGCTACTTGCTGTATATCCGGTGAATTCACCCAAAGAAATTGATGACATAATTGCTCAAGCCAACCGGTCAGTATTTTCTACTACACACTGGCACATTGCTTTAATGGTTGGAAGAGTTAATGAGGTGACTGAGGAGACAAAAAATGGATGGGATATATTCCTAGTTGAAAAAGAAAAATAGGAAGAATACAAGAACCCCAAACCTATAAAGGTATATCAAAAAGAAAGAGACAAGGGTAAAGGTAAAGTTGGTGGACCACCTAGTATCAAGGTTAAAGACAACTTACCCCCACCTCCTTTGATTACTCCACCGGTAAAAACAACAGCTACAAAAGATCAACCGATAGCTGAAAGTATGGATGTAGAAGATGGTAATCCTAATCCTAAAATCTTATATACTGTGGATGTTGATACTAAAAAGATCAACATTGTGGTAGACGAAGATACAACTGATAAGACTGACATGGCTAGTGAGCCTCCGATAGCAGAGAAAACTGATAACACACAGGAGAAACTGATAGATGACAAAGAGAAAAAGGTAGAGACTCAGACTCGGACTGAGACATTGCAACAAACAGAGCAAAAGGCTCCTGAACAGGAACAAAAACAGAAGGAAATAGTGCCATCGGCAACTGGAGAAGTAGAAAAACCATTGCTTAAGGAAATGTAGACACAAACAGACCTACCAGAGGTCAATACAAGCTTGGTTACTTCCACTGGCAGTACTCAGAATCTAGGTTCATCATCAGGCTACAAATCAACTAATGTGACTAAGGTATTATTAGACTCAATTAAAAAGATAACAGACTGCAACTCACAAGCTTATTAGGCAATAGATGATACCATACCAATTTTGAAGGTAATTGCTCCTAATTGTAATATAGACAATAAATATTCTTTAGGACAACTTGATACCTTGTGTAAATATATCACAGAAAACATTGAGAAAATAAAGGAAGAGACATTGAAGGATAAAGTAGAAATTGAAAAGCAGAAATTCTTTGATGAGAAAATAAAGAAGTGTAACCAATATTTTGACACACTTTTACCAGAATTGTGTAATTTATTGAAAGAGTACAAAACTCTATACAAAGACACCTGTAAGATAAACTTTTTGACTGTAGATATAGATAAAAAGATGAGCAAGGTATAGGATGAAATCAATAAACTTGCAGATAATTTTGTTAACTCACCTGATACACTATCAGTTTTTGAGGAGAAGATAACAAATTTTGAAGAAGAATTACTTAAATTAGAAAGAGAAAAAGAGAGAATAGTGAATAAGGCAAAGCATCTAAGATTAAAACTGAGTCCAAGATTGGACTATCTAGCATCACTGCGGAAGGAAATATCTGAGGCACTAATACAGGGATAGAAAACATTGGCAGAGCATTTGCAGCATCTCACCGGTACAGTTAAGAGAACATAGACAACAATAAGAGATAGTAAAAGGTTTATGGAGAGTATAAACTTGATTTTGGCGGATCTATTTCAAATTGTAACTACCTAGTTACAAGGTTGAAACTACAAACTCTATTGACATCTTGAAAACCTTTGTCATTGATGCCAAAGGGGGAGTAGTGGGATGAGAAAATTCAACATCACAGGAATCATATGCTCAGGGGGAGCACACACATTTTTGGACTTCACATTTTTGGATAATTTTTGGATACATTTTTTAAATTTCTCATCAGTGTTGCCATCAATGCCAAAGGGGGAGATTGTTGGCATATGCACACTCCAGTGAGACATTGTAGGTGATTGAAGGTTTTGTCATTGATGGCAACCTACAATACTATGGCACTGGCAAGGCATTACACTGACAAGATAGTGCACCGACATCAACAGATCACACTCTACACCGGCACTCGGGACATCGGCACCAACACAAAGAAAGGAAGTATACCGACACAGAGGCCAACAGGATTTTGTTATATTATATTTTGTTTATTATTGGAAAAATTTGTAGGCCAACTTGGCATGTTGCAAAATGACTCTTATATATAAAAGAGATCATTGTAGACATTTAAAAACAATGAAGTAAGTAAGGAAGTAAGTGAAGAAAATGATGTATGTGAAATATTAAGGCATACCTATTATGCGAAATATAGGTTGAAGGGTTTATGTAAGAAGCAGAGCAACAACTAGTACTGGATCAGGCATTATAGATGCTATTGTAAAGCAGTACAAGATATTGGATTTGTTTAATCCACATTGTAAGTCAGTGAGACTTCCTATTTGAGCAGTGAGCTCTAGGCAGTTGGCCTTCCTGCATGTGCAAGCTCCTATTGTAAGTAATATTCTCTTATTGGCTAGTGAGTGAATATTGTGGGTCACAAATCCCACTGAGGTTTTTCCCACACTGGGTTTCCTCGTTAAATCCTTGTGTTATGGTGTTCTTTTCATGTGGATGTTCTTAATTCTGTTTATTACATTATTTCTTGCATACCGGTACACTGTTATAATATGTTTTGCATGTTTTAAGTTAAGAGATTCTAAATACTAGATAGATACTGATTCATCCCCCCCTCTCAGTATCTGTGGGATTCCTAACATAGAGTACTTACTCATTCTATCATTGTAAACATCAGATTCACCAATATGAAAAGAACTGAATGCAGATTCTACTTTATTTACCAAAGACCCACTGTTATCAAAATTACTTAACGCAAATGCATGTAGCTTACCAATACTAGCATCCAAAGAAACTAGCATGTTAGGTACAAACCTCAATTCATTGATTGCAGAGACTTGAATAGCATAAGCTGGTAGAAGAGTTCTCAAAAACTTACTTGTTATATCCTTTTCTTCAATAGTTCCACCTGCTCCTTTAATTTGATTGACAATCTCCTTTAGTCTTGTACTGTATTGGGCTATGTTCTCACCTTCATTCATCCTCATGGATTCAAGTTGTCCTCTTAGACTATCTACTTTTTCTCTTTGAACATGTTCATCACCTCCATACACAGATATGAGCTTAGTCCACATTACTTTTGCATCATTGCAGCCTTCTAGATCATTAAACTCTAAGTCGATCAATGCTGATGTTATTTCAATCATAGCTTGAATATGTTCTTGCTTTGCCTTAATCTCTTCCAAGGTCATAGGGTTGGTGCTCAGTGCAATGTAATCATTCTCCAGATAATATGTTGCATATTCTCCAATTCTTGATAAATGTAGCCTCATCCTTTTCTGCCATGTGGAGAAACTTGACTTGTTCAGCTTCGGTGCATCCCTTTTATACATCTTTGGATCTTCGCCTCAAGTACCTTTAAACTTTTTCTTCCAGAGTCTGAAGCTCTGATACCAATTGTTAGTTTTGATACTAAATGTAAAGTATAGATGGCAATAGCTAACAAGATGAGAGAGGGGGGGGGGGTGAATCATACAAACTTCAACTTCCATAAAATCAATAGATTCAACCTCGGTAACTTATACTTCAACAACTTAACCAAAAACTGCTAAACATGCAAACTTATGAACACATAATCATGATAACACTCATAACACCAAATTTAATGTGGAAATACAAATAGAGAAAAACCACTGTGGGATTTTAGACCCACTAAGAAATATACTCTTATAGAGTATGCTCGGTTAAAAGCAAATCCTATTAAAGATTACAAACACATTGCTAGATGTGACCCAGTTAAGGGATTTCCCTCAGATCTGTTAGGATCTTCACTTTGTTAGAAGTGACCTTGTCAAAGGATTTCAAAAAATCACTTAGAATGTTACCTTTCTAGAGGGTTTACATATAAGACTGTTAAGTCCACTCGATTAAGAGATTTTCTGTCACTTACAAAATAACAGTAATAAAAATCTATCTGCAACTTCACATCTAAAATGCTAAAGCAGATTCTTATTTGCTCAAAACAATCTAGTCATAGGACTTATCTTGTCCCTCTACTGGGCTCCTTACTCTATTATTCAAACAAGTCTTCAATCTTCTATGCTCGATAATCACTATGTAGCATCACTGTGCATACACTTGCCCGCATACATTGTTTATTAACAATTTCTTATTTATAAACAATTGCTAACCGCTAAATCTCCTTGATCACATTTCTCATGATCAATCTTAGCCATTAGATCTTCAAACTTGACCAGGTTCAATATATCCTTCCGATTTGAAAATGTTTTACCTTACCTCGAGACTTGCATTCCCTTCTTGGAACATGCATAAGGTTATTGCGGTTCAATCTGCGCTGTAGATCTTCTTGCCGATCTTCCTTTGCCATAGATCCTTAACAAACTTCATGCACGACATACCAATCATTTATACATCTCTAGCTAATCATTGTCCTTCATTAAATAATGCTTTTATCCATCCCATGCGCACTGTCATAACTCGGTTGCAACTCGGTAAATACTAAACTTTACTCGGTAGGCATTTCGCCTTCATTAACCGATATCGATAACCTTAGGGTTTACCGACTAGGTTCATTGCTCGGTTGCATAGTATAGTATTAAAATTACAATCAACAAGATATGTAGGATATCAAAACAATCTAAACATCATGATCTCATCATTTTCTAACTCGGTAATAGTTGCCCATTGAATAACTTATTCCTCCCTTTATTCATCACATTCTTTCTGTGTCTTTTACTGACATCTTAATTCTCTTCTAATCAATCTTCTCAAGATATGGCAACATCATACTAAATCAGATAATCAATTTCTTGACATCAATGAGAAAATAATGTTATAAAGATAGTTATCATGCTTCTTTAGTTATATCAATAATCTTCAACAACCTTCTCAATATCCTTATTGAATATCAACAATCTTTCTTACTGTAATTCCAACAAACATGTCAATGGTGCGCGTGCTCACTTAGTAGTTCTATTTCATAGTTTGTGAAAGTGGACCACAGACAGGCGTGACAATGTTCACTACACCCTCAACATATGGGCAGAGGATTCCTCGTCGATGATTGGCTTTTGACTTTTCTCAATCTGGAGACGGATCACAGAATGTCGCTCGCTAACACAACATTGGTATTATTAGTTCAAATTTGGATATGTGTTGTTTATGTATACCTTCCATATATGTGGAATGACTACATGATGTTTTCATATTCCTGTCAATAGCTAAGATGTGCTATAGAGGTCACTTGGTACATTTTTTTGCAACAAATATCATGTCGCGTTATGTTGCTTTGACTGTGAATTTTTTTGTTTCACTTTGCATGGGAGGTGGTGATCACTATTTTATCTGTATCGTATTTTAAACCATGTGTCAGTCATTACCTTCTTACTTCATTTTTCTTAGCTCCATGTTTAGCTTTTTATCTTTCAACATGTTTAGTAATATGGACTGGATTTATTTGTTGTAATATTGTTGTAATGCTTTGTATTATTGTCCCCAATGTTTTTACAAACTATATCTTTCTCAGGAGGTGCCTTTTAGATATTTGTTCTCCTTCTACAAAGAAATGCCAACCATGTACACCAGAAACAATAGGAGGAGGTTGCACTCTTGATTCAACCACTTTATTTTTCATTATTGTGCCTTTATGTATCACATTTATTGAATGCTATGTTTAAATAAGTAAGACTCTTATTGTATGAATATGTCTTACAATTATTGAATGGTTTAGTTAAATAACTGACACACTTATTGTAGGAATATTTGTTGCAATTATTGAATGCCATTGTTAAATAACAAGCACTCTTGTTGGATGAATGTGTAGGTTACAATGACATATGGAAGATCACAACCAAGAGGCTACACAGTTGAGGATGTGTGCTCGCCCTAGCATTAGATGGCAGGTCAATGTTCATGGAAATGACAACGGTCAGACATACTATACTATCCACATAACAAACCTATTATTTTTGTTCCATATTTGGAGACAAACCGAAATATATAGGGTGCTATGGCCTGTTTTCAGAGTCTTTGACAACCACCCCGGGGCTCTCCCAAGGGTGCACATACTATGCACCATCAGCTGAGATTCAAATCCACAAAGGGGGCAGATCCAATTGCCACACCCGGATGATGATGTTGTTGCCACCAGTGGCCTTTTTCCCACCGATCTGGTGGTTCTGGGTTATACGCACCTCTTCACGGGACATAATAGTCCTCACCCACCGATGAGGTTTGTGAGGATTGAAAGATGATTATCATCACGGAGGAGGTCTCTCCCATAAAATTATATTATCTTTATTGGCTGTATGACTATGGTTTTTAATAAAACCATTGAAATTTATGTTTACAGAGGGACATGATGGTATATTTTCATGGAAAAAATTTATATTTTTGGTATTCTCCTACAATTTTTGTGAATGAATATTTATTTATAGTGAGATTGGTCCATTTTTATTTTGTTTACTTGCATGTGCAACCTACATGTCAAACTTTAATGTTTCTTGCATTATTAATAAGAAATTAAAAATCACTCCATGTATATCAAAAATAATATCAATAGAGACACCACACCACTGGTCTCTATATTGCATACATCATAGTAACATGATACGCTATATTAAATACATTACACTAACATGATACATTAAATTACATAAATCACAATAACATGACATGTTATATTATTTCTTTCTATCTTTCTTATACAACATCATGTTATAATGAAAATTTTGATGAAGTGTGGTGTCATTAACAAACTCAATGTGACATTAATATCCTTGAAATAAGATTTTATGTATGTGAGTCAATGCCATTACTAATGCATATTAATTGATAAAAATGAGGATGCACTATTCTTAAAAATTTGAATGCCCACTGACTTGCAAAGTAGGTTCATTGTAACCATAACAAAAATCATTGAAAAGGTCAGATGTTACATGTATGAATCCATAAGACCATGACTTCTTCTCAGGATGATATTGGGTTTCAGACAAAGGAACATTAAACTTATACATAGAGAAGGAAAAGTTAATTAAATATATAAGTAATAATCATTTTCTTATACAATTGATATTACAACAACAACAACTAAGTGCTCAAACAATTCAATGTATCAATAGAATGATCAATAAACTCATACACATTATGTTACATTTATTCAAACACATTATGTTACTATGTTATTGACAGAATTTAGTTCATTTATTGTAAATGAAACCCATCAACACCCATACATTTTCATTTGAAAAGATAAGTTGAAAATACTGTAAGCATATGAAACTCAAATAACAGATGGACAACAAAATGAGATCAAAATAGAAAGTGATATCTTTAATTGATCTTCAATAAACTTAGTGTTGGTACTCAAATCAATAGGTTCCCACACTCTGGAGAAATAGCCACTAACTTATGGTTAAGTGGTAGGATTGGATTTAGGTTTTAATCCCCTGGAGACCTTTGAACATAAATTCCTTGCATAAACATCCAACTCAAGAAATAAAACCTTAACTCGGTCTCACACTAGTTCATCCTATGTTGCAGTATCTTTTCATAGAATTTAATTCATTTCCTGCAAATGCAACCCATCAAATCATACACATAATCATTTAAAATAAACAAGTTTAGAACACTCTAAGCATTTTAAACTCATACAACACATAAAAACAATAGGAATCCAAAAGAGAGAACGTATTCTTTATTGATCTTCAAGTCAAAACAAGTACATTCACATAATTGCGGTGCAATACTCTTGCAGAACTATGTCCTTCTATTAATTGTAATTGTTTCATTAGTACATATGATCACAAAATTTTCAGAACAATATTCAAGGCTCTAAATTCCCTTTTATGACACAAGGGAGAGAAACAAGCTTTAGGCCAATGAGCATAGATGTCAAAAGACCCTAAATATGAAGAAGTACATCAAAAGGTGTCCTTGTTGATAGCATGGTGTGTGAGCTTGAATTTCATCCTTAGAATATTACCTGTAATAAGTTAGTTTCACAAAATACAATGGAAATGTATACAGGAAATCCAAAATCCACCAATGAAGCTACATGAAATACATACTAAAATAAAACATTATTTTACCTTCATGATTTATGTCTCATTGTGTCCTAACTCCACTGTTCTTGGTTGAAGATGGTGTGCTCTCACACAATGCACTGTTGGCTTCCAAGATGGCATATGAAGAATGGACTGATAACTTGTAGTTAACTAATAGTATGATATGCAAAGCTACATGATTATGCTAAAATGCTATATGATAATTGCTATTGCTATTTGCTTCAAAAACTCACGGATGCATATGATTAGCTTGCAAAATGCACTTGAAGTCTCTTGAAGTCTAACTCTCTCTCAACTGAAGCTCATGATTTTATAGACTTTGAGAGGATAAGATGATGTGGCTCAGATCAACGGTCATGATCAGATCTACAATTTTGGATGGCTATGAGCAAAGGTGAAGGTTGAGAGAAAGGGGGAAGGAGAAGACAAGTGTCACTCATCTCACCATGACTGGGTTGCTGATTGAGAGAATCTAGGGATGGTTGAGGAAATTTAGGCATGAGAGGACAAGTGGACTCAAGTCCTTCCTAAGATGTAGGAGGTGTTGGAGAGAATATAGGAAATGGTTATGAAAAATGTGTACGTACACAATTTTCATTAAAATTTGGTAGTTGAAGATAAATGATAAATTAATATTAAGAAATATTTTTTTCCTTAGCCACATGTTTGATGAGTTGGCAAAGGGAAGATGAAGTGGAGATGGAGGGATGAGTTGGAAAAGGGATTAAATAATTTAGAAATTATTTAATATATGAGACTATAGGATATGAGAATAACTATTAAATATTAAATATTAAATTGTTTGGAGGAGATAATTAAATATTAGATATTTAATTAACTAGGTTAGAAGGAATAATTAAATATTAGATATTTAATTAAATTAAAGGAATAAGATAGATGAATTAATTAATAAAATATTAATTAATAGAAAGACACGAAATGAATTAAATAAATTAGTCTTTTCAAATTAACTATTTAATAGACGAATAATTATTAAATAAATATAAAATATTTATTTAATTGCTCATAGCCAATTTTTAGGTGTATACATTTTGCCCCTCTTTGAAATGATGTTGAGATAATATTGTTTCAAAGATTAAATCAAGTCTTGATAATGCGCCTGATAGAGATTGAAAATTCAGATTGTGTGCCCCAGATACTAATTTTTGGATATTGATTTGATGATGATGCCCCCTCGAGAGATTGTTGGTGCATTAAAGGAACGAATGATCTCTCGATAGAAGAAGAATGTTATATGAAATATAGACGAGTAAATAGATTGCAGATTGATCAGATGAATTAGATTGATAAGATTGATTGGATTGAGATCAAGTCTAGTTTCAAGAAGGACACATCCCGTATAAGATAAAAGATGATCAAAACGTCTGGTTTCAGGAAAGATATATCCTGTATAAGACATGATAGATGATAGTTGAATGAATGATTAAGATATTAAATTGAAGAATGATTCCATTGGATGATGATGCTGGTGCATGTGTTAGACCCACAAGCTCGAGAGGCAGTCATGACTCTTGACTTGATTTGTATTGATGAGGCACTTGTATTTTTGATCTGATCTCATTGTATATTTGGACTTTATTGTTTTTATGATGATCTATATGCAGACTTGGATTCTATATGATGATGGTCTTTTTTTGTGCATGTTACTCTATATGATGATGATCTTTTATTGTGCATGTTACTCTATATGATGATGATCTTTACGCATGTTACTCTATTTGATGATGATCTATATATGAATGATGCAATGATAAATGTTTTTTATTTTTTATTTTGAGGACCTTGGATGCAAATGAAAATGATGTGAAAATGTAAATGCAATGATCGATTGTTTATACGATTATGAGTCTAAGTGCAAAGATGCAATGAGATGAAATGATAATGCAAATAATAATGATGATACAATATATGATGAATGAAATGCACGTAATTAAATGCAAACTAATGCAAATGATTTAAATGCAACTAAATGAAATGAATGATGATTTAAAATGATTCTAAGAAATGAATGCACCTATAATGATCAAATAAAAATTGTTTTTTTGTTTGTCCAAATATACTCAATCTTTATTTATGACCGTTGATCTGTTAATGAAATGATATGCTTATAATGCAACTGATCATGAATGCTTATAATGAAAATGGATAATGAGCTAATGAAATGATTTGACTAAAAATTGTACTGCCATTCTTCATATGCTATCTTGTAACAGTGCTTGATTTCATCATTGAGCTTTAAAATGTTGTAAGATAATACAAGCAACTTGACATAATGATTCAAGATGACCTAAGTATTTCTTACATGGATTTTGATATAGCAAGTTAATATAAGCGACTTGATGTAATGGATCAAGTTGACTTGAGTATTGCTTGCAGAATAGACAAGGATTATCTCCTTTCATGCATGACTTGGAACGTCCTCCTTGATCTTTTGCTGATCATATCCTGAGACAAGTTCATACCGTAGTAAGAGATAAACCACAGACAACAATCAAAGAAAATAATCATGCCCCATCATAGCTTCTCTAGTCATGGACATCCTTGAGTTGCATAGAGTACATAATTAGCAATAAAATCAAGATATAAACACTGAATCTTGTGTATCATTCACATGTTCTAATGGTCATTAACTGATATAATCATCTTGACAAATGATCTTTGATAATCCTTTATAGCTTGCTGATTGATTCTTTGTTTTCTGAGTTTCATGGTTTAGTTGTTGATGAAATGCCTTAATTTTTGTTGCTTTGTTGCTCGTTATCTGTTTCAAAACCCTAGGTGTTTTTGGTTTTTCTAAGTTTTTTGAATGTTTTTGGGATTTTCAAAGATTCAAAAGATCACCTTAGTAAATGGAATTAGGATTTTGCCCCCACTAGAAACAAAAATTTATTATGGATGTATGAATTGATCAAGATCCAAACCATGGCAAGATAAGTATGTCAAAAGGTTATAACTATTGGTAAGCTGCATATTTCTTGCTAAATGGTTCAGAGCAATGGATGCGAAAGATGGAATGGATAAGCTAGGATATGATGGAAGCAATAGATTGGATATGATGATGTGGATAGGTGTGCAAAGCGATCTCATAGATGGAGGAACTCACCTTTTAGATAGTGCCTGTTTACCAGGTTTTCACCATCTAAATTTATTGCATTTTTTCCATATTTTGATTTTTGTCTTTTCTGATTTTCACTGTTTTATGCTTTTTCTGATTTTTGAGAGATGAAACATGTCCTACCATCAATTGATAAAGATAAGACTACCCAGAACAAAATCCTGTACTCATACTGATCTATGTCATTGTTTTGATTTGTTCAATGATTGATAAGAATGTCTGGTTTCAAAGAGTGAGTACCCTGTGTAAGACCGATCTGTCTAGTTTCGAGTGTACCTACCCCTGTATAAGACACACTGATGTTGATAGATTTCAAGTGATGAATTGATTAACAAGACATGTGATCAGTTTGATTGCAGTTTTTGATAAGTGCAAAAGCTAAAAATCACTTTAATGATTATATTTAATGTGTTTGATGCACATGTATGATGAAATAAAAACTTGATTGATTGATTTGATTGATCGATTGATTGATGTTGTTGGATAGATTGATTTGATTGCTTGATTACATGATTGGCTTGATTGCTTGATAGATTGCTTGATTAGCTTGATTGCTCGATAGATTGCTTGATTACCTTGATTGCTTGATAGATTGTTTGATTAGCTTGATTGCTTGATGGATTGCTTGATTGATTGCTTGATTTGCTTGATTGCTTGATGGATTTCTTTATTAGCTTGATTTCTTGATGGATTGCTTGATTAGCTTGACTGATTGATAGATTGCTTGATTAGCTTGATTTCTTGATGGATTGCTTGATTAGCTTGACTGATTGATAGATTGCTTGATTAGCTTGATTTCTTAATGGATTGCTTGATTAGCTTGATTGATAGAGTAGCCCTGATTAGTTTGATTGATATAGTAGCTCTAAGAAACCAATTTAGTTTCTGATGTATGAGCTTAGCAGAGTTTTTGAGTAAAACTCAATGATTGATAAAAAACCATGATGAATAGGTTTTAAAATGTTTTGATAGCGTAAGTTGCTTCAATTTGATTTGATTGATTTGATAATTGATGATTGATTCAATTTGATTGCAGACTTTGATAGTTTTCCTATTGTTGATTTGATGGATGGGCCATGTGCTCATGCTTTGATTTTCAATTTTGTTCTTTTTTTTTTTAGTTTTTGGAAATTTTTTATTTTTTGAGCTTTTTGGATTAGAAGAAAGAAGTATTGGTTTCCCCAATGTATAGCAAGACAAGGAATGGATGAATTGTTGAGCTGAAGATAAATGGGTGAAAGATGGAGGTATCTTATGAGGAGACACGTCAAGAGATTTTTTTTGAAATCATGTTTTTTTCCTTAGTTTTGATCAAGATCAAGGATGTAAAAGGGGATATGGATAGGAGAAACAAGATCATAGATAGTGATACATGATGGAAAAAATGAATAGTTAGGATAGATGGTATAGATAAGCATGAAGCAAGATCGTAGATAGCACTGGATGAATTTAGATAGAGTAATGGATACTAGAGGAAGGATAATGGGAGATGTGGTATGAAGAATAGAGTGGATGGAATTTTGACCCCAAGTATAGATGTCTCCATTTGTAAAGAGGTGATATGTAAGATTGTCACAATTTTTAGCACCACCTGAATAAGTGTTCCTGAACTTTTCAAAGATAGAGACCCAACCCACACTTAGAACCTTCAAAAAATTCAACCAAACATATCTAGAAACTAGGAAGTAGACTCAATAGGGAAGAAGAATCCCAAACTGGATCAAGGTACTTAGTCTTTGATTACCCATGCGTGTGCAATTGGTTCATTCTGGCTCATATGATCATTGTAATCTTTAGAATCCAACATAGCTAGCTACATGAGTTACCTTGACTTCAAAAGCATCCTCGATAGAGCCTCGCTACAAGAAAGAATCCATAGCTCCAACGAGATTATCGATGTAATATTGCAAATACTGCTCCATTGCTAGCTAGGCATCCATAGCCCCAATGGAGTTACTCGCATTTTCCCATAGCCAAGCTTTTGATATTTTATTTTTTCTTTTCTTTTATTTTCTGGATATTTCTTTTCTTGATCATGCTTTGGATCTTTTGATATTGCCTTTTTCTTTTCTCATTTTGATTGCATTGGCTTGTAAGTAATGAAACTCACATGGGTCTGATAATTATAGTGGCCCTGAAGTAAGATTTTAGATTTTTCACTAGCCATGTCTTCGACTAAGAGATCACAATGATTTAGAGCAATTGATTAAGTGTGTGAGATGTAGTAATCAAAAGATGTTGGTACCAAGATATGATAAGTGGTTCTTTTCAGGATTGAGTGTGTATCCCAACCAAAAGATAATGTTAAAGAGGAATAACCTCAGATTCTGAAGTGTATCATGAATAGATATCTAGGAAATGGACTGAACATGAGATTCGAGCATGGGCAAGCATGTGATAAAATGACACAAATGCCTATTTCACAAATGATGTATTTATTCAAAGGATTGAATGAAAGGGATGGAAGGATAGGAAAGAATGTGTTGGATAATAGATAGAATGTTTGAAGATTTGTGCGAGGATAGATGGAAATGGAAATATATTCAAGATGAGTGTTGGTACACAACTTAAGAAGTAATCAAGATATGGAGGAAAATTGAATTTTGGGACATAAGAACCCAAAATAGATAAAGAAAATGATGGAATAATAGTTTTGAAAAGATGTTTAGATAGTTGTTTGAAAGAATTTCAAAGGTGTGTGCCTTTGTTGATCTTCCTTATGGATCATTTGAGGTGATGGAATAGTGGATGGAGGGAAGTAAGGACCCAATATGGATGGAATGGATGAAGAGTTTAAATTTGGAATGAAAGGACCTAAAATAGATTTGGAGGGTAAAGAGTTTGACTTTGGAATGAAAGGACCTAAAATGGATTTGGAGGATGAAGAGATTGAGTTTGGAATGAAAGGACCTAAAATGGATTTGGAGGATAAAGAAATTGAACTTGGAATGAAAGGACCTAAAATAGATTTGGAGGATGAAGAGTTTTCTTGATCTTGACTTGGAGTAGGATCATTTGAGTTTGTGTTTTCCACTTGATTTTGAATTAGATTAGTGAAGGAGACAGAAGGGATACCATGCTCTTTCTTAGGAGGTGGATGTTGAATGGGACTCTGCTCTTGAGATAAAAGGGGATGATTGTGGATGGAATACCAGAATTTTAGGGGATCATCATAAGATTCTTGATAGGTAGGATCTTGATAAAAAATGGGATTAGATTAGAGAGCCATGATATCTTGATCTATTTTTAGGCTAAGACTCATTTCCTTTGAATAAGCTTCTTCTTTTTCAAGCGACAAGGGATGATCACATGAGTGATCAAAGTTTCAGTTTAGATAGGTTGATGTTGTTGAATTGATGGATACTTCATTTCGAATACTCAAGCTCACTAAGTCGAATAGAGGGTTTGTTTGATAGGCCCCTATGACAAAGTATATCAAATGATATGGATAAAGTCTCTTGATATGGAAAATTGACTTGACTAACTTGAATACCTATCTAGGTATTGTTGTCGTTGAGATAGTTGGATGATATACTCTTGATCACTTGGTTTAATCTGGTGTTTCAAATGTTGGAAAGTTTTTGTATTACCCTTTGACCAATTTTTTCAACAATTTGTTGGATTTTTGCTCACTTATAGATGATAATCTTCTTCAATTTTTGACCATTTGGAACATGTTACAGACATAGAAGACACAATGTTTAATAAACAAAATGCACAAGCAAGTACAAATCTTATGGCAAGCTGAGACAATAGTTGTTGAATCTCACATGGGGTTTCCCCCGAGGCTATGCTATTTAAAGCAAATATTTAAATGCTTGACCCCACTAGCTCCACCCTCGGCACTCACTTCTTCGGGGAAGCCAAGCACCAGTTTCCATGAAAACTCCCCATGGCAAACTTTATATCTCTACTAAGAACCATATGTGTGTGAGCCACTTCAGAGGTCCGACCTCCTGCGCCAACAACTAGAAGGATTTTGGCAACTAGTACAAGTGGTTTTTAGTAAAGGCTTCCAGTCATGTGGCCATACATGCGGCACTTTCAGCTCTGTAAATACAGAAGGTTCCCAGCCTATAGAGGTTGCTCTCCATAGGGTTTATGGGGAAACATAGTGTCGGTATTAACTTATCAGCACATGTTATTTGGGACTTTCGTCACAAACATGATTTATTTATAGTGGATTGGAAGGACTCGGTATTAGCCCATTTCCACTTTAGGCCATTCCCCTCTCACTGACCCCCTCAAGGCAGCTTGAGAAGGGAGACCCTCTAAAGGATTTAATTGCTTGAAAGTAAAGAAAGCGTAAAAGAGTGGGTTTGGCTTTTTGGTCACCCAATTAAGGGGAGAGCATATACCTACCACTTAAGACAAAGCAATCAAAGTTCTTTTTAACCTTTTCAAAGCAATTGTTGGCTAAGTCCTATTTGGAGATGTTGCTCCAACAAGCGTGGTGTTTATTTTAGCCCCACATAGCAAATGATTCTCTAAACTAAGAATTGAAAATCATTGCAAAAAGTAACTTGCTTTGTAAGAATGGACAAGTTGATTGCTCTTTTTAACTTGCAAAAATAAGATTGATTGTGCTTTTTACCTTTGCAAGAAAATAAAAGATTGTTGTTCTTTTTAGAGCCCAAAATTTGAGGTGTGAATCCCAACTTTGCAAGAAAGTAAATGTTTGATTTGTTGTTCTTTTCACCTTGCAAATGTGATTATTTTTAGAGCCCAAAAACAAGTGAGGTACTTTTTAGAACACCAAATTGAAAAATGAAGTTCTTTTTACCCAAAAGGCAATATGAGTTCTTTTTAACCAACTTTGAAAAAGCTAGAAAAGAAATCACTAAATCCTAAGTTAACTCATCCAAATCTGCAACAAATTGTTAGAAACCTACAATAAAAAAAGAAGTTAGTGAAAATCCAAAACCTTAGGTGGGCTTCCACAAGCCTAATTTCAAATCATGGTTACAAATTTTTCACTCCTGATTCTGAAATGCCCTAAAATTTGACTAAGTCTGAAACTTGGAGGATCTTCCAAAAACTAGATTTTGCATTATAACTCCTAGAATTCTGAAACCCCTCTCAAACATCCTGACAATATATATGGAATATAACTTAAAGTATAACTTAAAAAAGCCTAATTTCAAGATTTGATTAAAAAAATTTGCACACTGTTTCAAATGTGCTAAACTATTTGTCAAATGCACTAAACTACGTCACAAAAGCGCTAACCTGCATCACAAAAGAGCTAACCTGTGATGCAAATGCACAGATTTTTAGACAAAAGAGCTAACCTACATGACATATGTGCTAACCTATGATGCAAAAGCGCTAACCTATGATGCAAATGCACAGATTTTCAAACAAAAGCACTAACCTACATGACATACGTGCTAACCTATCGAACAAAAGCGCTATCAGAATTCACACATGCGTGAATCTGCATTACAAATATGTTAATTTTACTTTTTCAAGATTTTAAAAGTATATGCGAGGTCTATGAGCCCAACGGTGGGCGCCAAAATGTGTGAGCTTGAATTTCATCCTTACAATATTACCTGTAATAAGTTAGTTTCACAAAATACAATGGAAATGTATACAGGAAATCCAAAATCCACCAATGAAACTACATGAAATACATATTAAAATAAAACATTATTTTACCTTCATGATTTATGTCTCATTGTGTCCTAACTCCACTGCTCCTGGTTGCAGATGGTGTACTCTCAGACAATGCACTGTTGGCTTCCAAGATGGCGTATGAAGAATGGACTGATAAATTGTAGTTAACTGATAGTATGATATGCAAAGCTACATGATTATGCTAAAATGCTATATGATAATTGCTATTGCTATTGCTATTTGCTTCAAAAACTCACGGATGCATATGATTAGCTTGGAAATGCACTTGAAGTCTCTTGAAGTCTAACTCTCTCTCAACTAAGGCTCTTGATTTTATAGACTTTGAGAGGATAAGATGATGTGGCTCAGATCAATGGTCATGATTAGATCTATAGTTTTGGATGGCTGTGAGCAAAGGTGAAGGTTGAGAGAAAGGGGGAAGGAGAAGACAAGTGTCACTCATCTCACCTTGACTAGGTTGCTGACTGAGAGAATCTAGGGATGGTTGGAGGAAATTTAGGCATGAGAGGACATGTGGACTCAAGTCCTTCCTAAGATGTAGGAGGTGTTGGAGAGAATATAGGAAATGGTTATGAAATATGTGTACGTACATAATTTTCATTAAATTTTGGTAGTTGAAGATAAATGATAAATTAATATTAAGAAATATTAATTTCCTTAGCCGCATGTTTGATGAGTTGGCAAAGGGAAGATGAAGTGGAGATGGAGGGATGAGTTGGAAAAGGGATTAAATAATTTAGGAATTATTTAATATTTGAGACTATAGGATAGGAGAATAACTATTAAATATTAAATATTTAATTGTTTGGAGGAGATAATTAAATATTAGATATTTAATTAAATTAGAGGAATAAGATAAATGAATTAATTAATAAAATATTAATTAATAGAAAGACACGAAATGAATGAAATAAATTAATCTTTTCAAATTAACTATTTAATAGACGAATAATTATTAAATAAATATAAAATATTTATTTAATTGCTCATAGCCAATTTTTAGGTGTATACACGTGGTACCCTCCTTGCTAGTCATTCATTCCTTGTTGCTTGAGAAGTCACTATCTGCGCAGTAGACCTGCAAGGAAGGGAGACAAAGTGACAAAAACATAGATTAGTCCTCTTCTTCTTTTTCTAAGACTTGTTGGAGGATAACACATTACTTGATGTACCACCCCTCCATCTTGTCAATTGGCCATTCAAAATTTTTTACCCCTTCCAACCTATTCATAGTTGTCCTAGTCACCTGTGCTCGTACCCCTACTGATTCCGCAACAAACTTGTGGTACAACCCCTCAACATCCATGATTCTATCCAAAACTCTACTATATGAGGCCTCCAACTCCGGGTCTGATTCCAAGGCTTCTAGAATCCCTGAAATAGCCTTTTCAAATTCTGCATGCTAGGAGACCAAGTCTTTAATGTGTTGCATGGGTGTCAAAATTGAAGGGATATCCCATCGCTACAATCCTTTGAATGATTCAAATCTATCATTCATTGCTTGCTTCTCTTTCTCAATGATAGGGAGATCTTTTATTAATGTATTATAATTCTTCCATGTGACTTCTATCTCTTTAGCTTCACTCCCTTTCCTTTGTGAAGAAACCAGGAGAACCTCCTTTAGCTCCTTCCCTTTAAGAATCCAAGTAGCTTTAGTGGGCAAAAAGAATGGAATCTAAATCAATGTCAACTTTTGCTAGGGAGGAATAACTGGCATGGAGCTCCTCTAATCTATCCATGACTCTGCTAGATACCTTCAAAACTGTATCTTCCCTGATTTTAAAATATGTCTCGGAGGCTTCTTCCTTAGCCTCCTGAAATTCTCTGGTATCCCTTTCCAATTCCTCAGGCCTTATTCCCCCTGGGGTCCCTGCCTTTGCTTTATTCAATTTTTCCTTTAGTTTACAATTCTCAACGAATAAAAAATTATAATCATGATACTGCCTGGCCAAACTATCACTCAAAGCATTATGTTCTTCTTCTAAGTCCTCAACTACCAACTAAGCAAATTGTGTTGCATGGGAAGTCAGAGAAACAACCTCTCCTGCTGTGGTGTCATTAGATGTCATTAGGATTTCTTCTCCCCACTGCTTCTCTAGCTCAAAAGGAACAATTGGCCTATTTACACTTGATCCCCTGGCCCAAACAGAAAAGGATTTGATATTCACATTAACTCCAGACCCATAGTTTTCATATTCTTTCACATACCTTGGGTCATTTTGCCTAACAACTTGGTCTAGCAAAAATAGTTTCACGCGATCCCATCCAGGAGCTAGAATCATGCTACTATTGGCCACCATTTCTCAAGCTTCCTTGAGGGTGCATTGAATTTTATTGGGGTCAATATTTACTTCTTCCCCTAGAGCTGCATTTCTTAGTTTTTCTTTAAGACAAAAAGACTTAACTACAAGGAATTCACAAAATTATCATCTGACATGAATTCCCTTGTAGCAACCACCCTTTCATCATCCACTTCCTTGACTGGAATAACACTTGGAACCAGAGCTTTTTCATTTTCATCCAATTGCTCGCAAGTGCCTCTTCATGGAAAAAATCCTTGGAGGGGAAGGAGGGGGCAGATTTGGATAATTGGTCTCAGGGATATCAACAAAATCTGAGATCCTAGTTTTACCTTTCTCCACCCTTCTGATCTCTCCCACCACCGATCCGTTACCTTTGGCACTTGACCTTGAAGCCTTTGGTTTCCCCTCTAGCTTATGTCCCTATTTTCCCACCACTAGCCCTTTACCCTTAGTTTTTGTCTTTGAAGACTCAGGCTACACCTCTTCCCTGATGACCACCCCATTCTTGGAAAATATGGGGATGTTTGCAATAGGAAGCTCTTCAAATTTATGTCCTTTTTCTTTGCTCTCTCTCCTTTTTATTTCATCTTCAATGATCTTATCTATAGTTCAGAGAAGGATAATCATCCTTGCAATATCAAATTGGAACTCTATTCTGAGTAGCCCTGTGTAGTTCTTGTGTGTGTGAAAAAGTGGTCTGTAGCTACAAGCACAACACTTCAATTAAGTCATTATATGTATGGTTAGTAATCAATAATCAATAAGTAATAAACCATAACAAAGCGACTAATTTCCTTCTAAAAGTTGTGAGTATAAGATTGCTCTCAGATTTTTATAAGCAATACTAGTGACTAGACTACACCAAGATGAAGGATTTAATCTATATGATATTAACTATATGGATGCAAAATGGATGAATAATTCAAGCAAAAAATGGATTCAAGCTATATGGATGAGTACAACTAAATATGGATGTAAATAATCTAAAAAACACAATGATCTTCAATGACTCTAGAGTGAAATTAGTGTGATAATAATCTCCAAGCGTGTTCTCAAAAATCTTTAGGGTGAATTGAAATGAGAGCTGAAGACTGTATTTATAGAGAATTACAAGAGAAAAGCCTCAATTTAGGATTAATTGAAAATAATTGAGAAATCAGGTTCAGTTAACCTTGAGATAGATTCCAATTATAGTTTAATTGAAATGCATTCAAATAAGAAGTTCAACTTGCATTAGAAATAAGGTTTAATTAATTCCATGCATTTGTGATAAAAATAGATAATTCCATGCATATATTTGATTTATTCAAGAAAAAGGTCTTTTTAATACAACTAAACTTCTTTTTTCTGAAAAGCTTTGAGTTTAAATTTTAGAGAATAATTAAATAATTCAATTTAATTGCTTTTTTGATTTCAAGTTCTAAATTTAGAAAAAGAAATAATATCTCAAGTTTGATTTCTCTCTCAATTCAATTCTTTTTGTTTAATTTCAATTCAACTCTTGCTTTGTGATTAATTCCTCTTTTGTAATAAATTAATTCATTTTGCATGATTAAATAGAAAATTTATTAATTAATTAAATATACAAGAATATTTAATAAATTAAAATAGGATAATTGATCAAAATGATATTCTTGGAAATGATTCAATTAATTAAATTAATATTTAATTAATATTGAGTAATTGATTTGCCATGTGATATTTGATGATTAAAGAATTAATAATATGCTCAGGGTTGATTTAATTGCCTTTGGTTAGGACCTTGGTGATATTGTCGAGATTAGGGGCCCATGGTTTAGATGACCATTTTTAGGGTATTACATTTACCCCTCTTTGAATTAATGTGTGAGCAATGTGTTGGTTCAAAGAATGTGTGATGTCTAGGAGATACCAGTTCTGAACTTGATTGATCATGAACTAGATGAAGAGCGAGGTGTTTAGCTTATTTAGAAGCGACGAAGCTGAATGAAGTTTGATTAAAGCGATACCATTCTCGAACTTGATTGAACTTAAGAATGATAGAAAATAAAAGATACCAAACTTGAACTTGATTGATCAAGAAGCGGATCTTACTGATCTAGAACTTGATTGATCTAGACATAGCGAGTGATGATAAAAATTGATCTTGAACTTGATTGATCAAGATACGATGAGTGAAGATAAACTGTCCAGCTTGATCCAAAGCGACGAATACTGAAGACCTAATTAGATTGAGTGTGATCAAAGATACTCTTTAAACCCTTGATTGAGTTTAAACAAATAATCAGCTTGATGAAAAGTGATGAAACTGATTAACGTTAAGAGACTAATTCAGATGAAGACAAATATCAGCTTGATTTGAAGCGATGAAACTGATATGCCCCTAGTGATTGATTTGATTTAGATGGTCGAGAGATCTCAACCTGATATGAAGCGATGAAGCTGAGATGCCCCTTAGCAATAATGATTGATTGATTTTCTTTAGTTAAAAAGATTTTGCTCGACTTTTGATAAAGATTTGTAAATTTTCTCGACATGTGAAGATGTGAGGTCATAAGGTCACGAGTATACCCCCTTGGGAGGGAAATCAAAAGATAGCGAGCGTACATAATTATAGGCAATTGTGTGGCGAAAATAAGCTATTTAAGCACGAATTTATTTTGAGGAATTTTTTGAAGATTCAGCGTTGATTGATGAGAAATTGAGTGCAATTTGAAGAAAGAATGAGCTTTTGATGAAAAGTACTAAGTGGTCAACATCATGAAATTTTGATTAGAAAATTAACGTCAGATTTCGATTTCGATCCTAAAAATGGACTCAGGACAACCGATTTATGAGCTCTTGATTTGATTTCATCGTACTTGTGTTGATTGATTATGAGATGTCTTTTATATGATTTATTCTATATGTATGCATTTCTTTTCAGTATGTAATGCAAATGATGATGAATGTCTATTTTTGTTTCTTTTCATATGCAAATAAATGAATGAGTATGAGTAATCAGTAATGCAATGTTTTCATTTTTTTATGCAATAAGATGAATGCAGATGAGTGAATAATGAAATGTATGAATCAATATTAAATGTTTATGTATGCAGCTAAACATCTCAAAACATAAATACTTGATCAAAGAAATGATGATAAATAGACCACTTAGCGTAAGAAATGATGATACTTTTAGCTCTCATTAAGAAGATAAAGAGATTATTACCATACCAAAATCACTCTAAATTCACAAAAATGCAGAATAATATGCAAAATGATATGAGAAATGCAACCTAAACCTAGTCACTGGATTTAAAATGCTTAAGATTCATCACCGAGCATAACAAACACAACAAGCAGGTTAGAGTTCCTTTCTTTTTCAATGTGCAATATGTATTATCTTGTCTGCAATGACCCTTTTTTCGTTCATATCCTTGGACAGATTTTGTAGGGACTCGAATTGCATCATAAAGAAATTCCCTCAAAACAAAGAAAGAAATGATATAGACCTCCCTGTAGCATACAAATAAGCGGAGTCGAGGTATGTGAGGCGATTTCACCTTGTTGTGAAGGTTCTTACCATAGACACACAACTAATTTAGATGTTTCTAGATTATTGGGATCATTCCTACAAGCAGAAAACAAAGATAATGTTATGCCCCCAATCCTTGCTCCTCTTAGTCACAATAGACTTCCTCGCGTTACTCAAAGGGATAATAATCAAAAACCAATATAAAAGACAACACACAAAGAAAATTTTCATTCATAGCTCAAATTGTTTAGTGATTGTTTTCCGTTATGTTGTTTTGCTTGTTTACTCAGTGATAAAAACACTTTGGTAGTTAGGAGACAGGTGACTGACTCAGAGTGGATGACCATGATTCACTGACGGAAAGATGACTTGGTTGACATTGCTTAGGATATGTAATGTGTGCTATCAATTAACCTAAGACTAGGACATTGATCAGTTTCAAGTCATGAGGGTTCCAATGAACCAAGATGTCACAAAAGTGACTGAAATATATGTACAAGCGAAAGAAAAGATGCAGGAAAGCGGGAAATGCCAACATTGCATTGATAGATGGAGTGCATGAGTACAAGAGGCGCTTGTTTGCCAGGTATTCACTTGCTTGGCAGAGATTCATTTCTTTTTTTTTTTTTTACCAAGGTGCTTGTTTACTAGGTTTTCACCAGGACATTTTCTCTCTTTATATATATATATATATATATATTTGTATTTTATGATTTTTTTGATTTTTTTGATTTTTTTCTTTTTAGGACTTTTTCTGATTTTTAGGATTTCTTTAGGACTTTTTCCAGCTATACATGTTGATAGCACAAAGAACACTAAGTGAAGAATTTCTTCAAGTGGATGGTGTTAATCGGTTCACGGAGCTGTTCTCCTTCCAAGTTTGAGAGTTGATAGGCACTAGATCCAAATACTATAGTAACGATGTAGGGACCCAGCCAGTTGGGTTCAAACTTCCCTTTATTATCTCGAAACTATTGATTTTTTGGATTTTCTCTCAGAACTAGGTTACCAACCTGAAATTCTCTTTGTCTAACTTTCTTGTTATATCCTCTAGACATTCTCTTCTGATATACTCTGAGATGATCAAATGCCACTTGCCAATGCTCATCCAGCAATTCGAGTTCTTGCAATCTAGATATTCTATGATCTTCATCAGTAACAAGACCTTGCAAAGAAACTCTTAGAGATGGTATTTCTACTTCAATAGGTAATACTTCTTCGAACCCATATGCCAAAGAGAAAGGTGTAGCCCTAGTAGGTGTTCTGATACTTGTTCTGTAAGCCCATAGTGCATGATTGAGCTGTAGATGCCAATCCTTCCTAGATTTGTTCACTGTTCTGTGCAAGATAGTCAATAGGTTTTTGTTAGATGCCTCATCTTGTCCATTACCTTGAGGGTAATATACAGATGACCAGTGTTGTTTTATTTTGAATTTCTCACAAAGCTCGTCTAGATCTTTATTCTTAAACTATCCTCCATTATCAGTCACAATGGACGAAGGTATCCCATACCTGCAAATGATATAGTTTACAATGCGACTTGTTTACTGGTTGCTTTGATGAGCAGAACCACCTCTACCCACTTGGTGAAATATTTCGTGGCCGTTATGATGAATTTATGTCCATTGGATGATGCAGGATATATCTGACCAATGAGATCAAAGGCCCATTGTTGAAAAGGCCAATGTGTAATGAATGGTATGAGATCCCTTGCCGAGGCATGTATGAGATTTCCATGAAGCTGACATTTCTCACAAGTCTTAGCAAATTTGATGGCATCTTTTTCCATGTTTGGCCAGTAGTAGCCAGCCTGTAGTAGTTTTTGAACTAAAGTAAGACCATTTGAATGAGATCCATAAATACCTTCATGGACTTTTGATAATGCACGTTTAGATTCTTCAGTTTCTAGACATCTAAGCAATGTACCATCCAAACCTCGTCTAAATAAATCGTTAGCTATGATAACATACCATGAAGTGTTTCAAGTTAGGTTTCTTTTCTCATTATGAGCAAGGTTTTTGGGGATAATTTGGTCGCATAGATAGGAGTAGATGTGGCTGTATCGGGATGAGTCATGTCCAATAATAGAACAAACTATTTGGGTCTCAGGGGAATCAGAGGCCAGGTAATGTAACTCTTCCACCAAGAATTCAAAGAGAAAATTGGACTCTTGTAACTAAGGTATAGATGCCAAGGTGGCCATAGCATCGATTACTCTATTTGCGGATCTAGGAATCTGTTGGAATGATACAAAAGAAAAGTAGTTCTTAAGATCATCAACCATTCTCTTATAAGGCATTAATTTCTCATCTCAAGTCTGATATGTATTGTTGATTTGATTAACTACCAGCTGAGAATCTCCATATATATATAATTCAACAACCTTCCATTCAATGACTAGCTTCATTCCATTTACCAAAGCTTCATATTCTGCAATGTTGTTTGTGCAGGGGAATAGAATCTTATAAGACTTTGGGATTGAATACTTCTAAGGAGTAATAAACAATATTCCAGCACCACAACCATTTTGGGTAAAGGACCCGTCAAAGAACATCTTCCAGGGTTGTCAAGTAAGGTGCATTATTGATTCATATGGAAAATCTATATGTAGAGTTTGAGTGTCCTCAAGTGGAGCTTCAGCAGGTTGATCAACAATTACCTGTCCTTTTATGGCTTTGCATTCCACATATTCAATGTCAAACTCTGTAAGGATCATGACCCATTTCGCCAATCTTCCTGTAAGTGTTTCTTTATTGAGAAGATATTTGAGTGGATCAATTTTGGCCACTAGCTTGACTGAATGTGCTTGCATGTAGTGTCTCAATTTTTGTGATGCAAAGACTAATGCCAAGCATGATTTTTCTATTATAGTGTAGTTCATTTAATAAGACACCAATGTCCTACTAATGTAATAAATAGCTCATTCCTTTTTGTTGTCATCCTGTTGTGCCAGAAGTGCTCCCAATGATGAATCGGTTGATGATATGTATAAGATCAATGCTTTACCCTGAATAGGCAGCATCAATATCAGTGGATTCGATAGGTACTCTTTGATTTGCTAAAGATGTTGTTCACGCTGCTGATCCTAGTTGTATATTACTCCTTTTCTCAATACCTTTGTGCAAGGTTGAGCTTTGTCTACTAGCTGAGAAATGAATCTTCTAATGGATTGGAGACGTCCCTGTAGGCTTCTCATTTGACTGATGTTCTTCGGAGGTGACATTCCCATTATGGCTTGGACCTTCTTAGGATCAACCTCGATTCCCTTCTTTGAAATGATGTAGCCAAGTAGTTTACTAGATGTCACTCTGAATGCACACTTCTTTGGATTTAATCGGAGTTTAAACTTTTCCATTTTGTCTAGTATAGGACCTAACTCTTGAATATGTGTTAATCTCTTCATAGTCTTCACTAAGGTTTCATCAACATAATCTTCCATATTCTTATGCATCATATCATGAAAATGGTAGTAACTGCTCTTTGATAGGTTCCTGCATTCTTTAGCCCAAATGGCATGATGTTCCAGCAAAAGGGTCCCCATGCATAGGTGAATACTGTCTTTTATTGATCTCCAGGAGCTATTTTGATTTGGTTGTAGCCAGAGAATCTGTCCATTAGTGAGTACATCTCATATCTGACAGTCATGTCAACTATCATGTGAATGTTTGGTAATGGAAAGTCATCCTTTGGACACGCTTTGTTAAGATCTTTGAAGTCTATGCAAACTCTGATAGATTTGTCTGCCTTCAACACAAGTACTATGTTTGAAATCCATTCGGCATAATCTATAGCTCTGATGAATCCAGCTTTGAGTAGTTTTTCTAGTTTAGCCTTGACTAATAGTGCTACATGTGGGTGCATCTTACAAATTTTTTTCTTAACTGGTTTTACTCCTAGTGTGATTGAAAGATGGTGCATGATAAGATCAAGATCCAAGCCTGGCATATCAGAGTATGTCCATGCAAATTTTATTTTCTTTTTTGAGAATAGCCGAGTGAAATCCTTCAATTCTTCTATTGATAGTGATTGAGCTACATGAATGATGTGTGGTGTCTCTTGACTCTCAATGTTAACTGACTGAGTTGGCTCAATCAATATGGAGAACCTTTCCTAGAAATGACTTGGTAGTATATCAAGTATCTCACCTTCACACGCCTCAGAGAGGTTTTCACCTTTACATACGTCCTTTATTTTCTCTTTTTTAGATTCTGATACCACCACAATGTGGTTTTCGCCATTAGATCTTTTATTTTTTATTTTTCTTGTTTTTGCGACTAAGATACTTGATATCCGCTTCAATCATATTTTCACTATGTTTACTGGTGGAAGAGTCCATAGGTTCGACTACATTGAGATAATAGGCTAACGTATAGTCATTGGCAAAAATAGGTATATTCATGGGTTGGTTTTGTAAAGTATAGTCAACTAGTTCTGGATGTAGTAAGGATAAATGTTGGACAGGTTCGAGAGCATTCATAGTATTGTTATCATAGTGGTGGATCAAAAAGTCAAGTTCTAGAAGAATACCTTGTGTAAATGTCTCGAGACCAAGAAGAGTCAGATCATGATTATTAAAGTTCATGTTAATATTTAGTTGATCTAATCCAATAGACATACTTGTAACATTGTTCACTACGCTAGACTGGATGTCATATCGTGGTTTGACAGTGATAAGATCAGTAGACAAATTTTCATTATTTGTATTAGATGATTTTGAATTTGAGGCTGAGTAGATATTATCCCAAATAAGACTGTCATCAGAGTCATCATAGTCATCGGATGAAGTTTCCAAGTCTTCTTCAAGTGATTAAGTGTATGTGTGGTATCAACACCAACATCTTTAATACTACAAGTTCCTTCATGTTGTGGTTCATTTGTCATTTGTATCTGACACACCTATTGACATGATCTTGATGTTTTTGTGATTTGTTGTCATCTACTCCATTCAACTTCTTTTGGACTAATAACTGGTTCTTGTTCTATCGTTTCCAACTCTTCTTGTGTAGTGCTATACCTACTTTGTTCTATTTTAGCATAGGGGTACATAGATGAGAAGCTTTCTGGTATTCTTCCTTCTTTTAGTCCTTGTTCATAATTTGCTTGTCTCTTTTGTCTAATTTCCTATATTTCTTTCTCTAGTTTTATGCACATCAGCTCTTGAGTATCATCTATGACACCGCTAGACTCTTCTAGAGTTTCTATAGTGGATGTGTCTGAGAGGTGGTCAGGACCCCATTCATACTCGTTTGAGTCAGTCTCTGAATCATCTACTTGTTGCCTGCTAGTATATGTGACTGGAACTTTTAGTGGTGCAAACAATTATCTGATTCTTAGTACTTCATCTCTTATATCTTCTGGGACCTCAACTTCTTGTATTATTGTAGCTGACACCATCGAAGCTTGAGCACTGACTATTTCTTCTTTCTTGAATGTTGATTCCTCTTTCTCTTTTCTACACTCTGCTTTTGTTTGTTGAGTGTCTACTTCCTGTGATGTTGAAGACGATATCCTTTTCTACCACTTAGACTTAGAAACATGTTTTTGGTTTGATGTCTTTTTCGGGTTGTATCCCAGTCCAACCTTATCATTTGTGGATTTTGTTTGCAGCTGAATTGGTTCAGTAATACCTTCCTTTTGTTTTCCCAGAGGACCAGTACTTGGATATCCCATGCATTGAATCATTTTGTAGCCAGGACCATATTGGTTTGAGGAAATCTCACAATGTTGTATCTCCTCGTTTTGACTATCTTCCTTAAAGAGCCAGTTAAGAACAACATCCTCTTCTATTTCATCCACCAGGGAGGTAGAGGACTGTACAAAGAGACCATCATACATGGTATTCGGAGCTAAAGTTTGTGTTCTCCTAGCCTCTGATGGCTAGCCCAACTATTTTGGTGATGGAGGCAGAAAAACTAATGAAAGTACAGATTCTATCTTATAGCCATACATGCCAGTATTTGTAATCTTCAATGCCTTTTCTAAGTCTTTCATCAATGCTTCTGGATCTTCATTTGGAGAGGCTGCCCTATTACGAGGCACAAAAGTATCTGCACCTTTTGTCAATGCATTACAGACGACATTTGTATCAGCAGGAATACTGACTTCAGCTCCATTATAGGGGAATTTTAATCATTGATGGTATGTTGATGGTACTGCCTTCATTGCATGAATCCACAACCTGCCTAGTAAGATATTGTATGACAAAGGAATCTCAAGTAACTGGAAAAGGACATCTCTTTCTACATGTCCCACTCTGATTGGTAATAACACTAGACCTTTAGAAGTCTTTTCTTCTTCATCATAGGCTTTTATTGTTATTTTCTTGTCGGGATCAATGACATTTTTCAGAGAACCCTAGTTGTGTAAGAAGACTGTAAGTATAGATATTCAAGCCCGCGCCTCCATCTATCAAAACACGTTTGACTCTGTGTTTATGGATCATGGCTTCAATATGAAATGGCTAGTTATGTGGATGATTTAGTGAGTTGTTATCTTCTTTGGAGAAGTTCAGATAGTGAGGTGAAGTCAGATGACCCACCATAGACTGAAACAAATCAATGTCTAAATCTTTTGGAACGTTAGTGGTGAGCAAGGCATTGTCTAGGATCTCTTTGTGAGCAGACGATAGTTTTAGCAATTCAAAGATTGAGATTTGAGCATTTGTACTTTTTAATTGTTCAACAATGCTATATCCAGAAGATGATGATGAAGTTAACCTTTTAAATTTGTCCAAGGTTGATTCTCTATGTTTGTTTGACAAGGCTAGCTGGTTTGATGTTGCTTGAGCTGGATTAGAAGAACTAGCTCCTTGGAGGGTGACTTTCTTTTGAGATCGGGTCAGAGCTCTTGCATATCGTGATTCATTTGGTTTATCTTGGACTATAATCACATTGCAATATTCTGAGTGGGAAGGCTCAATCATGTTGATAACGTTGTCCTGACTAGTATAAGTATAATTTACCTTGGCACCTCCTTTGGTCTTTGAAGAATCACCTTGTTCATAAACAGGCAAAGGGTCCTTAAATGCTTTATGATCAGCATTGGTCGGGTGATTCCCAACAATAACTTTATCGGCATCTATGAGATCTTGAATCTCATGTTTTAGCTTCATGCAATTGTTTATGTTATGACCTTTATCCCAATGGAAGTCACAGTATTCATTTTCTCTCCACCATCTTGGTTTGACTTCTGGATCATATGGTTTGGAGTTATCTGGTAGCATTATCAAGTTGTTTTCCAATAGAGTTTTGAAATTGGATTCATATGATTCTTCGAGAGGAGTAAAATCACGCTTAGGTTTAGAGAGCCAAGGCTTTTCTTTGAACCATTCTTTTGTTTTCTTTGGCGGATTTTCTGCTGCAGCCTCAACAGCTTTAAGTGCTTTTGTACCACTAGCCAAATTGAATATTGTAGGCTTTGAGTTGGTTTTAACAGTGTCTACTACTCCATCGTTAACAATATTCTTGTTGTTGTCTTTTCCAAATTTCCAATACTTGTTCTTCTGTTTAGAGCTAGATCCTGGTTGTGTTTCTTTCCAAGGTGTGATATCCCCCTTCTTTATGAGCACATCTTCCATTCGAATGGCATTATCTACCATTTTGTTAAATGATGGGTGTACTTGCATTTGTATGCTATATTTCAGTTCGGGGACCAAGTTATTGACAAATATATCCATTTTCTCAGAGTCTGGGATAGGTCGTGGATACTTACAGAACATCTTTCTCCAGCATTGGAGGAAAGTAAGAAGAGGTTCCCCTATTTTCTATTTAGTATTGCAAAGATCGATCATAGTCATAGGGTGTCGAATGTTATATGAGTATTGTTGCAAAAATAGTTGGATTAGTTCTTCAAATGTTTTTATTCCTTTGGGTAGACTTGAGAACCATTTCATTGCTTGACCCCCTAAACTCCTTGGGAAAAGGCGCATGAGGTATGTTTGATCGTACATGAAATCCATACAGATAGCACAAAACTCTCTGACATGATCTTTAGGATCTGAGGTACCATCATATTTGTCAAATTTTGGGATCTCAACTTGTGAAGGAAATAGAGGCATGTATAGATTCCTGTCAAATGGAAAGGGACATATTGTTTCCAGAGAATACTATTTTGGGGACTTATCTTTATTCTTCAGTTCTGTGACCTCCATTCGTAAGGCTTGTAATTGTTTGTGTACCATGAGTATAGGTGATTCTTCCTTTTTAGTAATGAGTGTCTGAACATCATATCCAGTAGGAAGTTTGGCACCTTGTTTTGCTAGTTCTAAGAAATAGTCTTCCTTCTCTCGAGTCATGATAGCTTTCATCATTTTTCTAAAGTCTTTGTCCTTTTGACAGTCACAAATTTCTTTTTTTGGAGGTTCAGTGTCTTTGTCAGTCTCACTTGATGAGGAATCATTATCATTTTCGGGAATGTTATTATCGTCCTTGTTTCCATCATTGTGTTCCATCTCATACATAGTGGGAGATTTAGGATCATCAAAAATTGGTCCACCTGATGATGATGGTATGTCAGTGAGTGGATCCTTCATGTAGAATGGATTATCTTGATATTTGAAGGGTTGTTCTTTGCCTTTGGCTTCTTTCTTACGAGAACTCCTGGTTTGTGTAGGCATTTTTATGGATTAGTGTGACCTAAAGTTGTTTGTGATGCATAGGTCGAGATCAATTTAAGAGCTAGTTGTTCTGTTAAAGTATTGTTTGAGAGAAACAACTGAGATTCAGTCTAGTTTCAGGAAAGATCTATCCTATATAAGATGTCTATCTAAGTTGATTCTAAGAGTAGTGTAAGATTTGGTCTGGTTTCAGGAACGATCTATCCTGTGTAAGACATTATCTAAGTGACTTAAATTTGATAGGTATTTGATTGAACTAGCTGAAAGATGATTGACCAAATCATGCAATGCAAATGACAGAGGTACACTATCTTGATCTGTTTATGCTTAGGATGATGATAACCAGGATTATGTTCGTTGTAGACTATTTTTAGGCAAGTTTGACTGTTCTGTTCTAACAAAACTAAAGACTCATACGACAGGGTTTTTTGAGCTGGATGACAATTTGGCAGCTACAGGATGACAATAATTTTGTTTCATACAAGTTGCTGCCTCATACCATACGATAGAGGGGTATATGCAGGATGACAAAAGACTTAGGGCAATTCTGTTTCGTACAACATAGGGCACAGAGCCAGATGACAAATGAAAATGACTCATACGATAGAGGATCTAACACGGGATGACAAATTACAAAACTCGTACGACACAGGATGTAATGTAGGATGAGAAATCACAAGACTCATATGACATAAGATGTGATGCAGGATGACAATTTGGCAGATTCGTACGACTGTTCACAGAGCAAAGACTAAAAATTCTGATTTTTCTCGATTGCTGAGTATGACAACTGAGTATGACCAATTCTGAGATGCACTGATTTTGGACCAGGATAGACTAGTTTTGAACATAATTTCGACTTTAGGATGGAGAAGTTCTAACATAGACAAAGTTTCGACTTAGGATGGACTAGTTCTGACATGAACAAAGTTTCGACTTAAGATGGACAAGTTCTAACACAGATAGAGTTTTGGCTTAAAATGGACAAGTTCTGACATGGACAAAGTTTCTAATCACTGAGTTGGTTTCTTGTCTTCTCCAATTTTGGTATTTTAGTTTTTTCTTTCAAGGATGCAAACATAGAAAAAAAATAGTATGTATAGTAACTCCAATCACAACATGCAAACCCTAAGAAATTTGGCGAGGAAAGAAAACCTTTGCTTGTAGACTCAGGTACACACCCAATAGCTAATCAGAATACGGCTGCTGAGTCTCATGCAATATATTCTCAATGCCATATTATTCGACTCCAAATGCTAATGGGGGCACAAAATGACAAGTATCTTTGGTGAGTTACTATCTCTCTTGCACAAAGATTATCCCCCCTTTCGGAGGTGAACCGAGTAACTTCTAATTTTAATTGGAACTAGTAAGGGATCTGTTTGGCATGTCGAGGTATAAACTCAATTAAGAGGTCTCCCAGCCTTGAAAACCAAGGTTTAATATACCCGAAGGTACGGAGGAGAGCTATTCCCGAGCACTATCATTGACTTGATTTCATCAAATCATGTTTATTTTATAGTGGGTTGGAGTACTTGGTGTTTAGTCGTTCCCACTTAGGTCATTCCCCTCACACCGGTTGTAACGGCTTTAAGAGTTTTTCAACCCCTCGAGAGGGTAGGCCTACTAAAGATGTACAAATCTCAAACAAAGAAAAAGCCTCAAGGGTTTGGATTTTTGATTATCTAGAAAAAGACAAGAGCATACTCTCCTACCACTCGTAATCTTCTAAAAACATGAAATATAGATTTGTTCTTTAACCAGATAGCAATTTAGGTTCCTAAAAATGAATTTAAAGAATACATGATGTTTAGTCGATTCTCCTCAGGCAACCTGCAAAGACAACGAATCAGTAGTCATATTGTCTTTGTACGACAAGCATATTCTTCGACAAGCATTCTACAAAAATTGATTAGGCTATGAAAAATTCTAAGATACACAGATAAACAGTCAGGGTCAGTTGTCAGAATAATCAGTAAAAATCATGAAATTTTGCCCTTTTAACCAGAAAACATAGAGTCGTACGACAGAGTTTTAGCTCGTATGATACAGGACTCCCTCTCATACTATATGGGATTCCTGCTCATACGATACCTGCAGTTTGTCATTTCAGCCTGTGAAAATTGTTGTACGGGATGTACGGACAAAAATCCAAGAAATTTGAAATTTGGAAAATAACAAAAAAATAAGTAGTCAGTCTTGGAGGCCGAAAAATGTAGTCTTCTGCCCCACGGTGGGCGCCAGAGATGTGTGTTTGAAAAAGTGGTCTGTAGCTACAAGCACAATACTTCAATTAAGTCATTATATTTATGGTTAGTAATCAATAAGTAATAAACCATAACAAAGTGACTAATTGCCTTCTAAAAGATGCGAGTATAAGATTGCTCTCAGATTTTTATAAGCAATACCAGTGACTAAACTACACCAAGATGAAGGATTTAATCTATATGATATTAACTATATGGATGCAAAATTGATTCAAGCAATATGGATGAGTAAAACTAAATATGGATGCAAATAATCTAAAAAACACAATGATCTTCAATGACTCAAGAGCAAAATTAGCATGATAATAATCTCCAAGCGTGTTCTAAAAAATATCTGGGGTGAATTGAAATAAGAGATAAAGACTGTATTTTTAGAGAATTACAAGAGAAAAGGCTCAATTTAGGATTAATTGAAAATAATTGAGAAATCAGGTTCAATTAACCTTGAGATAGATTCCAATTATAGTTTGATTGAAATGCATTAAAATAAGAAGTTCAAGTTGCATTAGAAATAAGGTTTAATTAATTCCATGCATTTGTGATAAAAATAGATAATTCCATGCATATATTTGATTTATTCAAGAAAAAGGTCTTTTCAATACAACTGAACTTCTTTTTTTGAAAAGCTTTGAGTTCCAATTTTAGAGAATAATTCAATAATTCAATTTAATTGCTTTTTTTATTTCAATTTAATTTGATTTCTCTCTCAATTCAATTCTTTTTGTTTAATTTCAATTCAACTCTTGCTTTGTGATTAATTCCTCTTTTGTAATAAATTAATTTCTTTTGCATGATTAAATGACAAATTTATTTATTAATTAAATATGTAAGGATATTTAATAAATTAAAGTAGGATAATTGATCAAAATGATATTCTTGGAAATGATTCAATTAATTAAATAAATATTTAATTAATATTGAGTAATTGATTTGCCATGTGATATTTGATGATTAAAGAATTAATAATGTGCTCAAGGTTGATTTAATTGCCTTTGGTTAGGACCTTGGTAATGTTGGCGAGATTAGGGACCCATGGTTTAGATGACCATTTTTAGGGTATTACAGTTCTTATCTTCTTCCATCCTCTCCCTTTCAATTTTCTTCAGTGTGTCCCATTTTTTCTTTCTTTGGACGACTTCCCTGGGCAGAGCATTTTTCAACAAATTTTCAATTTCATAGAATTCATGATGATAGTTCCTCTCCTTCAACTTATTTAGCCTTAAGTCCCCTATATACCCCTTAGGGTCATAATTCCTAGCAATTCCCACCTTAAATCTGTAGTTTGTGATGAAAAAATATTGGATCTTTTCCAAGTTATCACAACCAATTTCAAATTCTCCAAATACAATGGCTTTAGGAAGATGCCTCTCCTTCCTCTCCAGGATTTGACCCTTTTCAACCCACATCATTTGCCACATGAATTCTAAGAATGCAACCCTAGGAGAAACAAAAATGGGCAACCTGTGGGGAGCCTTTTCAAAACCATAGCACCTAATGATGGTGCAGTCTTGATAGAAAAAGAAGTCTCCAAAATTATGGCTAAAATCCCCCTCTTCATGTTGTACATTTGGATCTCTGCATGCCTAAATTATCATCACTTTAACTATATTCTTGGGCAGCCTTGGCAATTCACCACTCAACATATCCAAAATCTTCTTGACAAAATAATCAAACAATAAACAATAGTCTCCAAACTGAGAACCCTTGTCCCACACTTGTGTCCATCTCTAAACTGGCTATGGAAACCCTGTCTATGGATCCAACATCCTGATATTTAGCTTTGGGGACCACACTGACCTGTTCTGATACAAAAGGAGATGGCACACCAAAGAATAGTTCTTGAAATTCAGTGCAGTCTTTTCATCTTTTTCTTTAACCAGGCTCTCACATAACTTGGTCTAAAGAATGGTTGCAAAGTCATAAAGCACATTGGTAGCCACATGCTTAATGAATACTGCTAGCATCATGTAATCTATCGGAAAAAGTGTGAGCCCACAATCCTCTCCCAAGACCTGGCACGGGGCATAATATGTTCTTATAAAATATGTTTCAAATTTGTCCAGTGCAAATGGATTTGTCTCAGATCGCAAAATGTTGTTGGGGTTGAACTTGGAGAGTTTTCTTTAAAAAATTGGCAAATATTCTCTTCTTATCCTTCCTTTGATCTTTTCATACATTTTCAAAAAGGCCTACTTATTTATCCCCTTGATGGTTGTCCCGTCCAACCCAAAACATTCTGTGATAGCTTTCTGAGATATGTCCAAAATAAGCTGCCCCTAGAGGTTTGTGACAAAGAGGCTTGGGGTGTCAAACTTCTTGGCCAATTCCTTGATCATCATTGGCTCCAAAAACACATTTGGGACCACCTGCTTCCCTATGTTTAGCTTCCATGGGTTGCAGATTGGGCTTGGTTGGTCTCTATTTTCATAGAAGGCATGAAAAACATCCTACCCCCTGTGCCCTATGATGGCATCTCCACACCCAGCCTCCTTGTCTCCCCATCTTATCTTTGTCAACTCTAATGTGCCCGAGCTGGGAAACAACTCCAACAAATCTTCACTTAGGACCTGGGTTGCTCTGGTTTTCTTTTGGACTACTTCCTCTAGTCTTATCACAGTGTCCCTCTCAATCTCAACAGTTCTTTTGGGAGGCTCAGCTGAGGAAACTATTTCTTCGTGGGACTATGGGGTTTCTTCTGCAATGGAGGTAGACTCAGCCTTCTTTTTGGGAGGGTTCTTCTTCTTCACCTCCTTTCTCTTTGATATTTCTTCTACCTTCTCCGCCACCTAAGTTGGCTTCTCCGCAACTTCCTCCTTCTCAATTACTGGAGCCTTTGCCTCACCATATTTATTTGATTTTATCTTCTTGGGAGTCGACTTTCTTGCCTTTAGGGCTAGGGTTTCCTCTACAATGGAGGTAGACTCTGCCTTCTTTTTGGGAGGGGTCTTATTCTTCACATCCTTTTTCTTTGGTGTTTCATCCTCTGATCCCTTCAAAATCTCAATTATCACCTTCCTCAAACCCCTCTTCCTTTTGGCTTTCTTTGGGGGAGCACTAGCCTCACCCTCCTCAGTTTGGGCAGGAGCTGCTTTAGGGTTGGGCTCAGGGTTTGATTCTACAATGGGGGTATCTTGCAGCTCTTGCAATGGGGGGGGGGGGGGGGGGAACCATGCTCATAGGAACGACTGGGGTAATTTTTGGGTAACTAGAACTAGCTTTAACTTGAGATTTCTCAGTAATAGGGCTAGTGAGTTTCCCAATCGGGGAGGCCATGACTAAACTTGTAGAGAGAAAAAAATAAATCCCAGAGATTTGAAAACACTTGCAATTCCTATGGGTACTTCAACTAAAAGCACACAGAGAAAAAGATTGAATTGCACTTACTCGTTTGCTGCTCGTGATTGGACGCGTTTGAACTGGTTGAATTTGCCCTCTACTCTCTCTGCAAATTCTCTTTGATCACCTGAATGCTTCGCAAAGATGAATGTAGCATAGTTCTTTCTTTTATTGCGGTGTCATTTAATTCCTCCCTACGAAGCAAAGTGGTCGTTAGCTCAGAAGTTTGAATTTCCACCATTGATGATCAATCAAATGACCATGATCATCCCTTGACTCCCTCTAGACCATGGAGTTTCCTCCATCCTCTTTCGCCACCTTTCCATGTCGTATCAATCACCATGTGGGGCAATAAAAGCCTTGAAATTGCCATGTTTACTTATCCTGCACGATCTTTTACAACTTTACTCACTACTCCGAGATAAAATTTCACTATCTTCGGCTTTGTTTTTTATCCCGGGGCTCTTCTCTCTATCTTCGCATCTCTCTGACATAAAATTTACATTGAGTTTCATTCTTTTCTTATCTCAGAGCAGAGCTTTGTCTTTCTTTTATTTATTCTCACTGAAACCCAAAATCCAGTCTCCACTACACCTTGTACCTCCCGGGATAACTTTTCACTTCGCCTTCATTTGTTATTTTTTTCTTGGAGCTTCTCAAGAAGCCTTTCTCTACCCCCCAAGATAAGCCTTCTTTTGTATTTCTCTTCACTTCTTTATCCTGGGCCATCTTTCTTTGATCTACGCTACCCTTCGGGACAAAGATTTCACTGCTTATTTACTAACTCTCTTATCCCGGAGCCCCAATTACTATATGCATATTCTCACTAAAATCCAACGTCTGGCTCCGTGTATTCTCTCTCCCTCTAGGGTAAATTTTGTTTGGTTTTCCTTTATATTATTTTCTCGGGTCCACCAAAAATTATTTGCTAACTGCTCCGGGATAAAATTCTCTTTGTCTCTCACTTTACATTTTTTACCTCGAGCCCCACTTTCTTTTCCTCTGGAACCTTCTAGGACAACCTTTTCCCGTTATATTTTCTTATCCCGGGGCATAGTCTTTATCCTTGAAAAGTTGCTCGGGGCAAGGAAATCACTCCACATCTCTTTGTAAAAATTGACATGTCAGTAACTCTACGAGTCAATAACATGAGCCACGTCAATAACTCTACAAGTCGATAACATGAGCCAGGTCAATAACATGATGTGTCAAAAACATGATGACTCAATAACATGACTTGTCCATAGATTGACGAGTCAATAACATGAGGAGTCAATAACATGATGTGTCGATAACATGATGAGTCAATAACATGACGGGTCAAAAACATGACGTGTCCATAGCTCGACTAGTCAATACCATGAGGATTCAATAACATGACGGGTCAAAAACATGACATGTCCATAGCTCAACTAGTCAATACCATGAGGATTCAATAACATGACGGGTCAATAACATGACATGTCGATAACATGATGGGTCAATAACATGACATGTTGATAAAATGATGAGTCAATAACATGATGGGTCAAAAACATGACGTGTCAACAACATGGCGTGTCAATAACATGACGTGTCAACAATATGGCATGTCCATAACTCGACGAGTCAATAACACGATGGGTCAATAACATGACATGTCAATAACATAAACAGTGGAAATAGAGAGGGCTTTATTTGCCCCAGGTGACTTATCAAGAATAAAGGTTGGGTCCCAGGATAAGAATATAAGGCTATGGATAGAAAAAATATCATCCCACGATGGTTAGCGAAGCATCTCTTGTGGTCCCGGGATAAGGAAGCAGGATGGAACAAAAAAAAAGTTATCCCGGAGGAATAGAAGGCATATACGGAGCAATAATTTGGGTTTCAGTGAGAATATGCACATAGACACTTGGAATCCGGGATAAGAAAATTAGTAAATGAGCAATGATATATTTATCCCAGAGAATCATGAAGGTCAAAGAAAAGAGGCTCGGGATAAGAAGACAAGAAGAAATTCAAAGTAATTCTTATCCTGAAGAGATAAAAGAATCAGAGAAATGAGCCCTAGGATAAGAAACAAAGCCAGAGATGGTGAGAAATTTAACCGAGCGGTAAGTAAAGTTGCAAGATGATGCCTGGGGAAAGAGAATATGGTGAATATGGAATTTATTGCAAGGTGGCCAAAGAGGAAATACAAGGGTGCCAACTCAATGATCAAAGGAAGTCAAGGGTTGATCGTGGTCATTCAATTGATCATCTACGGTGAAAATTCAAAATTTTGAAGCCAACAACAACTTTGTTGGACAACCCAACTTTTCTTTGCACGAAGGAATTAATGGCCTCACAATAAAAGAAGAAACTCCACTACGTTCATCTTCACCAATATTTCAGGCAATTGAAGAGCAGTTGCAGAGCAAAAAGAAAGAAAATTCAAGCAATCTTAAGGCGTCCAAACACAAGTAGCAATACAGTAAGTAAAATTCAAGCGCCCTCTATGTAAATTTGGTTGAATTGCCCATGTAAAGTTGTAGGTGTTTCAGAGCCCTAGGTTTTTTATTTCCTACTCTCCATAAATTAGCTATGGCCTCCCCATTGAGAAAACCACAAGTCTTGCTTCTGAGAAAACCCAAGAAACTGGAACTAGCTCATGTGTCCCTAGTGTTACCAATGCCATCCCTTTGAGCATGGTAGCCCCATTACAAGAATTATAGGATGCCCCTGCTATTGAGCCAAACCCTAAATCATCTCCTACACAAACTAAGGAGGGTGAAGCCAGTGCTCCCCCCAAGAAAACAAAGAGGAAGAGGGAAGCAAAGAAGGCTGTAACTATGGTTTCAGAGGAGAAAACAAAGGAGGAAGCCCCAACCCCAAACATACGGAAGCCCACTCCCAAGAAAAGGAAATCAAAGAAGGATGGAGAGGCCTGAGCCTTCGTGGAAGAAATACCTACCCAACAAACCCCTCCTATGATTGAATTCGAAGAAGTTGCAGAGAAGGCAGAGGAGCAACCGAAAAAGAGGGAAGCAAAGAAGAGAACCCCTCCTAAAAGGAAGGTTGAATCTTCCTCCTTTGCAGAGGAATCCCCACAACCTCGAGAGAAACCAATAGCACAAGTTGAGCCTCCCAAGATAGTTGTCGAAGTGGATAGGGAAACAATGATTAAATTGGAAGAATTGGCTAGGAGGTAGACCAGAGCAACCCAGGTGTTGAGCCAGGATTTGCTAGATCTATTCCCTGGCTCAAGCTCATTAGAGTCAGCCAAGAAAGTGTGGGGTGACATAGAGGCTAGATGTAGGGATGCCATCATGGGACATAGGGGTTGGGATGTCTTCCATGCCTTTTATGGAAACAGGGACTAGCCTAGCCCAATATCCAACCCCTGGAAATTGAACTTTGGAAGGCTAATGGTCCCAAATGTATTTATTGAACCAATGTTGATTAGGGAATCGACCAAGAAATTTGACCCCCCAAGCTCTGTCGTCAGAGACCTTCAATGACAGGTTATTTTGGATATCTCTCAGAAGGCTATCAGTCAATGCTTTGGGTTGGATGGGTCAGCCATTAAGGGGATCAACAAGCAGGCCTTGTTGAGGATGTATGAAAATAACAAGATGAAAATCAGGAGGGACTATCTGCCCATGTTTTTGAGAAAGCTCTCCAAGTTTGCCCCAAGCTATATCCAACCCATCCTGCCCTCTGAGACTGAGCCTTTTGCATTAGATAAGTTTGAGACTTATTTTTTAAGGACATACTATGCCCTGTGCCAAGTCTTAGGAGAAGATTTTGGGTTTACTTTGTTGCTAGTAGATTACATGATGCTGACAGTATCCATTCAACACCCTGCCACCAATGAACTTTTTGATTTTGCTACATTTCTCCAAGCCAAGTTACAAGAGAGCCTAATAAAGGCAAATGATGGAATAATTTCATTGGATTTCAAGCACTATTCTTCTGTGTGCCATCTCATTTTGTATTAGAATAGGTCAACATGGTCACCAAAGCTAAACATCATAATGCTAGATCCACAGATAGGTTTACCATGGTCTGTTCAGAGATGGACACAAGTATGGGATAAGGGCTCTCACTTTGGAGATTATTGTTTATTCTTTGATTATTTTGTCAAAAGATTTTTGGATATGTTGGGTGTAGTGATAACAAGGCTGTCTGCACATATACTTAAGGTATTAAGAATAAAATCTTGCAGAGCTCCAGATGTATAGTATGCAGAGGGGGATTTTAGCCATAATTTTGGAAACTTTTTCTTTTATGATGACTCCACAATTATAAGGTTCTATGGTTTTGATAAGGCTCCTCATAGGCTACCAATTTATGTATCGCCTAGGCTTGCATTCTTGGAATTCATGTGGCAAATGATGTGGGTAGATAAGGACCAAATCCCAGAAAGAAAGGGGAAGCATCTCCCCAAAGCCACTAGCTTCAAAGAATTCACCATTGGATGTGATAATTTGGAAAAGATCCAAGATATTTTGATAAAAAACTATAGGTTTAAGGTGGCTATAGCCAAAAATTATGATCCCGAGGGGTGCATAGGGGACTTAAGGCTAAATAAGCTCAAAGAAAGAAGCTACCACCATCAATTCCTATGAGATAGAAGACCTACTGAGCAATGCTCTACCAGGTGAAGCCATCCAAAGGAAGAAGAAGTGGTAGTTGTTGAAAAAGATAGAGCAGGAGAGAATCGTAGAAGACAAAAACTACAAAGGGCTTCTTGAAGAGGAATTCCAATCTAAGTTTTCCAGAATGATCATTCTCCTTCGACAGGTTGATGATATAATCAAGAATGACATTCAGAGGAAGGAAGACAGGGATAAGGGAGAAAAATTTTAGGAGCAGCCTGTTGCTGATATCCCCACATTCTCCAAAAAAGGGGTGATTATCACAGAAGAAGGGAAACCCAAGTCTTCCAAATCAGCAGCCAAAGATAAAGAGCCAATGGTGGGATAAATAACAAGGGTGGAGAGAGTAAAAACAAAGATCTCAGATTTTATAGACACCCCTGAGATTGATGACCCCAATGTGCCCCCTTCTTCCCCTCCTAGAGATTTTTTTAGTGAGGATGAAGCAGCAAAGCATCTGGATGACATGGACAGAGATTTGGTTCCTACTGTCATCCCTACACATGAGGTGGATGGCTAAAGAATGACTACCTCAAGGGAGTTCATGTTTGATGACAATTTTGTGAACTCCCTTGAATTCAAATCTTTTTGGCTCAAAGAGAAATTGAGAAATGCGGCTGAGGGGGAAGAAATAAACATAGACCCTGATAATATGCAATGTAGCCCCGAGGAGGTGAGAGAAATGATTGCCAAAAGTGGCATGCTTCTAGTCTCGGGATGGGACCATAGAAAAATATTTTTCTTAGACCAAGTAATTAAGAAAAATGAACCAAGATACGTTAAAGAATATGAAAACTATGGGTTCAAGATAAATGTAGATAGCAAAGCCTTTGCAATTTGTGCTAGAGGATCAAATGTCAACCGACCAATTGTTCCATTTGGATTGGAAGAATAGAGGGGGGAAGAAATTTTGATGACATCCATTGACACCACTGCTAGAGAGGTTGTCTCTCTGACTTCCCATGCAGCCCAATTTGCTCAGATAGTGGTACAAAATTTAGAAGCAAAGCACATTACTCTTAGGGATAGTTTGGCCCAACTTAATCATAGTTATCATATATTATTCATTGAAAATTCCAAATTGAAAGAAAAATTAATTAAAGCTGAGACAGGGACCTCAAGAGGAATAAGACCACTACGGAGGTACAAGAAGCTAAAGAGGATGCTTCAAAGAATTACTATGAGATTAGAAAGGCTTGAATTTTGAAGGTAGTCGACAAAGTGATGGACAAATTAGAGGAGATTCAAACTAATTTTTCTTCTCTAACCAAAATCAACAGTGATTTGGATTCCATTTTTTCATTCTTTTAGCCTATTAAGGCCACTTGGTTTCCAAAGGGGCAAAAATTGAAGGAGATTCTTTTGGCATCTCAAAATAAAGGGAGTGAGGCAAAATAAATTGAAATAACATGAAAAAATTATAATAAATTGAGTATGGATCTCCCAAACATTGAGAAGGAAAAGAAAGAAATGAGTGACAGGCTTGAGTCACTCAAGGGGCTACAACAGTGGGACATCCCATCAATTTTGACACCTATGCACCACATTAAGGACCTGAACTCTTGGCGTGTAGATTTTGAAAAGGCTATAGCAAGAGTCCTTAAAGCATTGGAATCTGATTCAGATCAAGAAGCTTCATATGGTACAATTTTGGACAGGATCATGGATGTATATGTGTTGTATCATAAATTTGTTGTGGATGTAGTAGGGGTCCCACCTCAAGTGAATAACACTACAATGAATAGGTTGTAGGGCCTAAAAAAATTTTGATTGGCCAATTAGAAAGATGGATGGATGGTAGAGTAAGTTTTATGTTGTCCTCCAACAAGGATTAGAGGAAGAAGAAGAGGAAGACTAGTCGGTATTTTGTACCTTTTTGTCACCCTCCAATTTTGGAATGACAATGCTATTTTTGGAAGGCTCCTAACAACTTTCACCTGCCATCATTCCAGTTTCCAAGATATCAGCAGTTGGCACCCTCAGCCCACTTTTTGGACCTAACAGGATACAACACATAGGGACTACTAGGAACAATTAGTTGTAGGCCTGCAACCTCAGACAAGGACTTCTCGACAACAAGGAATGAACGACTCAATGAGAGAAGGGCATGCCTACAAGGACACTTTGTGATTGTACTTCTTCCTAGTTAGGGTTTCATTTTTTTCTACTCATTGGCTTGAAGCTTGTTTTGCTCCCTTGTGTTATAAAAGGGAATTTAGAGCCTTGAGTACAATTCTGAAATTTTTGTGATCATATGTACTGGGAGAAGAGCTTAATAGAAAGACAAAGTTATCACAGAAAGTTGCACTACAATTTTGTGAATGTACTTATTTTACTCTGAAGATCAATAAGAATACATTTTTTGTTATGATCTCATACTATTGGTTCATGTGCTATATGAGTTTTAAAAACTAAGAATGTTTTAAGCTTGTCTTCTCAAAGTGAGAATGTGTATGTTTTGATAGGTTTCATTTGCAACAAGTGAATTAAATTCTATCAAGATTATAGTAACATAGTATGAGTTGGTATGAGATGAGTTGAGAGTGTGTTTTTTAGGTTGAATGTTTACGTAAGGTATTTATGTTCAAAGATCTAAATCTTAAAAGCTAAAGTGCACATTGATGTGAGTGTAGTGACTTTTCTTTGACTCTGTAATCTCTAAGAGATAAGCACAAGTCAAGTTTCACAAGTTTTAGAATCAATCATTAAAATCTATTTGCTTTCAGTATAAGGATTAGTTTAGGAGTAGCATATATTAGAACTAATTTTAATGTACCAAAAGATGACGTAAGCTAAGGTCTGAGCGAAGAGTATGAGTTTTTTAATTTTCATTGAAACATCTAATTAAAGTACAATGTCTTGTCAAAAGAGTGAGAATATCAAAGCAACACTGTTATAGGGATACCCACCTAAGTTTTGCAGAGCCTAAATAGTAGAAAGTTGTAGTCATGGTTCTACACTTTGTTCATTGGCCAAATCCATTCCTGTTGCTTAACCATGACTCAGTAGCTATTTCTCTACAGTATAGGAACCTATTGATTTTAACACCAACAAACATGGCATGTCAATAACTCGATGAGTCAATAACATGATGGGTCAATAACATGACGTGTCAATAACTCGACGAGTCAAAAACATGACAAATCAATTGTTGGAATCCAAGAACACTGAGAGGGGGGGGTGAATTAGTATTCTACCAAAATTATCAATTTTAACCTTATTAAAACATGCATACACCAACTGGTATACTAGTACATATAGAATTGAAAGAAGTAAAGCAACCAATAATCCAATCACACAAATTAATACCATAACACACATAATTGCACATGGAAAACCTTGAAGAGGAAAAACCATGATAGGATTTGTGACCCACAATATCAATCCACTGGCCATATGAAGAGATATTACAAAATATAGAGGCATGCACTTGTAGGAAGACTTACAACCTAGAGCACACTGCTCAATCACAAAAGGAGCCTCACTAACTACATACAAATCCAGACTACAATCTGAAGAAATGATTGAACTGCAAAGATAACATCTTCTATGCTTGAATAGAGTTCCAGTTAAGCTCTGTCTGTTCTGGTCTGAAACCCTTAACCCTATACCAGAATAACCCTTACATAAATATCCTCACATATATGATCTCTCTCATATGTTTCACATCTCCTTTACATTCCACAACCTTACACACTCTCATATCATATATAAAAATGATCTAATCAACTAACCTATATACCCTTTATAATTCATCATGCCTTATGTCAACTTACAAATATAATTACAATATTAATATACATGTCGGTTAGATAACATAAATACATGAATATCAAAAATAATTATCGATGCCAAATCCAAAAGATGTTGGCCTCCAATACTGATAACCTAGTTCTAAATCATGTCGGTATGCATTGCCAATATCCAAAGAATTTCTTCCAAGCTTCCAGTGCCGGTGCTAATGAAGTGTGTCTGAAGTGTTTGCCGGTACATAACTAAACCAAAATATTAAGCCAGAACATGTTGCCATCACTGACAACATATTGAAACCAACCAATTGAGTGTCAATTGCCAACAATCTCCCCCTTTGGCATTGATGGAAACACTCATGTGAAAAATGATCATGGTTTCCATATGTCAGTTTCATCCTAAACCTACTCCCTCTAAGATGAATATTCATCTATGATCATAATTAAAAAAATACTCCATATCTCCATATCTCCTAAATTTTCCACCTATACTCCCCCTAATGTATACAACTCCCTTTTTATTTTTCACATCAATATCACTCCCCCTTTGACATCAATACATTAAAAAATAACAAAAATAATACCAAAAACTGGGACGAAGAATGAAAGACTGTACAATGAATATGTCCCAAAATACCTTATCGGAGCTAGATGTATTTGAAAATATCCAGATAAGCCTTCTCCAAAATTTCTAGATAGGTATCCCAACTGGATTTCAAAGTTCCAGAAATAGATACAATTCCATTTAGCATATGGGAAAATGACTCTTTCTAACTAAGCTCTGTCGGTGTGGGCTTACAAACCATATCTATACACTCCTTCTTATGTACCTTAGTGAATCCAACTAGGGACTCACCAATCCTCTAAGACTTCTGTCTCTCCTTATTATTTTATCTTTTTCCTTCTCAAGAGAAAAAATTTGGGCTTCCAAAACTAATATATAACCATCTATAGATGTAGTTAATTAATTCAATCCATCAAAAGAATTGGCTATACCTCCAATCTCCTCCTGAATATCCTTAATCTTTTTATTTGTCTCAGCTGTGAGTAAACATGTATTACAACATACTCTATAGAAATTAGTACACTACCTCAATGCATTATTTATCAATTTCAACTTTTCATTTATCTCCTTCCTCTTAGACTCAGTCACTTGATCAAATGTAGCTCTCTTTGCCTGTTTGAACCTCTCCAATGCTTGTCAGTTTGATATCCACTGCAAGGACTGAAAATCCTTTGAAATGTGCTTTGTGATTTTCTTAAGCTTGTCGGATGGGCTTGCTTCTTTGTCAAACTTGCACTCCGGGACTAGTCTATACAAAATAGTGATAGACTGGTCAATAACACCTTTATCCATAGATCCTTCCTTCAACATTTTATATGCAACTATCATCATGAGTTCAGTAGAACTCATCTCGGTTATGCTTTTCTTTCCAACCTGTGAGGTGTCAATTGACAACAATGATGGACTCACTATAGGTTCCCTGTCGGATTCCCCTTTCTTCTCCTCTGATGGTTTAAGCTTTATAGCTTCCTCACTTGCACAAGTGGCTTTGCCACTTGGTGCAATCTCAGTAACTATCGGTTCCTCCCTAGGAACTGTAACCTCATCTTGTACATTTAGATCCAGAGGACTATTGCCCTCAACATTAGTAACCTGTACATTATCAACCTTTACACTCTTTGTATCTACCAATATCTCAACATTTTCCTATACATTTTTATCTATCGGGGGCTCAATATCCACTATCTTAATTGAGGGTGAAGTACCCATAATACCTTTACCTTTCCCTTCAATTGGGATGTCTACAGTATCTGCCTTAGGTTCTGGTGAAGTATAAAATCCACAGTTCTCTTCAAATAACTTAACCCATTCCTTGTGGGTCTCCTTGATTATCTATTGACTCTACCTAACATAAGACTGATTATTCTATGCTTGTTGTTAAATATCTTCTTATCTACAACCTCAAGTGTCTTGTCCATCTCCTTTGGAGAAATAGAAACACAAACATATAATAACTCTTGAATCTTTATATGTCTGTCCTCTTGTATTGATGATAGTCTTCTAGAATATAACATGTCATATAATTGTGCTGGTATTTGGTCTTCAATTTCTAACAAGGCTTTCTTATATATATCCAAATACAACAAAATTGCTTCCTCTACTTCTCTTTGTTCATCATTATCTAAATGTTCATAACAAAACTATACATTCTTTAACATACTATCTTTAGTAATTTCATCAACTAAATCTACACAAGTCTTTGGTGAAATGATATTTACATTACCAGATTCAATTGCAATATCAATTCCATCCTTCTTCTTTCTCCTTCCAGTACCAGATGGGGCTGAAGGTGTTTCTTTTGGTGCTCTTCTCTATGTCGATACCTTGATAGTAACTTTCCTAACCAGTTGCTTCTTAGCTTCTACCTTGGTCTCTTCAGTTTTCTTCCTTAATACCCTTTTGAATGCCAAGGGTGTGTCATCTTCAGATCCATAATTAGTTGCAATTGGCTCAATGAATATTTTTGGTTCTTTCCTCTTCTTGATTTTCTTTGGGACAACATCAATCAATGCCTTGATGTCTTGTGAAACTTTTTCAACAAACTTACTTGCCTTGCCCTCCTACTTCTTTCTCTTCTTCTAGTTGAACTCAGTTTCAACCTCTTGCATCTTTTTCTTAGCAGTGCCAAAGGTTTTTACAGATTCATCTATAGGTGCATCAAGAATCTGTGCATCAACTTAATAACCCATTTCCTTAATCCAAATATTCTGGGGCCTTACAAATTCCATCAAAGTTTCATCTTTCTTGACCATGAAGCATATCTCAGTTGAGTACTTCTCAACAATGTGCTTTAGAACCCTCATCCTAGAATTCATAGCCTTTTCAAATACTTTAAAGTAACCCCACACTTTGTCATCTCTTTGACGACCCAATGTAGCAATTGACTATTTTAGTTGCCTCCTGTAGCATCATAAAATTGTGACACTTGCAATTTTGACTGCATTTGGGTCTTCACGATGGTGGCGCAACGTTGAACCTGAATGGAGACCTCGAAACCTGTTTACGACATCAAAAACTGCATCTTTTTGCACCTGGGCCTGATCCTCCTTGCACCCTGCTATCCCGGGAGGTGGGACCATGGCGCCTAGCGCCCTGGTCCTTCAGGACCATGGCGCCTAGCACCCTGGTCCCTCAGGACCATGGTGCCCAACGCCCTGGTCCCTAGCCCTATTTTGGGCCCGGTCTCTTGTTGGGCATCGGGTCTTCAAGTTTGCAATTTGGAAAATAATGCTCCTAGGTCGGCCTAAGGTCAGAAAAATCAGTCTCCTAACCCTAATTGACAAGTATATAAACTACATTTCCCCTCCCAGAAAAAGAGAGGGAAAAACAGATATGTGTAAGAGGCGGAAGCGATAGGCAAACATTCAAACATTCAAGCATTCAAGCATCCCTTCAAGCAATTGAGCATTCTAGGTCTCCATTCAAGGCTAGGTGTTGCATTCAAGACAAGGATTCAACCATTGAAGAGGAGATCACTTACAACATACAACATACAACATCATTACACCTTCACATGTAAGAATACAAACATTCTTACAACAAGGTATCAGTACTTGATTACATTACAAACATTTACATTTACATCATTCTCATTTCTTGGTTAATTCCAAAACCGGGGTTTGACCTGAAGGCATACCCCTAATCCCTAACCCCCCAATAATCCTCTCTTTTCTATGTGTAGGTTGCAGGTACGCGGCTGTAATTGAAGATCTGGAATCCTTGTGCAGAGACGAACAAATCCCCCTTTGTTTCGCAGATTTTTCGGAGGACAGTGTGTACTCCGGGTGCCATCATCCCGTCAACTTTCGCTCAAACTTGCAGGACAGCATCGTCTCGACATTTTACTACTAATTTCAGGTCTGTAGCTTCATCCCGTGTCCCAATCTCCGTCTACAAGTGAATCTTTCTTACTTTTACATACATTCCTAGTTCAATCCTTCTATCTACATTCTTTACAAAAGAGGGTATCCTTGCTGTCTCAACCCTTGAAACTCATTTAGAATCCAGTCTTGCATTGTGTGAGATTGGATCTTGTGGGTTTTAACCCCTCTTTTGAATGTAAAGTCTCTCCTAAGTGAAAATCGTCAATCCTAGTGACCTCCTTTCTCTCTCCATGGAGTGGGGGAACACCTAGGATTCGATTTTCTGCTTTACATTTTGGTGAACCCGACGTGAACATCCTAATTCTGATTATTCATGGTTAGATCTGAAATTTTTTTGCTTCCTTAATTACATTTCCATGTTTGATCTTTTGCAAATTTTAGAGGTTAATTGCATAAAAACCCTAAATTCTCTTTTTAGTAATTGAGCTTGTGAAATGTTTAATTGTTAATGCTTGTTTCAGATCTACCCTTCTATTGCAAATTGTCAAATCATATTTGTGCTTTAATTCTGAAAATTAAGTGGTTAAGTGTCAAAACCCTAATTTTTAAAACCCTCTTGATTCAACCTTTGACTGATGATTTCATTGATCAAAACACCTCCAAATCGGCTGTAACTTTGGATTCCGCAACAAAATCACAATATCTCTCATCCCTAAAAATTTTGAAAAAAGTTGCGAGGACCGTGTGCACCTCGAGCGCCATCGTCCTCGACATTTTTTCTGAAATTTTGGGAGCTAGATCTTACTGTATTTTTCTGCTAGAATCCAGAATCTTGGCTGATTTCATCAATTGTAACACTTTCAAAATTAAAGTCAGAGTTGGTCTAGTGATTGCTTGGATTAAGGCTTATAATCATTCAAAAATAGTTCAAATTGAAATTTTGTGTTAAAATTGTGTTTCTTACAGTCCTAAATCTGAAAAGTGTGTTGGCAGTCATTCGAAATTTCAGTGCTTTATTCAAATTTTTTGCAATTTGTGACTTTTGAAATTAAGTGTTTAATTGCAACAACCTTGATTTCCACTTTCAAATTTGAATTTTGCATGAAATTGAGTCAATTTTTAAATTTCAAAGCTTGCATTGCTTTCAGTATTCCCTCTAAAATCATAAAATTCAAAATTTCAGTTTCCCTCTCTTTTTCAAAATTCAAATTTTGCATTTTTCAACAATCTTGGTAGGGTTCAATTTTGAGATTGCAACTTTAATTTGGCCTATCTACAGATCGTAAAATCACTCAATTTTTTCAGATTAGCTTTAAAATCATCATAACTTGCATCCCTGAAAATTTCAAAAAAAGTTGCAAGGACCGTGTGCACTCCATTCGCCACGGTCCCCGACATTTTTTCTGAAACTTCGGGAGATTGTCATGATTGCATTTAACAGCTTAAATCTAGGAGATTGGCTGATTTTATTGAAATTTGCTACCTCTAAATTCAAAAATAAATTCAAAATTCAAGTTTTCAATTTTTAAGATAACAATTAAAATTAAGTGCTACCCCCTTGGCCCTAATTTTCAATTGTGCCTACCTTTCTTGGAAGTTGTGCATGAGTTTTACAACAATAAGCCCTACTTACACTATTCCCGTTAGACGAAGCCTTAGAATTAAGTCTTTCCAAGGTTTAATTACCGAGGAGATGGAACCTAATTTGAATGGCCTTTTTAACGAGGACATGGGTAATTCCTCTAATCCTCTTAATGATGAAGAAGCTCTCCATGAGGTTCCTGTAGAACAACTTTCGAAATTGGATAACCAATTTGATGATTTTCAGCAATGGATGTCTCAAGAATATCCCGATAGTCAAACTCTTTCATTAATTGAGGGTCTAAAACGTATGGTTCAAAGTGATAAGAATGGAATTGATATTTTGCGTAGTATTGCACACATCGTGGATTCGAATGTGATGCCTATGAAGAGTTGTGCCGAAACTTTAGGTTATACACAACCTCCTACTCAAGTCAATCATTCTACCCCTTTGACAACTTCTATTGCTAGTATACCTACTTTTACATCAAACATAATGACTACTTCAATACAAAACATTCCACCTATGATCACTAGTCATGGGGGCAATCCTTCTTCTTCAATCAACCCTCTTCCTTCATTCAATCCGACTTCTTCATTCATTCCTTCAATGAGTGTCCCTATTACATCTCCACAAATGAACATGACACAAGGGGGCAATTCATTTAACCATTCCATTCCTCCTTGTAGTGTTCCTTCTTTCCAATCATCTCCTATGACTAACTATCATAGTGTCCTGCCACCTTACTCTCAATCAATACCTTCTTTCAATAACATAATACCTCCATCACAATCTTTGACTAAAGCGACCATTAACAATCTTGCACAAACTGTCTCTTCTTTACAGCAACAAATTGCCTCTATGAATCAATCTAAGTTTAGTGTGCCCACATTTGATGTTGCGAGCCCACTTTCTCTTGACATTTTTCGAGCTATCCCCCCTAAGCATGTTGAAATCCCGCAGTTGGAGCTTTATAATGGTAAAGGTGATCCTCTAACACATGTTAAGACATTTCAAACAATATGTACCGATTTTGCTCATGACCAAAGGTTGCTTGCAAAACTGTTTACTAGAACATTAAGAGATAAGGCTCTACAATGGTATTGCTCATTGCCTTCCTATTCTATTACTTCTTTCCAACAACTTGCAAATGCTTTTATCCAACAATTTCAAAACAATATAAGTCCTAAAGTTACTTTGATTGATTTAATGCATTGTAAACAAGGTGTTAAAGAAAAAGTGACTGATTTCATTGGTAGATATAAGCATTTATGTGCTCAAATTTCTTTTCCAGTACCTGATAATGATATTCAAAGAATCTTTATTTCTAATTTACAAAAAGATATTAGAGAAAAACTTCTATTTTCTGAGTTTACTTCTTTCCAACAGTTGTGTGCAACTCTTCACAATTATCAACTCACTGTGAGTCAAATGGAACAAGCAAATCCTATGGTTCCGAGTGATAAGGGTGATAGTAGACAACAACCATTTGGGAAGTTTAAACCAAACAGAGGGTTCATTAAGTTCAATGAAAACATCATCAACAACAATGTGAATGCAGCATCAGGTGTGCCTCCTATTTCTAAGTTTTTCAAGAAAGAAAGAAAGTTTACTCCTTTGAATGAATCATTGCATAGTATTATGAATAAGTTATTGGAACAAAATGTGCTTACTCTCCCTCCTATAAAGAAAATAGATCCTGCAAAGATTAATTCACCCTATTTTGATAACAAATCTTTTTGTCAATTTCATCATCAACCTGGGCATGATACTGAAAAATGTTTTTCTTTAAAGGGTAAAATTCAAGATTTGATTGATAATAATACTATCTCTATTTCAGGTGTGAATGATAAAGGCAACACATCTATAGCTCTTCCTAAGCAAAATCTTAAGATTTTTACTGATCCAGTACCTTCTCATACCTCTAATGTGATTGAGACTAATGATTCCTCTTTCTCACCTGATGGTCTTGTGTCTATGACTCCGAATGTGATTAACTTTGTAGAGCAGCAGAAAATCCCTAAAGAACCTTCCATCACATTTGATCCCAGTGAAACTATCAGGGCACCTAATGGTCCTTTATATATAGTTGCAAAAGTCAAGAATACACCTTGCCGTGGAGTGCTTATTGATCCTTCTTGTATGGTTAATGTCATTACTGAAGAATTTCTTTTTACTTTGCAATTGAATAAAGTGATCTATGACAAAACAAATGTGGTTGTGAAATTATTTGATGCATTCTCTTCTCCTACAATTGGTTCTATTACATTACCTATTGAGGTCCATAACAAATCCCTTGATGTGAGATTTGCTATTATTCCATCATCCGAACAATTTCGTGTGAAGCTAGGCTATCCTTGGCTATCTTCCATGAAAGCTATTGCTTCTCCTATTCACAAGTGTTTGAAATTTCCCCATAATGGTGAAGTTGTTACTATTAATCATAGTCTCTTTAAACCAGCTGAAAGAACTTCTAGCATTCCTATTGATTATTTTTGGCCTAAACAATTTCAATCTCTTCCACCGCGAAGTGATCATCTTTTCAAATCTTATCAAAAGTGGAAAAAAGATATGATCCTATCTCTAAGTGAACCTAGAACACCCAAACTTGATATTCCTATCATTCTTGAGAAGGAAGTTCTTCCTTTGAAAGATAAAACTAATGTCTTTCCTCAAGAAGATTCCCAACCCATCCCTATGGATGTGACTATGTCTATGACTAATAAACTTTCTAAAGGTAGACCTATACCTCCTCGTCATGATGGACTTGGTCTCCTTCCTAAACCAAATATTCCTCCTTTATATGGAGCAGTTCCTCCTCCTTCCTCTTATAGAGAGAAGAGACCTTCCTCTTCTCCTATTGTCCAACCTAAGAGACCACAACCTAAACACCCAAGTGATAAGGATGAGAACATTCCTCCTCCTCAATCTTCTCAACTTCCTACTAAGACTAGATGAAATCATTTTGCGTGTGAACGTCGATGAAAGTGTCGTCTTAGAGCTCGTGCAGCTATTTCCCAAACTTTGCAATCCCCAAAAACACCTTCAGCTAGTATTATTCCATTTTCTCCTCAGCTGAAAATTGAGCCAAAATCTCCTAAACATAAGATACATGATGGTTTTGATCCTGTGCGAGTTAAAGATCCTATTTTTATAAATCTTGATGATGATATAGATGAAAATGTTACTCCTCTTTCTTCTGATAGTGAATATGAATATGTTGATATTGATAACCATTTATCTAACGAATTTTCTAAAGCACTTATCCTAGCTCCTAGACAAGAACAACATGGCTTGGAACATGAACATAGCCCTTGTTTGGATCTTGTGATAGCTCCATCTGCTGTGTTGGATGTTCCTCCTCTAGTGTGTTTCCTACCTTCCCGAAATATTGATCAGCAAGATCAGGGGGTGGATGACATGCTAGACTAGTTCATTAGCATAGCAGACTCTCTCCTCCTCTCTTGATCTCTTTTTTTACTTCTTCTATGTGTTACTCTCGTTCTTCTATTTTTTGTCCTTAGTTTTGTCTACTTGAGGACGATGCAAAGCATTGAGATCTCTTTTGGTCTCTCTCATGTTGACTCAAAAGACACATGTGTTCCCTTCTTCTAGGTGACCTTCCTTGATTGAGAAATGAAGAACAATTGTGCATACATACATATGATATACATGAATTATCATACAGCATACTGACCCCAAGGAAAGCGAAGTCACCTCGTGCTTTGTGTTTTGTGTCTATTATCCTTGGGTTTATCTCACACTTGGGGGCTAAATCTTTCTGATAACATGCTCCTTTCCCTTCTCATTTCTTATGTGTATCACTACCTTAAAGCAATCACCCCTGATGAGGCGTGTGCGATCGCTTTAATGTAGGGGGCATACACTCTGTTCATATCTCTTCAAGATACTTGAAAAATTCTTGGCGAACTTAGCTTTGCCTTGAAAAGTTTTGGTATGTTTCTTGCATGACTCATAGTGAGGGAACCTTACTACTGACAGTCATGGTTCTCCCTCATGATCTTCCCTTTTACTCTTTCAATCAAATTCATAAGATCCTTAGTCCACTGGGGGCTTGGTGTATCTTGCCTCCTTGACGTGGTGAAAGTCTTTCAATGTTGTTTCCTTGTACTTTACCGGAAGTATGGGCATACGCTTATACTCCCGCTAAAGTGGGGGCTAAATGTAGTGTCGTAAAATTGTGACACTTGCAATTTCGACTGCATTTGGGTCTTCACGATGGCGGCGCAATGTTGAACCTGAATGGAGACCCCAAAACCTATTTACGACATCAAAAACTGCATCTTTCTGCACCTGGGCCTAATCCTCCTTGCACCCTGTTGTCCCAGGAGGTGGGACCATGGTGCCCAACACCTTGGTCCTTCAGGACCATGGCGCCTAGCACCCTGGTCCCTCAGGACCATGGCGCCCAGCGCCTTGGTCCCTGGCCCTATTTTGGGCCCGGTCTCTTGTTGGGCATCGGGTCTTCAAGTTTGCAATTTGGAAAATAATGCTCCTAGGTCGGCCTAAGGTCGAAAAAATCAGTCTCCTAACCCTAATTGACAAGTATATAAACTACATTTCCCCTCTCAGAAAAAGAGAGGGAAAAACAGATATGTGTAAGAGGCGGAAGCGATAGGCAAACATTCAAACATTCAAGCATTCAAGCATCCCTTCAAGCAATTGAGCATTCTAGGTCTCCATTCAAGACAAGGATTCAACCATTGAAGAGGAGATCACTTACAACATACAACATACAACATCATTACACCTTCACATGTAAGAATACAAACATTCGTACAACAAGGTATCAGTACTTGATTACATTACAAACATTTACATTTACAACATTCTCGTTTCTTGGTTAATTCCAAAACCGGGGTTTGACCTAAAGGAAAACCCCTAATCCCTAACCCCCCAATCGTCCTCTCTTTTCTATGTGTAGGTTGCAGGTACGCGGCTGTAATTGAAGATCTAGAATCCTTGTGCAAAGATGAACAAATCCCCCTTCGTTTTGTGGATTTTTTGGAGGACCATGTGCACTCCGGGCGCCATCGTCCCATCAACTTTTGCTCAAACTTGCAGGACAGCATCGTCTCGACATTTTACTACTAATTTCCGTGTCCCAATCTCCATCTACAAGCGAATCTTTCTTACTTTTACATACATTCCTAGTTCCATCCTTCTATCTACATTCTTTACAAAAGAGGGTATCCTTGCTATCTCAACCCTTGAAACTCATTTAGAATCCAGTCTTGCATTGTGTGAGATTGGATCTTGTGGGTTTCAACCCCTCTTTTGAATGTAAAGTCTCTCCTAAGTGAAAACTGTCAATCCTAGTGACCTCCTTTCTCTCTCCATGGAGTGGGGGAACACCTAGGGTTCGATTTTCCGCTTTACACCTTCCTACCGGGATATCGAATGCCCATTTTCTCTTCCCAAAACTAGGAGTCTCATTGATGAAAAATAGCATTAAACAGACAATTATGTTACCATACTAGAATGTTCCTTTATTTTCTCCTTTAATCTTTCCTAGGTTAATCAATAATTCATCCAACATCCAACCACATAGATCTAACTTCTCATTCTCCCTCATCATTTAATGAGTTGCATAAATGCAAGAGCTAGAAACAAAATTCAGTCAGTTTGATTGTGTTACCTTATAACCGATGACGATGCTTCCGAATCTGATGTCTATGTCGATGATAGTACTATTTCTCATTGATCGCTTGTTTTATGTTGCACTGGTAATCTTGTTGACCTGATCATTTGAAACTTTCTTCTTCAGGCGTTGTCCAACCTACGGTAAATTGGTGATTTCCCTAATGACCTCCTTTCGAATCTTATATGGTCTATCCAACCGGATAAACTCTCCATACACTCTGCTTAAAACATACCTAACAATATCATCTTCAAATTTTGGAATATCCAGAATATTGGTGAACCCTAAATCCACAATATGCTGGTATATGGGCTTAATCTTTTCAGATCTCCCATTAGCTCATTCATATACATACTCTTAATATTAGTCATTCCTAAATCCTCAATATGATAGTGAATGTAATCTCTAACATCTTCAGCATACACAACTCCTTCCGGAACATGGGAGAAGGTGCCAACCGCATCATCTAGGGTAGCAACATGTAGATTGTTGGCATTTTGGTGCATTTTGTATGACCGGTGAATGAAATGGTTTTCATTGTTGGCAACATCATCTTCTAAGTCTTCATAGTCCATCAGTAAAGAAGTGAAGGATAACCGGTAAAGAACAAGAGTTCTTATTCCTATCAGTAGTGAGTTAACCGACTAAGAAGAGTGTAGATCGGCTAAGCAGTGAGTAGACCGGTATATAGAGGTTCACTGACTAAGAAGAGTATAGACCAGCTAAGCATTGTGTAGACAGGGTAAGCAGAGTGTAGACCAACTAAGTAGTGAGAAGATCGACACACAGGAGGTCAACCGACTAAGAAGTGAATAGATCAGCACACAAGAGGATAATCAGTTATGTAGATAATAGACTAGTATACAAGAGGTAATTGGTTAGGAAAAATTTGATCGATACATCGGCATAATAGGAGTCTCAACCGACAGACTTGGAAATGTCCAGTTAACATCCATTTGAACCGACAGTCTTCCCTTTCCAACTGACAGACTTATCAGTATGAATGATTGTCTTGACCAATATTTAAGGAATGATTCTTGGAGAGTAATTTAAGTTGCAGTAACAAAATTTGAATAAGATTTTTGGAGGGAAAATTGGCACAAGAACTCAAGGCTAATATATTCACATATTTCATTCTAATTATGTTGTCAATGTGAAAAAGATTAGTGTGAATGAAAATAGGGGGAGCAGAATAAAGTGCAGAAGATATAGGTATGAATCGGTGAAGCCGACACCAATCAGTTGAACAGAGCATGCAAAGGAGATCTATGAGACAGAGGTAGTGTCATCGGACAAATCATTCATCTTTATTGCCTTCTAAAAATTGCAACAATGTAAATCCTTTAACAAGGTGGACCTTAACTTGTTATTTATGTAAAATCTCTTAACTGAGTCACTTCAGATATGGAGTTGTAAAATCCTCTAGCAAGGTGAACTTTAATAGGTTCTAATATATTCTTAACCGAATACTAGTCACTTCTAACAGGGTGATTCTCTCATAAAGAACTAATTGTAAACTCTTAACATGATAATCCTTTTCATTGCAATAAAAGAGATTGTGGGTTATCCCCACCATAGTTTTCTCCCTCTAACTAAGGGTTTCCATGTATAATTGCTAGTGTTATGTGATGCTTATCTGTGCATGCAAATTTATTTTCTTTGATGTTCTCTGCTTTCATGTTTTATGCATTGTATAAGAAAAATGAAAGGATAGTTGCAAACCACTCAGTTTGAAAGATTGAATTGAGTATAAAACTATTTGACTGATTCACCCCCCCCCCCTCTCAATCACTAGTGAATACTAACAATTGGTATCAAAGCTTTGGTCCTCTAAAGAAAAGCTTGACAGCTTGAGGAAAAGATCATGGAGGAATACCAGTATCAGAAGTAGATTGATGAAGCTAATGAAATTATTTCTTAGATGAAAGAGAGACTGATAAAATCTCTTGTAAAAGAAAGGAACTGGCTCTACTACTAAATGAGAGTCAGGATATCATAGATCAACTCTCAAAATAGAGTGGATCTAAAGAAGAAGAATAAGAAGAAGAAGAAGCAGTCTCAAAACTGATGGAAAAGAACAAGAAGCTGACTAAAGAAATAACATGTCTAAAGAGAGAACATGAAAGTCAAGCCCTAAGAATGAATGAAATACTAGAAGCCAGTAGAAATGCAAATGAAAGAAAAAGAGATGCAAAAGAAGCTTTGTCAAAAGCTAAAAAAGCCAAAAGGCTTGTTGAAGAAGCTTTAAGAGAAAATGATGCAATCATTATTGAAAAAGATGAATAAATCCGAATTCTTACTCAGGAGAATGAATACACACATGAGCATCTACATGACAACATAGCGGAAAAGGAGAAGATGATGAAAGAGATTGAACAACTCAAAAATGAGTTGAAAGATGCAAATGAGAGAAATGAAAAACTGAGGAAATTCAATGAAACCTTTGAGAAGATAGATGAACAACTAAAAGATCAGAGGAGAACAAAGGAGACAACTGGTATTGGCTACTCTGGGAGAGGTCCTATGGAAATTGGAGAATCATCTAAATAGAAAAGGATGAAGGATGATAAAAGGAACAATTCAGAAATGAAAGGTATGAAGTTGTCTAGATCTTCTTGCAATCATTCTGATAAATCGGGTCATAAGTCTGATGTTTTTCGAAATAAATCGGTTAGTCAAAAGAAGTCTTTCACCTTTTATGGTTATTGCCATAATTGTCACAAGTATGGTCACACTGCTTATGAGTCTAGATCTCAATCTAGCAACATGTCAAATAAAAGAAGCTTTAATGGATATTGCTTTATATACAATAAATATGGACACAACGTTGTAGAATGCATGGTCAAGTCAATTTTTTTAAGATCACCATTCAAATCGGTTAGCCCTAATAAAAGGAGTAATTAGTTCAATGCCACCTATTCCACTTGTGGCAATTTTGGTCATGGTGAAGCAAATTGCAGAATGAGAATGTGTCAGAGAAATAATGCAGGACCATGGAGGACAACTGGTATGGCATGTTTTAATTGTCATAAGATCGGTCACTTAGCCAGAGAATGTAGGAACTGATCTAAAGATAGGAACTAGTTTGGCAAGAAGAAAGGGCAAAATGACCTGAAAGGAAAGAAGACAATTGGACAAGTGAGGAATGAAATGAAAAAGACATGGATTAAGAAGGAAGATGATGCAGAGCCCTGGTATAGATATAGGATAGGTTCCCCTATTCCAAGAGCACACCAAGGAGCCTATAAATCACACAACACTACAAGGGGTTAAGGAATATTAGTTTGACAAGTCCCACATCTCTTACTTCCAACAAGACTATCTCACAAGGTCTCTTTCATTGAGCATCTCATAAGGTCTTCAAGAGGCTCCTAAGGATCCTATGGCCAACAATGGTTTGGTCTCTTCTCCAATGAAGAAAAGATTATTTAAGGTTTGTTTTGTCATCCCCTAGGTTAGGGAGACCTCCTTCAATCATTAAATTCAGGTTCCCTCTACCAGTTTGGGTAACTGCTGCAACAAGGCTTACTAATCCTAGTAGCCCTGCTAGACCAGTTTTCTGCACTTGACTCCTCATTTCCCTAAAAGACTCAGAAAAAATATCCTATATTTGGATACCCTTTTGGGAGTTACAAAAAAAATACTAAGTTTTCTAACCAGTTGGGAACACAAGAATCCAAGCCCTATTTTGGTTAGGAGACCTAATAGCCCCAATTATTTCTATTTTACAAAGGAGTGTATAGACATAGACCTTAACTCACCAAAAAAACTCAAGGAAAACTCTTAGGACATGGAAAATACACCAATTCCTAAGTCTTAGGTCATGATCAGACCTATAACCCCTAATGTGAGACCTGTTTGCTTACACTTGCACGGTGGCCACATGAAGTTGCCCACCTTAATGCATTAAACCCTCACCTCCAACTGGTCCTAACCTGCAAAAGGCCTTCAAAATCCTAAAATAAATTTTCCATACTTGTATACCTTCCAAATCCATGAACCACCAATGAAGGATCAACAAGATGAGGCCATTTCTTTGCAAAACCCTAGGCAAAACTGTCAAGTCTAGACTACTTCCAGAAAATTGCAGGGTTCTTCCTTATCTTGGTGAATTAGGACCTCAGAATTGATGCATCTAAAAATTTATTGGCCACTCTAACATATCCCAGTGATTTCCTAATCCCAAAATGTTCGTACAGTACCCTACACCGTGTAGAATAACAGAATTGTAGGAAATTCTCATAATTGTATTACTTCAATGATGCCAAATGTTTACAAAATCATCCTCTCCTCCCAATGATGATTGGGAATGACATTTTATACCTTCCTCAATGGTTATCAACCACCTTTTGAACTGAGGTGACCATTGGAAAGAAGTTTCTATTTGCAACCAAAAGTTGTCAAGTTTGAGCAACTTTTGACATGTTAAATCCATCTACCTAGAGATGTTTCAGCATGTCCTAAACCTTCCTAAGACAACTACAACACAAAAACACCTATAAAATACTCAACTAGATACCCCTAGGCCCATATGCCCATGGTGGCTTATCAATTATCCAGATCCATGACATTGGGTGACAAGGTGGGGTTTATTAGAAAAATCAAACAAACAAGACTACCCTATTACATAGATGGAAAGGTCTGTTGGTATTTTGTATAAAGATTGCATTAATAATATGTTGTCATTGATGTCAATTGTACCGGTAAATGGTATTCATGTTATTGTTGATATTGTTGTTTTTGATATTGGCTAGTAACCGGTAAGAAGAGAGTTGTAAATGATATTGTAACCAGTATGTAAAGTTTGTGAGTTGAACCGGTGAACTGGTGTAAAGGGTTAAACCTTTCTATGTAATGTAACCAGAAAACCCTATCTGCTATTAAACCCTAACCAATCAATTTTGTTGGTTTATTATCTGATGAGCGGTAATGATGGAGACACGTGTGATCAGTGTATAAGGATAAATTCAAATTATTTTGGCGCATTTGTTCTTGTCTAGGGAAGGAGCAAAGTGGATTGCATTTAATGCACAACACGTGATGAGTTACAAAGTCCAAGGGAGCAGTGATCATGGAGCGACTATAATTGTCTTGAAGAATGTGAAGAGATTGTCATAATTTCTAACGGTCAAGATTGAACCGACTTGTTTGTAATCTCAATGATGAGAATTAGGTTTTTGTTATGTTACCAACCTAATTGATTTGTATTTAAGGTCGATGAAGTTTTTTGTAAAGGTTGTTCGCAAGGTTGATAGAAAACTTGTTGAGTGTGTGGTTACCCAACTAGTGAATGGATTTGCACTTTGAGTGAAGGTAGATTGAAGCTCAGAAGGATCTGATCAAGCAAAGATAGTGCTACTCAGATAGATCAAGAAAACCTGTTGTTTTCTAACAATTACAATAGAAGTAAAATCCCTTAACTGGGTAAGCTCTAACAAGCTTGGTTACTCATTAAATCCTCTAACAAGGTGGCCCATTAGCTTGGATTCTTAAATCCTCCAGCGAGGTTACTCCTAACAGGGTATTGTGCTTCTAACAAGGCATATTTGTAAATCCCTTAACCGGGTGATTCCTAACCTAAATTAGTTCTTAACATGACTTATTGTAAAGCTCTAACATGCTTTGGCTCCTAATAGGGTGAACTTTGAAAGAGTTTAGATAGCTATCCTTGTGAGACCCATCTCATTGTGGTTTTTACCTATTTGGGTTTTCCATGTATAAACATTTGTGTCAAGTGGTGAATGCTTTTGTGGCTATGATCTTATTTGTTGATTTGATTAACTTCTGATAAGGCATGTTAAGTATAAGTATTGAGAGATGAATATGTTGAGCTATGATTAGGCATTGTTGATGTTTACAAGTTTGAAGGTGTTTACTATTAAAAGTTGTCATAAAAGTTAAATTGGTTAATGTCAAGTATTCCTATGAATATTGATCTTGAATGAGATATGTTTACTTTGTTTGACTGAGTTTGAGCTTCAGAACTTTGTATCAGTTTTTTAATATACTGATTCACCCTCCTCCCCTTCTCAGTATTCTACCAGATACTTATTATTTCATCATACCATCAAGGTCACATTCCCATGTGTGAACTTTAGCCTTAATTGCTCTTATCCTCTTATTCATGAGGTGCTCTTGCATGAGAAGAAAGAAAAGAAGGAGAAAGTCATTCTAAAACTAAGTCATCATCCATCAATGATGATAGTTCTTCCTCAAACTAAGAATACTGATGCTCAAGGGGAGCACATATGGTAAGATCATTATTGAATCCCCTTGACCGATATGAGGTTATGTCTATCTGTATAGTTTAGATGTGTAGAAAGGTTGTTTAAAGTTATTAGTTGGTAAATGTTTTGAGGGATATTGTAAATGTTGTTTGTGTACCGGTATCGGTAACAAGCAACCGGTAAAAAGTAAATCGGTGTACCTTAAGTTGTAAATGATCAAAATTTTACTAACTAGCCGTTTCTTTAAAGCACCGATAAACTTTAGCGAATAAATAAAGAAATGTCAATATGTTTCATTTACCTTTCTTTCTTGTCAACATTCTTGAGCCCTCGTATGACCTAAGGTGATCAAATCTTGCTAGTGCTATTGTACGAAGTGATCAAGCATCATTATAGTGGTGATTGGCAACCCTAGAGGAGAAGGTATTTTAGGTATTCAAACCCTGTTTTGAATAATTTTCTTGAAGTTCATCATGGCAGATTCTGTATCGACTCCTATATTGGTTGAAGCACTTAAGGAACCACAACCCAAGTTCAAACTTCATCCTATGAAGGCTACAGAGATTGACATGACCGCTACCCTATCATCTGTTCCCTTTGGTGTGTTACCGGCTGAAGATATTCACTCCTTCATCCATTGCAAGCTTGAAGAACTTGTAGACAAATTTATTCGAAGTGAATTCAAAGGGTTATGTAATCATGATCTGTTGAAGGTAGAATATTCGCATCTAAAGATCAAGGGTTTGTCGAATGTTATTGACTTTCCCAATCAATTTCATGCCAACTGGATTAGGTATGTATTAAGCATAGTGCATGATCAATTTCTATGGCTGGAAGCTAGAGCACCGATTAAGATTACAAAGGATGTAATTCAAAGAGTAATAGGGTTTAGCACAACCAGTGAAGCACTAACCCTAAGAACAATTTCATCCACTAAAGTCACCTGATTGACCAAATCCTGATGTGATAGTAGAGAAATGACAATCGCTCATATTGAGGATGTTGAAGTAAGATTTTCTTCTGCAGTGCTAGGTTATAGGGTCTATCAATCAAGTCAGATAAATAGTGTGTCGAGCGGTGCTATACATGCTACCTATCGAATCATCAAGGAGGATTCAACATATGATATTTGTGAGATGATCAGAAGCCAATTTATGGTAAACATGGAGAGAATAAAAAAGGACAAGAAGGAATCTTTCAAATATGGCTCACTACTGGTATGTATGTTTTTCTATGTGCAAAACTTCTTTCCTAGTAAGGTAATTTAGTATGGTCTGAATAAAAACCTATCATGGTTTAGATAGGTGAAATGATTAGGGATTTAGGAGATAGGTTTGGAGAAACAATGTGGGGATATTTTAAGGAATTTCAAATCAGGATGCACAGAAGGGAAAGAATACCAACCGGTATAGTGTAGAAGTACAAAGACAACATTTTCTTTCTTGTAGACATAGATTGTTACATCATTCAAGTGGTTCAACCTAGAACCTTTTGGGTTCCACCTATGGATTATGAGGTCGCAACAGACATTGTTAAAATTCATGCAAACATGCTACTATCTGAACTAGTAGACAAGAAGGCAAAGAGATTTGGAACTTGTGAGGAGGAAAGCTCCAAAATAAAATAGGAACATAAGGAGCCAATGATACAAAGGAAAGTAAGAAAAATGATTGATACCATAGACAAAAAATTTGGAGGCGAAGCATCCGGTGCCACTACTTCCACCGGTACTAGTGAACCAATAGGGGCCAAATCAACCAAAGTTAAAGAACAAACAAGAGAAAAGAAGATAATGTCAAAGGCAAAACCCAAGGGTACTGCAACCAACAAGCCGACATCATACACAAAAGATCAAGAAATAGATACTCCTGCATCTTCACCTAGTAAAAATAGACTAGTAGGAGTAACATATGCTAGAAAGAAAAAGCGTGAAGGGACAATTAACACAAAGGCTAATAAGAAGACAAAGAAAGATGAAAAGGAGGGTGATAACACTGACACCCAATCTGATGTGGAAATAAAAGAAGTTTGAAGAAGTGGTAGAAATGCACTTCCAACTATTGATGAATTGGTCCATGGGATCAAATAATTTGGAGGTCTATCTGGTGTTGGGAGAAAATATCCCCTCTGCAACGAGGAGGACTAAAGAAAAATTGAAGACGCACTTATGTGGAACATGCATAAGTTCTACAGAACTCCCAGTGAACTATATGGAATAGTTCCATTATATTTGCAAGATCAAATTGAAGGGAGATGAAAAACAACTTTAGCTATTGAGAAAGAGCACACGATCAAAGCAACTCATGGAAGTGCAACATGAGCTTGAATATAATCAAGCATCTATACTGGTAGAAGCATGTATTCAATGCTTTAAGATAAGGAACAAGATAGGGAGAGTGGCAATAGGAGATGTCCAAGGTGTGCATGATGAAGGTGTTGCCTTGTGGAAGAAAATATTGAGCCATCAAAAGGAAGTTGAAGAAGAAATAGCAAAGGGAACAAAACAGGACAAATGTGTAGCTACTTTTGACAAAGGGAAAGGTAAAGACAAAGACTCTACTGAAGGTTTTGATGTTTTCTTATTTGGTGATATCATCGGTAATGTTGTGTCAGATATTCCTAATCTAACGAAGGATGTAGAGGAACGGGTTGAACACAAATCAACCGTTGAAACTATTGATATTGGTGTTTCATTGGCAAAGGGAACCACTCAAACCAAGCATCCCTGTGTAGATGAAGTTATAGTTGAAGATATATCTTATGAAGATACACCTCATAGAACTTCAGTAACAATAAATTCTACTGACAATGAATCCCTTTTATCATAGAAAAAGGAAACAGAGGAGAAGGAAGAAAAACATAAGGAAGTAGAAAAGAAGAAAGATGAGATGACATAAATAGAGGAGACCAAGAAAATAGTGGTAGACACTCCTCCGATTAAGAGGAAGTTAGTTTTAGAAAAGGAGAGAGAAAAGAATAAAGTTACATTCACCACCACAACCAACTCTGAGGCTAAGGATGAAGAAAAGAATGAATAAACAGAGGAGGAAGAAGAGGAAGAATCTGTAATCAACATCAAGAAGATGACCCACAAGCAATTGATGAAAGTCTCAGAAAAACTGAGAATTCAAGCTAAAAAGAAGAGCAAAGAAAAATAAGGCAAGAATTCTCAATTCTGCCAAGATAGTTCTATCTGACCTAATTCCTGACATTGTTGTTGATGACAATGCACCAATCATTGATTAGTTGGGAACTCTTGTAACAACAATTAGTTCAGAGGCAACCAATCTAGAGAAGGTTGCAATAAGACAATATGAATCAAAGAGAGGAGAAAAACTAATGGAACAAATATCAGTTGGAAAAGTTGCCCTCTCCAACAACATAGAAGAGGTAAAAAATATACTACAAGAAGTTGGCCAATTATTGGTCAAATCTTCAAGTTTAACTGATTTAATCAGAGATCTCGAAGATAAAAGAACTCATACTCAAAGAGAAATTCAAGATCTGATAGGTTCTTTTGATCCTCTTACCAACTCAAAAAAAATTTCTAGTGGCAAGATCAAACAACTCAATCATGAAATCAAATGGTTGAAAGAAGAAGAGGATAAATGAGGTCTTAACTTGTTAGAACTACAGTGCTACCTGGCACCAATTATTGATTTCATGCAAAGCAATGTTAAAGAAGAAAAATGCCTCATAAGTGAACCTAAGTGCAAGACAGTCGATGATATGGAGGATTTTGTTATAGTTTTGCATGGACATTTAAACACCATGAAATAGGTAAAGCCTTCATGGGAATCCTCTTTGAAAGCAACTCACAAAAATTTCATAGAAATTCTGGCTTTACTTTCATGAATCATTTTGTATAGTCTTTGGCATTGATGTCAAAAGGGGGAGTTTTGTAGAGTTTGTATATTATTAGATAGATGAAACAAAAAGTAACAGGGGTCAGAACCGACACATTTTGGTAGTGTTTGCCACCAATACCAAAGGGGGAGTTTGTTGGCATTTTGGTGCATTTTGTATGACTAGTGAATGAAATAGTTGTCATTGTTGGCAACATCATCTTCTAAGTCTTCATAGTCCATCAGTAAATAAGTAAAGGATAACTGGTAAAGAACAAGAGTTCTTATTCCTATTGGTAGTGAGTTAACTGGCTAATAAGAGTGTAGATCGGCTAAGCAGTAAGTAGACCAATATACAGAGGTTAACTAACTAAGAAAAGTATAGACCGACTAAGTAGTGTGTAGACAGGGTAAGCAGAGTGTAGACTGACTAAGAAGTGAGAAGACCAGAACACAAGAGTTCAATCGGCTAAGCAGTGAACAGATCGACACACAGGGGGATAATTGACTAAGTAGATAATAGACTAGTATATAGGAGGTAACTGGTTAGGAAGAATTTGATCGGTACACAGACATAATAAGAGTCCCAACCGACAGACTTGGAAATGTATAGTTAACATCCAGTTGAACCAATAGTCTTCCCTTTCCAACTGGTGGACTTATCGGCATGAATGTCTGTCTTGATGGATATTCCTGGAATGATTCTTGGAGAGTAATTTAAGGTGCGGTAACAAAAATTTGAAGAATATTTTTGGAGGGAAAATTGGTGCTAGAACTCAAGGCTAATATATTCACATAGTTCATTCTGATTATGTTGTTGTCAATGTGAAAAAGATTAGTGTGAACGAAAATAGATGGAGAAGAAAAGAGTGCAGAAGATACAGGTATAAATCGGTGAAGCTGACACCGATCAGTTGAACAGAGTATGCAAAGAAGATCTATGAGATAGAGGTAGTGTCATCAGACAAATCATTCATCTTTGTTGCCTTCTAAAAATTGCAGCATTTTAAATCCTTTATCAAGGTGGACCTTAACCGGTTCTTTATGTAAAATCTCTTAACTGAGTCACTTCAGATATGGAGTTGTAAAATCCTCTAGCAAGGTGAACTTTAATAGGTTCTAATGTATTCTTAACTGAATACCAGTCACTTCTAATAGGGTGATGTTCTCAGAAAGAACTTGTTGTAAGCTCTTAATAGGGCACTCTTTTTCATTGCAATAAAGAGATTGTGGGTTATCCCCACCATGGTTTTCTCCCTCTAACTGAGGGTTTCCACGTATAATTGCTAATGTTATGTGAATCTTATCTGTGCATGCAAATTTCTTTTCTTTGATGTTCTCTACTTTCATGTTTTATGCATTATTTAAGAAATTTGGAAGGATAGTTGCAGACTGGTTAGTTTGAAAGATTGAATTGAGTATAAAATTGTTTGACTGATTCACCCCCCCCTCTCAGTCACCAGTTAATACTAACATGGATATCTCTTGAAAATTGGCTTGGGACGGTCCTTGACCTCAACAAAAGTCAGATTTACAACAAATCTAGGTACAGATGATGATCCCGCTTCCATGATTGAAGATAAATAGTTATGAATAGCTATTGGTGAAAAATCCTAAATACCTCTTCCAATCGCTGGTGAAATCACTCAAGATGATATCAATCTCTCTGATTCACCTTAGACTTCCTTTGAATCATTCTGAATCCCTCTGAATGCAAAGTGATCAAAAATGAAGTGAACTCAACCTTTTATCCTCCAAGAAACCCTAATCCTTCATTGACATCAATGGATTCCAGTGAAAGATACCATATCTCTATCAAACATCTCCATGTGGGATAAGCATCTCCAATGTTTGGAACATCTTCCAGAACCTCTTCTTGGGGCATATGCAACATATTCATGAATTTCCTTACCCCTAAGGCATCTACCTTAGTTACCGGATGAGCTTCTTGCCAATGCAGTAGAAACCTCCTCTATCGGTTGAGTAACTGGTGCATTTCCATCTACTGATTGTTCTTCTAAATTCTTGACCCATCTCTGGGTATGATCTTTCCAGATTTCATTAACCTTCTCTTTTCCTTTCTCATTTGATCCTTCATTACCAATTGGTGGAATTCTGCTTCTACAGAACTTAGCAATACGTCTAACCTCATTACATGCATAACATGAAACATTGTTCTTTTGAATTTCTTTGCTAAAATCGGTGTAATTGCTTGAACTGCACTGATTAGCCATATGTCCAAATTTTCCACATGCATAACACTTAACATTCATTCTACAATCTTTTATCTTATGACCATACTTATTACATTTAGAACATTGACCAGGAGTAGAATCAGGGTTCTGATTTTCTCTGTTTATACATTGCCTAGCCATGTGGCCAAATTTATTACAAACAAAGCATCTACCATTAAATTTTTTAATCATTAAACTGCCTTACTAGTTCTTTATGGTTTTGATCTTCATTTGTAGTACTAGAACTTTGTCCTTGTTCAAATCCAAGTCCATTGGAATCTCCATTTTGCCTTTGTCTCTTCAATAACTCATCTAGTTGTGCTAAACTAATCATGATTTTTTCTTTATACTCACTTGTAATAGTCAGATCATCTCTCAGAATTATCATTTGTCTCTCAGGTTCTTTTTCATTACTCTGGGATTGTACTAAATCAGTTCTCAGCATATCATTCTCATGAACCAACCTTCCACGTTCTTCAAATTTGGTTTTTAGAGATACAACAATATTTTTTTCCTTATTCTTCCGGTCATCAATCTCCTTAGACATCCTCATAGTTATAGCTTGCATTTCATTTCTCATAACCATGTTTTCCTGACTCATCTTCAGACATATCTCATTAAGTGCATCTTTCTCATCATTATCCTTATTCTGCAAAAGTTCCTTCCTCCTAGCCTGAACAAATGATAGCCTCTCCTATAGGATAAGAATGAATTCCTAAGAAGAATTCAATTCATCTTGTAGCTTCAAGTTCTTCATCCTTTCAATATCATAATCTTCAAGTTCCACCTCAAGTTGCTTCTCCAAACTCATATCCATGGATTTTGGATTTAGGATCTTCCTCAAGTTGTTAAACTTCCTCCGAGGCACAAGGCTCTCATACCAATTGTTGGAATCTAATAACACTGAGAGGGGGGTGAATTAGTGTTCTACCAGAATGATCAATTTTAACCTTATTAAAACATGCATACACCAATCGGTATACCGATACATATAGAATTGAAAGAAGTAAAGAAACCAATAAGCCAATCACACAAATGAATACCATAACACATAGAATTATACTTAGAAAACCTCAAAGAGGAGAAACCACGGTGGCATTTGTGACCCACAATATCAATCCACTGGCCATATGAAGAGATATTACAAAATATAGGGGCCTGCACTTGCAGGAAGGCTTATAGCCTAGAGCACACTGCTCAATCAAAAAAGGAGCCTCATTGACTATACACAAATCCAGACTACAATCCAGAGAAATGATTGAACTACAAAGCTATCATCTTCTATGCCTAATTACAATTTTGGTTAAGCTCTGTCTATTCTGGAATAACCCTTACACAAGTATCCTCACATACATGATCTCGCTCATATGTTTCACATCTCCTTTACATTCATTAACCTTACATAGTCTCATATCATATATCAAAATAATCTAATCAACTGACCTATATACCCTTTACAATTCATCATGCCTTATGTCGGCTTACAAAGATAGTTACAATATGAATATACATGTCAGCTAGATAACATAAATACATGAATATCAAAAACAATTGTCGATGCTAGAATTGAAAGATGTCGGCCTCCAATATCGATAACCTAATTCTAAACAATGTCGGCCTGCATTGCTGGTATCCAAAGAATTCCTTCTAACTTGTCGATGTCGGTGCCAATGAATTGTTTGTGAAGTGCCTGTTGGTACACAATTGAACCAAAATATGAAGCTAGAACATGTTTCCATGTTGCCATCAATGACAACATATTGAAACCAAACAATTCTATGCCAATTGCCAACATCAATAACATGATGCGTCAATAACTCAACGATTCAATAGCATGACGTGCCAATAACATGATGAGTAAATAACATGATGAGTAAATAACATGAAGTATCAATAACTCGACGAGTCAATAACATTGCAGGGGTGTTACAAATAGATTGCACGTGGGTTTGAAGAGATTTGATGATTGTTTTGTCTCTCAGTCAGAGAAAGAGCAGTGTTGAGAGTATTTGGTGTCAACATGTGTGTTGGATGATCATTGTGTGTGGATTCTCTGCATCATTGTGTAATATAAAAAGGCAGTAAAAATATCCATGAAAGATGTTTAAATTCCTTGAATATGATAAAACATTCAAAATGTATAAATCAACTCAAAGTGATGCGTTGAATATTGTAACCATTCAAGGTGTTTAAACGAAGTCAATCAGATTTGTAAGTAGTAAAGATGTGTAAATGTAATCTATCACATTTCTTGTTAACAACAATTGAAAATGTTCAAATCAAAACAATCTATTTTATTGAAAATAAGCATACAAAAAACCAGTTAAGGAGTTCAAAAGAACTCAATCTGATTTATTCAAAATTACCATTGAATATGTTTGAATGAAATCAATCTGTGATGTTGAAAATAACCATTCAATTTGTTGAAACTAACTTCAATGTGATTTATATAGAATAATCATACATGATATAGTAAACATGAGATTCATTGAAATAACATTCCCATTTCAATTCAAAATGTCTTTTATTTTTTTTGGCAAATAGTCTGCATCATTTCTGACGTCTTATTGAAGAGAAGCCAACCATATAATCTAGATAAGTTTTATAGTAGATCAAGCCTTTTATGAAGGCTAATGATAACTAATTAATAAATTTTTTAGTCCCCCACTCCTTGCTGGAACGAGAGGCACACCCTTTTCATCAACTTCATCGCTTGCCAGACCAACTGCCTCCTTGAACCTCTGTTTCCAATGTTCAATGTTTGTCTCACATGCATCCAACATATTATTAAACTGGCCAACTAAAAATTTGTTCTCTTTTATTATCGCCTCACGCGCTACCTCCAGTTTCTTTGTCAACATTTGGTGTTTATGCACTTCCATCTCCAAATCGACATTCCTATCGGTCAACTCCATGATATTCTTCATGCGTTCATTGCATCTCCTTTCTAGATCAGTAACCAGTTTTTCAGCCTTTCTCTTTTAGCCTTGGTAATTTGAACCTTGTCCATTAGCAGTTATACAAGGAGGGCGTCAAACTTTAGATTGGCCATGCAATGAGGGCTCCAGTGATCCTTCAACTCTGGAAAGGGGGGTGTTGCTTTTGTTGTCGTCTTCCCTAAACCATGAGAGGTGAGAACATTGGAGGCCCCATGCTTGGGTGTTTCTTTTGTTGTTGTCTTCCCTTCCTCATCAATGGTGCAAACAACTGAGGCCCCAAGCTTGGGTGAACTCTTTGCAGGCTTTCCATCCACCTCAATATGTGTTTCAATGACCTTTCTTTTGTCTACCTCTTCTTTTCCCATTGTCCTCCCTACAAACATTAACAAAAGAAGGCATATTAGTAGACAACAAAGAAACAAATTGTAAAAGACAATGAAAGATGCATGAAAGAAAAGTGTAGATGAACATGAAATGACCAAGTTTGTCTTCCATTTTTCTCTGAAAATGAGATACTAAAATTATGAACTAAAGATGTGATGCTCAATGGCCCACCAATTAGGGTTGCCACTACTCTACCTCCAAAATCTTAAAATCATACATCGTGTTATTGGCATTTTGCAAAATCACAACACTTAAACACAAAATCAATTGTCAATAATGCACAAAAAGGTCTATAACACAATGTACTATTTTAACATTTTGGATGCTGAAATAGTTGTCGGGGGGAGGGGGCATTGGGTGTGATGGTACCTTGAAATTGGGAATGCACTTCTGTGGAAACTGATTCCACCACTCACTGTTCCTCCACCTGTTGTTTTGTGTTGGTCTCATAATTTTGGGGGTTTATATTGTTAATTTAAATTATTAATTTGTTTCAGATGGTATGTTTAAAAAATAGTCAATAAGAAATGTTTATTCAACTGTCATAAATTCCAATGGAAACATGACATGCTCAAAAATTACAACAAACAAATTTAGTATACACTTGGACAAAAAAAGAGACATGGAAAACATGGCAGTAACATATTATAGCAACACAAAAAAATTTGTGAAGTATGATAAATTGAGAAAAAGGCTATGTTGCATTATATTACAAGGCAAAATTGGATGTTGCACCACGGTATCCCCTGGGATGCATTACAATATACATACAAACAATGAAAACATGCACATATAATTATTAGCATGTACGCACAAACAAAGAATAAATGCAAAAATAATTGTTCACAGATACACAATTTTAAAATAAATTTTAGCTTCCCAGCAGCTGAGATAGGGTACAAATGGTTTATGAAGAGTATCCTTTCACTAGAGTATCTAGCTATAATTATTACTGTCTACTGTCTGAGGTTTCAAGCTACTATTTTTAGTCCCATAAGGGGGATAGACTCAACAAAAATATATTTATCACCTCCTCTGCCTATTTTGTGCAACAGAGTTGACACCAGAGTAGAAGACTTGATGCTTCTTCGAGTTCTTATGTAACTCAGGAGGGGTGATGCCAAGTGTTCATAGCCTCACACTTGTTCATTTGATCGCAAGATTGTATTTAATATCCCAATTTTCTGTCTCAACAGTTTTGACAACTATAACCTACCACATAAAAAGCGACATCAAATGACTGCTACCAATATTGTTGCATTCAAACAAGTTAAATGGTCACATGAGAGAATAGAGGAAGGGATCTTACAATCTTACCATAGATGGGACATAGATGAGGTATTTTATATCCCACACCTCACATGACTTAATGGAGTCCAATAATGACATGGAGAAGGAATGCAAATAAGGCAGTGAGGCATAGCCATCAAAGACATCCATGATTCAGACTTTAGCACAACCTCGTTGGAGTGGATTGCCGTGACATTGCACACCACTCCTAGCCCCATCAACAATACCTTTACCAACGAAGAAGGTGCATGGTCGTTGAGTCACACATTTGTTGTAGACAGTGCATACAATCCCATATTCACTTCAATATCGCCTCCACTGTTACAAACCACCTGCCCAGTAGCCTAGGATAGCTCAATTATGCGTACTTTGGAAAATTCTATCCATTATAGTGAAGTATAAAATAAAACAATCACTAGGAATTACCTCTCTTCCAAGTTTCTTTCTTTCCATTAACTATAAAACCTTCTTCGATCTCTCCTCCCTCAATGGAATTCTATTGTACACCCGCATTTCTTCATTTATCTCTTCCTTCCCTTTGGCAGGAAGCTCATCAAATGTTTCCATCCCATAATCTCTGCACACCCGATTAGTGACACATTTTTTTTGCATATTGTATCGTACTGTCATATGGTACTTGACATTACCCAACTTCTTATTCATGTATCTTTGTGTTGTCTCTATGCAGCGCTAGCTGCATTTATTGGTAGCGTGCAATGCACGACCACATCTTAGGGCCTCCAATAATGGGAGGTTGTGCACTGACAATCTATGCAGGTTTAACCTCCCCACATCCCAAAATCTACGACCTCCATTATACGAACATTAGTCGAAGAGAAAAAAGTAGAACAACCTACCATCGAAAAATTCTCTTTTGTGTTCAGACTTTTGCTGCACAAACCATACACGACAAAACATCACGTTTAATTTTGCTAGAATAAAGTATTATAGAGATTATACAAAATATAATAATAAATAGTACACATCAATAATGTGCCCTCGCTGTACCTGTTCGCGACCATCAACACCCTGCCCTTCACTGTCCTCGATCGTAGCCTCGTAATCACTATGGACATCCTCTTTTTCACTATCACCATGATCCTCAAGCATATTTTCACACTCCTCTACATTCCCAATGGCCTCATCTTCCCCACCAATAGACACTTTATCATGTTGTTGTTGAATAAAAAAGCAGACATCAACAGTGCTTTTAACTCCATAAAGTAGTCTATTTTTTCCACTTATGAAGCCCTACTTCCAGTAATCACAGCACACACATGTGGAAATAAATTGTAATACAAATAAGAGACATGATTACCAATATGGTCGTGCAGTCAGTTTGAAGACCACTTGTCAATGGCTTCAAAATAGAATGACCAACTGGCGCCTGGTTCAGATTTGAAACCCCAGATCCCTCTTGAGTATAAAAATTTGACCTCCCAATCACAAGACTTAAAAAGGATGACACAATCAAGAAAAAGTACATGTTGTCTCATCGATTCAATCTGTTGCACTTACATGCAAGTAGGTGTCATATGGCACAACCAACCGGGCAACGCGACCAACTCTTGGTGTGTCATCTGATTCAGAGAGAGGTGAAGTAGTAGCAGTAACTTCTTCGAACATAGCTCTAAATGCATGTGACATCTTTGATCGAAAAAGGAACAAAGATCTAATTTATATCAAAAGACACTATCAATTGTAGATGGCTAACAATGTCATGTTCACATAAATAAATATTTTATTTATTTAATTATTATATCCTAAGTGTTGTAGTAATCATAAATTTTCAATGTCTTTTCCTTTCCAACAGCATGGCTTTTAACTAATTTAAAGAAATGAGGTTGCATTTATTGGTTTGTCTTGTCAAAGATGAGTTGACAACACATAGATGGTTCTAAATATGTTGGCATTCTAAGCTTGTCTCACATAGAAGATTGTAATCGAGTGCTTTAGATTTGGGATTAGATTTTTAGAGCTTCAGACAAAGAGTTGTAGAGATTTTTCATGGATTCCCGGTATGTTATAGATGTTCATTGGACTTATATAGAGAATAGGTTGGAGAGGATGGGAGCATACAAGTTTTTTATAGTGCAGAAGTCAAAGAGAGGGAATAGAAGATGGTGAACTTTGTAGGGCTCAGTTGCCATAATTGTGAGGATATTCTGGAAGTCCAGATTAGAGACCTTTTTGTCACAAAAGAATATATATATGATGCAATCTGTGGCATGGTGGAAGTCTCTTTGAACATAGAGAGGCACTGGTGCGATGGGTTTATATATGATATTGTGTTGGATCCTCTGGTGGACATATTATAATCAAGAGAAAGGTGTGTTGAGCTAATTGAGGGATTTGTGAAATGAGTTAATGGAGATGTTGTGGCAGAAGCCATTTTTGAGTTGTAGGAAGGGGTTAAAGAGAGTGTCCTGAAAGTATACTTCAACCCTGAAAATTATTTCTCCTCGGATTCGGATGAAGGTAGTGAATCAAGTGGGTCTGAAGAAGGCAACATGGAGGATTCAGAGGATAGCAAGAAAGAAAGGGTAAGAAGAGAGAAGAGGGAAAGGGAGGCTAAGAGGATAAGAAATTTTGGGGAGGAGGCATGGGAAGTGTTAAGATATGTAGTGATGAATGAAAACCTAGCTCCTTTTCGTAGGCTTAGGAACTCTGAGGAATGGTGGATTTTGGAGGCATCTACAGAAAAATCTCTTCAAATTGGGTGAGTATGTAGCATTGATCCTCTATTTCATGAGAGGTTAGGAACTGTTTGAATGCAGACATTCATGTGGGCTTTAAAATGTAGCAGCTAAGGCCTGGATGCAGAGTATTGATGATAGGATTTGTAAATCATGTTATGTAAGTGTGTCTTGGAAGGTTGTGTAGTGAATGATAGTGAGGTTGATTGCGTGTTTAAGTATGTTTGTGTCTGATTAGGGAAGGATAGCAGGTATTTCAAACTGCTAGTATGAGTCAAGTTGAAATATGTAATCTCTTTTTTGAAGCAATATAGGGAGCTATCCCCATTATAGATAGCACTTATCTCAAAAAAAATAAAAAACTATAAATTTTAATTTATATAATTAATTCATTTTTCCTCTTCTAAGCCTTTCATCATTCAAATCAATATTTTATTTTATTTCAATCATCATTTCCGTAATTGAAATAATTATTTTATTTATTAAATTGCTCCCACTTCCTCTATTAAATAAATAAATTTATATTTGGACAATTAAATCATTTACTTTTCAGTCTATGACACGTGACATTTATCTCTTAATCTTCGTTTGCCCAACCCCTTCATTATTTAATTATTTCTTCTACATGCCAGCTTATTATTTAATCATTTTGTATACATACCCTTTAATCCTAACCAACAATCTTAATTCTATCCCTCCATTTTCTAAAAGGTCTTGTATATAACAAGATTCTTTCATCTTTGTCAATCCTAATATGCAATTTAGCAATCTACCAATCTAGCATTGGAGCCTACTCTATGCATTCTAGCATATATTTTTTGCATCTATCATATTTCATAGATTCATTGACCATACATTATTCTGCATGTGCTTTTCAAAGCATCATTTTTTGAACACAAGGTCTTTGGTAATATAAGTGCAATTGAGTAGATTTTACTATATGCATGTATTGCTTAGTTCATTTGGCTTTGCATTGTATGGGTATTGCAAGTTCTCTATTGACGATGATCAAGTAAGTCCATATCTTGTCTCCTAAATTTTTCAGATATATTTTTCTCTATACACCTCAATTACACTGCATGTTGAAGACAAAGGTCGGAATGGCGGACCCGGAATGACAACACAACCGGTTATTCACACATTACAAAATGAGGCCCACAGATGCCAATGTTATATACGACTAGCAATTGGTGACCCTCTTAAGTATTCATATGCCTGCCACTCGAGATCATCGTTAACAGTATTAAGGAATGGTTTCATTGCATTTGCAACAAATAATGAATTATGATCCATCAAACATCTTCTCAAAAAGGGTGCATGTGATGCCCCCATCCAAATTATAATACAGTCACTATACTTCGTTAACAATCCATAAAAAAGCATACAAAACACTGATAATCATTCCATCACAATCTACTGGGTAGCGACTCAGTTCCTCCATCTTTGATGCTAATTTTTTTTAGTCAATAAATAGATGAATATGCCAGTACCTTGTATTGTCGTGTAGAAAAAAATTTACAAGAGTCAGAGGTGTCTATATGTTGTTAAAACCTCTGTCAAAGCAAAAATGCCCACAAACTCCTCATGCAAGCTATATCCTGTACATTATAAACTTTTAGCAGAGGTGTCTATGTACCATTATCCCTCTGTCAATACATGATAAAACAAATAGCAAGAAACCATAGCATTTTGCCTGCTCAAAGTGAGCATAGGGAACAAAAAGAGAGCCAATATGCTCCATATCTACTATTAACTGCTTAAAGTCCAAAGATTACAAAAAAATTTCTAAAACCAAACAACAAGAAACAATTATAGATCTAAACAAAGGGAAAGAGAGGGCCAACATCATTCTTCGCTGCCAGAGGCATCAGATATAGCTTCATGCACCATCTATGCAGCTTGAGCTTCTGCGATCACTGGACAATCCATTCCACAGTTCACATGGGCCAGACTAGCAGCAATTTCTTCAATGACCCTCATGTCCTTTGGTATCCACATTTCACCTAGGCCCAAACCCCAATTATTTCCCTCCTCAATCTGACCATCCTCAGTCACACCAATATCATGCCTCCCCTGAAGATTTTCATCACAAACAAACTGCCCCATGTCAAAGAAATCCAGGTGCTGATAGTTCTGATACTTATTGTAAGTATAGATCCAATAGCCAACAAGATGAGAGGGGAGGGGGGGTGAATCATACAAACTTAATCTTCCATAAAAACATCAAATTCAACCTTGGTAACATATACTTCAGTAATATAACCAAAACTGCTAAACATGCAAACTCAAAAGCATGTAAACATCATATCACTCATAACACCAGATTTAACGTGGAAACCCAAATAGGGAAAAACCACTATGGGATTTTGGACCCACTAAGAAATATACTCTTCTAGAGTATGCTCGGTTAAAAGCAAATCATGTTAAAGATTACAAACACATTGCTAGATGTGACTCGGTTAAGGGATTTCCCTCAGATCTGTTAGGATCTTCACCTTGTTAGAAGTGACCTTGTTAAAGGATTTCAAACACTCAATCAGAATGTCACCTTGCTAGAGGGTTTTACAAATAAGACTGTTAAGTCCACTCGGTTAAGAGATTTTCCATCACTTTCACAAAATAACAGTAATAAAAATCTATCTGCAACTTCACATCTAAAATGCTAAAGCAGATTCTTATTTGCTCAATACAATCGAGACATAGAACTAATCTTGTCCATTTGTTGGGCTTCTATACTCTATTATTCAAACAGGTCTTCAAGCTTTTGTGCTCGGTAATCACTATGTATCATCCCTGTGCATACATTTACCCGCATACATTGTTTATCAATAGTTCCCTATTTATAAGCAATTTGCTAACCGCTTAATCTCCTTGATCACACTTCCCATGATCAATCATAGCCATCAGATCTTCAAACTTGTCTAGGTTCAATGTATCCTTCAATCTGAAAAATGTTTTACCCCACCTAGGAACTTGCATACATTTCTTGGAACTTGTGCTAGGGTAATGCAATTCAATCTGCACTATAGATCTTCATGCCGATTTTCCTTTGCCATAGATTCATTAACAAACTTCATGCACGACATACCAATCATTTAATTAGTTCTAGCTCATCAGCTTCCTTCATTAAATAACGCATGTAACCATTTAATATATTCTATTATAGCTCGGTTACAACTCGGTAACAACTTGGTAAATACTAAACTTTACTTGGTAGACATTCTGCCTTCATTAACCGGTAGTGATAACCTTAGGGTTTACCGACTAGGTTCTTTGCTCGGTAACATAGTATAGTATTAACCTTACAATTTACAACATATGTATGATGTTAAAACAATCTAAACATCATGATCTCATCATTATCTGACTTGGTAATAGTTTCCCATTGAATACCTTATTCATCCCCTTATTCATCATATTCTTTATGTGTCTTTTACCGACATCTTTATACGCATCAAATCATACTTCTCAAGATATGGCAACATCATATTGAATTAGAAAATCAATTTCTTGACATCAATTACAAAATAATAATATTAAGACAGCAAACATCCTTAATCAGTTATATCCATAATCATCAACAACCTTCTCAATATCCTTATTGAAATGCCAACAATCTCCCACTTTGGCATTGATGGAAAAACCAATTGATTTGACCTAATTGATTCAGATTGTTGTGAGTTGTTTGTGAGATTCTAAAATGCTCTCTTCCTGTCATCAGAATTCTCCCCCATACATTAGACTTCTCCTCTTTTCTCCAGTCTTTCTTTTCTGCTTTTTTTTCAATCTTCTTCAGTCTTTTCCAGTCCTCTTCTCCAATCTTCTCCCCCTTTGACAATAATGCCAAAGTAAAGAACTAAAACATAATTTCTTCCTGTATGTAGTGAATTCCTACTGTAATGTGTCAACTTAGTCTCGGTCAGAGCATTTTGTCTTCAATTCTTGTTTCCTGTATTGTATCTTGTATTGTTTCTTGTACACCTTTAGGAAACATCCTAAAGTGTGTAAATCAGCATCAACTCTTAAAAGATATTCGATAGAGTCATCGAATTGATGCTTTCACCGAACTTGGTCAGTGAGTAGAAGATAGGGGTAGGAACCCTAACTTACTTTTGAGATACTCAAAAGTGTCCCTTGGTAGTGGCTTGGTGAAGATATCTGCTATTTGTTCCTTTGTGCTAACATACTCCAACACCACTTTCTTCTCTTGAGATTCTTCTCTAAGATAATGATATTTGATAGAGATGTGCTTTGTCTTAGAGTGCATAATAGGATTTTTTGAAATGTTAATGGCACTAGTATTGTCACAGAATATAGTTACTGGCTCGGTAACTTTCTCATTTATACCTTCCAACAGTTGTTTGATCCATGCTATGTTGGTACAATTCAATGCTACAACAACGTATTCAGCTTCTGTTGTTGACTGTGAAACACATCCTTGTTTCTTGCTAAGCCAACTCACTAGTCTTTCTCCTAAAAAGAAAGCTCCTCCACTTGTGCTTTTTTTGTCATCAATGTTGCCTGCCCAATTAGCATCAGAATAAACTTTTAAATCAAAATCATTTCCTTTCTGATATACTAAGCCATAATCCTCAGTGCCTTTCAAGTATCTAAAAATTCTTTTGATTGCTATCATGTGTGTTTCCTTAGGATCTGCAGAGAATCTTGCAACTATACCTACTGCATGTGCTATGTCTAGTCTGCTGTGAACAACATATTGTAGCTTTCCAATCATGGATCAGTAAAGTGTCTCATCAACAGATGCAGATTCATCATTCTTTGATAGTTTATAGTTGGTAGTCATAGGAGTACTTACTGGTTTTGAATCCTCCATTCCAAATTTCTTCAAGATTTCCTTTATGTACTTGGATTGAGTAATGAAAATCTCATTTTTCATTTGCAGTATCTGTAAACCTATAAAATACTTTATCTCACCGATTAATGACATCTCAAATTTTTTGCTCATTTCATTTCCAAAGTTCTTGCATAAAGAGTCATTTCCACAAAATATAATATCATCAACAAATATGGCTGAGATCAATATTCCATTTTCATCATTCTTCATGTACATATTGTTGTTCTCACTTGTCCTTATAAAACCAATCTTAATCAAATAAGAGTGCAATATTTCATACCATGCTCTAGGTGCTTGTTTCATACCATATAATGCTTTGTTCAATTTACATACCTGATCTATACTCTTGTCTTCAACAAATCCTTCAGGTTGTTCAATAAAAACTTCTTCTTCTAATATTCCATTTAGAAATGCAGATTTGACATCCATTTGATATACCTTGAAGTTTTTGAAAGCAGCATATGCCAACAATGTTCTTACTCCTTCAAGTCTAGCCACAAGTACAAAGGTTTCACCATAATCAATTCCTTCTTCTTGAGCATAACCTTTGCATACTAGTCTTGCTTTATTTCGAATTACCTCACCTTTTTCATTTAGCTTGTTTCTGAAAAATCCACTTTGTACCGATTACATTTTTGTCCTTTGGTCTTGGGATTAGTGTCCATGTGTCATTCTTCTTGATTTGATCAATCTCTTCTATCATAGTATTTATCCAATCTTCACTGTTAAATGCCTCTTTCACTATTCTCGGTTCAAATTCAGATATCAAACATGTGTTCTGTCTCAATTTGTTCCTTGTCATCACTAGATCATCCTTATCTCCTATAATCTGACTTGGTGCATGATGTCTTCTGACATACTTGGCTAATACAGGCTCGGTAGGCTCTGTATGATCTTCTTCATCACTCGGTAACTAGATATTCTCTCATTTTCTTCAACAGTTTTCTCGGCAAGACTTGTTGGTTGAACATAGACAAATTCATCATAATCTTCTAGTTCTTTGGAATTTCCTTCATCCTTTCTTTCTGCAAATTCATCAATTTTCACATTTGCACTTTTTACTATTTTGTTAGATGATTTGATCAGACATTTAAATGCTTTGCTTCTAGAAGAATAACCTAGAAATGTTCCTTCTTCACTTTTCTGATCAAACTTGCCATTTCCATCATCTTTGTGTACATAGCATCTACTTCCAAAGATTTTAAAATAACTTACATTAGGTTTCTTGTCATACCAGATTTCATATGGTGTCTTCAAAGTACCTTTCTTCAGTTGTACTCGATTTAGGGTGTAAACTGTTGTGCTTATTGCTTCCCTCCAAAATGTTTGTGGCACTTTCTTTTCAATCATCAGGGTTCTGGCACAATCCACAATAGATCTGTTTCTTCTCTCAACAATTCCATTTTGTTGTGGAGTTCTCGGTGCAGAGACTTGTCTTTTAATACCATGATCATTGTAGAATAAGTTGAACTCATCAGATGTGAACTCTCCTCCTCTATCTAATCTAAGATATTTCAGTTGTCTTCCTGTTTCATTTTCAACTCTTTCCTTGTACCATTTAAACATTTGAAAAGCTTCTGATTTTTCTTTTAAAAACATTACTAACATCATCCTTGAGTAATCATCCACAAATAATATGAAATATTTGTCACCATAATAACTTTGAACTTTTATAGGACCACAAAGATCAGTATGCACAAGATCTAAAATTCCCTTAGAAGTGTAAGACTTACTTGTAAAGCTTGATCTTGTCATCTTACCCATCTAGCATCCTCGACACATAGCATTGTCAGGTTTTTCAAGACTCGGTAGACCTCTTACTCGGTGTTTCTTACTTATTTTGATCATATTATCAAAATTTACATGACAAAACCTTTTATGCCATAACCAGGTATCATCTATCTTTGCATACGGACACTTGTTCTAAGTTGAGTCAAGGTGAAATGTATTACCTTTTGTTTGTGTCCCGGTAGCAGCTAACTTTCCATGCTTGTCATAAACTTTGACAATTCCTTTCTGAAATTTTATTCGGTAACCTATATTGTTTAGCTGTGCTACACTCAACAAATTATATTTCAAACCTTCAACCCAATAAACATCATTGCATCTTGCATTGTCAAGAAGTGTTATAGATCCTTTACCTCTTACTGGACATGGTGCATCATTACCAAATCTTACATAGCCTCCATCATAATCTTCTAACATAACAAACTTGTGTTTATCACCTGTCATATGATGTGAGCATCCACTATCTATGATCCAAGAATCATTAGTATTTATGTGAGATATTGGGGGTTTTTCTTCATACCTTTCTTCATCTGATCCATCTTTGATAGCCACATAAACTACTTCCTCTGTATCAATTTCATCTGATTTATCATCATTGGATTCCTCATCGGCTATTAAGCATGTCTTTCTATCTCTTCTTCTGAAGTCTCGGTGTCCTCTGTAATGATTATCTTTCTATCTGTCATCTCAGTAATCTCTCTTTTGAGTAGAATCTTTGTCAGGACAGTTAGAAGCCATATGTCCTATTTTATCACAATTGAAACATTTCAAAGGTAGTTTTCCTTTATACTTACCTTTGCCTCTCAGTAACCTTCTGGCTAATAGTGCTTCAAACTCTTCTTGCTTTCTGATTTCCTCATACAGTTTGTGTACTTCTTCCATGTTCTTACGAAATCTTTCACTTGCTCCACTGTGATTTTCTTCATAGTACTTGTACTTTCTTTCATTGTAATCATTAGATTCATCAAGATGAAAAGAACTAAATGCAGATTCAACTTTATTTACTGATGACCCACTGTTATCAAAGCTACTTAACTCAAATGCATGTAGCTTACCAATAGTAGCATCTACAAAAACTGGCATATTAGGTACAGACCTCAATTCATTGATTGCAGAAACTCGGATTGCATAAGCCGATAGAAGGGTTATTAACAACTTACTTGTTGTATCCTTTTCTTCAATAGTTCCACCTGCTCCTTTGATTTGATTGACAATCTCCTTTAGTCTTGTACTGTACTGTGTTATGTTCTCACCTTCATTCATCCTTATAGATTCAAGTTGTCCTCTTAGACTATCTACTTTTTCTCTTTGAAAATGTTCATCTCCTCCATACACTGATATGAGCTTATCCCACATTGCCTTTGCATCAATACGACCTTCTAGATCATTAAACTCTGAGTCGGTCAATGCAGATGTTATTTCAATCATTGCTTTCATATGTTCTTGCTTTGCCTTTATTTCTTCCATAGTCAATGGATAGGTGCTCGGTGTGATGAAATCATTCTCCAAATAATATACAACATATTCTCCAACTCCTGATAGGTGCAACTTCATCCTTTTCTGCCATGTAGAGAAACTTGACTTGTTCAGCTTCGGTGCATCCCTCTTATACATCTTTGGATCTTTGCCTCAAGTACCTTTAAACATTTTCTTCCAGAGTCCAAAGCTCTGATACCAATTGATAGTTCTGATACTTAATGTAAGTACAGATCCAATAGCCAACAAGATGAGAGGGGGGAGTGAATCATACAAACTTAATCTTCCATAAAAACATCAAATTCAACCTTGGTAACATATACTTCAGTAATATAACCAAAACTGCTAAACATGCAAACTCAAAAGCATATAAACATCATATCACTCATAACACCAGATTTAACATGGAAACCCAAATAGGCAAAAACCACTATGGGATTTCAGACTCACTAAGAAATATACTCTTCTAGAGTATGCTCGGTTAAAAGAAAATCCTGTTAAAGATTACAAACACATTGCTAGATGTGACTCGGTTAAGGGATTTCCCTCAGAGCTATTAGGATCTTCACCTTGTTAAAGGATTTCAAACACTCAATCAGAATGTCACCTTGCTAAAGGGTTTTACAAATAAGACTGTTAAGTCCACTCGGTTAAGAGATTTTCTATCACTTTCACAAAATAATAGTAATAAAAATCTATCTGCAACTTCACATCTAAAATGCTAAAGCAGATTCTTATTTGCTCAATACAATCTAGACATAGAACTAATCTTGTCCATCTGCTGGGCTTCTGTACTCTATTATTCAAATAGGTCTTCAAGCTTCTGTGCTCTATAATCACTATGTATCATCCTTGTGCATACATTTGCCCACATACATTGTTTATCAACAATTCCCTATTTATAAACAATTCGCTAACCGCTTAATCTCCTTGATCACACTTCCCATGATCAATCATAGCCATCAGATCTTCAAGTCCAGGTTCAATGTATCCTTCGATCTGAAAAATGTTTTACCCCGCCTAGGAACTTGCATACATTTCTTGGAACTTGTGCTAGGGTAATGCGGTTCAATCTGCGTTGTAGATCTTCATGCCAATTTTCCTTTGCCATAGATTCATTAACAAACTTCATGCATGGCATACCAATCATTTAATCAGTTCTAGCTCATCAGCTTCCTTCATTAAATAACGCATGTAACCATTTAATATATTCTGTTACAGCTTGGTTACAACTTAGTAAATACTAAACTTTACTCGGTAGACATTCCGCCTTCATTAACCGATAGCGAAAACCTTAGGGTTTACCGACTAGGTTCCTTAGGGTTTACTGACTAGGTTCTTTGCTCAGTAACATAGTATAGTATTAACCTTACAATTTACAACATATGTATCATGTTAAAACAATCTAAACATCATGAACTCATCATTGTCTGACTCGATAATAGTTGCCCATTGAATACCTTATTCATCCCCTTATTCATCATATTCTTTTTGTGTCTTTTACCGACATCTTTATACTCATCAAATCATACTTCTCAAGATATGGCAACATCATACTAAATTAGAAAATCAATTTCTTGACATCAATGACAAAATAATAATATTAAGACCTTAAACATCCTTAATCAGTTATATCCATAATCATCAACAACCTTCTCAATATCCTTATTGAAATGCCAACAATCTCCCATTGTCTGTTATAATGCCAAATGCCAACAGGTGCGTCATACAGTTTGCCACATAAAGTAGGAAATTCAAATTGTGTTATCTTTCCAGCTTGTTTCAGTTGAAATCCTCCAGTTCCATGGTCTGAATTAATGGGAACTTCCTAACTTCATTCACCCCCTCACGCAACATGTAATATTGATTAGCCATGGGAATACATTTCTGATCATCAATGTTGTCCAATACCGAGTCAATTTCCCCCAAAAAACAGTGGCAAAAAAGCTTCGTACACAATAGCTTCATTTTGGGTTTCTCGACCCCCATTTCGAAGCACACAGCCAAAAACATAGAGGTGATATTCATGTTCATTCAGTATCTATGCTTGGCATGAAGAAATTCTTGCCCTAGCACCTTTTTAATGACATGAAGAATTAGAGGATGATTTGACTCCAGAACCATCAACAAATGCTTGTTCGAAATATTCCCAAGAAAAGACATTTGCCACTTTGTGGATTCCAACAGAACAAGAGTGTCCATCGTGACAACATTGAAACTTATAAAACACTCTTTGATGCTAATTAATGTCAATAAAGAGCACCAATCCATTATTGGAAAGACATGTCTCTTTCAAAATAAGTATCTATTCTAAAGATTCTATCTCTTACTTGCTATGGGGATATTATTAATAACTTGGTATGAATGATTCAATGTAGAAGAATGGAGAACAAGAATGATAGATAGATGAAAAGGGCTCGATAATGGATCTCCACCACTGACACAACATGCATACAATATCCCCTCATCTCCCACCACACTTCACATATCATTTCAAATTAGTATTGGAATGTCAAAAACACATGGTACTCTTTCGTTGAGGATCATTGCCAATCTATATTTACGCAAACAATCAAATGAATGTAAACTCTCTTATCCAGATGAATATCATATATATAGAACAACTGTTGCAATTCACACATCATCTACAGGAATTAAAATATAAGGTTCATGTAACTAACATTGGTTTCATGAGGCCAATTTCCATAAATAACATTTCTAAGGATTTCAAAATGGGGAATAATATCTTATTATCTAAGATGCACATGTACAAAAAAGACTATAAGGCAACACACAACTGCATTGATCATTTTCTTTGTTCACTAATGCGTTAAGCTAAGGACCATCAATATTACTTGATAAAATACATGAATTTTAATCAATTGTTTCTACCGAATAAAGGAATAATTTGCATCAATATATATATATATATATTTATATATATATATATATATATATATATATATATATATATATATATATGCCTCTTATAAGAAATTACACAATCCCTAAACATTATTAATAAGGAGATAGTACAATGCAAGTAATATCAAAGCACGTAGAGGGAGAAAAAACCTGGAAATTTTGGGCATTTCAGTGGACTTCTCAATCATCCTTCGAAATGAACAACCTGCATGGATAACTAGTGTTAGTGGTAGTTTATAGTGGGAAGTAAATGCAATTCAAGACACATAGAGTGAACCTAAATATTCAAATCTGAAATTGCATTTAACATTCAATATAAACTAACACTAAGTAATGCATATCGCCAAAATTATGTGTCAGTTAGCCATAGTGCCAGAGCTATGATGAAGATAGCATACAAATGTGTTTGGTATAAATTCTTAAAACATAATACAAATCTAATGTGTCCTAATAAGCTAGCAATGAAAAAGAAAAATATTATTAGTCCATTAACAATGAATACAACAAATAATAAAAAAAGTAAACACAAACATAACAAGACCACAACTGTCTGTATGCAGTCCATCTTGGGTTTTCCTTCCCCACTTACAATGTAGCCAGTCCTTTGCCTCTGCAATCATGCAAGCTTGTGCATTGACAATCTATCCACAATCAGCTTCACCAGATCCCATAATTTACAGACTCCTCAATTTCTGGTCCCAACCCTGACGGTTTGCAAAAGACCAATTGTGTGTTATATGCACCCAAAAATCCAACGACCTGACATGCGGTGTGGAGGTTTTTTATGCTGAGTCCACATCATCAGGGCCCACTCAATTTCCACATCATCATTGCCCATGTGATGGACATTCTTTCCTTCCAAGTTAATGTCTTTGCATGCTATTGACCGCACAACATGAAGAGATAAACATTAAATGTGTTGTTATTGAACTAACCCTAACAAAGTCAAGCCTCCAAGTTATTGTCCCCAATTACCTACGTGTTATAGTACGATATCAGCCATGGGAGATAGTTTTCTCCCTTTACTTTCTCACCTGCCCAACAAAGCACTTTGTGATCCCCTAGTGGTTTGACTGATTGTGTGATATATGACCCTCCGAACTAGGCAACATGACGTGTTGTGTGGACGTCCTTTACGGTGAGTCCACATCATCAAAGCTCGTGCATGGGCCCACCTGCAACTAGGCATGGGTATGCATGTATGTTATGCATGACATCGGTATGACACTAACATTTTGGATCTCAGATAGTTGCGTCGTCCAAGGCTAAAGTGTCTCCAAAACTGTATGTCAATAACACAAAAAAATTAATAATGCACAAATTTTGAAAAAGTACATATCGTTAATTGTGATTGGCAGAATTAGCTGTGACTTTGCTTTTTAAAATAATTTCAAAAAACTCAATAACATGAGTTTTATAACACCATTTTTGACCTAATTCTGCTGATCACAATCAACCATCTCAAATCTTTTGACAAATTTTGGGTTATTGACTTTTCCTACCTTTTTTGGGCCAATTTAGTCGGGGAGTGCCTAGAATAAGTGGTAAGAAAATTCGTGTTATTGACTTTTCCAAAAATCTCAAATAGTTATTTGTGATAGGCAGAACAAGATATTTTTAATGTTCCTAGTCATCCAACGATGCATATTTCTGTGTCTATGAGTCTGTGTCATTGTCTGTATATATAACATGCAACATATAATTGCCTATGTATATATGTATGTAAATGTCTATGCATGTCCATGTCCATGACATATAGAGAGAGAATGACATATGCATAACTTGCTGAGTAGAGAAATGAAACACTAAAATAACGAGTACTAATGGATTGACCAAGAAGGTTAGTTAGTTGTTTTGGACCATTTAGGCAATGACAAAAATGCATTATACGAGCAACGGTGACAACAAGGGAAAACGTGCATTATACGAGCAACAATGACAACAAGGGAAGACACGAGTGTGTGCATGGTATATATAGACAAAGACTGCAAGACATACAATCACACAAATATACACACATACATATGCATAATTGTATGTGTTAGAGTAATCGTTTATTAGCTAATAATAATTTATTTAATTATTAGTCTATTATACTCTATGCTTAAGCTAAACTTAGGAATCTTATAATTCTTTAGGGTTTTCTCCTTTAGGGTTTCGAGTATCCTCTTATAAGGATTCTCTCTTTGTATTTTTCATGACAACTGTAATTAATGAATTGCATTCTTGTTGCACAATCAATATGTCTCCTCTTTTCTGGATCTCTAAATTCTGGCCTCCATAGTTTTTTTGCTTCTCTCCTTCTGTGACAGGTTTGCATGCAGGTAATCTTTGGGGGCTGTAGAGTTGATTTTTCTTCAACTCCTATAGTATGATTACAAAAATAGAACAATAAAAAAAAAAAAAACATTACAACAAGGTTACTAGGTAGACTCAATCATTTTTCATGTCAAGCTTTAGGGTTTACTAAGTAGGCTGTTAATATGAGACTTACTTGTTTGTACCGATGAGGGATTTTGTTGCATAGGTGAGGAGGAGATCAGAAAGTTTGATATTTATGTGTATATATGCATGTTTATGTGTGTGTTAGTGCATGCTATATAGAGAGAAAGAATGAAAAATACATAACCATATATACACACAAACATATGCATCAACACGATTTTTTCTGTGGCATTTTATTTCTTAAGTAGCAAAAATTAAAGAACATAACTTTTGTGACCAACACATGGATTGAAGAGGAATGTTCCATTTGTGTATATATGTATGTTTATGTGTGTGTGCATGATATAGAGAGAGAGAATGACAGACACAGACACACATATACACAAACATATGCATAGTTGGTTGGCTAGAGGAACATAACATTTACAAAAATGAGGCATTGCAACAATTTCAAAGTTATACAAAGCCAATATAATAAATAAAATAACATTTTGAGCCCTATTATCCAACCTTTCAACAAATAAAACAACATCATTCTATTCGGTTGGCATAAGGAAACAATGAACACTTTAAAAAAAAAATCAATTTTAACATACAGAAAATGAAAAAAATGGCATTTCATCTTTCACAGCTCCGCTCACTATGGAAAATTGGCACATGTGATTAGGCAAATATACACACCTTTATACTCTTCTTTACCCAGACACCAGACAACACATGCATTCTTGGCTTCCTCACACCTCCACTTCAATGCTGCAAATTACAAACAAAATTCACAATGAACAAAGTAAATTCTAGAAAACAAAAGAATGTCATGTTATCCATTAGGGTTTCAACTACTTTCACAGAACATGAAATTCACTATGAACACGATAAGGTAAATGTTAAAAAATAAAAAAATGTCGTTTTATGTCTAATGGTTTAAACTATTTTGCACAACTTGAGTAATACTCATGTTATCTGGAAAGGTTTGAATTTACCACTGTCACCAAACCCAAATCGTTGATCTCAACACCGGTAGACCTGTGCTACAATGCCTCATCCCTGTACATGGTATCCACTAGTGTTAGCAGGTGATAACAATAATCACATACAACTCGCCTTATTGTTGTGGCTGACTTTATCCTCACCTTCGCAAATACCTTCATTGGATACACATGTCCCTCGCCCCATGATTCAACGGATTCCTAATTCAATCAGGGACATTCAACTTGAACAATCGAGATGATCTTGAAATCCCTTACGACGCAGCATTCGCATCGCGAATGCAACATGCGTACGAAAATAATCCAAAAATTTTAAATGACCGTGTTATTGACTCTTTCTATCGTTGGACATTATATTTTTTTAAATATAATTTTTCAGCATACGTGACACAGTGTTCGTAACTGCAAGCGCGACGAGGTTTAAATTTTAGCTACGTGCATGTAATCGCGAGAACGGTCGGCGAAGTGGTACCGGTGTGGAATCTTTTTTATCGAAACAAAAATGACAACATCATCCATATCATCGGACCCCAACTTCCATCCACATCAATGGTGGGTCCCGAGTACTAGGCTTATGAGATTCTATCTAGACGGTTGCAATGTAGTTGTATCATGCAGGGGCATAACGTTTTGGAGCCCGAATAGCTACAACCAATTATGGTAAAGGTGGATTTCAAATCAGTTAAAATAAAAGCAATAGTTGAGGATAAAGAGGGAATCTCTCTTATTTATTGGATTATATAGAGGGAGGCAAACCTGAACAAGTTGCTAAGGAAATTAAATATTAAATAAATTATAATATGATTTAGATAAATAAAATAAAATGTTTTTAAGAGCTGCGAAGGGAAATAAAAGGGTTATATAAAATTATTTAATGGTTGAGAGAAGTATCAATTTTTTTATAAGTTGAGAAAATAATTATGTTAATATATAATTTTGAGAATTATGAGAAGGATTAGTTGTGATCGTGGCTTTAGATGTTGGTGTTTGGGAAGAGGAAAAAAATATGGTAATTGATCATTGTTTTTACACTCAAAACAAATGAAAAAATATTTAGTGTATATGAGATTCTACATATAAATTGTACTTTACAAAAGCATAAGTTTGCTATAAATATATCTAAAAGGTGAAACTCTTATATAAATTGTATCTTTCATGAGAAATAATTCAAATTCCATTTACTAAAAGATATAAAGTACTCAAAACGTACATCTTTTACATACATAATAAGTAACAAATTTAGAGTTGGATCAATTTTAAAAAGGAAATCCAATACATCATTCAACTCCAAATTCATGTCTAGGATTTTGAAGGAAGACTTCCACTTCTTACATAAAGTAGTATATCTTTGAAAGAGAGAGATTGCAAGGCTTGACTAGACTAATATTCTTTAGAATTTCCATATGAAGGGATTATAGATTGCAAGGCTTGACTAGGCTTGACTAGGCTAATATTCTTGAGGAGAGTAACTTAATGGGTCTTCTTTCATGGCTATAGGGCTAAGAGTTTGATTTTGAACATTGAATAAATATTTTTCTTTCATCTTCACAAAAGAAAATATCATATACATGTGCTTTTCTCTTGTATTTAAGTTGGTAATTGCTATTTTTTTTACCAAATATCTTTCATTAAACACTATGAGAATAAGTAAAATTTGAGAGGTAGACAAAACATTGATCTTGTTTCTAGGATTTTGTAATACAAGATGACAAATTCTATCATGAAACATCATTTTTTTTGTGGGTGTCTCTATCTATATTTTCTCCTTCAAATCATTCAACGAGCCTTCTATAATCTTCTTCATATTTTAAGATATTATCACATTGTCTTCAATCTTTGTTGCATACTATTGAGCAACCTTAATATTGAATTGTTTGTTTATTTTTAGTAGAAAATTGATTTCTTGATCAAGTGTTTAAATAAACAAGCAGCATATATTGTTTAGACTTGGATTGTTAAAGATTGCAATCAACCTTACCAATTTCTTAAAGCATTTTATGAAATCCCTCATGGAATCATCTTTCTATTTCTATATCTAATAAATCTAGAGTAGGAAATAATTTATTTTGAATGGGCTTGAGCCTTACCAAAATATATTTTTGCATGATATTCCAATCCATATTACACACATCTACAAGTTCATGCAACCATTCAACTATAGATCCAACTAGGAGCTGAATCTCACATGCAACTATGAATACCAAATATTTCCATTAGTAATATTCTAATCAACACCCCATGTGAAACGTAATTTGCAAGGTTGCTTTGGGGAAAGCAAAAATTCTCCAATTAATGGGAAGAGGGGAGCTTCGACCTCCCCTCAAGGACAATGAGAATTATTTCTTGGAAGAAGAGAGAAAATTCCACCTTCTCCAAGTTGTCAAAGGAGTCTGCTGAGTTGGTTTTTTCATCTTGGAGAAGGTGGAATTTTCTTTCTTCTTCGGCTTGTGGTGCTTTAGGAGGTTTGGCACTGCTTTGGAATAATTATAATATTGAGGTACAGTTAGTGGCATCTGCTACAAATTGGATGTTGGCTTTAGTTATAAGCAAGATTTCAAAGGTTAAATTTTGGCTTTTTAACATTTATGCTCTGTCAAGAATTCAAAGGAAGAGTAAGTTATGGGGTGAATTAAAGAGGATTTCGTCTCCCTTAAAACATGGTTCCTTTATTATCTTCAGGGGTGATTTTAATGCTATCACTAATTTAGATGAGAAAAGAGAAGGTGTTTTCCCTAATAAAAGGATTATGGATGACTTTGGGGATTTCATTTATGATATGAACCTTTTGTATTGTAAGTCTCAGAATGGGGTTTTCACATGGACAAACATGAGAAGGGATTTTTCTTAGATTGCTAAGAGATTAGATCGGTTTTTGTTATCTGAGAATTGGATTGATTCAAATTTTGAATTCTTTTCCTCTATTCTACCAGTCTCGGGTTCTAATCATTTTCTAATTTCCCTTTCAGTTATTGAGGATAGGACTTCTTTTAAGTCTCCATTTAAATTTGAGCCCATGTGGTTTAGGGATTCTTCCTTTTTGCCTCTACTTATGAAATGGTGGAATTCTGCTCCTTTTTGTTCTAGGTCCTATATGTTTCAGATTGCTAAGAAGTTAAGTTATTTGAAATTAAATATTAGGGAATGAAGTATCTTGCATTTTAAGAACATTTTTTAGGAGAAACAAAGCATTCAAGATATGATTGAATTTCTTAATACTCATGTGCTTCAACATGGTATGGTGCCACAAGTTTTTGATGAATTGAAGTCACTAAAATTACAGCTTGAGGAGGTGTTAGCTAGAGAGGAAATCTATTGGAGACAGAAATCTAGAGAGTTATGGCTTTCAAATGGTGACAGGAACACAAAAAATTTTCATTCTTCAACTAAGATTAAAAGATGTAAGAATAGAATATCTTGTATTCAGTGTCATAATGGAAATTTATTGGCAGAGCCAGAGGACATTGCTTCAGAGGCAGTTAAGTTTTTTAAGTCATTATTATCTTCAGAAAATGGAAATCTCAACAATGATATTATATCTAATATTCCTCCTTTAGTATCTTTGGAAGACAATAAGATGTTGATGTCTCCCTTTTCCTTAGAAGAAGTTAAGAGTGTTGTCTTTGCCATGAATCCAGATAAATCTCTGGGACCAGATGATTTTACTCCTTTATTTTTTCAGAAATGTTGGGATTTTGTGAGAAATGATGTTTTATTGGCTCTCGAGGAAGCTAGGAGAAATAGGTCTATTTTAAAAGAACTTAATACTACAATGATTGAAATTATTCCTAAAAAATAGGATACTAAGACTTTTGCTGACTTCCGCCCCATTGCTTTATGTAACACTTTGTATAAGATATTTATGAAGGCAATTTCCCTTAGGTTGGCAAAAAATCTACCTAGGATCATTTCATTGGAGCAAGGTGGTTTTGTTCCCAGAAGGGAGATGACATAGGGTGAAATTGTAGCACATGAGGTGTTGCATTCTATTTCCACCCAAAGAACCCTGGCCATGATACTTAAACTAGACATGATGAAGGCTTATGATAGAGTAGAGTGGGGGGCTTTATGTGTTGTTCTTGAGAAGTTAGGTTTTTCCAAGGCCTGGGTCAAATGGATTCGTGCATGTATTTCTTCTGCAAGATTCTTGGTTTTAATTAATGGCTCTCCTTATGGTTTTTTCACTTCCTCTAGGGGTTTGAGACAAGGAGATCCCCTTTCTCCCTTTTTATTTATTCTCCTATCTGAAACCTTTAGTTGGGTTATTAGGGCTGCTAAAGTGGGGAGGCTTTGGAAAGGTATAAGGATTCAGAATATTCCCCAAAGTATTTCTCATTGTCTCTTTGCAGATGATACTCTATTATTTGGACATGCTTCGTTAGTAGAGGCAAAAGTGATTAAAGGAATAATACAAAATTATCCATCATTTTCTGGTCAGAAAGTGAATGGTGATAAATCAAAGATTTTTTTCCTTAATACATCACAACTGGTTCAACATAGGTTGCAATCCTTTTGGGGATTTGAGACTGGAAATCTTCCATGTACTTACCTTGGGATTCCTTTCTTTGTTAAACAGGATAAGATTGGTTTTTGGGATAAGATTATTTCAGTCATTTCTAAAAGAACTCTCTCATGGAATCATAGATGGTTAACTTTGGCAGGTAAAATTGTTCTTATCAAGTCTGTTTTGAATGTTGTTCCCATATATCTCATGTCTATTTTGAAGTCTCCAAAAGTAGCTATTGTTAGTTTACAAGATACTCTTAGAGATTTTCTTTGGAACAATAATAAATATGGCAAGAAGAAACTCTCTTTAGTTGCATGGGATAAGGTATGTTTGCCTAAGGAACTTGGGGGAATAGGAATTCGGAGTTTGGAAAATCAGAATTTAGCCTTAAGTGTTAAGTTGGTTTGGAAATTATATGACAAGCCTAGCTCCTTATGGGCACAGATTATGTTTGCCAAATATTTAAATAATGGACCGAGAGAGTACATTTTTAAAGTCTCAAATTTGCCTTTGAGTTCTACTATTTGGAATTTCCTTTGTAAATGTAGATCAGTTATTTTGCCTCATCTCTCATGGATTATTCATAATGGTAGAAAGGTCGGATTCTGGGATGAAGTATGGAATGGACACACACCTTTGGTGAATATTTAGGGATTGGTCTCCTCTGATCACTGTTCTTTCCTCCCTTTGGAGTGTTTTTGTAGCAGATTATTTTGAAATTGTGACTAGTGGACCCCTTAAGCTAGCTAGATGGAAGTTGATTGATTTCTAAGATGTTGATCAAAGCATGAAAATAGATTTTGAGAATATTTTGGGGATAGAATTGTATTTCTTTCTGATTCTGAGGATGAACTTATTTAGACAAAGAATATTTCTGGTAAGTACACTGTTAAAGATGTTTACAACTCTCTTATGGTTGCTAAAGTTTTATCATCTTGGCCTTATAAGTTGTTTTGGCATTCGGCTTGTCTTCCTAAAGCTGGAGCCTTTGCTTGGTTGGCAGTTCAAGATAGAGTCTTTATAGGTATGAGACTAGACAGGCTTGGTATCACTGTTGTTTTCCCTTGTGTCCTTTGTAACAAAAATTTCGAATCTTCTTCACACCTGTTCCTATATTGTGATTATGCTTATGAATGTTGGTAGTGGTTGTTTGAGAAGTTAAATATATCCTTTGTTATTGGTAAGGATCTCATTTCCCATTTTAGATCTTGGCCCTTTATGTTTGCCTCATCTTTTTATGCATGCCTTTGGATCATATGTCCATCTATTGTGATTTGGAATGTTTGGCTAGAGAGAAACAATAGGATATTTTAAAAACCAAGGTCTCCTGTGTCTGAGGTTCTATTAAAAATTGAATCTTCAATATCTGAGGTTGCTTTGTCGTTTATTTATAAGAATTTGGAAAATCTTACTTCTTTTTCACACTGGGATAGTAGAGTTACTAGAGTTTGGAAAATGTTGTCAGTTTTACCCTCTTGTGGTTCAATTTTATAAAAAGAATGATGCAATAGGTAAGAGATGCTCTAGTAGATGGAAACCTCCTCCACAGGGGCACTTTAAACTGAATTTTGATGGGGCATCTCATGGTAACCCTGGGCTGGCTGGGGTAGGCATGGTAATTTATGATCACAATGCAAATTTTATTCGAGCTAAGTGTCATGCTATTGGTTTTAAATCTAACAATTATGTAGAATTTCATGCTTTGTCTTTTGGATTGGATATGGCAATCTCTTTGGGAATTAAGGACTTAATAATTGAAGGTGATTCTATGGTGATTATTCAATGTGTTATGAAAAAGAAATCGAATTGTTGGAATTTGTAGTATATACTTGATCCCATTTTACAAAAATTAGAATTGTTTGAATCTTTCTTGGTATCCCATTGTTACAGAGAAGTTAATAAGATTGCAGATTATTTGGCAAATTTAGCCATTGATAGCAATGCTAATCAGCGAGAGGTGGGTTTTGAGGAAATTCCTTCTAGGGTATGGGAAGGTTTGCAGCAATAGTTATATGATTTTCTTGAGTAATGTTGATGTAAAATTTTATGATGATTATTCCCGCTTTCCCCTTTCATTTCAAGTATTCATGTTCATTGTCTAGAGGAGAGTTTGAGCTCATGGTATTTGATACAATAGTGTTTTTCCAAAAAAAATTTGATACTTTCTTTTTTGGCAGGAAGGTTTTTGGCTCATGGGATTTGGCACAGGGTTTTGGAAAATTTTGTCTTCTTCCATTGATAGCAGCTATGGAGTCTACATTTGAAAATTATCCGATGGGTTTTTTGGCAAATTGTCATATGGGCTCTATGCAAAACTAATATTATATGTGTTGGGACCGCATTTTGTATGTGGTTTTGGGCGGGGTGCATAAACTGATCCATTAGATACTATAGGTTTATTTTATGAGCTGTGACCGGAGGTTTTCTTCCCAAGATTCTTTCCTCTGGTATGCTCTTTGAATCCTATGTAAAAAATAAAAAAAATATTAATAAAAATTTTTAGTGGAATAATCCACTTTTATTGAAAAAAAAAAAAATAGAAAAAGAAAGATTAAACACCTTTCTTTCCTAATAGAATCGTGAAAAATGGTTACTATTTGAAATTAAATTTTTTATGTGAATCTCTAAATGGACAATGTGAGAAACATATTATGCTAGGATCAACTACTACTATATATATATATATATATATAAACAAACGATAAATTTGAAGTGGTAAAACCATTTTATAAAAATATATATGTCAAGAGAATATCAATGCATGTAACTCCAATTTTCTATATGTTCCACCATACATTATGTGTGCATATATGTCATATTCTTCATGAAAAAAGGTGTGCACATATATATGTGCAAAGAAACAAGTTACACTCAAATGCTCCTTATAAGGAATATTATGACACTTGAGAAATGAGTAACACTCCAAGGAATAAGGTATATTTTAATAAATGAACTCTTAAAAATTGTATAGAAATCTTGGTGAATCCATTTCAAAAGAAGTATAATATCCTAGGTGACTAGGCGACTTTGTATTGTAATTCAAAATTTAGAGTAGATTATAATATTTTTTTATTGTACAATTTGGTAATTTAGTAACTTTTTTAATTAATATTTTTTTTATGGTGATTCAAGATTTAATTTTTATCAATATATGATTTTTAAATAAATATGTTGAAATGAGGAAGTGATATAAAATAAAAATAACCCTTGATGAACCGGGAAGAACAAGCACCAAATTTTTATATACAATGGTGCAATATGTATCTATCTTAAATGATTAAAAAAAATTATTTGAGGTGATTTTGTTTCTAGATTAGCAAAAATGTGATCTAAAATGTTGATGGAGAAAAAAGCATACATCATCAAATCTAGAAAATAACAAGATAATAGTGTGGACTGCAAAAATTCTATGCCTCTAATAAGAAAAATCTATTAAACAAGGGTGAATTGGACACTTATAAAGGACCTAAAAAATAATCAAATTTGGGAATATACGTGTCAAAAATAGTCAAATGATGACTATAGCTACTATCAAGTTCCTTGACAATGAATGTTAACAAAAGAGGAAAGAGATTTGTGATAATTCAAATTAATAAATATAAAATAATAATAACTCTAGCCACCTCACTAAAAGGACCAAAAAATGATTTGTGTATTGGTGTTGGTTCTTATTTTTATTTTGAGTATGTCTAATTAACATTTCACTAATATTATATCTAACTAGTATAACATTAGTTAACAATCAAGAGAGTTGGGACAAATGATTAACAAGGAACTAGACCAAACCATTCACAAAATAAATAGTAAGGATCTACAAGTAAATAAATAAATAAACAAAATGACTAAGTATGAAAATTAAATATCAATCAATTAGAGGATGTAGATGCACCTATGGAGTGGAGTAGTGCAATATAAAATTCTTGAAATCAAGTGTTAATGTTGCTCATAAAATTTGGGAACTCCAAGATTAAGGGGTAAAGGTTTCCTAAAATCTAACAACTAGTATCACAACATTTATCTCTCACAATCTAGCCGCTATGGTAACATTGACTAGAGAGGGTGGCCTTGAAGATTGTTACAATTTATCTTCAAAAAAGGTTTCAACCTTCTCATATATGTACACCTGTAATGATTAAAAAATTGGGAGAACATGCAATAGACCAATAAAAGCAACCACAAACTCAAATCTATTACTAATTTCTAATCATAAATAATCAAAGCATGCTAATAAATGATGATATGATGAATCAATAAGGATCCAGACAACAACTAAGAGCGGGGGGGAGGGGGGGTGAATCAATAGATAGAATAATAAACTAAACTTTCTCCAAACTCAAAATCCAACTCGTAAATCAATCTCTGAACTAACTGGTTCAAACACTAAACTACAAACTACAACTACACTATCAAGTTAACCGGTTAACTGGCATAACAAAATAACAATATAACAGATCTGAAACTCTCAAACCATTTAACCAAAACATCAAACTACTTTCCTAACATTAGTAAAAGCACATTTCAAATTACTGTCGGTCATCTTAACATATCTAAGTGGATTTATCAGTTAAAAAAAATTAACCTTATCAAAACATAACCACAAAAACCATTCCCCACTTGACACAATGATTTTTGACGTGGAACCCCAAATGGGAAAAACCATGGTGGGGATGAATACCCACAAGTATTCTGAACACTTCTGAAGTTTTCCCTGTTAGGAGCCAAGCCTTGTTAGAAGCTTTACAAAAATGTCCTGTTAGGAACATATCCTATTAGGGACCACCCAGTTAAGGGATTGACTATAATTTCCTGTAAAAAGAAATACTCTATTAGGAGTAACCTCGATAGAGGGTTTCAAATCCAAGCTAATGGATCACATGGTTAGAGGATTTAGAAAGCACTAAGCCTATTAAAGCTTACTTGGTTAAGGGATTTAATTGTTGTAATTGGTAGAGAACAACAAGGTTTAGTTGATCTAGTAAATAGCACTAATCTTCTTGATCAGATCCTTTTCATGCTCCTATCTGCCTTCAAACATTATGTAGATACTCCTTTTGGTTCGGCAATCAATCACACTGACAATTAACTAAAATTGCCAACACTACAACAAAACAACTGATCGACCTTATAAGCAAAACAATAGGTCGGTAACACATCACAAACCTAAGATCTCATAGAGATTACAAACAAATCAGTTCAAACATGACCATTGGATTATATAGAAATCAGCAGCACATTGTACAAGACAACCTCGATCGCTCCTTGATCACTGCTTCATCGAATCCTATAACTCATCACACGGTTTCCTCTTCATGCTATGCAGTCGCTCATTTCCAAGATAAAACAATTATCTCTACACGCCAAAACAACTTTGAAACTCATCACATGCATCATGCATACGTGGCATGATCATCTCCGATACCATTTGATCATAGATCAACACAACTGATTCACCAAGCTCCATCGGTTAGGGTTTGGCACATAAACAGGTAGGGTTACCGGTTGATCTCACTGCTTCTAAAGTAATATTGGTTTCCTTCACTAGCTCAACTACCGGTTGCATTACAACTTCCATTACCAGTTACAATTAACATCAATGACAACACTTAGACTTTATTAATGCAATCTTCATGCAAATGCCAACAATCTCCCCCTTTGGCATTGATGGCAATACATATATCAATACCCTTTGATTGTGATGATTGAGAGTAATGCACATACATAGGCATAGGAATCCTGGTTTACATTTTTCTATGTACTCTCCTTTGAATGAGTATCCATGTCTTTAGCTGGTAACTAGCTACAATTATTCTCCCTATCAATCATACAGTTCTTCTCCCCATCAATCATACAGTTCTTCTCCCCCTTTGAAAACAATGCAAAAGTGAAAGTAAAACATGCAGTTTCATACTTCATTGTTCTGCATCAACAATCTACAGCTTGATGCTCCCCCTATGGAGTATCTCCACTCTACACCAATCTTGCTTCAAGATCTTCAATTAGCTCTGGGACCGATGTCTTCCACATCTACTCAATTGACCTCATGTATGGGCACAACCCCTAGCTAAACTCTAAGATACTCAAAAGTAGTCCTAGGTAGAGGTTTAGTAAAGATATCCACTAGTTGTTCCTTAGTAGATACATGCTCTAGTAATATATCTTTACTCCGCACTTTCTCTCTCAAGTAATGATATTTAATCTCAATATGCTTGGTTCTAGCATGCAACACCGGGTTCTTTGAAATATTTATTGTACTGGTGTTATCACATAAAATCTTTACCGGTTCTGTGATTTTCAACTTGAATCCTTCCAGAATGTGTTTCATCTAGATTACCTGGGTACAATTCATATACACTACAACATATTCAGCTTCAACAGTAGACTATGAAATACAACTTTGCTTCTTGCTGCTCCAAGATACAAGCCTTCCTCCAAGAAAGAATGCACCACCGATTGTTCTCTTCATGTCATCAACATTTCCTGCCTAGTCTGCATTTGTATAGACTTTCAAATCAAAGTTACCTGCATATGGATACCATAATCCATAATCAATAGTACCTTTCAAATATTTGAACATCCTTTTAGTAACTACCATGTGTGTTTCCTTCGAGTTCTTCTGAAATCTGGCAACCAATCCAACTGCATGAGCAATATCCAGTCTGTTGTGAACAACATAATGCAGTTTCCATATCATATACTTGTACTCCTTTTCATCAATGGATGCAGCATCATCCTCCTTAGATAGTTTACAACCTGTAACCATTGGTGTCCCAACTGGTTTACAGTCTCCCATTCCAAATGTCTTCAATACCTCTTTCACATATTTGGATTGTGTGATAAAAATAACACTCTTCATCTGTTGAATTTGCAAACCTATGACAAATTTTATCTCTCCAACCAGAGATACCTCAAATTCACTTTTCATATCATTTGCAAAGTCATCACTCATGTCATCATTGCCTCCAAAAATGATATCATCCACAAACACTTCACTAACCAGTATCTTATCTCCTTCAGTCTTGAGATATATATTGTTGTCTTCACTGGTTCTTTGGAAACCTATCTTCACCAAGTGTGAATGTAGTCTTTCATACCATGCTCTTGGTGCTTGCTTCAAACCGTATAGTGCCTTGTGTAGTTTACACACCATATCCTTTGCATCACTCAAAACGTAACCATCTGGTTGTTCAATGTAAACTTCCTCTTCCAGTATTCCATTTAGAAATGTTGACTTCACATCTATCTGATATACTTTGAATCCCCTATATGCTTCAAATGCAAGTAGAATCCTAACACCTTCCAATCTAGCAATTGGTGTAAATTTATTGCCATAGTATTCTCCTTCTTCCTATGTATAACCTTTACATACCAATCTGGCTTTGTTTCTGACTACTACTCCATCCTATATCAGTTTATTCCTGAATACCCATTTAGTACCTATTACATTTTTGTTCATCGGTCTGGGTACTAGGGTCCATGTATTGTTCTTCTCAATTTAGTCAAGCTCTTCTTCCATAGCCTTGATCTAGTGATCATATCCAAATGCTTCCTTCGCTATTCTAGGCTCAATAGTGGAGATCATACAAGAATTCTCTCTAATTCTTCTTCTGGTTAACACTCCAGCATCTTTATCTCCAATAATTTTCTCAGGATTATGATTGAGTCTAACATACCTTGGAATAACATGATCATTATCTTCAGATTCTTCTTCCTCACTATCTTCATCTTCTGCAAAATCTACCCGTTCTAGTTGAATTGGCACTACAACAACATTCATTTCACCAACTTCTGATTTCACCGGTTCTAGCTCCAAAATCAGAATGTAAAGTTCATCTTCCTTCTCCTCACTGGTTTCTCCTATAACTTCAGAACACTCATCTACTTGGACATCAACACTTTCAATGATTCTGTTTGTCCAGTTGTTGTAACATTTGTAGGCTTTTCTCTTGGTGGAGTAACCAATAAATATGCCTTCATCACTCTTAGCATCAAACTTACCAACATAGTCACCTCTATTGATAAAAACATTTACTGCCAAAAACCTTAAAGTGACTGACATTAGGTGATCTACCATACTAGTATTCATAAGGAGTTTTATCCTTACCTCTTTTAACCAATATCTGGTTCATAGTGTAGACAGTGACAACTTCTCTCCAGAAAGTTTTAGCTACACCTCCTTGTATTAGCATCTTTCTAGCTGCTTCAACAACTGATCTATTGTTCCTCTCTACAATACCATTATCCTGTGGTGTCTTGGGTGTAGAAAGTTGCCTCTTTATTGCATTGTCTTCACAATATCTAGTGAATTCCTCTGAAGTAAATTCACCACCTTGATCAATTCTTAAGCACTTTATCTTCTTTCCACTTTCCTTTTCAGCTAAGGCCCTAAATTCCTTAAACTTTCTAAAGGCTTTGGTTTTGTCCTTCAAGAATGTGACCCACATCATTCTTGAGCAATCATCAGTGAAGATCATAAAATATCTATCACCTTGAATACTTCTAGTCCTTATTGGTCCATAGAGGTCTGTATGAACCAAATCTAGCAAATATTCTGCTGAGAAAGATTTGCTCTTAAAAGTAGAGGATGTCATCTTCCCTAATTGGCATTCCTTATACAGAGCATTCACCGGTTTGTCCAACTGAGGAAAACCTCTTACAGACTTGGACTTACTGACTTTGACAATGTTATCAAAGTTTACATCTGATGCCAAAGCCAACTATCTTCTACTTTAGCAATTAAACAATTGTTGACTTTAGGATTTAGGTGAAACAAGTTACCTTTTTCCTTCTTGTCGGTTGCAATTAGTTCACCTTAGCTTCCATAGATTTTGCACATTACATTCTTGAATTCCAATGGATAACCTTTGTCATTGAGTTGAGCAACACTCAATAGATTGTGCTTCAATTCTTCAATCTAGTAGACATCATTTGCACTTCTCTTTCCATTAAGAGAAATAGCTCCCTTTCCTTTTACCATGTAGGGTGAGTCATTTCCAAATCTCACAACTCCTCCATCAAATTCCTTCAAAGTAAGAAATTTACTTATGTCACCAGTCATGTGGTGTGAACAACCACTCTCTATAATCCAATCATTATAACTATCCATGTGAGAAACTAATGCCTTCTGATCAGATGTCTCCTCTTTAATGGAAACAAAGACAATGTTTTCATTTGCATCTCCCTCGGATTCATCATCAGTGCTTCCACCATCAACTGCAATGAGGCAATATCTTTTGCCTTTTCCTTTGTACTTCTTGTACTTCTCACATTTATACTCATTGTCTCCATTAGGATAGTTAGCTACAATATGTTCATTTCAGTTACATGCAAAACATTTCAAAGGTAATTTACCTATGTACTTATCAGTACCTCTGGGTAACCGCTTGGCCAACAATTCTTCAAGCTCGATCAGACTGTCTTCATCATCAACTTCTCTGCTGAATCTGGACTCATAACTGTGACTAGCTTCTCTTCTTTTCCTTACAGGTGGATTATAAACTAAAGCTCTAAATATAGACTCAAATTTTTGAGCACTACCATCATGACCATTCAATTCAAATGCAATTAGTTTACCAATGATGGAGTCAAGAGTTACCTTTGTTTTATCAATAGACTTTAGTTCCTAAATGGCTGCAACTTGGATAGTGTAGACCGGTAGAAGGGTTCTCAACACCTTACTAACCACTATGGTATCCTCCACTTTACCACCAACACTTTTGATCTTACCAACTATCTCCTTGATCCTTTGACCATACTATTGAATATTCTCACCTTCAGCCATCCACATGTCATCAAATTTACCTCTCAGACTCTCCTCTTTGGCAATCTTGACATGCTCATCACCACTATAAATATCCTCAAGTTTCTTCCACACATCATAAGCAGTCTCCAGACCATGAACATCAACATACTTTGAATCAGACAAGGAATTGATAATGGCCTCCAATGCCTGATTATTCTCTTGTTGCTCCTTCTTTTGATCATCAGATAGAATCCCACTAGGCAAGGTATGTTTGGTCACAACATGTTCCCAATATTGACTTCCTAAGATTTTAATATAGGCCTTTATCCTATCATTCTATATTTTATAGTTTTCCCTATTGAACTTCGAACCTTCTTTCTTCATCATGTTCTCCTAGATATTTACCTCAAGATGTTAGGCTTAGACATTAGAGGACCTGAAATGCTCGTATACCAATAGATGATATGATGAATAAATAAGGATCCAGACAACTATTGAGGGGGGGTGAATCAGTAGATATAATAACAAACTAAACTTTCTCCAAACTCAAAACCCAACTCATAAATCAATCTCTGAACTAACTAGTTCAAACACTGAACTACAAACTGCACTATCAAGTTAATCGGTTAACTGGCATAACAAAATAATAGTATAATAGATCTGAAACTCTCAAACCATTTAACCAAAACATCAAACCACTTTACTAACATTAGTAAAAGCACATTTCAAATTACTACCAGTCATCTTAACATATCTAAGTGGATTAATCAGTTAAACAATTAACCATATCAAAACATAACCACAAAAACCATTCACCACTTGACACAATGATTTTTGACGTGGAAACCCAAATGGGAAAAACCATGGTGGGGATGAATACCCACAAGTATTCTTAACTCTTCTGAAGTTCACCCTGTTAGGAGCCAAGCCTTGTTAGAAGTTGTACAAAAATGTCCTGTTAGGAACAGATCTTGTTAAAGACCACCCGGTTAAGGGATTGACTATAATGCCCTGTAAAAAGAAATACTCTATTAGGAGTAACCTCGATAGAGGGTTTGAAATTCAAGCTAATGGATCACCTAGTTAGAGGATTTAGAAAGCACTAAGCTTGTTAAAGCTTACCTTGTTAAGGGATTTAACTATTGTAATTGTTAGAGAACAATAGGGTTTAGCTGATCTGGTAAATAGCACTAATCTGCTTGATCAGATCCTTTTCATGCTCCTATCTGCCTTCAAACATTATTTAGATACTCCTTCTAGTTTGACAATCAATCACACTGACACTTAACCAAAATTGCCAACACTACAACAAAACAACTCATCGACCTTATAAGAAAAAGTACAATAGGTCGGTAACACATCACAAACCTAAGATCTCATAGAGATTACAAAAAAATTAGTTCAAACATGACCGTTGGATTACATAGCAATCATCAACACATTGTACAAGACAACCTCGACTGCTCCTTGATCGCCGCTTCATCGAATCCTATAACTCATCACATGGTTTCCTCTTCATGATATGCACTCGCTCATTCCCAAGATAAAACAATTATCTCTACGCGCCAAAACAACTTTGAAACTCATCACGTGCATCATGAATACATGGCATGATCATCTCTGATCACTATTTGATCATAGATCAACACAATTGATTTACCAAGCTCCATCAGTTGGGGTTTGACACATCGACAGGCAGGGTTACCGGTTGATCTCACTGCTTCTAAAGTAATATCTGTTTCCTTCACTAGCTCAACTAGCGGTTGCATTACAACTTCCATTACCGGTTACAATTGACATCAATGACAACATTTAGACTTCATTAATGCAATCTTCATGCAAACACCAACAATAAATTCAACACAAATCATAAATCAACAATGACACAAACCAAATGTCAAACTCAAGCAAGCAGCTCCCATTGCTCTTCTTGTCCTTGTGGCATATGGAGGTAGTGACTCTCAGAGTTGTACAATACCTATAGAGTGATAGCATACTAATTTTAAGAATGTGGTTGGTCATGATTGAGCATGATGTTTTGATTAATTAAAAATAGGTTTTTGAAAGGAACCTGGAACCTTGTTACATAGCAAGTGAAAGATAAAGCATTAAAAAGGCAAGAAATAACAGTGCCTGGACACCCAAACAAAGAATAGATCCCATTTAAAACAAAAAGGGATCACAAGTCAAAGAGAACATCATTAGAAAGCCTAAGGACAACACAAAGACAACATCGAGATAACACAAGGACAACGGCAGCTACATGTTTCTTATGAGTTCTTCTGCATGATTGAGCATGATGTTAAATGTATAGATTTTTGGAATTTGAATCAACAATTTTAGATTGATTCGACAACAAAAAGATAAATGGTGGAGAATCATTGAGGCAAAGAAGTTGGGAGATGATCACTCAATGTGACCGAATTGGTTGGCAAGTTAACTAATTTACTTGACATAATTAGTGGATAAATGAGTTAATTAGAAAAAGTGTTTTTGAAAAAGATTGATTGACTGACTAGTTAGTAAAAGTGATTGATGAGTCAAAGGACAAGTCAACAATAGAACTAAGAGTCGGTGGTAGTTAGCCATTTTTGACATGTGATGTAAGAAAATGAATGAAATTAATATTTTAGTTAATTTGAGGGGAATTTCATGGAGTTTCAACTAAACAATAGATGGTTCTTCCTAATATATAAGTGTGAATTCTCTAATATATTTTTTTAATTGAAGAAATTTTTTAACTTGCACCATCTAGATGCTTACAATATGAAATTTTCCAATAAACTAAGTGCCCTTTGATAATTCCCTAATAATGATTAATTCGGGATAGACCTCCTGTTGGTTCCCAAACCAACAGTCTCTGAGTTCTAGAGGAATTGTCAGTAACCCATCAAGTAACTTAGAGAAGGATTCAGCCAATGAACGAGATTCAGTCATTATGACTAAGATCTCATACACTTTTGGGTTTGTGAGACCAAGGCGAGTGAACCTCTGCAATGTCAAAACAACTAACAACTTCAAAATACTCAAGACATTACATTTATAACAGATCATCCCAATTAGAATGTACTAAGGGAGATGGATAAACTCCTGGTTTTGGCTATAACCTTAGTTTTATAAACATATATGCACTCATTGAGGAGGGGGTTTCTACACTAATCCTACTCCTAATGCAGAAAAGAAATGAAATTTTGATTATGAAAAGATTCTGAAAATTGAAAATAACTCCATGACCAATGCCTTGTGTGGGTAGTAAAGTCAACTTCACAATATGTAGATTTGACATCCAAATAGGGTAACATGCAACCATTGAGCTTGAAATATTAGTGCATTACACCAACATTCTCCCTTGTAGTTTTAACAACAACCATGGTTGAGAATATAACATATGCAACACTATTTCTCTACCTTGTAATAAGCAAATTAATTTTTTCTTGAAGAGAGACAAACAACAAAGTAAACACCTAATTTGTAGAGACAAAACAAAAGACCCTTGGTCATTTCGTTCCATAAAATAGTGTGTACATAAGAGAGACAGTTGCAAATGAAACCTTTAAATTTATTTGTATTTAGGCTACAAACTATTTGAAATACCAAATAAAAACTAAAAACTGAAAGAAAACCAACTCTATTTGTCATTAAAATTTATGCACAATACATGGAAGCCTTGCTTCCAGAATGAAGGGAAAACTTACCTTCAGAACTCCTTTTGAGAAGAAGAAGAAAATATATACATCAAGAAGGAAAACCTAAAGAAACCCTATAAGCATCTTGAGAATTGAGCCCTCTTCAATCTTGAAATCTGCACCTGCGACAGGAACTTAATTTTCCCTTTATTCCTGAAACTGAAAGTTGCTATTCTGGTGAAAGTCAAAAAATAATTTTCAACTGCACTTTGTTACTACTTTCTTGCATTTGGTGAAAGATATTATCAATTACATCTCTACACTATTTTCTTGCATTTGGCCCCACCCCTAAATAGAAATTCATTTTGGGTGAGAATTATCTACATATTTCATTCATCTCCCATTGCAAGAGAAAACACGAATTTGACAAAAAAACCCTTTCTGTAAATAATCTCTAAATTTTCTGGAGATGCTCTCTCTTGACTTTGTTGATACATATAACTTACACGGATTTGCTCATCAATAATAATTTGCCAGTGAAACATCTCACCAATTTCTTCACTAAATATAAAGAAAATAAACAATCATCTTTAAAGAACTTATTTTATACTTTGAAGAGCACTTGTATTTTTAATCATACTTCTGACATTTGTTTACTCATCCCTCTATTACCATGTATGATTACCACTCTCATTTGTCTGTCAATATTCCTTTTAATTTGTGCCCAAGTGACATTTTGGTTGTGTTTAGCATTCCTGTTTTTCTCTTCGGCCAGCTCTCCCATTCGTTTGTGTGTGCCATGTGGTGTCACGCCATTGCTTTAAGAAGCTCACCTTTCTCACCTTGTGGTTGAGAAAGCACGGAGTTGCTGTGTGGCACATTTCTTTTCCTCAATGTTCATTCTCCCGGCCCCACCATTCTCCGTGTGCTCTCAGTAACACTTGGTGTCTCCGTATTCCATTTCCTAGTCCCAATTTTGCATTTGACTTTGGGTCTCCTTCGAGTTGTCGCATGTCCCTTCGATGATTCATGAACTAGAATGTTGTTGGCATCATGATTTTCTTATTTTGGCAGGTGCAGAATTCGCCATGATGTAGTTAGCATAATGACACCGAAGGCCGTTTTCACCTTTTCCGATTGCATGTGTCTCTATGTACTTCACACAAGGATTTTCCTGACAAAGGGCGGTTGCTGGGATTTTTTCTTGTGCTTTCCTACTATTGGTTGAGGGATGAGGGCTATTTATTGGCTTTCCCTCTATTGTTTTAGAGGTTCATGCTTTTGAGAAAAATTATTAGACTTTGGCTTTGTGAAGAAGCCTTTATGTTAATTATGTTTTGTGGATGATAAAGATATTAGACTGTGCCTATGGCCTTTACGGTTATTTTGTTTGAAGATTAATAGATTAACTTCTGCACTATATTCAAATTTAGTAACTTCTATGATATGTGTTGTGAGACTCTACAGATTAAACTATGCTATATGACTTGTTATCTATCAAATGAATGGTGTATGTCATATTATGTTAAATGAGCCTTGTTTAATTATCTTTTCAAATTGTATTGGGCATGTAGATTGTTGAATGGGCCTTAAAATTGTAGTTACTTGGGTTTTCTATGCTGCAAATATCTTAAAAATATTCTGGTGCATTGCCTAATTAGTGTAGCTTTTTTTTTTCTTTCTCCCTTTTCTCCCCCCATTATATGAAGAGCCGACTTCTCAAACCCGGAGGTTATTCGGTGAACTTCACGCAAAGGTCCCCCATCACTGAATTTCCCATAAGGTTTTTAGCGTTTAATGCAAAATTAGTAGTCAACATTTTTTTTTTCTAGCACACCCAATGGGACCTAATTTTGAACAAGCCTAAGTAGGTTTATGAGCGATAGACCTGTTACCAGGAGTCAAACAACTTTAAATACCAGTTTTCTTCTACCATCCCTGGTAAACGTTTAGTTGTCTGCAGCTGCTTCTTCTCAGAATTCACCTGTTATCCATGTGGTACTTGTTCCCGTAGTAATGGCTCAAGTTCCTCCCATAGATCTTGTAACTTGGAATAGTGGAGTCCCCTCATTCCTCTCGTTCCACCCGTAGTATGGGGCCCAATTCCTACCTCTGCACTAAAAGTTGTCCCTAAATTCACCGGAGAAGATTCTAAGACATCGGGGGAACACCTACAAGATTTGGCTGATGTTTGCACAGTCCATAATGTTACAAAGCAAAATGTAGCTCTGAGATTGCTTGCAACTTCATTTAAAGGAAGAGATTTAGATTGGTATAGATCTCTCACTCCTAATTCAGTAGATGATTGGGATCAACTTGGCGATCACTTTTTTGAGAGGTTATCAGATAAGGTGGATAGATCATCTCTGATGTAGCAGCTGATTACTATCAAAAGGGCTCCTCATGAAACAATGACAAACTTCAATATGAGGTTTCAAAGAACCTGACAGAGGTATCATTGTTTGCTCATCCTCCCACGAATATGGTGTTTGTCTTTTACTTGAAAGGTTTCAATTCAGATATATCTGTGATGATCCAATCTCTCGGAGGCAACACTCTCCCGGATGCATATGACTTGGCAGTCCAAGCAGAGAACAATCTAATTGATGCTGGAAAGATTGCACCATGACCGCTCATGTCGGTCTTCCCTGAAATATTGAATCAAGTTACTGAGCATGTCATGCCTAGCACATCTGCACCCCAATCCATGTACATGTACCATAGCTCCCAACAAGCTAGTACATCCTCCTCTCCAGCTCTAGCTGCAGAAGTCAATGATATGAAAAATTTGCTAAGATATTTTTTCAATGAGATCATTAACTTGAAAAGATCCCAAATCCCCTCTTCTAGACCTCCCTTCCAGCAAAATATCCAAGGGAATAGACCCCCATATCAAGAAAACCAATATGCAAATAACTGAGCTTCCTGAAGTCAGGCAAATGGCCAGATAGTTCCAGTGCCCAATCCACTGCAAACCATTTATCTTAGTACCAATAAAGAATTGACTGTAGGATAGAATAATCTAGCGGATGACACCAATTCTTGGTATTTCCCATGTAACAATGCCCACACCCCAAGAAACTATCCGAGAGGTAATTTACAACAAAAAATTATGGATCAGTGAAGTCAAGGTGCTACCTCAAATGATTCAGTTTATGCTTCCACTAGCATGGACAATGCAACCCTCATCGCTTAGATGCAAGGCATGTTGATGGAGCAAGAAATAGAGATAGCTCCAGATCATGATTTATTCTCTTGGATGGAGGATGAGGATGTCATACTCACAAATGACACAATTGCATTGAGTTCAGGAGCTCCCCATGTATAGTTTGATTACAACCTTTGGTCAAAAAGATGGTTCACGGGAGATCCTGTAGGCACACAAGAGAAGTTCAGCTCAAAAATGCTCCTGAATGACTTACGGTTGCTACCTCATATCAGAGGAAGGAGTTTATCCCCTATAAGCCTAGAGAAGAAAAAGTGTCTATGTCATCAGTATTAGACGTGGTGGAACAGCTAAAGAAAGCCCCAACTAATGTCTCTTTATGGGATATCCTTAGAATCCCAAAGAAAAAGAATCGATTAAAAGAAGCTCTGGTAGAGGTGGAAATACCTACCACTAGGAATGCCACAAATTCCTCGCAGGCTAATAAGGAAAGATCTGTGACCCCCACAATGAAACCACACTCACCAGTTGTGCTAACAAATGAGGCCAAACCACCCAGCTCCCAAGTGGAGGGTAATCCTAAACCAAATCCATTCTATTTGACCCTCATTGTAGGAGACAATTTGTTGCATAATTCTATGACAGACTCTAGTGCTAGTACCACCGTCATGCCAAAGTAGATTGTCGAGGTTTTGAACATCAAATACAAGCCTTTAAGTAGGGGCGTTATGTAGATAGATGGAAACAAAGTTCAAACTGTGGGTCTTTATTAAAAGTCTCTCGCTGACACTGTTCGCATGTCCTAGCGTCATCGTATCCCATAAAGTAGTAGTTATTGATATCCCCCCTATTTTGGGCCTCTACCTCTCTTGCAATTTTACTGCTAAGATAGGAGGTTACCTATCCCTAGATTGGTCCCATCTCATCCTCCAGACCCAACATGGTGTTAAACTCAAAATTCTTTCAAAGCCCCTACATACCGAGCATGTACCTGATCAAGCTATGATCAACTTTGAGCCCACTCATACCTCTATCTCTAATGAGGAGAGCATAAATGTAGAGCTTCTAGAGGATGAAGAGGTGACTGGCGATATTACGCCAGGACAAGAATTTTTCCTTAACGAGGTCATAAATTATGATCCATATTCCAACTGCCATACTACGAGTCTCGTTACCTATTGTATTTTTTATGAGAATCAAATTATTCCAAAATTGACTAAAGAGCCACTAACCAAGGAGGAGTTGTCTTCCATGCTCTAGACCTTGCACTTTGATGGTGCTAGATGCAAGGTAGGTTCAAGCGCTGGAGTTTTCCTTATGTCTCCTTCCGGTGAACAAGTCTTGAGGTATTTCCACCTGCAGTTTGCTTGCTCAAACAATGAAGCAAAGTATGAGGGACTAATTCAAGGCCTAAGCTTAGCAGAGCGGATGGGGATTAAACGGTTGAAAATCTTAGGGGATTCTAAGCTAATAGTGCACCAAGTCTGAGGGATCTCAAGTGCCAAACATGTCCACATGAGGTCATATCACCACAGGACATGGGATTTGATCAAAAGCTTTGATGCTTTCAAAATCCAGAGGATTCCATGTAAGGAAAACACAACCATTGATCGGATGTGGCCACTATTGGGTCACAATTTGATCTTGCTGCAGATTTTCTTACCAACCCTCAAGCAGTCCGCATGGTCATTCGACCAACTATTCCAAAAAATGACACCCTTTGGCAAGTATTTAAAGGTGATGAACAAATTACTCTATTCATCCAAAACTCCGAAGAGTTTGCTGATCAAATGCAGCCTAAATTAAAAGAGGCTTATGAGGATCAAATCATTCAACTAAAATCCAATAAATTCCCAAATGGACTAATCTCCTTGGAAAAATTATTTGATCACGATGATGCTAAAAATGACAAACAAAAGTTCACAGCTGATAAGGGTGACTACACTGAAATGTCAGTGGGAAATGGGAGAACGCTCAAGGTTGGAAAGGAGGTGTCTCCAAAAGACAAAGAAAGGTTGGCTCGCTATTGTGATGAATACCTTGGTGTGATTGCATGGTCATATGAAGATTTGAAAGGTTACAACTCCAGCATCATCCAACATACCATTGAGTTTGTTGATGGTGCTAAGCCAGTCCGACAGAAACAAAGACCGGTTAATCCAAAGATTGAGAATCTCATGGCTCAAGAATTGAAAAAGTTAATAGAGTCCAAGATTGTTTATCCCATCAAGCACAGTACATGGGTATCAAATTTGGTACCATTCAGGAAGAAGAATGGGGATATCCGGCTCTGTGTGGATTTTTCATGACTTAAATCAAGCTTCTCTAAAAGATCACTACCCTTTACCACCAATGGAACAATTGTTAAGCACCATGGTTGGGTCTGAAATATTTTCAATGTTGGATGGATTCTCGGGTTGTAATCAAGTGTTATTCAAGCTAGAAGACTAACATAAGACCACATTCACCACCAAATGGGGAACATTTGCTTACTAGAAAATGCCCTTTGGATTGTCAAATGTAGGTGCAACCTTTTAGAGGGCCATGGATTTTGCTTTTAAAGAGCTGATCAACAAAATAATCCTGATCTACTTGAATGAGTTGAGTGTGTTCCCAGAGCACAAAGAAGATCATTTTGATAATTTTTTAGTTAGTCTTCCAAAAGTGCCTGGAATTTGGTATTTCCTTGAACCCAAAGAAATGCATCTTCGGAGTCCCCCAAGAGAAATTGTTGGGGCATGTAGTATCCAAAGAATGAGACTTGATTGATCCCGATCATGTGAAAGCAATAAAGAAGATCCCTCTTCCTGTCAACAAGAAGGGTGTTCAGTCATTCCTAGGCAAGGTCAATTTTGTTATATGTTTCATCTCTGACTTCGCGGTAAAGGTAAGGCCTATCACTCTTATGCTAAAAAAGGACATGCATTTTAAATGGACCCCTGAAGGAAAGGAGTTGTTTGAGAAAATAAAAGATGCCATTTCATCAGCCCCAATCCTTTCAAATCCTGACATGTCTAGGGATTTCATAATGTATGTCTTCTCTAGTAATTACAGCATTGTCGTGGTTTTAACCCAAAAGGATGTAGATCAAAAGGGTGATCACCCGATAGATTTCCATTCCAAGACACTAAAAGAATATGAGGCTAAGTACAAATTTGTTGAGAAGCAAGCCCTAGCCATTGTCAAAGGCCTTAAAAAAATTTGGCATTTCATTGCCTGTAATAAAGCTACTATATATGTCACTCATCCTTCAGTCCGAGAGTATATAATGGAATGTGACATTATGGAGAAAAGAACCAACTAGATTACCAAAATATTAGAGTATGACATTATTGTCAGACCAACTAAGGTAATCTGTGGAAAAGGTCTCTGTGAATACATAGCCCAAGAGTCGAGCCCTCAAGAAGCTGAGGCTACTATGAAGGAAGTCGTGATGTCCACCTCCAAGCTGACAAAAGCATGCTGGGTTGCGAACCGAAAACATTTCATGATGTCTAGAATCTTCCTAGTGCACATTTCCCTTGAAAAGAGAAGATTCTATAGGATACAAAATAGCGGACACCACTTGGTTAAGGGGGTGCTTTTCAAAAGAAATTTTAATGGGATTCTACTCTACTATGTAGACAAAGATCAAGCCCATAAGATCTTGCACGAATTCCATCACGGACTCTTGGGGGGCCACTATTCAACACAAACCACTGTCATTAAGATTACCCGTGCTAGGTATTTCTATCGCTCTATGTTTAAAGATGCACATGCTCTGGTAAGGAAATGTAAGGAATACCAATATTACAAGGGCAAACACAAGCATGCAACAATGGCACTTAGACCAATAATGGTTGAAGAGCCCTTCGCTTAGTGGGGTTTGGATTTCATAGGGATGGTTAGTCTGCCAAGTTCTGTTGGACACAAGTGGATCCTCACTGCTACTGACTACTTCACCAAATGGTCTGAAGTTGTACACCTAAAAAATGAAATGAAAACAAAAATTTTGGTGTTCTTGGAGGATCTAGTATGCTAGTATGGCCCGCCGAAGACCATAATATCAAATAATGTGCAAGCATTCATATGTTCCCAAGTTACTCAATTTTCTCTCAGCCAAGGTATCTACCTACAAACTTCCTCAAACTATTATCCATAGGGAAATAGCCTGGCTGAGTCCACTAACAAGAACTTGATAGGACTCATCAAAAGGATCAGGTCCAAATACAAAAGGGAGTGGCATCATCACCTAAGAAGTGCATTATGGGAAGATCGGATCACACCTAAGCAAGTTCTCAAGAACTCTCTGTAAAAGCCGGTTTACCACAAAGACACCTTATTCCCCATATCAATGGAGATCCCCACCTTGCAGCTCCTCAAGTCCATTAAGGTGGCCAAAAATGAGCCCATGGAAGTAAAGTTGGCGGAACTTATGGAATTAGAAGAGGCAAGGGAAGCAGCATTTTGAATCACTTCAAAACCGCCAACAAACTGTCAACAGGTGGTTTGACAAGAAGAAGAGTTCAAACCCAGGATTCAAGCAAGGAGATCTTGTCTTAAAGTATAATGAGAGAGTAGCTAGGCTAGGTCAATATGAAAATTTTGATGGCTTATGGGAGGGACCTTTCCTAATAACCAATTGCAATGGGTTTAATGCATTTGACCTTGAAAACATGCAAGGAGAGTCTCTTGAAATCCCAGTTAATGGGTTTCATCTTAAACCTTTTTACTAAAGCATTTGCATTCTCATGTAAATAATGTATTTTTAGTGTGCCTTTACTTATTTAATTATGATTCTTCATGCATTGTAAGAAACAAAAAATAACCATAAGATACGCTATGAACAACAAAAAGAGAGTCATATTATATAGTAGTATCTTTTTACAATGTATTGAAAAGGCTCATAGCCTGTGGGTTTGTCAAATCAAGGTGGCACATTCTTGAGGCTGGATATGTAATTATTCAATCATCTTCTTCGTCCTTTTACTCTTCCACAAGGAACTCAGAGTCGTTGTCCTCATCATCTTCTTACTCCATACATTTATGGCCCGAGTCGCTGTCTGACTCCTGGAATACTGATACAAGCACCGGATCTGGAAGAATATGTGGTGTCAGGATCCGTGGGAAGATATAGTCATATAGTCTCGGAACTCAGTGTACCAAGTTATGCCAGCTAGAGAAGGCACTATTAGATGGACTCGGAGGAGAAACTCAGCAACGTGCTCCACACAAAAATGATGAGCCTACAATGACATATTCTTTAAACCGCCTATAACTAGGTGCTAGTCCACATCCCCTCCCAAGGCTATGAAGTGTTGCTGGTTCAAGGCCAAGGGTAGACCTCTGAAAGGAATAAAATATTCCACGTCCTCAAGACCACCCAGGTACTCTGATGGGAAGAGTGTCTGAGTCAGCTCCATCAATAGATAATCAATCATCCTAGCATCCAGCAATGCAGCCACGAAGCAAGAGAAGATGTCTGTGTTGACACAATATCTATCTACATCATCAATAAAGTCCTCCCCTAGCACCCATTTGATAGCAGCAATAATCAAAGGGCTTCTTTCGTTGAGTCATACTCTACAACCTTCTATCTGGAATGTTACCTAAGAAAGTGACTTGCGCTTTGCTGCTAGTAAGCCTAACAGTTGTATCCATAACTCTAGAAACTCCGTCGACAAGCCAACTACTGTACAAAAGAATATCTGAAAAGACATAATTATAGCTGATTTCCAGTCCTGAGTAATAAATAAAAATTAAGAGTCGGTGCCCTCGATCTTTGATGTAGCTATCCTTTCTCATTACTCGTGCATGTGAATGTAGTTGGGCCTGAGAGTTGCGTATGTCCTGTCCAAAGCCTCGAAAGTAGTAGTAGTGTACTCAAATGCCATGTGTATCTTCAAGTACGCCTTGCCCAAACCCAGTAAACCACATGACTATTTTGGCTTGTGTAAGCTTTGTTGGCCACGAATGTTCTCCTTAATGAGGAGATTTGTCCTGACAAGCATATCATTCCAAGTGGATTAGAATGACAGCGTAGTGGGCTGATATCATTTCAAAAATGCAGATGGCGATGCATCTTTGCATTTTAGCATTAATGTCACCTAGAGAATGAGGTGGCATACATGTCAATAGACACTTATCATAAATGCACCTTTTTCACACACAAATCTAGGCATGTGATACATTTAAGGAAGAAAGCCTCAAAAGTGCATGCAATATTTTCATTTTGCATCTCAAGCGCCAAAACCCTCCAGAAGTATCCGAAAGATTGTCTACAGAGAAATGGAGATGGAAGCAAGGACTTCTAATCCTTCCCAGGGTAAAATGTGGGTGGATGTGTACAGAGAAATTTCATATGCATCCCACGCTATGCCCCTGAAGCTAGAGCACCCCAAGACTAAGCCCAAATCAAAGACGCACACCGGTGATCCCATAGCGGTGGTCGACTCATTTGAAGAGGTCATTGAGCCTGACTTGCACAAGGAGCCAAAAACCCTCAGGAAGGCCGCATGCGCAAGAATGTCAAATCATAATAATGAGTCGCAATCTATGGCATTCAAATTTTAAAATAGTGTCATTCCTCAATTCTTGGTCCCCATGGTTTCACATTATCCAGAGTTTGTTGCAGCATGCACAAACAGATTTGTGCCAGACTCCCATTCAATACAGGGCTCTTCTTTGTGGGTTATTATAGCCCCAGAAGCTATTTGGGACATGTTGTGTTGTCCCATAATTGACATCATAGAGATTTTTGACAAATATTTTATGAAAGATTATTGTTAATCCAAGTGAGACATCGTTCCCTTTTGTCAAGTTGCACTGAATCGGAGCTCTATGGTTGACCCTCTAGATCTTCCTTTGCCCTATAGTGACTTAAGGAAAGATGACCTTAAGGACATCGCCTCTACCATTGCATTCCTATGTGGTCATGACAATGATAGAGAGATCACCACTCCCATGATGGGGTTTCTTTTCAAATGCCAGAAGAAGAAAGAACCATTTCATTTTGACTTCTATGTTCAAGCAATTGTGACGGTTCAGGTTTGCTTTTTTTCTTGGTTCATCTATTTGTACACCAGAATGTCAATTTCTTTAGTCAATTCATGTGATTGGCTACCCATGATAAGCAAAGGAGTGGGATGTCTATGCCTATCTAGACGCTCATCTTGTCAGCTACCTATGATGCATACTAGTTTTCAAACTATTTTATAGCTCCCATCTTTAATTTTTAGTGTTATTCCTCAGGAGCCACTTGCCCGATTTTCCCAGATTCAGGTGAATTGGATGTGTAATGAATGCCCCCGCTGTGACTGGTTCTTAGGTAGAGATTTTTCTTTTATCTAGGTGCATGGCTTTTCTGAGGAACCTTTCTACATACCTACAAATGTTACTAAAAGAACTCTGGACCTTAAAATATTCAGGCAACTGCTGGAGGTTGAGAAGGCTATAGGATCAGGGAAACATGATACATCCATGACTGAAGACCACAAGGCTATTGGCCCCATCATTCTTGAATGAAGGAGTATCACTAAGAAGGACTTGACCTCCAAGCTGGTGCAACTCGGCTTGGTAGTAATTGATGATGTATGGAGTTATGACTCAGACTGGTATCTATCCGACAAATATAGAAAAAATGCCATTAAGCATGTGCCATAGAGCTCGTGGGAGGGCCGCACCAATCCGCTAGTGAATGACCCGAGTCTTTATGTGGGTCCTAGTGATTTTATCATAACTAAGCACCCCCCATGGTTGAGTTTCTACACTCCCATGCAAAGGCACAACCCGGCTAAGCCTATTCCTCGAAAGATGTTGTAGGCCATGAAAGATGATTTTTGGCCTAGAAATAAGAGGAAGCATTGCTCGATCTACTATCAAGAAACTCAACAACCCAGGCCTAATGTAGGGAACACTCCTTTGGACAGGCATTTTGAGGATGAATGGCAAAGGCACGATGATGAAGAGGAAGAAACAAGTGACGAATCCCCACGTGATGACTCATTCCTCGAGGAGGATCAATGACAAGAAGTGGAGGTTATAAATGTAGAAGAGAAAAGTACTGAGGCTAACATTTCAGTTCCTTTCACTAGCCCAGCTTGGAAACTATGTTCCCAATATTCAAAAGGACTAGCTGAAAAGTAAATCCCCAACCTCCCATCCAGGAAAAAATAATACGTGGGTTCTGCAAAGAAGGGTTCATCTTCTTGAGCCCCTGTGGTTCCTTCAGCCTCTTAGCAAATGATGACTTCCATGGTTTAGGTATTCCCTACTCTTCCCTTCATCTCTTCTCAATCTCTGGTTTCCTCAGCATCCCAAGTTGCACCTATGTATACTCATGTCCCTACTGCTCTTACATTAGCACCCGTTAGAACGCTGGTTGAACCCTAGGTTGCATCATTACAGGCCAATTTTTTGCTCCCTGCCCTTGATGTCATTTTCTCTGCAATGTTCTTCCCGTAGATTTCTGCTACAACACCTATTTCATGTAGGCTTGGTTTCAGAGAGTCCACCCTCCCCCAAATGTTGGTACAATATCTATTGATCCAGTTTTTTTAGGAGCCCCTCCCTTTGTATAATTGTTCTCCCCAGCCATGCTAGCGCAACCCATTCAAACTAGCTTTGGTGGTCCCATTTCCTCTTTTTCCTATGTCATCCCTCCTGGTTCAGCATTTGTGGGTCAAGCTATTTCAGCCTTGGATACTTATCATCAACAAGTCACCTACCCTAAGACTACGCATCTTAACCGAGCTCACAAAAGGAAGAAGAAGGATGGACTGAGGCCAGCCCGACCACATGTGCACACACATTTCAATGAGGAGAATGATAGTCTCTTCTTTACAACTGTGTTCCCAAAGGTCAACAAGCCAAAGGCCCAAATGAAGCCAGATGATTACTCCCTACATGTTGTTCAAGTTGATCTCATGAACGCTACTGCAATGGATAAGGTGGAAATGATGGAAGAAAATTTGAAGGCCGTGTCTTCGGATTTCATCAAGAAGAGTCATTGTCTGGACAAGATGCAAGTAGAGCTCAGTCACCTCATAGAATCCTTGGACTATCAGAGAAAGGAGGACAAAGCTAGAAGTGCTGAAATTAACCATTTGCAAGGCTTGTTAACTCAAGCCAATTCTGAAAAAGAGAAGTTGCAAGCCACCCTGAATAATGTGAGTTCCCAGTTGAAGGGGCAAGAGGTGACAAGGAATGTAGCACTGAAAGAATTGCAAGAGAAATAAAAAGAGGTGAAACAGCTGAAAGTGGCTTCCAGAGATGCTATCCAGATTCAAGCTCAGTTGCGGGAAGAGGTTCGCCTAAAAGAAGAATACGCTCAATATTTGAGAAATGTGTAGGTCACTCTTTCTAAGGAAAGAGAGAAGTTTGAAACAACCACATGTGAAATGCAGAGTAGCCTAGAGAAAACTGAGAAGGAACTCTAGAATGCAAGGGGATTATTACAGCAAGAGCAAGATCGCATAGTGCAACTTCAGGAACCTTTTCAGGATAGAGGCACCAAGATCCTCACTTTGGAGCATCAAGCCACTCATGAGAAGGAAAAAAATAAAGATCTAAAAAATGAGATAAGAGCGAAGGAAGATGAAATCATGCACTTATCTTAGCTTCCCCCCCCCCTTTCAAAGTTCCTCAAGATCTCTCCCTGGTTGTGGAAGAATTGTATGTTTCTCATTAGGAGAAGATTAAGTAGAATTGCCCTTTGATGTAGCTCATGCTGAGGTTCCTAGGTGAAGCACAGTCTCTTTGTACTAAAGCAGCCATTCTCATTGACAGAGTTACACTTTTAATTGGTCTTAAGCTCCCCATAGCCTAGATGTTGATTCAGTGGTTGTATGCCGCTTCTGATGAGGATTTGATAGCAAAAGGAGTTGCAGATCGTAAGTAGTTGATTAGAAGGGCCAATCTTTTTATCAAACATCACAAAGCAGCCATGCAAGTGTCAGAAACACTTAATTCCTTGAGGATTTTGGTCCCAGATATCAAGCATTGTGTGGAGAAATTTTTGTACCTTGGCCTACCTTCGCCTTTTCCTGCACATGATGTTATTTTGGGGAATGAACAAATTATGAGCTAGATCAAGCAGTTGTAGCAAGACCGGACGTTCTGACAGTGCCTCAGTAGTCCTATTTTTGCAGAGGAGGTCAAACAACTTTTACACCCCCTAGCTTAGCTCTATGCGCTCCTGAGGATGGTCCATGAGGAACCAACAATCTTTCCATTTGATGAAGACATCTATTTGGACCAGAGTTGCCAAATCCTAGAAGCTCAAGTATTGCCCTCTAAAGATGATTGGGTTCCATTGCAGCAGGTCTTTGATTTGTTTTTCCCAATTCAAGCTTAAAGTCTGGTCTCTGAACCAGCAATTTTGGGTCCTAGCATTCCGCAGGCAAAATTCCCCATTTAGTCACCAAGAAATGTTAATATTCTTTTAAATTTGTGTGCAAGCGACATTTTGGTTAAGTGTTTAACATTCCCCTTTTTCTCTTCAGCCTGCTCTCAGATTCATTCATGTGTGCCATGTGGTGTCACGACGTTGCATTAAGCGGCTCGCCTTTCTCGCCTTGTGGTTAAGAAAGCTCGGAGCTACCGCATGGCACAGTTCTTTTCCTTGGCATTAGTTCTCCTAGCCCCACCATTCTCCATGTGCTGATAGTAACACTTGGTGTCTCTGTGTTCCATGTCCTGGTCCCCATTTTGCATTCGACTTTGCGTCTCCTTCGAGTTGCCGCATGTCCCTTCGATGATTCATGAACCAGAATGTTGTTGGCATCGTGATTTTCTTGTTTTTGGTAGGTACATAAGTCGCCATGATGTAGTTAGCATAATGACACTGAAATGTCATTTTCACCTTTTCTAATTGCATGCCTCTATGTACGCCACACAAGGATTTTCCTGACAGAGGGCGGTTGCTAGGATTTTTCTTATGCTTTCCTATTGTTGGTTGAGGGTCGAGGGCTATTTATTGGCTTTCCCTCTATTGCTTTAGAGGTTCAGACTTCTGAGAAAAAATATTAGACTTTGGCTCTGTGAAGAAGTCTTTATGTTAATTATGTTTTTTGGATGATAAAGATATCAGACTATGCCTATGACCTTTATGGTTATTTTGTTTGAAGCTTAATAGATTAACTTTTGTGCTATATTCAAATTTAGTAACTGATATGATACGTGATGTGAGACTCTACAAATTAAACTATGTTATATGACTTGTTATCTGTCAGATGAATGGTGTATATCATATTATGTTAAATGAACCTTGTTTAATTATCTTTTCAAATTGTATTGGGCATGTAGATTGCTGAATGGGCCTTAAAAATTCAATTACTTGGGTTTTGTGTGCTGCAAATGTCTTAAAAATATTATGGCGCATTGGCTAATTAGTGTAGCTTTTACATTTTTCTTTCTCCCTTTTCTCCCCCCATTGTATGAAGAGCCGACTTCTCAAACCTAGAGGTTATTCAATGAACTGTGCGCAAAGGTTCCCCATCACTGAATTTCCCATAAGGTTGCTAGCGTTTAATGCAAAATTAGTAGTCAACATTATCATTTTGCTTCAAGGCTTTTAACAGAAACTGTAGACGTATAAAAATGACCATATTCCTAAATGAATATTTTATGTTCATTTCTCTATTTAATTAAATCCAATTTAATTACATTATCCACATTCCTCTATTTAATTAAGTAAATTACTCAATTTATTTAAATTAAATTCACTATACCCATTTAATGAATAAATCATTTTATTCAATTAAATCCCCCCTATCCACTTTTAATTAAATTCAAATTTAATTAAATAGTTATCCTAAATTGAATAAATCAAATTTATTTAATTGCAACCAAATTGAATGAAATACTTTATTTCAATTAAATCCTATTATCCCTCCATCCACTTGCAAAATCTCAAACCCCTTTCTAATCCCTTCTAGAATCTTCTAATCGCTTCTAATTAACCTAACCCCTCCTCTAAACTTTGTCACATCCCTAAGCAAAGGGAAGTCACTTCTCAAAACCTCAAAGTCTTTGATAACCATTAAAGGCTTTCAACCTTCAACCACTAAATTCCTCAAAGTCTTTGATAACCATTGAAGGCTTTCAACCTTCAACCACTTAATCCCCAAAGTCTCCAATAACCATTAATGGTTAACTCAAACCCTCCTACATGGTTAAAACATTTGTTTTGACTCAACCTTCATCCAACCCAAGGGTCTCATCAGGCCATTAATGCTTTGACCATGATTATCTCTTAATCATTTGCACAAAGGTTTATCCTTGGATTAACTCTTAATCCAGTGGGTAATCTTAATTTAGACTTGACCCTTAGCCTCTAGATAACCATGAGGTCTTCTCAAGCATTCAATGTATCCAACCCCTTCTCTCAATCCAACCCTATGTTGACACTTGTCACCATTTCATTGGTGCCAATTACAAACATGAATCCCCAACTTTCAAACTCAACCCTTGATTAAACCATTCAATCTTGACCATCCATTGCCCTATTCTTGCTATAAATAGAGCTCTCATTCCTCCATAACAATCATCCTTCAAATTTGTAGCATCACACTTATGCTCAAATATATTCAAGCTTTCTCATTTCATATATGCTCATCATTTAGCCTCTCTTTAGAATAGAAATTAGACTAAATATGCATGTTTAGAATAATTTCTTTATCATTTTAGTTCAATCATAGACTAAATATAGTATGCTAGGATAGTATTCATACTAATCTTGTCATCTTATCATTTAGTTTATTGCATTTTAAAATCATACCTAGCTTATAACACATCTGATTCTAAAAATCTATCAGTGCATCCCTCGTTCTTGCATTTGCCATCCCTGAACCATTTTGGTCAGTAATGTGAGAGCAAAACATTGGTTTGAGGGACATTGTGAGATAGAGAACAATGGTACCCACCTTAGGAAGCTGAGTAATACGTTATTACTCCATAGCTTGCACCAAGAAGTCCTATGTGTGTGTGGACTAGTATTATAACATATTTTCAGATATTTAGTTTTATTAGCCCACTTTTCCCGCATACATTTCTGGCACCCACCGTGGGGCTCGAACCCTCGAGACGTGATACATCGAATATCACTGAAGGCCTGATTCCACTTCACACATACAAATCATCAAATCTTGTCTGTTTACGTAATATGCACTCAGGTCGTCCTCGTTCAATTATACCTTGACGCTTGTGCTATCTTGCAAAATCAAAAATCATTTAAATTTTTCTCAGGTCATTATGGTTCAATTATACCATTATGCTTGTATAAATTTTCAACATATCCAAAAATCAATAAATGCTCAATGATGATATCTACAAAGAAAGCAAATAACATATGGTTATATCAGATGACAAATACAGAATGAGGGATGCTCCAAAAACATTAGTTGCATATCATTTTACAATTAGTTGCATATCATTTAAAGCATGTTTTCATATCATTTCAAAAACATTACTTGCATATCATTTACAATTAATTGCATATCATTTAAAGCATGTTTTCATATCATTTTAAAAACATCATTGCATATCATTTTACAATTAGTTGCATATCATTTAACATCATGGCATATCATTCAGGCATGTTTGCATATCATTTTAACATCTCATTTTCAAGATACATCTCACAGCATATAAAAGCATACATCCTGCATCATATATTATATCATCTATTTAAAAGCATTGCATCATCATCAAAAGGTAACCCACATAACATGATCAAAAATGGTGCCATATATATATATATATATATATATATATATATATATATATATATATATATATATATATATATATATATATATATATATATATATATATATATATATATATATATATATATATATATATATATATATATATATATATATATCAAAAATGATCCAAATGTACAAAATGTGTCAAAACTATGTCCAGCACAAAGAATGACAAATGCTCAAAAATACAACAGAAACCATGTCTCTCAAGTATGACTATCCCCTGACGGAGATGGTCTCGCTCCAGATGCACCTGCCCCTGGATCTCCAGGAGGGTCCTGTCTCGATGACCCTGTAACACCTCGGCTCTCAGATCGCGATCGAGTGGCTCGAGATCGACTAGATCTCGTCTGTGCAAAACTCTGAACTCGTCAGTCCCTGGGTACTGCAGCCTCATAGTGCTGCCTATAATACTCTGCCTCCTACGCTCTCAGCGCTAACTCTCTCAGGGTGTCTCTCATCGGACCACCCGCCGCTGCTCTCTGCATGCTCGCCACCACCTCCTCTGCTCGCCCCCTCCGCACTATCTCGGTGTCTCACTCAGTAGTCAACTGAGAAATCTGCCGCTAATAGGTCAAAATCTGTGCCTGCAGCTGCTGCACAGTAATCTGCAAGGTCCGTATCTGAGCATCCTCCATATGACCTGGAACTTGAACTCGTAGTAGTACCTGTGCTGGAGGAACCCCTCCCACTCGGCCTATCCTCGGTACTGGAGGTGGGAGTACATCCGTCCTCCTCCTCTGTGCTGGTCGACTAGGCTCATCCTCCCCCCCCACTACAGCTAGCACCTCCCCCACTCTCCCCTCTCTACCAGCTCCGATAGCCAATCCACCTCTCCCCCTCTCTATCCTCCCCTATCGCACTGCTCTCTCCACACCTCTATCTCCCCGCCTCCCTCTACCTCCTCTCCCTCGTCCTCCTCCTCCATCCTCCCCATCATCTCTGTCATCTCCCCCATCTCCGTTCTCCTCATCTGAATCAAAGGCTGGCCTCATCTCCTCAGGATCAGATATCCTCGCCACCGCCCGTGCAGCAAACAATCGGGCAAACTCATCTGTCATACCCACATCCTGAATCTCCGGGGCATAGTCCCATATCTGCCCGGCCAACCCAACAAACTCCTCCACCACCACGACACTATCAATAGTCGGCCCCCAATCAGCCACATCCTACTGCCGCCGTGCATATAGACACGCTCCCTGAGGAATACCCTGCTGGCGCCCGAACTGCCTCAAAACTTGGGTCACCACAAATCGCTCAATCACGAATGGGGTCCTCCCAATCAGGTACCTGGTCATGAATACAAAGGGCATCTCCAGCCCATCCTCTGCCCACACCTCACATCCTGTATACGGTCTCCAGGTGACCGTATCTATATCATCAAAAACCCTCCTCCAATGCTCTAGTTTGCCCAGCTTACGCTAAACAACTAGACCCCTGTATCCATAGGCATATGCTACCCCTAAGGGCCTGTCCCTGTCTGCTAGTGGCCTCGCTGCTGGAATATGCTCCCAGCACCATACCTGTAATAATGTCATGCCAATTGACAAACTGTCGTAACCGAGGTATACTACCTCATGCAGACTCCTGTATAAATGAGCCAGCATAGCTGACCCCCATGCAAATCTTCACCCCTGTATAATCATCTCCTCCAAAACTAGCCCCCATCCCATCGAGAATCCCTTTGACCTATGATCAGGACAAAGGAATCCACCAATGAACCCTGCTAGTACTGATGGTAGTGGTGCATAGTCTAGGTCCAAAAACTCCAGCCATGGGATCTCATAGCCACAGATAGTATCATCTTGGAATATGCGGCACAGTGCCTCTGTGCCACCCTCCTATGACTGCTCGTATGGTAGTAGTGCCCCTACTACCGGGATGCGCAAAATCTGGTAACAATCCTCAGGTGTGACTGTCATCTCTCCCGTAGCAAAATGGAAGGTGTTCGTATCACTATGCCACCTCTCAGCCAAAGCTATCAATAACCCTCAGTTCACAGTGAACCGAGGCATATCCAGGAGAGAAGTCAATCCACATCTCTCGATAATGTCAAGATCAGCCTGTGACAACCGTGGTATCAATGTCCACGGTCTGGGAAATCTCTCATGTGACTGCACCACACCCAATCGCTCCTGTCAACAAGAAAAACAAATCCAATATCAGTTTCCACATCAAAACAAAGATATCAAAATCAAACTTTCATCAACAACATGAAACAATTTGTCCATCTACATCAAAGTTCAAAATCCTATCATTTCATATCAACTTGTAAAACAACTCAAGTTCTCAAAAACCATATCAAAACTTGTAATACAACTCAAGTCTCCACAAATCACATAAACTTGTAAAACAACTCAAGTTTCCCACCCATATCAGCTTGTAAAATAACTCAAGTTTCCAACCCATATTGGCTTGTAACACAACTCAGGCTTCACACATTGAACTTGAAACAAAACACGCAAACAAATCATATTTTGATCAAACACAACACATTGATATCTATACATAACTTGGAAAATCGCAAATCAAAACAAGTTATATCAACACTCATATTGGACAAAAGCATAAAATCATGACAGACAGACCAAATCAAATTTTCAAATCGGCTCATCTCGCAAAATTTTCCAGATGCGCTAAAACAGATACCCAATGCGCTAAAAAAAACCCCCACGTGCTAGGCTGTCTCTCCTACGTGCTAATCTATCTACCCTATGCGCTAGACTGACTCTACGCGCTAATCTTTTCCACCCATACGCCACCTAACCTACCCTATGCGCTAGACTCTGTCTACACGCTAATCTACACCTTCTAGGCGCTACCCGTTTGGCCCTATGCGGTAGGTTATCCCTACGCGCTAAACCCCCTTACCTATGTGAACCCCTGCGACCCCTATGCGCTAGGTCTACCCTACGCGCTAACCTGTTGACCCGACGTGCTACCCTATGGCTGCCATGCGCTATTCTTCCTATATACGCTAACATATTTTTGCTATGCGCTATCCTATTTCTTTCGGACGCGACCCCTAAAATTAAACTTGATGCGCTACTCTAAACTTCGTATGCGCTAAACTACGCCCTAGACGCGCTAAACTGTTAAACCCAAACTTTGAAATTCAAAAAATGACTAAAAACAACAAAATGAAAAGTCAACAAAGGGTCAAAAATGTTGACTTACTGGTGGTCCATGCACTGCAGGTCTCCGGTACCTCCGAACGCGCTCGAAACGGTGTCTATGATAAGGAATAGGCATTTTCTCTGCAGACCAAATTCTCTTTCTTCAAAGTCAACAAAGCACAAATGAATCTAAATCAAGCCCTTTTCCCCTTTTATAGGAGGAAAATGAAATTAGGGTTAGCCAAATGGACCTGTAATATGGTCGCGGTCTCCCCTATACCATAACATTTGTAACTTATCGGGAGATGAATCAGTTTCACCACATTTCACATGCATGAAATCATACACATCATATGCAACTCATCCAATTAAATCAAAAAAAATTCAAAATATTGATTCATCTCCCAAGGGGGGGTCACCATCAAATATCAAATCTGGGGCATCACACATCAAATCAAAACCGGGGAACAATTGGCAAATCAAAAGAGCGACACAAAAATTGCATTTGATCATAAATCATGATAAAACGCATCATTTTCTTTGAAATAACATGTGCACACACGTCACTTCAAAGAGGGGCAAAATGTAGACGTATAAAAATGACCATATTCCTAAATGAATATTTTATGTTCATTTCTCTATTTAATTAAATCTAATTTAATTACATTATCCACATTCCTCTATTTAATTAAGTAAATTACTCAATTTATTTAAATTAAATTCACTATACCCATTTAATGAATAAATCATTTTATTCAATTAAATCCCCCCTATCCACTTTTAATTAAATTCAAATTTAATTAAATAGTTATCCTAAATTGAATAAATCAAATTTATTTAATTGCAACCAAATTGAATGAAATACTTTATTTCAATTAAATCCTATTATCCCTCCATCCACTTGCAAAATCTCAAACCCCTTTCTAATCCCTTCTAGAATCTTCTAATCGCTTCTAATTAACCTAACCCCTCCTCTAAACTTTGTCACATCCCTAAGCAAAGGGAAGTCACTTCTCAAAACCTCAAAGTCTTTGATAACCATTAAAGGCTTTCAACCTTCAACCACTAAATTCCTCAAAGTCTTTGATAACCATTGAAGGCTTTCAACCTTCAACCACTTAATCCCCAAAGTCTCCAATAGCCATTAATGGTTAACTCAAACCTCCTACATGGTTAAAACATTTGTTTTGACTCAACCTTCATCCAACCCAAGGGTCTCATCAGGCCATTAATGCTTTGACCATGATTATCTCTTAATCATTTGCACAAAGGTTTATCCTTGGATTAACTCTTAATCCAATGGGTAATCTTAATTTAGACTTGACCCTTAGCCTCTAGATAACCATGAGGTCTTCTCAAGCATTCAATGTCTCCAAACCCTTCTCTCAATCCAACCCTATGTTGACACTTGTCACCATTTCATTGGTGCCAATTACAAACATGGATCTGCAACTTTCAAACTCAACCCTTGATTAAACCATTCAATCTTGACCATCCATTGCCCTATTCTTGCTATAAATAGAGCTCTCATTCCTCCATAACAATCATCCTTCAAATTTGTAGCATCACACTTATGCTCAAATATATTCAAGCTTTCTCATTTCATATATGCTCATCATTTAGCCTCTCTTTAGAATAGAAATTAGACTAAATATGCATGTTTAGAATAACTTCTTTATCATTTTAGTTCAATCATAGACTAAATATAGTATGCTAGGATAGTATTCATACTAATCTTGTCATCTTATCATTTAGTTTATTGCATTTTAAAATCATACCTAGCTTATAACACATCTGATTCTAAAAATCTATCAGTGCATCCCTCGTTCTTGCATTTGCCATCCCTGAACCATTTTGGTCAGTAATGTGAGAGCAAAACATTGGTTTGAGGGACATTGTGAGATAGAGAACAATGGTACCCACCTTAGGAAACTGAGTAATACGTTATTACTCCATAGCTTGCACCAAGAAGTCCTATGTGTGTGTGGACTAGTATTATAACATATTTTAACATATTTAGTTTTATTAGCCCACTTTTCCCGCATACATTTCTGGCGCCCACCGTGGGGATCGATCCCTCGAGACGTGATACATCAAATATCACTGAAGGCCTGATTCCACTTCACACATACAAATGATCAAATCTTGTCTGTTTACGTAATACGCACTCAGGTCGTCCTGGTTCAATTATACCTTGACGCTTGTACTATCTTGCAAAATCAAAAATCATGTAAATTTTTCTCAGGTCATTATGGTTCAATTATACCATTATGCTTGTATAAATTTTCAACATATCCAAAAATCAATAAATGCTCAATGATGATATCTACAAAGAAAGCAAATAACATATGGTTATATCGGATGACAAATACAGAATGGGGGATGCTCCAAAAACATTAGTTGCATATCATTTTACAATTAGTTGCATATCATTTAAAGCATGTTTTCATATCATTTCAAAAACATTAGTTGCATATCATTTTACAATTAATTGCATATCATTTAAAGCATGTTTTCATATCATTTTAAAAACATCATTGCATATCATTTTACAATTAGTTGCATATCATTTAACATCATGGCATATCATTCAGGCATGTTTGCATATCATTTTAACATCTCATTTTCAAGATACATCTCACAGCATATAAAAGCATACATCCTGCATCATATATTATATCATCTATTTAAAAGCATTGCATCATCATCAAAAGGTAACCCACATAACATGATCAAAAATGGTGCCATATATATCTATATATATATATATATATACATATATATATATATACATATATATATATATACATATATATATATATACATATATATATATATATCTCAAAAATGATCCAAATGTACAAAATGTGTCAAAACTATGTCCAGCACAAAGAATAACAAATGCTCAAAAATACAACAAAAACCATGTCTCTCAAATATGACTATCCTCTGACGAAGATGGTCTCGCTCCAGATGCACCTACCCCTGGATCTCCAGGAGGGTCCTGTCTCGGTGGCCCTGTAACACCTCGGCTCTCAGATCGCGATCCAGTGGCTTGAGATCGACTAGATCTCGACTATGCAAAACTCTGAACTCGTCAGTCCCTGGGTACTGCAGCCTCATAGTGCTGCCTATAATACTCTGCCTCCTACGCTCTCAGCGCTAACTCTCTCAGGGTGTCTCTCATCGGACCACTCACCGCTGCTCTCTGCATGCTCGCCACCACCTCATCCGCTCGCCCCCTCCGCTCTATCTCGGTGTCTCGCTCAGTAGTCAACTAAGAAATCTGCCGCTGATAGGTCAAAATCTGTGCCTGCAGCTGCTGCACAGTAATCTGCAAGGTCCGTATCTGAGCATCCACCATATGACCTGGAACTTGAACTCGTAGTAGTACCTGTGCTGGAGGAACCCCTCCCACTCAGCCTGTCCTCGATACTGCAGGTGGGAGTACATCCGTCCTCCTCCTCTGTGCTGGTCGACTAGGCTCATCCTCCCCCCCCACTATAGCTAGCACCTCCCCCACTCTCCCCTCTCTACCAGCTCCGATAGCCAATCCACCTTTCCCCCTCTCTATCCTCCCCTGTCGCACTGCTCTCTCCACACCTCTATCTCCCCGCCTCCCTCTACCTCCTCTCCCTCGTCCTCCTCCTCCATCCTCCCCATCATCTCTGTCATCTCCCCCATCTCCCTTCTCCTCATCTGAGTCAAAGGCTGGCCTCATCTCCTCAGGATCAGATATCCTCGCCACCGCCCATGCAGCAAACAATCGGGCAAACTCATCTGTCATACCCACATCCTGAATCTCCGGGGCATAGTCCCATATCTGCCCGGCCAACCCCACAAACTCCTCCACCGCCACGACACTATCAATAGTCGGCCCCCAATAACCACATCCTACTGCCGCCGTGCATATAGACACGCTCCTTGAGGAATAACCTGCTGGCGCCCGAACTGCCTCAAAACTTGGGTCACCACAAATCACTCAATCACGAATGGGGTCCTCCCAATCAGGTACCTGGTCATGAATACAAAGGGCATCTCCAGCCCATCCTCTGCCCACACCTCACATCCTATATACGGTCGCCAGGTGACCGTATCTATATCATCAAAAACCCTCCTCCAATGCTCTAGTTTGCCCAGCTTACGCTAGACAACTAGACCCCTGTATCCATAGGCATATGCTCACCCTACGGGCCTGTCCCTGTCTGCTAGTGGCCTCGCTGCTGGAATATGCTCCTAGCACCATACCTGTAATAATGTCACGCCAGTTGACAAACTGTCGTAACCGAGGTATACTACCTCATGCAGACTCCTGTATAAATGAGCCAGCATAGCTGACCCCCATGCAAATCTCCGCCCCTGTATAATCATCTCCTCCAAAACTAGCCCCCATCCCATCGAGAATCCCTTTGACCTATGATCAGGACAAAGGAATCCACCAATGAACCCTGCTAGTACTGATGGTAGTGGTGCATAGTCTAGGTCCAAAAACTCCAACCATGGGATCTCATAGCCACAGATAGTATCATCTTGGAATATGCGGCGTAGTGCCTCTGCGCCACCCTCCTATGACTGCTCATATGGTAGTAGTGCCCCTACTACCGGGATGCGCAAAATCCGGTAACAGTCCTCAGGTGTGACTGTCATCTCTCCCGTAGCAAAATGGAAGGTGTTCGTATCACTATGCCACCTCTCTGCCAAAGCTGTCAATAACCCTCGGTTCACAGTGAACCGAGGCATATCCAGGAGAGAAGTCAATCCACATCTCTCGATAATGTCAAGATCAGCCTGCGACAACCGTGGTATCAATGTCCACGGTCTGGGAAATCTCTCATGTGACTGCACCACACCCAATCGCTCCTGTCAACAAGCAAAACAAATCCAATATCAGTTTCCACATCAAAACAAAGATATCAAAATCAAACTTTCATCAACAACATGAAACAATTTGTCCATCTACATCAAAGTTCAAAATCCTATCATTTCATATCAACTTGTAAAACAACTCAAGTTCTCAAAAACCATATCAAAACTTGTAATACAACTCAAGTCTCCACAAATCACATAAACTTGTAAAACAACTCAAGTTTCCCACCCATATCAGCTTGTAACATAACTCAAGTTTCCAACCCATATTGGCTTGTAACACAACTCAGGCTTCACACATTGAACTTGAAACAGAACACGCAAACAAATCATATTTTGATCAAACACAACACATTGATATCTATACATAACTTGGAAAATCGCAAATCAAAACAAGTTATATCAACACTCATATTGGACAAAAGCATAAAATCATGATAGACAGACCAAATCAAATTTTCAAATCGGCTCATCTCGCAAAATTTTCCAGATGCGCTAAAACAGATAACCAATGTGCTAAAAGAAACCCCCACGTGCTAGGCTGTCTCTCTTACGTGCTAATCTATCTACCCTATGCGCTAGACTGACTCTACGCGCTAATCTTTTCCACCCATACGCCACCTAACCTACCCTATGCGCTAGACTCTATCTACACGCTAATCTACACCTTCTAGGCGCTACCTGTTTGGCCCTATGCGGTAGGTTATCCCTACGCGCTAAACCCCCTTACCTATGCGAACCCCTGCGACCCCTATGCGCTAGGTCTACCCTATGCGCTAACCTGTTGACCCGACGTGCTACCCTATGGCTGCCATGCGCTATTCTACCTATATGCGCTAACATATTTTTGCTATGCGCTATCCTATTTCTTTCAGACGCGACCCCTAAAATTAAACTTGATGCGCTACTCTAAACTTCGTATGCGCTAAACTACGCCCTAGACGTGCTAAACTGTTAAACCCAAACTTTGAAATTCAAAAAATGACTAAAAACAACAAAATGAAAAGTCAACAAAGGGTCAAAAATGTTGACTTACTGGTGGTCCACGCACTGCAGGTCTCTGGTACCTCCGAACGCGCTCGAAACGGTGTCTATGATAAGGAATAGGCATTTTCTCTGCAGACCAAATTCTCTTTCTTCAAAGTCAACAAAGCACAAATGAATCTAAATCAAGCCCTTTTCCCCTTTTATAGGAGGAAAATGAAATTAGGGTTAGCCAAATGGACCTGTAATATGGTCGCGGTCTCCCCTATACCATAACATTTGTAACTTATCGGGAGATGAATCAATTTCACCACATTTCACATGCATGAAATCATACACATCATACGCAACTCATCCAATTAAATCAAAAAAAATTCAAAATATTGATTCATCTCCCGAGGGGGCATCACCATCAAATATCAAATCTGGGGCATCACACATCAAATCAAAACCGGGGCACAACTGGCAAATCAAAAGAGCGACACAAAAATTGCATTTGATCATAAATCATGATAAAATGCATCATTTTCTTTGAAATAACATGTGCACACACGTCACTTCAAAGAGGGGCAAAATGTAGACGTATAAAAATGACCATATTCCTAAATGAATATTTTATGTTCATTTCTCTATTTAATTAAATCCAATTTAATTTCATTATCCACATTCCTCTATTTAATTAAGTAAATTACTCAATTTATTTAAATTAAATTCACTATACCCATTTAATGAATAAATCATTTTATTCAATTAAATCCCCCCTATCCACTTTTAATTAAATTCAAATTTAATTAAATAGTTATCCTAAATTGAATAAATCAAATTTATTTAATTGCAACCAAATTGAATGAAATACTTTATTTCAATTAAATCCTATTATCCCTCCATCCACTTGCAAAATCTCAAACCCCTTTCTAATCCCTTCTAGAATCTTCTAATCGCTTCTAATTAACCTAACCCCTCCTCTAAACTTTGTCACATCCCTAAGCAAAGGGAAGTCACTTCTCAAAACCTCAAAGTCTTTGATAACCATTAAAGGCTTTCAACCTTCAACCACTAAATTCCTCAAAGTCTTTGATAACCATTGAAGGCTTTCAACCTTCAACCACTTAATCCCCAAAGTCTCCAATAACCATTAATAGTTAACTCAAACCCTCCTACATGGTTAAAACATTTTTTTTGACTCAACCTTCATCCAACCCAAGGGTCTCATCAGGCCATTAATGCTTTGACCATGATTATCTCTTAATCATTTGCACAAAGGTTTATCCTTGGATTAACTCTTAATCCAGTGGGTAATCTTAATTTAGACTTGACCCTTAGCCTCTAGATAACCATGAGGTCTTCTCAGGCATTCAATGTCTCCAACCCCTTCTCTCAATCCAACCCTATGTTGACACTTGTCACCATTTCATTGGTGCCAATTACAAACATGGATCCCCAACTTTCAAACTCAACCCTTGATTAAACCATTCAATCTTGACCATCCATTGCCCTATTCTTGCTATAAATAGAGCTCTCATTCCTCCATAACAATCATCCTTCAAATTTGTAGCATCACACTTATGCTCAAATATATTCAAGCTTTCTCATTTCATATATGCTCATCATTTAGCCTCTCTTTAGAATAGAAATTAGACTAAATATGCATGTTTAGAATAATTTCTTTATCATTTTAGTTCAATCATAGACTAAATATAGTATGCTAGGATAGTATTCATACTAATCTTGTCATCTTATCATTTAGTTTATTGCATTTTAAAATCATACCTAGCTTATAACACATCTGATTCTAAAAATCTATCAGTGCACCCCTCGTTCTTGCATTTGCCATCCCTAAACCATTTTGCTCAGTAATCTGAGAGAAAAACATTGGTTTGAGGGACATTGTGAGATAGAGAACCATGGGACCCACCTTGAGAAGCTGAGTAATACATTATTACTCCATAGCTTGCACCAAGAAGTCCTGTGTGTGTGTGTGGACTAGTATTATAACATATTTTCACATGTTTAGTTTTATTAGCCCACTTTTCCCGCATACAGAAACCTTCATACTTTAAGAGGTTTACAACATTGAGGTTTAAGTGCTATGTTTTTGCTTACATATTCTACAATTGTTATAAAAAGAATGCCCATATCCATTCATGCGATCCCACCTTGCTTTCATACTACACCTAAAACCAGACATCATGATTCTGCATCTGGCAATTTGTTCTCCATAGGCGAACTTGGTGAATTGCATCAGTGTCCTAACACAATTTACTAACTTACTTGTCAATTCCCCACAAAATACACTTTGTGCACATCCCCATCATGGAGTACTATGACTTAAAATACCCCAAATATATAGGCGGCCCCCTTTGCAAAATATTTGATCCGATGCCATGGAGCGCAATGATCGTTGGGAGGTAACACTGTTCAGATCTCTTCGTTCAATGTTTGACCCAACACATGCTTTGCAAGAACAGTTTCCATGTACTTCTTGCACTAAGCTTATTGTTGAGAATAATACAAAGTCTTCATTAGATTCACTCTCAACACTCTAGGCACTAGTATCTACAATATTTGGCAAATCTCTTCCGTTTATGCCCCTTACCCTTATCATTACCTGGGAAACGAACAATTTTTTTTCCATCAATGTAACCCCTTTCGCAAAAAACAATGAATCCATGCAAGTGAGTCTTTGACCTTTCAAAACTTGATCTCACAATATATGGGCTTTGTATTATAACATACAACCTTAAATGCACTCATACGGCTTGTAACATACAATGACTTTCACATAAAAAACCTTTCCCACCTTGCAAATATCAGTGAGCCATCATATGGTGCGATGCATTTTCCCTGAATGTCTAACACTATCATCAGACTACTGCCAATCGGTGCAGATGATGGTTGCAGTCACCATAGCGTTGCAAAAAAAGTTTAATAAAATACCGCCTGCGTCCACAGTTGTACCAAAATTCTCTGCTAGAACGGACTTATGCGTGTCTTTATTTCTTTTGCGGATCGGGAGTGGTCTCTTTTACATCATTTTCTTCATTCATTATAAAATCGAGCCTCCATTATTGCGCCTGCACTATTATTATTTATCGCTCACCGTAATTTGCCATGGCTGCCATCATCCCAACACCAAACACCAACACTTAATCTTGGTTTCGAAAACAAATTAGGGTTCACACAGCATACCCTTCCTTTGTGCCCTAAATTCATTTCATGTGGGCTATGTTTTGGCTTTACCTTTGATTTTTGATTTATCCCGCACAACATTGTGGATACCTTCAATCCTGTGTGGGATAACTTACTCATTTGCCTTTGTCCTCCATATCCCGTGAAGTTCCCAGTTGCGTCCTTTTCACACACGGGATAAGAATGTTGCCAATTTTCACATTTAATTCTTATACCACATTCTCTTATTTGGCCTCAAATACCATCACAAGACAACAAATATGTTTCACATCTCACAAAAGAGTTATCTCGTGAATGTCTTTACTTGTCTCTACACATGCACGAGATAAGGATTTCACTTCCCCTACCTCGCCTCGTTTAGCCCACACGAGCCCACAATTCCCTTTCTCTACCATGTGGGTCAAGAAAATAAACTCCTTCGCCATCATAGGTTTTCTTCCTCTTTATCTTTTACCTGGGCCCACTGATGACTTTGAAGGGACAAAAAACACGAGTATCCTTGATTATTGAAAAACAAAATCTTTCACCATTATACTTTGAATTGCTTTTTTTTTTTTAAATTATTTCCTTTAGCATGCATCTTATCCCATGGGGTCTCTGGCCGGGTTCAATTCCTATGTAGGGTAACTTAATAAAAGACTTGACAAAGTTATTAAAACTTTTCCCTCCTTCATGCCTTCACGCTTCTGAGGAAATGCTCAGATTTATTGGTTGAAGATGCTCGAGCATGAGAAATTGAATGAGCAACCATCAAACTGATGTTTTTGCAACTTTTCACATTCTCCCAAAACACCTGAGTAGCCTCCAGAACAAGCTTTAAAAATTGAGCAAAACATCTAACCAAAACCTGAGAGTCAGCACACTGATAGTCTGTAATACATAGAATCTAGGGCACTTGACGGATTATCATTATGACATCTGAGGCAAAATTTATTAACTATCAAAGCTGCCTACTCAAGCTTTTCTGGATCTGAAATTGTTGAATCAACTCGAGTAGCCTTCAAACCCTGACTTGAAAAAATATCAAATCATCGCTTCAAGAGCTACCACTTGGCACATTGATACATCAATATACCTTGAACATGTGTGCAAGAGGGTTTGACTTGATTAGGTCACATATGAAAATTCATTACCCTTAAAGTTGGCTCCTCTGAAAATTTGAACACTACTGCTCATGAAACCCTGAAAAAATGCATTTGGAAAGGGTCTCAAAAACATATTAATTGACGAGCTGGGGGGCTACAAACTGGGAATGTAGTAGATATTTCTATAGAGAAACATGGGGTACCACCATTTTGAGCTGCAAGTCAACTGGGAGTGAGATACAAATTCACAAAGTGGGCTTCAAACTGCTGCTTGACATTGTCCAGTTTTCAAAACTAAACCTTTTGCAAATAGAAATGGCTTTGAAAACTCGTCAAATAGATTGATGGGGTGATGCCACTTGGCATGGGGCTTCAAAAAATAGCAGAGATTCATGGAAAACTCTCTTTTAGTCATTACAATCAATTGTCACAAAGTTATAACACCTCAAACATGGCTACTCAGAAAAATAGAATAACTGCAAATCAACAACCGTTACCTCAGGACCTCCAAAGGAGACTTCACAAACACATCAAAACTGATCTAAGGAAGCTGTAAACAGGTACATGGCATGCCTATAAGGTGTACAACCATCCCCAAAAGTGATATTGCATGACATCTCTTCGGTGCAAGAATATGAGCTCACCAAATGAGATACAAAGGCTTTGCTCTGAAAGGCGATTCTGAATGCAATCTACAAAATTTTGAGCCTGGGTCTTCAAAATTAGATAAATTTTTTTAAGTCCCAATAGTGGCTCTATCTCGAGGATGCATGCCCCTTGTGGGCATGGCAAGATCCCAGATCTCTGGGGAGCAGGTCAGGTGCCTACTCCATTGGGCACAGAGTCAAAAAAGGTCTTCTCTACTCCAAACTCTTGTGGCTAGAGCATCAAACCACATGTGATGTTGCAAGGCCACCTAAAAAGATCAACCAATGCTTACCCCTGTCATAAACATGGTTCTCCTTGGACTGCATTGAATCCAATATGAAAGTATAGCTAGGATGCCTCTGATCAAACATGCTAACATCTCTTACCTAGCTACCATACTAAAAAATATCATTGCACTCACTGTCATCAAACATCTGAAACCCATGCAATGACGGAAAATACAAATCATTGTGTGGCATACATGTGTCATGCTACTCATAACACACATCATGACTGAAACCAATGTCACACTCCATAAAAACACCACTCAGTTGAGAAAATAGAAGCTCATTACCCCACACATAGCTGAGAACATAGGTCTCATTCAAATCATTAGTTTGCATGAAAAAAACTATTTGAAAAGAACCTCTTTGCAGATCATGTACACCATGCACACCATTATCAAGAAAAGAGAAAGGATCAATCATGACCCTTTCATGTAACTGCAAATCATCAAGCTGAAAAGAAACTTCAGCCTCTAACTCTGAGTCCCATTTGATGTCATTCACATCAACAACTTGCATGCATGCTAGATCAGCATTATCACTTCTCCATGATCCCTCATATGCACACATTTTGCATTTCCACTCATATGAGAGCTCGTCAATTTGAGGTACAACACACTAGGTTCGAGGCTTGCATGTATTTATTAAATTGGATTCATCATCACACTCTCCCAGCCCATCACCACTTTGACCATAGCCATCAAAAGTCATCTCCCCTTTGGGTCCACTAACACTATCACAAAGAGTGCCATCATTATCATCCACACACATGCCATCGAAATAAAAATCTATTTTTTTATCAGCATGTGAGCACTTGACATCAACACACAAGTCATGGTCAAATTCAAAGAATTCCATGCATTCAAGCTCTTCGTCCTCTTGCATATCAGTTGGTTCAAACATGGGAAGGAGCTTGATAGTAGGTGCATTGCTTAATGCCTCATAGGAGACAACCTCACTATCAATAATCAAATTAGCTTGGTGCATAGATTCATTACTCTTTCCATGTGCATATCTTAGGTACTCCGCTACTACCAGGTCTAAGATCCCTTCACTGTTGATTGAACAAGTGTCATCTTGCTCATTCACATTCCCCCTACTATTGTCCCCTTCAACTGAAATCCCACTGGATTCATGAGAGCATATGTGTGCCATGTTATGGGAGATTGAATCTCCAACAACCTTCTAAAAACCATAGTCACCATTTGGAAGAAGGTGTTGACCCTCATGGTATTAACTTTCTCCATCACTTAGGTTGTGCGGGATATTTCTGTTGGGGCTGTTGGTGCTAATGGGCTTTGCGGGCTTCAGATGAAGACTCTATCTGAGTCCCCTATTGATCGGGGGAATGGTCCCCAGGCATCCACTCCCTGCGTTAATGTCTTGGGTGATATTGGCTTGCCTGCTGGGAGAGATTCTATCAATGTGTTAGTGGGTGTTTCTCTTGTTGGTTTTTCCTCTCAGGTGGGGGGTGGTTTTGTTGATTGGCATAGTAACGCTGCACAAGTGGAGGAGGGCTGGGTCATTATTCAAGCAAAGAAATCTAAGCATTATTTTCCCTCTTTTAATATGACTCTTCATTCCCACAAGAGAAAAGTTAAAGGTAATTCTTGATGGGTTGGCTTTTGGCTGGCTGTTGGTTTTTGTTTTTGGCTTTGGGAGCCCCTTGTATTTTGCTGGTTTGTTTACCTAATGCTTCATCTTTAAGACAACTTCTCTTTTGAGTTTTTCTGATTCTAATTCTTTTAGAATCTCCTTTGTAAAGGGTTTCAGGGATCCCTTCAAAACCTGTTTTTTCCTTAACCAAAAAAAATCACTTTCAAGCTCATGTTCCTCCTCTATCTGTTGTTCACAAGTATTATCTTCTTCATGCTGACACTGTGACTTATCTTCAATGATATAAGGAGTAACATTACTAACTGTTGTATCACATTCTTGTTCAAACTGCTCATTATCAGCATGTAAGTTTTCATCATTAAGTTGCATCTTTGACTTGAAACCTTCAAACATGTCAACCCATGCAATGATATGATCCATATTAGCCAGTTTCAAATTCCTTGGCCAATGAACAACATTGGGTTCGTAGACTTACAAAAATAATTCTACCCATTTAGATTCTTGAAGCATGAAGCTCATAGGAACATTTCGAAGTGTTTTCAATAACCTTGACAGTAGTGCATAAGGTTGCTCACCCTCTTGTTTTTTCATGTCTAGTTGAGAGCTGACTTATGCCATTGGGCTCTCAATATAGAAGCTATGTTCTTTCTCTACTTTGGGGTGATAAAATTGCTCATACTATTGAAAAGTATAAGCTAGGGCAGCAGGGATATGCATGCTTTGAAATGTGCATTCAACACTTGACACGAGTTTCTCTTGTGTATACATTGTATTCTCATATGCTGGGAAATTATGAGGACTAGGAGGCTGCTCATAACTTAAATACCAAAATCCTAAACCAACTGAATGTGATACACATCTGAATAACATGAATGATTGAACCAAATCAATTCCACCAATTAGAATATACCGAAGATAAATCTCTTGATCATCATCAAAGTCCAACCATTCTACTAGAACTCGGTAGACAGCCAAAGAATTTAGTGTTGGCATCAATGACAAACATCAATGCAACACCTAATCAATTCCTCCAAATTGCCAACAAAAGTAACACATAAAGACTGACAATCATACTTAAAACCTTATGAATGAACCTATTTAACAACATAACACAATTCTCCTTGATATAGACTCAAGACTGAAACTTACAATAAGAAGTATGACATCTGAAAATACTAATCCTTCCCTTCTAACTAGTGCTTCAACACTGAATAAGGGAACATTTCAGAACTTAAAACTTTTACGGTTTTCACAAGAAACTTCTCAAAAGAAGAATACCTAGAAAAAGTTGCAGTAGCTACTCTCTTGCTTTGGACTGAGAACTCCTTTACAGTTGGAGCTCTTCGTGCTTCGTTATCAGGTTCTTTTAGGACAGAGCCACCACCTCCTTGCAGAGGAACAAATTTTGAACAACAGAGAGATGTTCAAATCATTTTTCCATTCTGGGTCTTTTCCAATAGCAGAGTCATTTGATTTTTCTTCACACAAGCTACTACAAGACACCTTCAAAGCTGAAAACCATGCAACCAAAGACTCATTGGCAACTCAATAAGCTTTGACAAGATTTTCATTCAAGTTTATCCCCGACGAAGTCACCAATCTATTGGTTCCCAAACCAATAGTCTCCAAGTTCTAGAGGAATTGCCACTAACTCATCAACAAACTTAAAGAAGGATTTGGCCAACAAATGAGATTCAGACACAATGACTAAGATCTCCTTCTCTTTTGGCTCTACGAGACCAAGGCAGGTGAACCTATGCAATGTCAAAACAACTATAAACTTCAAAATACTCAGGACATTACATTTACAATAAATCTTCCCAATGAGAATGTACTAAGGGAGATGGATATATTCCTGGTTTTGGCTATAACCTTAGTTTATAAACATCTATGCATTCATTGAGGAGGGGGTTTCTACACTAATCCTACTCCTAATGTAGAAAAGAAATGAGATTTTTATTATGAAAAGATTCTGAAAACTGAAAACAACTCCATGACCAGTGCCTTGTATGGGCAGCAAAGTCAACTTCACAAATGCAGATTTGACATCCAAAAAGGGTAACATGCAACCAACATTCTCCCTTATAGTTTCACGAACAGCCATGTTTAATAATCTCACATACACAACACTATTTCTCTACCTTGTAATAAGCAAACTAATCTCTTCCTTGAAGAGAAGCAAACAACAAAGTAAACGCCTAACTTGCAGATACAAAACAAAAGATCCTTGGTCATTTCATTCCATAAAATAGTGTGTACATAAGAGAGATAGCTGCAAATTAAACCTTTAAATCTATTTGTATATTCAGGTTACAAATTGTTTGACAAACCCAAAAAAACTACAAACTGAAAGAAAACTAACTATAGTTGTCATTAAGATTTCTATACTTTTAGCGACGTCTGCTCCCATCACGGTTTTGGCTCCCGCCTCTATTGTGTGTGTTGCTTCCCCTGTAGCTATGCATTCCCTCCTGGGTGCGACCTTTGCGGTGGGCGGTGAGGGATCGAATCAAACTTCCTTGAATTCTCATGTTTCCTCCTTGGTTGTGTCTGTGGCGGCTAGGGTTTCTGGTTCTGGGGATGCGGTGGTGCCTCGGGAGCCCTTTCTGCTGGTTTTAAGCAGGTGTTCAAGCGACAATTTGGTGATAGAGGTTTTATCCCTATCTCCTGTGCTATCTCAGTGAAGGTGAATAAGGAGACTGAGTTGGATATAGAACATAATGTGTCTCTTTTTTCTGATCATGGTGTTATCTGTTTGTTCAAGGGTTTAACCTATGGCTAAAGGCTTTTCTATTGCAAAATTTGCAAATGCCAAGGATAGAAAGAAAATCTTGTGTGATAATTATTTTTGTTGGAAGGATAGCTTCCCTTTAATGGTTAAACCTTGGCACTCTGATTTCAATCCTTTTTTTTGAAACGTTTAATAAGACTCTAGTTTGGGTTAGGCATCCTTATCTCCCTTTTCATTTGTGGGTTGATTCTCTTTTTGAGGAAGTTGGTAATGCTCTTGGGGATTTTCTGTTGGTGGATGATGATTCGTCTGACGTTCTTCACTCCACCTTTTCCCGTATTTTGGTTGAGATAGATATTTCAAAAGGACTACTTGCTAAGATCATTATCAATTTTTCAATGGGCAGTTGGGTTCAATCTTTGGACTATGAAGGGATACCCTTTAGGTGTTGAAGATGTTTCAAAACGGTTCATGTGACTAAGCGTTGTGGGTTTGAAAAGAAGACTTTATCAGCCTCATGGTGGAAGGGTGCTTTAAATCAACATTACATGGTTGAGACAAAATCTGATATTAATAAGGGCTCTCAAATGGTAGCACAGGATATTGTTGTTTCTTCTTAGACTATTTTGGCTTCCAGTGGCGTGGTTGTTAAGGCTGGTCTGCAAACTCATGTCCCTCATGTTGATTCCTTGGGTAGAATTATGCCTCAAGTGTCTATATTTGGTGATTGTACTTTGGTTGTCAATTCTGGTAGCATTCATGTTGATGCTTTGCCTGGAGGGAGTATCTGCACCTCTGAGAAGGGGGGTGTTGTTGGTGCTCCTTCTTAGACATTTGGTGGTTTAGCGTTGGGTTCATCAGATTTGTTTGATGTGGCTGCTAAGGTGGAAGAGGGTTGGATAACTATTAAGGGAAATAAATCTAAGATGCCTATGCCCTCTTTTGACATGATTTTTCATTCCCAAAAGGGCAATACTAAAGCTAAATCTTGAGGGTCCCTGGTTGTGGGTGATTGAGCTAGAGTTTTCTCTGGCCATTTCTTTGGTTTTTGGCTTCTTGCTGGTTTTTGTGCAGCTTTTGCTTAGGTTGTGGGTGATTGTTCGTTATGTTGGCATTACAATAAGTTTGTTGGTATGATGATATTGAAAAGGTTGTTGGAGATTGATGATATAATTGATAAAGGATTATTACTGTCTTAATAATATTATTTTGTCATTGATGTCAAGCAATTGATTTTCTGATTCGGTATGATGTTGCCATATCTTAAAGAGTATGTTTTGATGAGTATAAAGATGTTGGTAAGTGACATAGAAAGAATGTGAAAATGAAGGGGAGTAATAAGTTATTCAATGGGCAACTATTACCGAGTTAGACAGTGATGAGATTATGATATTTTGATTGTTTTGATATCCTATATATGTGTATTCGAAGACTGAATAAGAAGGAGAAAAGATTTCATGCAACAGAATGAGTAAAGGTTTGAACCCGTTCTATTTTACCAAGCAAGAAGCTAGTCGGTAAACACCAAGGTTATCAATGTTGGTTAAAGAAGAAAGAAGTTACTGAGTGTAGTTAGCAAGAAAAGCTACCGAGACAGTAATCAAGATGAATACAGAATGTCTACTGAGTAAAGTTTAGTATTTACCGAGTATCAACCGAGCAGTAACGGAATGCATTGGATGAATAAATACGTTATTAAATGAAGGATGCCAATGAGCTGGAGATTTATAGAAGATTGGAATGTCATGCAAGAAGTTTGTTAAGGATCAACGGCAATGAAAATTCAAGAGTTAGATCTACAGCACAGATTGAACGATCATAATTGAGCACAAGTACCAAGGAAGGAATACAAGTTTCAAGGCAAGATAAAACATTTTTTAGTTCAAAGGATTCAATGAACCTAGTCAAGTTTGAAGATTTGATGGCTAAGATTAATCATGGGAAATGTGATTAAGGAGATTAAGTGGTTAGGATTTGCTTATAAATAAAGAAAAGTTGATGAACAAAGGATGCGGTCAAATAGAAGAGCAGTGATACTGTAGAGGTGATTACCAAGTACAGAAGATTGAAGATCTGATTGAAGAATAAATTGAGAAGCCCAGCAAGGAAGAAGATAAGTCTTATGACAAGATTATTTTGAGCACATAGAGTATGCTTTAACATTTTAGATGTGAAGTTGCAGATATATTTTATTACTGTTATTTATTTTTGTAAGTGACAGGAAATCTCTTAACTGAGTGGACCTAATACTCTTATTTGTAAATCCTCTAGCAACGTAACATTCTGAATGAGTGTTTGAAATCGTTTGACAAGGTCACTTCTAGAAAAGTGCAAGATTCTGATAAATCTGAGGGAAATCCCTTGACTGGGTCACATCTAGCAATGTGTTTATGTAATCTTTAACAAGATTGGCTTTTAACTGAGCATACTCTAGAAGAATATATTTTCTTTGTGGGTCCGAAATCCCATTGTGGTTTTTCCCTTTTTGGGTTTCCATGTTAAATCTAGTGTTAAATACATTTTGATGTTTCAAGTTTATCAGTTTATGAGTTTGAATGATTTACAGTCATAGTTGCATATCAAGTAAGTTCTACCGAGGTTGAATCTGATGAATATTTAGTATTGTGAGTTTATCTGATTCACCCTCCCCCCCCCTCTCATCTAACTAACAATTGGTATCAGAGCCGGAACTCTGAAAGAAAATTTTAAAGGAACTTGAGGCAAGATCTGAAGATGTATAAAAGGGATGTACCAAAGCTGAATAAGTCAAGTTTCTCCACATGACAGAAAAGGATGAAGCTACACTTATCAAGAATTGGAGAATATGCAACATATTATCTGGAGAATGATTACACTACACCTAGCACCTACCCGATGACAATGGAAGAGATAAAGGAAAAGAAAGAACATATTCAAACAATGATGTAAATAACATCAGCATTGACCAACCTAGAGTTTAATGATCTAGAAGGTTGTAATGATGCCAAAACTATGTGGAATAAGCTTATATCTGTGTATGGTGGTGATGAACATGTTCAAAGAGAAAAAGTAGACAGTCTAAGACGACAACTTGAATCCATGAAAATGAATGAAGGTGAGAACATAATCCAATACAGTACAAGATTAAAGGAAACTGTCAATCAAATCAAAGGAGCGGGAGGAACTATTGAAGAAAAGGATGTAACAAGTAAGTTGTTGAGAACACTTCTCCCTGCTTATGCCATTCCAGTCTCTGCAATTAATGAATTAAGGTCTGTACCAAACATGTTAGTCTCTTTGGATGCTACTATCAGTAAGCTACATGCTTTTCAATTGAGTAATTTTGCTAACAGTGGGTCTTCGGTTAACAAAGTTGAATCACCATTCATTTCTTTTCATCTTGATGAATCTAATGATTACAATGATAGAATGTATAAGTATGCTGAAGGAAATCACAGTGGAGCAAGTGAGAGATTTTGCAAAAACATGGAAGAAGTACACAAACTATATGAGGAAATCAAAAAGCAAGAAGAGTTTGAAGCATTATTGGCCAAAAGGTTACTGAGAGGCAAAGGTAAGTATAAAGGAAATTTACCTTTGAAATGTTTTAACTATGATAAAATTGGACATATGGCTTCAAACTGTCCTTACAAAGAATCTAGTAAAAAGAGAGAATACTGAGATGACAGACAGAAAGACAACCAATACAGAGGGCACCGAGACTTCAGAAGGAGAGATAGAAAGACATGCCTAGTAGCTGATGAAGAATCCAATGATGAAAAATCTGATGGGACTGAGACAAAGGAAGTTGTATATGTGGCTATCAAAGATGGATCAGATGAAGAAAGGTATGAAGAAAAAGCCTTAATATCACACAAATAATAATGATTCTTGGATTATAGATAGTAGATGCTCACATCACATGACAGGTGATAAACACAAGTTTGTTAAATTAAAAGATTATGATGGAGGTTATGTAAGATTTGGTAATGATGCACCATGTCCTATGAAAGGTAAAGGATCTATCACACTTCTTGACAATGATAAATGTGATGATGTATATTGGGTTGAAGGTCTGAAATACAATTTGTTGAGTGTAGCATAGCTAAACAATATCGGATACTGAATAGAATTTCAGAGAGGAATTGTCAAAGTTCATGACAAACATGGAAAGTTGGCTGCTACCGAGACTCAAACAAGAGGTAATACATTTCATCTTGACTCATCCTTGGAACAATTGTCTGTATGCAAAAATAGAAGATACTTGGTTATGGCATAAAAGGTTTTGTCATGTAAATTTTGATAACCTGATCAAAATAAGTAAGGAGCACCAAGTAAGAGGTCTACCGAGCTTGGAAAAACTTGAGAAGGCAATATGCCGAGGATGCCAGATGGGTAAGATGACAAAATCAAGCTTTACAAGTAAGTCTTACACTTCTAAAGGAATTTTAGATCTTCTACACACTGATCTTTGTGGTCCTATGAAAGTTCATAGTTAGTATGGTGATAAATACTTCATATTATTTGTGGATGATTACTCAAGGATGATGCCAGTTATGTTTTTAAAAGAGAAATCAAAAGCCTTTCAAATGTTCAAATGGTACGAGGCAAGAGTTGAAAAATAAATAGGAAGACAATTGAAATGTCTAAGATCTTATAGAGGAGGAGAATTCATTTCAGATGAATTTAACTTATTTTGCAATGATCATGGTATAAAGAGACAACTATCTACACTGAGAACACCACAACAAAATGGGATAGCTGAAAGAAGAAACAGATCAATTGTAGATTGTGCCAGAACTTTGATGATAGAAAAGAGAGTACCTCACATATATTGGAGAGAAGTAATAAGCACTGCAGTTTACACCCTGAACTGAGTACAACTGAAGAAAGGAATTGTGAAGAAACTGTATTAAATCTAGTATGACAAGAAACCAAATGTAAGTTATTTTAAAATATTTGGAAGTAGATGTTATGTTAACGAAGATGACAGAAATGGAAAATTTGATCAGAAAAGTGAGGAAGGAACATTTCTTGGTTATTCCTCTAGGAGTAAAGCCTTTAAATGTCTAATCAAATCATCTAACAAAATAGTGGAAACTACAAATGTGAAAATTGATGAATTTGCAGAAAAGAATGATGAAGGAAACTCCAAAGAACCAGAAGATTATGAAGAGTTTGTATATGTACAACTGAGAAGTTTAACCGAGAAAGCCAATGAAGAAAATACTCAATTAACGAGTGATGAAGAAGATTGTACAGAGCCTACCAAGCCTATATTAGCAAAATATGTCAAAAGAAATCATGCATCAAGTCAAATTATAGGAGATAAGGATGATCCAGTGATGACAAGGAACAAACTGAGATAGAACAAATGTCTGATATCCGAGTTTGAACCGAGGATAGTAAAAGAGGCATTAAGAAATGAAGATTGGGTGAATGTTGTGACAGAAGAGATTGAACAAATCAAGAAAAATGAAACATGGACACTAGTCCATGGACCAAAAGAGAAAAATGTAATCGGTACAAAGTGGATTTTCAAAAATAAGCTAAATGAAAAAGGTGAGGTCATTCGGAATAAAGCAAGGCTAGTTTGCAAAGGTTATGCTCAAGAAGAAGGAATAAACTATGGTGAGACTTTTGCACCTATGGCAAAACTTGAGGGAGTGAGAACATTGTTGGCATATGCTGCTTACAAAAATTTCAAGGTATATCAAATGGATGTTAAATCTGCATTTTTTAATGGTATACTAGAAGAAGAAGTTTACATTGAACAGCCTAAAGGATTTATTGAAGAGAAGAATAAAGATCAAGTATGTAAGTTGAACAAAGCTTTATATGGCCTAAAGCAAGCACGTAGACCATGTGATGAAAGGTTGCACTCTTACTTAATCAAGATTGGATTTATGAGGACTAGTGAAAACAACAACATGTATATGAAGAATGATGAGGATAATGGAATGCTGATTTCAGCCATATTTGTTGATGATATTATTTTTTGTGGAAATGATTCTTTATGCAAGAACTTTGGAAATGAAATGTGCAAAGAATTCGAGATGTCATTAATTGGTGAAATAAAGTATTTTATAGGTTTACAGATACTGCAAATGGAAAATGGGATTTTCATTAAACAATCCAAGTATATAAAGGAAATCTTGAAGAAATTTGGAATGGAGGATTCTAAACCTATAAGTACTCCTATGACTACTAATTGTAAACTATCAAAGAATGATGAATTTGCATCTGTTGATGAGACACTTTACCAATCTATGATTGGAAAGTTGCAATATGTAGTTCACAGCAGGCCTGATATAGCACATGCATTAGGTATAGCTGCAAGATTTTTTGCAGATCCCAAAGAAACCCATATGATAGCAATCAAGAGAATTTTCAGATACTTGGGAGGCACTGAAGACTATGGTTTACTATATAAAAAGAGGAATGATTTTGACTTAAAATTCTATACTGATGCTGATTGGGCAGGAAATATTGATGACAGGAAAAGCACAAGCGGTGGAGCTTTCTTTTTGGGAGAAAGACTAGTGAGTTGGCTTAGCAAGAAACAAGGATGCATTTCACAGTCAACAGCTGAAGCTGAATATGTCGTTGTAGCACTGAATTGTACCAATATAGCATGGATCAAACAATTGTTGGAAGGTATGAATGAGACAGTTACCGAACCAGTAACTATATTTTGTGATAATACAAGTGTTGTTAACATTTCAAAGAATCTGGTAATGCACTCTAAGACAAAGCATATCTCTATAAAGTATCATTATCTAAGAGAAGAAGTTCAAGAAAAGAAAGTTGTGCTGGAATATGTTAGCACAAAGGAACAAATAGAAAACATCTTCACAAAGCCACTACCAAGGGACACTTTTGAGTATCTCAGAAGTAAGTTAGGGGTCCTACCCCTATCTAGTACTCACTGACAGAGTTTGGTTAAAGAATCAATTCTATTATTCTACAGAATACTATTTGTGAGTTGATGTTGACTTACACACTTTAGGATATTGTCTAAAGTTGTGCAGGAAATAATGAATGAAGACAAGATGCTCTGACCGAGACTAAGATGATACATTTGTATATGTTTTAACAGCAAGGAAATTACTTCATAGGAGAAGTAATCATGGATTAGTTTTACTTTTGGAATTGTTGTCAAAGGGGGAGAAGACTAATGACAAGAAGAAAGGATAACAGGAGAAGAATAACACGAGTCCAAATCAATTGGAATCAATCAAGTTGGTATTGTCATCAATGCCAAATGGGGAGATTGTTGGCATTACTATAAGTTTGTTAGTATGATGATATTGAAAAGGTTGTTGGATATTGATGATATAATTGATAAAGGATGATTACTATCTTAGTAATATTATTTTGTCATTGATGTCAAGCAATTGATTTTTTGATTCAGTATGATGTTGCCATATCTTAAAGAGTATGTTTTGATGAGTATAAAGATGTCGGTAAGTGACACAGAAAGAATTTGAAAATGAAGGGGAGTAATAAGTTATTCAATGGGCAACTATTACCATGTTAGACAGTGAGGAGATTATGATATTTTCATTATTTTAATATCCTATGTATGTGTATTCAAAGACTGAATAAGAAGGAGAAAAGATTTCACGCAACAGAATGAGTAAAGGTTTGATAATGTTCTATTTTACCAAGCAAGGAGCTAGTCGGTAAACACCAAGGTTATCAGTGTCGGTTAAAGAAGAAAAAAGTTACCGAGTGTCGTCAACAAGCAAAGCTACCAAGACAATAACCGAGACGAATACAGAATGTCTACCGAGTAAAGTTCAGTATTTACCGAGTATCAACCGAGCAGTAACAGAATGCATTGGATGAATAAATACATTATTAAATGAAGGATGCCAATGAGCTGGAGATTTATAGAAGATTGGAATGTCATGCAAGAAGTTTGTTAAGGATCAATGGTAATGAAAATTCAAGAGTTACATCTACAACACAGATTGAAAGGTCATAACCGAGCACAAGTACCAAGGAAGGAATACAAGTTTCAAGGCAAGATAAAACATTTTTTAGTTTGAAGGATTCAATGAACCTAGTCAATTTTGAAGATCTGATGGCTAAGATTAATCATGGGAAATGTGATTAAGGAGATTAAGTGGTTAGGAATTGCTTATAAATAAAGAAAAGTTGATGAACAAAGGATGTGGGTAAATAGAAGAGCAGTGATACTGTAGAGGTGATTACTGAGTATAGAAGATTGAAGATCCGATTGAAGAACAAATTGAGGAGCCTAGCAAGGAGGAAGATAAGTCTTATGACAAGATTATTTTGAGCACATAGAGTCTGCTTTAACATTTCAGATGTGAAGTTGCAGATATATTTTATTACCGTCATTTATTTTTGTAAGTGACAGAAAATCTCTTAACTGAGTGGACCTAACAGTCTTATTTGTAAATCCTCTAGCAAGGTAACATTCTAAATGAGTGTTTGAAATCCTTTGACAAGGTCACTTCTAACAAAGTGCAAGATTCTAATAAATCTGAGGGAAATCCCTTAACCGGGTCACATCTAGCAATATGTTTATGTAATCTTTAACAGGATTGGCTTTTAACCGAGAATACTCTAGAAGAGTATATTTTCTTTGTGGGTCGGAAATCCCATAGTGGTTTTTCCCTATTTGGGTTTCCATGTTAAATCTGGTGTTAAATGTGTTTTGATGTTTCAATTTTATCAGTTTATGAGTTTGAATGATTTACAGTCATAGTTGCATATCAAGTAAGTTCTACTGAGGTTGAATCTAATGAATATTTTGTATTGTGAGTTTATCTGATTCACCCCCCCGCAACCCCCCCCCCCCCTCTCATCTAACTAATAGGTTAGACCCTTTTTGTGTCCTTGTTTGAGGTCATTTTTGTCTCTACCCCATTAATGTTTTACTAAACATGTTTCTATGGGGTTGTTTATTTGTAGTGATTTATTTTGGCTTAATATCTTGTTAAGTCCAAATTGATTTCTTTTGTAAAGGGTTTCGATTCCCTTGAAAACCTATTTTTGTTTTAATCCAAAACTATAGTTGTCATTAAAATTTATCCATAATACATGGAAGCATTTCTCCCAGAATGAGGTGAAATCTGCAGTTCTGAAAATCTGCTCTTCTCCTTCAAAAATTTGCCAAAATTGAACCTCTGCACCCTGCTGGAAATTGTTGAAAAATCTAAAAATACCACTTTTGTTGCACTTGTCAATTCACCTTTCTACAGCTTTTTCAAAATTTTCTAATTTAAGTTCATTTTGCACCCACGATAGGAACTTACTTTTCCCTTTATGCCTAAAACTGAAAGTTGCTATTCTGGTGAAAGTCAAAAAATGACTTTCAACTTCACTCTATCACTGCTCAAAAAATGACAAAAACACCCTTTGTGTAAATAATCTCTAAATTTTTTGGAGATTCTCTCTCTTGACTCTATTGATGCATATAACTTACACGGATTTTCTCATCAATAATAATTTTCTAGTGAAACATCTCACCAATTTATTCACCAAATATAAAGCAAATAAACAATCATCTTTAAAGAACTGATTTTATACTCTGAAGAACACTTATATTTTTAATCATACTTTTGACATTTGCTTACTCATCCCTCTATTACCATGTAGGATTACTTCTGTCATTTGTCATTTTGCTTCAAGGATTTTAACAGAAACCTTAATGCTTTAAGAGGTTTACAACATTGAGGTTTTAGTGCTATGTGTTTGCTTACATATTCTGCAATTATTATAAGAACAATGCCCATATCCATTCATGAGATCCCACCTTGCTTTCATAGTGCAATTGAAACCAAACATCACGGTTATACATCTGGAAATTCGTTCTCCACAGGTGAACTTGGTGAATCATATTAGTGTCTTGACACACTTTACTAACTTACCTGTCAATTCCCCACAAAATACAATTTGTCCTCATCCCCATCATGGAGTAGTGCGACTTGACAGACCCCCCCTCTGGAAAATATTTTATCTGATACCATGGAGCACAATGATCATTGGGAGGTCACATTGTTCGGATATCCTCATTCAATGTTTGACCCAACACATGCTTCACAAGCACAGTTTCCATGTACTTCCAACACTACGCTTATTGCTGAGAATAATACGAAGTCTTCATTGGATTCACTGTCAACACTCGAGGCATCAATATCTGCAATATCTGGCAAATCTCTATCATTTATGCCCTTTACCCTTATCATTACCTAGATAGTGAACAATTTTTGTTTGATCAATGTAACCCCTTTCGCAAAAAACAATGAATCCATGCAAGTGAGTCTCTGAGCTTTCAAAACTTGATCTCACAATATAGGGGCTTTGTATTACAACCTACAACCCTAGATGCACTCATATAGCTTGTAACATACAACGAATTTCACATAAAAAAAATATCCCACCTAGCAAATATCAGTGAACCATCATATGGCGCGATGCATTTTCCCTGAACGACTAACACTGGTGTTAGACTACTGTCAATTGGTGTAGACGATGGTTGTAGTCACCATAGCATTACAAAAGAAGTGTTTAATAAAATACCACCTATGTCCATAGTCGTAACAAAATTCTCTGCTAGAACGGACTTCTGTGTGTCTTCATTTCTTCTGCATATCCGGAGTGGTCTCTTTTACATCATTTCCTTTGATTATTACAAAATTGAGCTTTCATTATTTCTCCTGCACTGTTATTCTTTATTTCTCACCGTAATATGCCATGGCTACCATCATTCCAACATAGAACACTAGCGCTTCGTCTTGGTTTCGAAAACAAATTAGGATTCACACAGTGTACCCTTCCTTTGTGCCCTAAATTCATTTCATGCGGGCTATGTTTTGTCTTTACCTTTTATTTTTTATTTACCCCATACACCATTGTGGATACCTTTAATCCTGTGCGAGATAACTTACTCATTTCCCTCAGTCCTCCTTATCCTGCAAAGTTCCCAACTGCATCCTTTCCAGACACGGGATAAGAGTGTTGCCTCTTTCCACGTTTAATATTTATCTTGCATGCTCTCATTTGGCCTCCAAGACCATCGTGAGACAACAAATATGTTTCACATCTCATAAAAGAGTTATTCCGCGAATGTCTTTACCTGTCTCTACACTTGCGTGGGATAAGGATTTCACTTCCCTCGCCTTGCCTCGTTTAGCCCACATGGGCCCACAACTCCCTTTCGCTACCATGTGGGTCAAGAAAATAAACTCCTTCACCATCATAGGTTTTCTTCCTCTTTATCTTTTACCTTGGCCCACCGATGACTTTGAAGGGACAGGAAACATGAGTATTCTTGATTACTAAAAAACAAAATCTTTCACCATTATCCCTTGAATTGCCTTTTTCTTTTTTAAATAATTATTTCCTTTAGCATGCATCTTATCCCGTGGCGTCTCTAGCCGGGTTCAATTCCTATGGGGGTAACTTAATAAAAGACTTCACAAAGTTATTAAAACTTTGCCATCCTTCATGCCTTCACGCTTCTAAGGAAATGCTTTGATTTATTGATTGAATATGCTTGAGGCGTGATAAATTGAATAAGAAACCATCAAATTGATGTTTTTGCAACTTTGAACATTTTCCCAAAACACACGAGTAGCCTCCGAAATAGGCTTTAAAAATTGAGCAAAACATTTGGCCAAAACCTGAGAGCTAGCACACTGATAGTTTGTAATACATAGAATCTAGGGCACCCGATGGATCACCATTATGACATTCGAGACAAAATTTATTAACTGTCAAAGTTGCTTACTCAGGATTTTCTAGATTTGAAACTGTTGAATCAACCTGAGTAGCCTTCAAACCTTGATTTGAAAAAATATCAAATCATCGCTTTAAGATCCGCCACTTGGCACACGGATACATCAATATACCCCAAACACATGTGAAAGTGGGTTTGACCTGATTAGGTCACATATGAAAATTAATTACCCTCAAAGTTGGCTCCTTTGAAAATATGAACACTGCTGCTCATGAAACCCTGAAAAAATGTGATTGGAAAGGGTCTCAAAAACTGATCAAATGACAAGCTAGGGGGATACAAACTGGGAATGTAGTAGATAATTATACAAAGAAACATGGGGTACCACCATTTTTAGTTGCAAGTCAACTGGGAGTGAGATACAAATTCACAAAGTGGGCTTCAAACTGCGGCTTGTCTGTCCAGTTTGCAAAGCTGAACCTTTTGCAAACAGAATTGGCTTTGAAAACTCATCAAATGGATTAATGTGGTGATGCCACTTGGCATGGGGCTTCATAAAAATTAGAGAATCACAGGCAACTCTCTTTTTTTCATGAAAATCAATTCGCAAAAAGTTATAATGCCTCAAACAGGGATACTTAGAAAAATAGAATAACTGCAAATCAGCAACCCTAACCTCGAGACTTCTAAAGGAGACTTCACAAATGCATCAAAACTAATCCAAGAAAGATGAAAACAGGTACATGGCATTTCTATAATGTGTATAACCATCCTCTAAAGTAATTTTTCATGACATCTCTCCAGTGCAAGAATATGAGCTCACGAAATGAGCTACAAAGGCCTTGCTCTGAAAGGTGATTCTGAATGCAATCTACAAAATTTTGAGCCTGGGTCTTCAAAATTAGACAAACATTTTGAATTCCCAACAACTCTTTGAGAAAATATTCAAATTCCAATATTTTGAGGAAGAAGAAGTGATCAAGGAGGTCTTAGACTTCAAGGTGCTTGAGGAATTTACAAGGATCATCTTCTCCTCTTTAGTAACTTCTTGCTCCTTATTAAACACCTTGGATTTATTCTACGACACAAATATTATTAAGGGACTTTCCCCTCAAGTACATCCATGACTACCTGGTTACTAAAGAGTCTTTCAACAATTCCCTTTGCAACTTTGACTTCCATAACATTTTGGGTGCCTTGTTGGGGATCTATTTAATCATTCCAACATCTTTAATGCAATTAAAAAATAGAATCCACATTGTTTACCCTATTTCACAATTCACTTTAGTCTTATCACAACGCAGCAGATGCTAAACTCTTACCATACAAAATGTATCATCCCTATTTAATGGTTTGTCATAACCATCCTAACATTAAGAGTACCCGCTCCTGTTACATTTTTTTAATTTTGAAATCCCTCCGCATGACCGTTGTCCCTAGAGAGGATCCTTCCTCCCTGCAGCTAGACCCCCCTCCAAATACTGTTGTCGATTCACATGCTTCACATGAGGCCCTTGTTTCTACTTCTAGGACCCCACTGCCTACGGGTAATGCCGAAAAGATTGAGAGGAACAAAGATTCTTGTGGTTCAGCCCCTTCTGTACTAATGGAATCTGCCCTTGGTCAGAAGGACATAGACAAAAGGAAGGATAAATTTGAATCTAGTAATAAGAAATCTCCTTCTATCGAGTCAGAAAATGTTGTCGGTCAGAAGGATGTGGAAGACGGTAAAAAAGAGACTAAATCCAACTAGAAAGGAGCCCTTGTCGGTTATACAAATACGACTCTAGAGGCGGCTTTGGCTAACTTTATCCAAACCAAGGAGGGGACAAAGATTAGCCTACCTGATAATCTCATGCATAAAATTGCTTCATCCCTGCATCTAGCACTTGTTGGAAGATTTTTCTCCTTCAGACCATCTATCGACATGGTTAGGCGATGGGCTATGGCAAGATGGAAGTTAAAGGGAAGTGTCGACATTTCTTCTATGCGAGGAGGTCTCTTATTTTCAAGTTTACTGTAGATAAGGACCCGGTCTTTGTCCTATTGGGCTCTTGGGCCTATGGAAAACATGTTTTAACACTCTCCAAATGGAAACCTAGGTTAGACCCCTCTACTCAACTCAACCATATGGCCCCAGTTTGGGTCAGGCTTCCTGGCCTCCTACTGGAATTTTGGGATGAACAAATCTTTCACTAGATTGGGAATTCCTTTGGCAACTATGTCACTATTGATTCGGTCACTCTTGCTAAAACCAGGTTAGTTTATGCCCATTTTTGTGTTAATGTTTCTATTAACAAAGTGTTGCCCAACTTTGTGTCTCTCAAATCAAAATGGGGTAAATGGTCTCATCCCTTTGTCTATGAAAATGCTACTCTTTACTGTCAGAAATATGCTGAGCAGGGAAACACTATTGCTAATTGTAAAGCCTCGAATGCTAGTGAGCCCAAGCTTAAAGAAAATTATCATTAATGATGATCCTATAAGCCCAAGTGCACCCTCATCCTCAGCCCAAGTGCACCCTCATAGTTAGCCCAAGTAAATCCTCTATGATGGAAGCTAAACACTGGAAGAACCTGCTTACTGAATATGCCTCTTCTTCAACTCAATATATTAACCATAATAAAAGTAATCTTTAATTTTTCAACACCCCTATTGACTTGCAAACTAAAATTCTTAATATTCTTGGGTGTCATTCTGCCAATTTACCTAGGACTTACCTAGGTCTTTCTCTTACTGTCAAAGAGGTGACTCCGACTTTCTGAAATACTATCATTGAAAGAATACAGAAGAAATGCACAGGTTGGAAGGGTAAATTCCTCAATAGTGCAGGGAAGCTCCAACTTCTTGCTACCTCCCTCCAGGGTATCCCTATTTATTTCCTTTCCCTATTCAAAATCTTGGGCTCTATGGGGGAGAAGCTTGAGAAGATTCAAATAACCTTCCTCTAGACTAGTATGGAAGAAAAGAAATGCCTCTCACTGGTTAATTGGTATATTGTTTGCTTGCCTAAGACTATGGGTGGTCTAGGTATTATAAAGATAAATACCTTGAATAAGGCCTTAATTGCCAAAGTGGGTTGGAACTGGGCTAAAGGGGAGGCAGATTGGTATAACATTATCAGGGATAAGTACTTGAAAAGGGAACAATTTTGTTTCAACTTGAATTCCATTGGCCTACCTCTTGGGTCTAAATTAGGGAACAACATACTCAATCTTAGACCTATTATCAGAGAGGGATTGAAGTGGCAGCTTGGAAATGGAAGAAAGATCAAATTTTGGGAGGATATGTGGCTGGAAGATAAACCTTTGGTTGAGAAGAGGAAAGTGGAGAAACATCTCTCTGATCTTCATTGATTGGCTTGTTCTCTTGCCTAAAGCTCTGGATCTTCAGGCCCTCATGCACACAACATGGATACTTTTGTCTTTCCATGAAGATAAATTCATCTAGAAGGGAACCTAGTCTAGGGATTTCTCGGTCAGTTCTACTTACAGACAACTCTTAAGATTCAATGGGGATACAGAATGCTGGAAGAAGATTTGAAACCCACAACTTATACTAAAGATTATTTTTTTCTAGTGGACTCTCATGCATGGAAAAGAATTGACTCGGGATAACTTAAGAAGAAGGGGCTTCCAATTACCTAATAGGTGTATCCTTTGTAAATTTGAGGAGGAATAGATCAACCATCTTTTTATCCACTGCCCTTTTGTTAGACACTTGTGCACCATTATCCTTGAAAAATGTGGCCTCTAATGGGTTTTCCATGGTGACATACACCAATTTGTGGATGGATGGTCATCACCTTCTCACCACCCCCTAGTTATACAATTGTGGAAGCAGATCCGTCCTCATATATGCTGGAGTGTTTGGAAAGAAAGAAATAACATAATCTTCAGAGATGCTAAAATCTCCCCAGACAATGTTTTTAATAGCTGCTTCAAGATGATCATGGACAATATCTCAATGACTAGATGGTAAACCCCCTCCAACCCCCCTAACCCGACTGACGCGAGGGTTTCTGAACATTGGAAACTCCCCCCAGAGTTTAAGTTGTTCAACAATACTAAAAAGATGAACAAAAAAATGACCAAATGGAAAGCCCCAAGTCTCTCATGGGACAAATTGAACTTTGATGGGGCAGCCCACAATAATTGGCAAGCCGAAGGTGGTGTTATAATAGATCATTAGGGTGATCTTATCGCCACCTACACTGGAAGCTTGAGGAACCATACTATAAACCAAGTTGAGGGAATGGCCCTTTAATGGGGAACGAAGTTTTCCATTGCTATAGGTATCAGACAACTTGAAATTGAAGGTGATTCAAATATAATTGTGGAGGGTGTTAGTGGAAGGAGTGCGGCGGGTTGGAAAGTGGAAGTGATATTGAGTGATGTCAGAATGCTCTTAGCTAACCTTGATAGTTTCACTATCCACCATATTTACAGAGAAGGGAATGTAGTTGTTGACTCCATGGTTGCTTACGACATGCTGCAAGAAGGCTTACGGTGTTAGAGGATTGTTGATTCGCTACCAATGGCCACCAAGGAGATGCTTGAGAGAGAAAGATTAAATGCTAATAATGTTTTTTCACCCTCTGCTTTACCTCTTAGCCATTTGTAATCTAACGATGATTATAAATTTTCAAATTTTGAATTTGAAGTCGGAGCTCGCCAATTGCAGGATGGATATACCATGTGGCAGAATATGGCTTAGTCATTATTCTCAAAATAAATCAAGGGGGTTGGATAATGATTTTATTTCCTTGCGAACTACCAATATCGGGAAAGGTAGTATTTTTTTAATCATCTAGACGAATGACATTGGTGGTGATGAAGGCAGTGGCCTATCTTTTCTAATTAACACTAGGCAGATTGATGGTTCACACGAGTGGAATAGATCTCGGGCTTGGGAGATTTATTTTAACACGACTTGCAATAATCATGACAATTATTGCACTGCCTTATTTTAGAATTTGTCGGGTTTGTTTCTAGACTCTTCTTTGGCTCTTGAGCAGCTCTACATTTCCATTTCCCTTCTTCTCACTACTACCATTAAGATGGAGGAAGTGGATATGGGGGGTGACAGACTAAGACTTGAACCAGATAAGATGGATGATTTCAAAGCCAAGTCAGCAGGTTTCTATACACAGAAGGAGGGATGGATAAATTCATGGAGAATATGAAAGGTAATGGTGAGAGACTATCTAAATAGTTTGTGGCTTCTTGGGCGGATAGAAGGGTCACTATGGGTGGCATTTTATTTCAAGTGAATGAGGAGGTTATAGCTCATGTGATGGGCCTTTCCATGGAGTGTCGAAAATGGAAAAAGTAGAGCTGTATCTCGGTTACCACTAGTCTAAATCAATTCTTCCATGATGGTGAGAGCCCTATGAAGTAGGTTAGTGGGTTTAATTGTGAGGAGCTTCTGTCGTCATGGGATGAGGTGTTCTACATGATTATGAAATATTTTACCCTCAAAGGGCAGTTTGGGGTTTTCTACTACTACCATCTCCCTTTTCTCAATCATCTTAGGAATAGGGATCTTATTTCTATTCTGTTTTTTCTACTGCATTCTATGGCTACTAATGTGAAATATGTTGCTGAAGCAAAGAAGAAAAATAAGGATTATACTATTCTCCATCAAGGTCTTATCCTTTGCCTATATAATTTCCACCTAGCTATGTGCCCTCCCTGCATGATTTATGTTCAAAATGTGCCTGAAAATTAGTCCCCGCCCATGGCCACTGCTAATCCTGAAAAATATTTTACCCTCAAAGGGCGGTATGGGGTTTTCTACTACTACCATCTCCCTTTTCTCAATCATCTTAGGAATAGGGATCTTATTTCTATTTCATTTTTTCTATTACATTCTATGGCTGCTAATGTGAAAGATGTTGCTAAAGAAAAGAAGAAAAATAAGGATTATACTGTTCTCCATCAAGGTCTTATCCTTCGCCTGTATAATTTCCATGTGGATCTGTGCCCTCCCCGCACAATTTCTATTCAAAATGTGCGTGAAAGTCAGTCCCTGCCCATGGCCACTACTAATCCTAAAAAAAACCCTACTCTTTTGCTTGAACCTGGCTCCTCCAGCAAGAAAAGAAAAAAAGTGTCTGCCACTTAGAGAACTCTAAACCCTTTGAACCCAAGAAGGTGAAGATCCAGCAAATTGACTCTAATGTGGAGATCACTGATGAAGCTAACACCCCCCGTCGCTCTGTGAGACTGGCATCCAAACCCCCTGAAAAAGATAAACCCTTAAATGACCCCTCCTCATCCCATGACACGGGTGATTCTAAGAATGCGGGAGACGATAACAACCCCACTGGAAAAGTGGCCCCTTCCCACTCCACCTCGGCCCCTCATCCTGAAATTTATACCCATGTCTCTGAAAGCCCTAACAACTCTGTGAACCCGACTGTTGACCCCGATTCCCAGGCCAATTCTCTGTCCCCTACCCTTAGGATCGAGAAAATGGTTATTGTGGAGGAAGCTAGCAGTATCAAGGAGGAAGCGAATGACAAGCTACTGGAAATGGAAAAGAAAGTGGATGCCCTAAATGAGAAAATGCAGGAAATTATCAATAGAGAAAAATTCACTGAAAAAGGCTCCATGAGGTCACCAAGTTCACGTTGAAAGTCATGCACAACTCTGCGACCACCCTTTGTCTTTTGCAGGAGAACACCCAGAAATAGAAACGGAAGGAGGAAGAGGACTACAAAGACCTCTTTAAATTTCTCACCAAAGATTGGGCTACGAGGCTCCTACCCAAGTTCAGTCATGGCAAAAAGAAATAAGGATGTTTGCTACCTGGTGGTTTTTTAATTTTTTGGATGGCCTTTGTGGCCTTACTATTTTTAGTTCTGAACATAATTATAATCTTTGCTGGTTAATCTCAAACTTGGTTATCTTTAGCCCTATGTGGCATATCTTACTATTTACTGTGACCCTATTAAACTCTGTTAATATGGTGTTGGCATTTGACTGAACCAGTAAAGGCTGTTGTGATATGCAACCGGTAAATGATTGATTGGTGAATATGATGAAGAGATTGAGATTCATGTTTGATGACTAAGTCTTGTGTTGTCATTGATGGCAACAATATTTTGTGGTCATCTAAGTCTTGAAAGCCAACCGGTAAGGTATAGCCGGTACTAATGACAGTTTACCAGTGAACCGACAAATAGACTCTTAACCGGTAAACAAAGACAGAGCCGCATTCACACAACCGGTATAGGCAATAGATGATGAGTTGAATGATGCAGTTTTACAGGAGTGATGGAGATAAGTATTTGGATCTATGTCCATGATTGCATTGGCAAATTCAACCGGACTAGAGAGATTTGATGTACAGAGCAGGTATTCTGATGAACACTTAACATGTAGTGATAAAGTCACCTAAAATGGTAAAACGACACAGGTTTTGATTTGTTATGTCAGTGGTCGACATAGGTTCGACATGTAATATTATTTTGTCTAGATTCATTGAACCTAGGAAATTGTTCCAAGGTTGTAGCCAACTTAGTTGATGTCTATAAAATGTGTGATGAGTTATGAGATAGATATAAGATTGAAGGTGAATATTGAGATTGTGATTGTGTGGTGATTAGTGAAGCTCTATATTGATGTGTTATTGATGTTTTGAGGATCTGAAGGGGATCTTATCAGACACAAAGGTGTTATGTGGAGATCATTTGAACTGTTGTTATGCTAACAGTTACGACAGTAAAATCCCCTAACTGGGTAGGTCCTAACAGGCCTTGTTGGCATTACATTAAGTTTGTTAGTATGATGATATTGAGAAGGTTGTTGGAGACTAATGATATAATTGATAAAGGATGATTACTGTCTTATGATATTATTTTGTCATTGATGTCAAGCAATTGATTTTCTAATTCAGTATGATGTTGACAGATCTTAAAGAGTATGTTTTGATGAGTATAAAGATGTCGGTAAGTGACACAGAAAGAATGTGAAAATGAAGGGGAGTAATAAGTTATTCAATGGGAAACTATTACCAAGTTAGACAGTGATGAGATTATGTTATTTTGATTGTTTTGATATCCTATTCAAAGATTGAATAAGAAGGAGAAAAGATTTCATGCAACATAATGAGTAAAGGTTTGATATTGTTCTATTTTACCGAGCAAGGAGCTAGTCAGTAAACACCAAGGTTATCAGTGTCAATTAAAGAAGAAAAAAGTTACCGAGTGTTGTCAACAAGCAAAGCTACCGATACAATAACCAAGATGAATACAGAATGTCTACCAAGTAAAGTTCAGTATTTACCGATTATCAACCGAGCAGTAACAAAATGCATTGGATGAATAAATACATTATTAAATGAAGGATGCCAATGAGATGGAGATTTATAGAAGATTGGAATGTCGTGCAAGAAGTTTTTTAAGGATCAACGACAATAAAAATTCAAGAGTTAGATCTACAGCACAGATTGAACGGTCATAACTGAGCACAAGTACCAAGGAAGGAATACAAGTTTCAAAGCTAGATAAAACATTTTTTAGTTCGAAGGATTCAATGAACCTAGTGAAGTTTGAAGATCTGATGGCTAAGCTAAATCATGGGAAATGTGATTAAGGAGATTAAGCGGTTATGAATTGCTTATAAATAAAGAAAAGTTGATGAACAAAGGATGCGAGCAAATAGAAGAGCAGTGATACCGTAGAGGTGATTATCGAGTACAGAAGATTGAAGATCCAATTGAAGAACAAATTGAGAAGCCCAGCAAGGAGGAAGATAAGTCTTATGACAAGATTAATTTGAGCACATAGAGTCTTCTTTGCATTTCAGATGTGAAGTTGCAGATATATTTTATTACTATCATTTATTTTTGTAAGTGATAGGAAATCTCTTAACCGAGTGGACCTAACAGTCTTATTTGTAAATCCTCTGGCAAGGTAATATTTTGAATGAGTGTTTGAAATCCTTTGACAAGGTCACTTCTAACAAAGTGCAAGATTCTAATAAATCTGAGGGAAATCCCTTGACTAGGTCACATCTAGCAATGTGTTTATGTAATCTTTAAAAGGGTTGGCTTTTAACTGAGCATACTCTAGAAGAGTATATTTTCTTTGTGGGTCCAAAATCCCATAGTGGTTTTTCCCTATTTGGGTTTCCATGTTAAATCTGGTGTTAAATGTGTTTTGATGTTTCAGGTGTATCAGTTTATGAGTTTGAATGATTTACAGTCATAGTTGCATATCAAGCAAGTTCTACCGAGGTTGAATCTGATTAGAACATTGAATTGTGAGTTTATCTGATTCACCCCCCTCCTCCCCCTCTCATCTAGCTAACAATTGGTATTAGAGCTAGAACTATGAAATAAAAGTTTAATGGAACTTGAGGCAAGATTCGAAGATGTATAAAAGGGATGCACCAAAGTTGAATAAGTCAAGTTTCACCACATGGCAGAAAAGGAAGAACCTGCACTTATCAGGAATTGGAGAATATGCAACATATTATCCGGCGAATGATTACATTGCACCTAGCACCTACCCGATGACAATGGAAGAGATAAAGGCAAAGCAAGAACATATTCAAGCAATGATCGAAATAACATCAGCATTGATCGACTCAGAGTTTAATGATCTAGAAGGTTGTAATTATGCCAAAGCTATGTGGAATAAGCTTATATCTGTGTATGGTGGTGATGAACATGTTCAAAGAGCAAAAGTAGATAGTCTAAGAGGTCAACTTGAATCCATGAGAATGAATGAAGGTGAGAACATAATCCAATACAGTAAAAGGTTAAAGGAAACTGTCAATCAAATCAAAGGAGCAGGAGGAACTATTGAAGAAAAGGATGTAACAAGTAAGTTGCTGAGAACACTTCTACCTATTTATGCTATTCGAGTCTCTGTAATTAATGAATTAAGGTCTGTACCAAACATGCCAGTCTCTTTGGATGCTACTATCGGTAAGCTACATGCTTTTCAGTTAAATAATTTTGATAACAGTGCATCTTCGGTAAACAAAGTTGAATCTGCATTCAGCTCTTTTCATCTTACTGAATCTAATGATTACAATGATAGAATGTATAAGTATGCTGAAGGAAATCACAATGGAGCAAGTGAGAGTTTTCACAAAAACATGGAAGAAGTACACAAACTATATGAGGAAATCAGAAAGAAAGAAGAGTTTGAAGCATTATTGGCTAGAAGGTTACCGAGAGGCAAAGTTAAGTATAAAGGAAAGTTACCTTTGAAATGTTTTGACTATAATAAAATTAGACATATGGCTTCAAACTATCCTGACAAAGAATCTAGTGAAAAGAGAGAATACCGAGATGACAGACAAAAAGACAACCAATACAGAGGGTACCGAGACTTCAGAAGGAGAGATAGAAAGACATGTCTAGTAGCTGAAGAAAAATTTGATGGGAATGAGACAGAGGAAGTTGTATATGTGGCTATCAAAGATGGATCAGATCAAGAAAGGTATGAAGAAAAAGCCTTAATATCACACATAAATAATAATGATTCTTGGATCATAGATAGTGGATACTCATATCACATGATAGGTGATAAACACAAGTTTGTTAAATTAGAAGATTATGATGGAGGTTATGTAAGATTTGGTAATGATGCACCATGTCCTATGAAAGGTAAAGGATCTATCACACTTCTTGACAATGATAAATGTGATGATGTATATTGGGTTGAAGGTCTGAAATACAATTTGTTTAGTGTAGCATAACTAAACAATACCGAATACTAAATAGAATTTTAGAAAGGAATTGTCAAAGTTCATGACAAACATGGAAAGTTGGCTGCTACCGAGACTCAAACAAGAGGTAATACATTTCATCTTGACTCAACTCAGAACAATTGTCTGTATGCAAAAGTAGAAGATACCTGGTTATGGCATAAAAGGTTTTGTCATATAAATTTTGATGACCTGATCAAAATAAGTAAGAAGCACCAAGTAAGAGGTCTACTGAGCTTGGAAAAACCTGAGAATGCAATATGCCGAGGATGCCAGATGGGTAAGATGACAAAATCAAGCTTTAGAAGTAAGTCTTACACTTCTAAAGGAATTTTAGATCTTGTGCATGCTGATCTTTGTGGTCCTATGAAATTTCAAAGTTAGTATGGTGATAAATACTTCATATTATTTGTGGATGATTACTCAAGGATGATGCCAGTTATGTTTTTAAAAGAGAAATCAAAAGCCTTTCAAATGTTCAAATGGTACAACGCAAGAGTTGAAAAAGAAACAGGAAGATAGTTGAAATGTCTAAGATCTGATAGAGGAGGAGAATTCATTTCAGATGAATTTAACTTATTTTGCAATGATCATGGTATAAAGAGACAAGTATCTACACCGAGAACACTACAACAAAATGGGATAGCTGAAAGAAGAAACAAATCAATTGTAGATTGTTCCAGAACTTTGATGATAGAAAAGGGAGTACTTCAAATATTTTGGAGAGAAGCAATAAGCGCTGCAGTTTACACCCTGAACCAAGTACAACTGAAGAAAGGAACTTTGAAGACACCGTATTAAATCTGGTATGACAAGAAACCAAATGTAAGTTATTTTAAAATATTTGGAAGTAGATGTTATGTTAACAAAGATGACAGAAATGGAAAATTTGATCAGAAAAGTGAGGAAGGAACATTTCTTGGTTATTCCTCTAGGAGTAAAGCATTTAAATGTCTAATCAAATCATCTAACAAAATAGTGGAAAGTGCAAATGTGAAAATTGATGAATTTGCAGAAAGGAATGATGAAGGAAACTCCAAAGAACCAGAAGATTATGAAGAGTTTGTATATGTACAACCGAGAAGTTTAACCGAGAAAGGTGATGAAGAAATTACTCAGTTACCAAGTGATGAAGAAGATCATACAGAGCCTACCAAGCCTATATTAGCAAAATATGTTAGAAGAAATCATGCATCAAGTCAGATTATAGGAGATAAGGATGATCCAGTAATGACAAGGAACAAACTGAGACAGAACACATGTCTGATATTCGAGTTTGAACCGAGGATAGTAAAAGAGGCATTAAGAAATGAAGATTGGGTGAATGCTATGACAGAAGAGATTGAACAAATCAAGAAAAATGAAACATGGACACTGGTCCATGGACCAAAAGAGAAAAATGTAATCGGTACAAAGTGGATTTTCATAAATAAGCTAAATGAAAAAGGTGAGGTCATTCGGAATAAAGCAAGGCTAGTTTGCAAAAGTTATGCTCAAGAAGAAGGAATAGACTATGGTGAGACTTTTGAACCTGTGGCAAAACTTGAGGGAGTGAGAACATTGTTGGCATATGTTGCTTACAAAAATTTCAAGGTATATCAAATGGATGTTAAATCTGCATTTTTTAATGGTATACTAGAAGAAGAAGTTGACATTGAACAGCCTGAAGGATTTATTGAAGAGAAGAATAAAGATCAAGTATGTAAGTTGAACAAAGCTTTATATAGCCTAAAGCAAGTACGTAGAGCATGGTATGAAAGGTTGCACTCTTACTTAATCAAGATTGGATTTATGAAGACTAGTGAAAACATCAACATATATATGAAGAATGATGAGGATAATGGAATGCTGATTCCAACCATATTTGTTGATGATATTATTTTTTGTGGAAATGATTCTTTATGCAAGATCTTTGGAAATGAAATGTGCAAAGAATTTGAGATGTCAATAATCGGTGAAATAAAGTATTTTATAGGTTTACAGATACTACAAATAAAAAATGGGATTTTCATTACTCAATCCAAGTATATAAAGGAAATCTTGAAGAAATTTGGAATGGAGGATTCTAAACGTGTAAGTACTCCTATGACTACTAATTGTAAACTATCAAAGATTGATGAATCTGCATCTGTTGATGAGACATTTTATCGATCTATGATTGGAAAGTTGCAATATGTAGTTCACAGCAAGCCTAATATAGCACATGCAGTAGGTATAGCTGCAAGATTTTTTGTAGATCCCAAAGAAACCCATATGACAGCAATCAAGAGAATTTTTCAGATACTTGAGAGGCACTGAAGACTATGGTTTACTATATAAAAAGAGGAATGGTTTTGACTTAAAAGTCTATACTGATGTTGATTGGGTAGGAAATATTGATGACGTGAAAAGCACAAGCGATGGAGCTTTCTTTTTGGGAGAAAGACTAGCGAGTTGGATTAGCAAGAAACAAGGATGCATTTCACAGTCAACAGCTGAAGTTGAATATGTTGCTGCAGCATTGAATTGTACCAATATAGCATGGATCAAACAATTGTTGGAAGGTATGAATGAGACAGTTACCAAGCCAAAAACTATATTTTGTGATAATACAAGTGCTATTAACATTTCAAAGAATCTGGTAATGCACTCTAAGACAAAGCATATCTCTATAAAGTATCATTATCTAAGAGAAGAAGTTAAAGAAAAGAGAGTTGTGCTGAAATTGGTTAGCACAAAGGAACAAATAGCGAACATCTTCACAAAGCCACTGCCAAGGGACACTTTTGAGTATCTCAGAAGTAAGTTAGGGGTCCTACCCCTATCTATTACTCACTGACAGAGTTCAGTGAAAGCATCAATTCTATGACTCTAAAGAATACTATTTGTGAGTTGATGCTGATTTACAAACTTTAGAAGGTTGTCTAAAGTTGTGCAGGAAATAGTGAATGAAGACAAGATGCCCTGACCAAGACTAAGATGATACATTTGTATATGTTTTAACAACAAGGAAATTACTTCACAGGGGAAGTAATCATGAATCGGTTTTACTTTTGGCATTGTTGTCAAAGAAGAATAACAGTGGTTTGAATCAATTGGAATAAATCAAATTTGTATTGCCATCAATGCCAAAGGGGGATATTGTTGGCATTACATTAAGTTTTTTGGTATGACGATATTGAGAAGGTTGTTGGAGACTAATGATATAATTGATAAAGGATGATTACTGTCTTAATGATATTATTTTGTCATTAATGTCAAGCAATTGATTTTTTGATTCAGTATGATGTTGCCATATCTTAAAGAGTATGTTTTGATGAGTATAAATATGTTGGTAAGTGACACAGAAAGAATGTGAAAATGAAAGGGAGTAATAAGTTATTCAATGGGCAACTATTACCGAGTTAGACAGTGATGAGATTATGTTATTTTGATTGTTTTGATATCCTATTCAAAGACTGAATAAGAAGGAGAAAAGATTTCATGCAACAGAATGAGTAAAGGTTTGATATTATTCTATTTTACCGAGCAAGGAGCTAGTCAGTAAACACCAAGGTTATTAGTGTCGGTTAAAGAAGAAAGAAGTTACCGAGTGTCGTCAGCAAGCAAAGCTACCAAGACAGTAATTGAGATGAATACAGAATGTCTATCGAGTAAAGTTCAGAATTAACTGAGCATCAACCGAGCAGTAACAGAATACATTGGATGAATAAATACATTATTAAATGAAGGATACCAATGAGCTAGAGATTTATAGAAGATTGGAATGTCGTGCAAGAAGTTTGTTAAGGATCAACGACAATGAAAATTCAAGAGTTAGATCTACAGCACAGATTGAACGGTCATACCAAGCACAAGTACCAAGGAAGGAATACAAGTTTCAAGGCAAGATAAAACGTTTTTCAGTTTGAAGGATTCAATGAACCTAGTCAAGTTTGAAGATCCAATGGCTAAGATTAATCATGGGAAATGTGATTAAGGAGATTAAGCAGTTAGGAATTGCTTATAAATAAGGAGAAGTTGATGAACAATGAATGCGGACAAATAGAAGAGCAGTGATACTACAGAGGTGATTACAGAGTACAGAAGATTGAAGATCTAATTGAAGAACAGATTGAGAAGCCCAACAAGGAGGAAGATAAGTCTTATGACAAGATTATTTTGAGCACATAGAGTCTGCTTTAACATTTCAGATGTGAAGTTGCAGATATATTTTATTATTGTTATTTATTTTTGTAAGTGATAGGAAATCTCTTAACTGAGTGGACCTAACAGTCTTATTTGTAAATCCTCTAACAAGATAACATTCTGAATGAGTGTTTGAAATCCTTTGACAAGGTCACTTCTAAAAAAGTGAAAGATTCTGATAGATTTGAGGGAAATCCCTTTACCGGGTCACATCTAGCAAATGTGTTTATGTAATCTTTAATAGGATTGGCTTTTAACCGAGCATACTTTAGAAGAGTATATTTTCTTTGTGGGTCCGAAATCCCACAGTTTTTTTTCCCTATTTCGGTTTCCATGTTAAATCGGGTGTTAAATGTGTTTTGATGTTTCAAGTTTATCAGTTTATGAGTTTGAATGATTTACAGTCATAGCTGCATATCAAGTAAGTTCTACCAAGGTTGAATCTGATTAGAACATTGGATTGTGAGTTTATCTGATTCACCCCCCACCCCCCCTATCATCTAACTAACAGGCCTCACTTTGTAAATCCCTTAATCGGGTAACTCTAGATCATAGTGTTAAATCCTCTTGCAAGGTTGATCCTAATAGTTCAAAGCTCCTAACAGGGCTCATCATTTAAATCCCTTAACCAGGTGACTCCTAACCTGGTCTGCTCCTAACAGGGCATGTTTGTAAGACCTTAACTGGTAAAGATTTCTATTCTGTAGATAGTGAATATTGTGGGTATTAACTCCCACTGTGGTTTTCACCTTGTGGGTTTCCATGTATAAATCTCTTGTGTTATGTTGAATTTGTTTTATTGAGCATTAGCTTATGTGGTGATATTCCTCTTATGCTTGTTAAGTTTTAAGTTGTTTAAGTTGGTGATTAAATTCATATTATTTTTATTTGCACTGATTCACCCCTCCCCCAGTGCCTTATAAGTTTATCTATTGGTATCATAGTCAACCTTCTTTGAGGCTTAACCACTTGAGAAGGACTCCTAAGGCAAACATGGGGGATATGAGTTATAGAGAGATGTCTCATAAACTTGCAGAAACTAAGGAAGCCCTAGAAACATTGAGATGCAAGTATAAAACTTCACTTGCTAAGAGAATAGAGCTAACCAAACAACTGTTGGAGGTTTATGAAAGCGGTTCTTCTGATGAAGCAAACATAAGTGCACTAGTTGATGAGGTGGAGAAACCAAATAAAAAGAAGACTAACTTGAGGAGAGAGATAGAAGCTCTAACTATCTAGATGAGTCAAGAACTTGAAGTAAGGAGAGCAGCAGAAGACAAAATCAAAGAGAAAGAACATGAGATCTTCAAGATAAATCAAGAAAATGACACTCTATATGCACACTGGCATGAGGAAAAAGAAGAAAAAGAAGAGATAAAGGCAGAACTGGATATGACAATATCTCTTAGAGAGACTCTCATGAAAATAAATGAAGACCTTACAAAAGAACTTGTTGATGCTAATGAGAAGCTTACAAAGTTTAACAAAAGTTATACCATGCTTGATGAACAGATCCAATCTCAAAGGATGAACGGTGATACAACTGGATTGGGTTACAATACATTTGAGAAAGGTGAGTCTTCTAGTACTAAGGACAACATGCATGAAGGTATACCTACTCCTAAGATTCATAAACCCACTAGTGAGAAATCCTATAAGCCTATTTGTTTCAACTATCATAAACTAGGACATACTGCTAATGTTTGTAGAAGCAGATCTAATGTTGCTAATGGTTATAGACCCAATGTTTATCAAGGATATAAGCCTAGAACCTTTAATGGTTATTGTTTTACTTGCAACATGCATGGACATAGAGTTGTTGAGTGCAGGTATGGAGAAAATAATCCTACTCTTCACATGAGTCAGAGGTCTGGTGGTGGTTGGCAAAGAACCTTTGATGACCGAAGAAGCCCTAATTGGCAGAGACCCTATGCTAACTGGTCTAGTCCCTATGAGATGGAAAAGAGGATGAATGTGGTTTGCACAATCTGTCATAACTATGGTCATGTAGCTATGAATTGCAGAAGAAGGACTGATAGAGGCAACGCTAGACCTTGGAGAGCATCTGGTATGACTTGTTATCATTGTCATAAATTGAGACATATTGCAAAGTTTTACAGAGAAAAGGTGAACCAATTGGTGAATCAATCTGCTGACTAGAAAAGGGAAGATGAAAGTCGATGTGGAGGAGACCAGAGCTGAAATGAACAAAATCCAAAAAAAGAAGGATGATGAGAAAACTAAAGTCAAACCATTTGAAGATCCTATTTCTTCACCTAGTGTGGAGAACCCTTCACCAAAAAACTAAGTTGTTGAAAAGGTTAGGGGGAACTTAATGTTAGATCCATTTCAGAACCCCTTGAAGGACCATGAGGTATGTTGAATCGCATACTTTGATGTATTATGATATTAAGAAGTGATTTAGTGTTCAAACCGGTAGGTTTGATGTGTTATGTGAACCGATAATGTGTTATAAAACATTTTAGGGTTTAACCGGTAATGATATTTAATGAGGTAGATAATGGGCAAATAAAATGAACTTTTTGAATGTTATTTGCCACATTGTATTCTTGCGAGCACGCAGAGAAAATCTTGTGTTTGTAGAATCTAACTTACATTTGACAAAGATTTGAAGTGATGTGGTGTGTCTTGTGATCGAGAATCGATGAGAAAGCTTTGTTGGTGTTTGGATCCTTGGTGCAGAAGCGGTAAAAGGTATTTATCCAGATATCTTATTAACTGCTTATCTTTCTGAATCATTGAAGATGGACACCCCACATTTCGTTGATGTTACTGATAGACCTCGTCCTGAATTTAAGAGACACCCATTTAAGTTTGAGGAAACGGATCTCGACAAAGCTCTATCTAGAGTTCCTTATGGTGTCTTACATGTTGAAGATATTAGTGTTGGCATTATGTGAACCGGCATGAAGACATAATGACATTGTATGTTGTCATTGATGTCAATATGTGTTATGAAGTAAACCGGCATAAGTGATATGTGAGAAGAGGGAACTAGCATATGTATGAACCGATTTATATGTCAAAGTGAAGCAGTATATTTGTTCAAGGTGAATCGGCATGTCAAGGTGAACCGGCATGTAGTTATGGGAACCGGCACATGGAAGCATTGTATGACTACCGGTTGGTAGGTAGCTTTCACTTCAGGATTTCCGGTTGGAATACCTCAAGTTTGTGTGACTCAATCGGTGATCTTTGTATGATGAGTTAGTAGTATAATGGAGAACAGATCGTGTTGCCATGTAAGCTCTGTGCGCGTGAAGTATCTAGCATGAAGAAGACTATTCCTATCTACCTCGGGAATGTGCAAAGTCTGCCAAACAGTGATAACGTGTGATGGGTTATCAACTGCCATGAAATCGGTGGAAAATGGACGACGGAGAATGTCTTGAGATCGATTCAAGACTATTGCATTTAATATAGTATGATTCAATGGTCAGGATTGAACCGCTTGAATTGCTTAACCTAACAGGTTTAGGGTTTAGGGTTTTTGCTACTGACCTGTCTTCTTCCTATAAGGTCAATGTTGTGTTTCTTTCTAGGGTTGTTGGCAAAAGTTGTGAATGTGTATCCAAGGGAAGTGATACGTGATTCTTGCCAGACCAAAGGAGAGAAGAGATACCTGCAAAGTGAATGTGCAGAAGGAGAAGAGGAGCATAAACGGATCTGCATTAGCATTGAGTGCTATTAACAAATCATTGTAATTCCTGTTGATCTCTAACCACTTCAATAGTTGTAAAATCCCCTAACAGGGTAGCCTTAACTGGCTTGATGCAAAATCCCCTAACAGGGTGGTCTTAACAAGCTTGATTCAAATCCCTTAACTGGGTAACTCAAGGTTAATGAGTTCTGAGAAGCTATAGAGCTTTGGAGATCCTTTAGCTATTGAGTTCTTGAAATCCTCTAACAAGGTGACCCTACCGGGTTTAACCCTTAACCGGATATTATAGCTATCCCTTAACCGGGTGATCCCTAATAGGATCGGTTTCTAGCAGAACCTATTGTAATGTCTTTAACCAAACAAGGCTCCTAACAGAGCAGACTTCAAAAAAGTTCAAAAGCAACTTGTGGGTATTCATTCCCACCGTGGTTTTTCCCAGTTGGGTTTCCACGTGAAAAATATGTGTGTCATGTGTGATGCTTTTATCTTGTGATGCTTTGTTATTACCTGTTGAGCATATGATGGTTCTGTGTTTTATGTCTGTCTATAAAGCATACTGAACTAACTGTTGTGACGATCAAAGAATAGTTTACATGTTCATGCATGAGGGTGAAATGGTAGTGTTGTTTTGAGTTAAATGAAAAGTTAAGTGTTCAACTGGTCAATGCTTGTTTTAGACACTCTTGGCTTTATCGGTTGTAGTCTGTGTTGAATAGGTATTCATGTTTGCCAGTCGTTTGGAGTGTTTGTTGTCAAACCGGTCTTGGACTGTATTTGTGTTTGTACTGATTCACTCCCCCCCCCCCTCTCAGTACCGGTTTGGTACTAGTGGTTCATCATTGAGTTATCAATTAGATCTTTCCATCATTGCAAACTAGAGGATCTTGGTGTTGCTGCTATTTTAAATCAATATAAAGCATTGTGTGATAAGAATAGTATTTTGAAGGACCAATTCAAAAGGGTTTCACCATGCCCTGAATTTCATTAATGATTTTGATGATGAACCTGTGAGATATGTGCTTAGAAGGATCCATGACCAATTTATGTGGCACGACCGACCACATAAAATTTCTAAGGAAGCTATTCACGCAGTCACCGAATTTTTTGCCACCGGTGAGGTTCCAGTTTTGAGATCCATTCCTAAGAATGATGTAGAAAAGTTAACAGGATCTAGATGGGATGGAAGAGCAATGACAGTGAATAATATCAATGATCTAGCAGTAAAGTATGCTTCTATGGTGATCGGTTACCGAATCTATTACTCTAGTGGGATGAACAACATCCCTATTGCTGCTATCCACATTGCCCACTGGATGATCAAAGAAGATGTTGACTATGACTTGTCAGAGGCATTGAAGAGTCAATTTGGGCTGAACCTAGAAGCCATCAAGAAAGATAAGAGGTTAAGGTTTAAATTTGGTCAATTAATCCTTGCTCTATTCTTTTATTTTAAAAAATGTCTCCCCGATATTGGTGATATCCAATGGATAGATGGCAATCCTGCATTGATACAGATAAAGTACATCATTAGAATGCTTGGTAATGATTTTGGCAAAATTGCATGGGGATATTTTAAAGACTTTCAGAAGAAAATGCATGCAAGGGAAATGATACCGACAGAAGTTGTCAACCTGTATGAAAGCACAATTTGATTAATGGTTGATACAGATACTTGCATGATGGAGGCAGTTGTGCCCCAGACTACATGGGTTATGCCCATGGGATATGAAGTAGACAAATATCTTCTGATTGCATATGCTGATGATTTGCTTGCCCAACCGGTAGATACAACTGCAAAATGGTTTGGCACTTACAAGGAGAAATCCCTTCAAGTGCACTCTGAACTTCAAAGACCGATAATTGCAAAGAAAGTAAGAAAAGAAGTTGAAGCATTTGCAGAGAAAGTAGGATTCATAAAGGAAGCCATTGTTGAAGCAAGAGCAAAGCATGTTTCTCAATAGGTTGGAACATCAAGTGCACCAACTGATACTCCCACCAGTGTAAAGACAAGAGCTGAAAAGGAGAAGGTTGTAGAGAAAGAAAAACCAGCAGTTGTTAAGAAGGAGAAACCAGTAGAAATTAAGAAGTAGAAACTAGTAGAAACTAAGAAGGAGAAACCTTCGAAGATTCAGTTCCCGAGAAAAGGAAAGATTGTTGAACCACCTACTGCACCGATTAAAATTGCTAAAAGGAAAAAACAACAAGCACATAAACTGATAGACGCTGATGAAGAAGAGACTGAATCCGAAGGAGAGAAGAAATCCCTAAGGGCTAGTGGCAAAAGGTCAAAGGGTGTTGGTACTCCAACTGCGAAATCTCCAAAGAAACCGGTAATCAAGCATACACCTCTTGAAAATTTAATAAGAAGCATTAAAGAGTATGATATATTGACTGGTTTGAAGAAACTCTTTGATAAGTTTAGTAAAGATGAGCAAAGGGAAATAGAAGATGCAATTGTTTACATGATGAATAAATACAACAAGGCCCTAATTGAATTGCAAGGGCAAATTCCAAATTTATTGTATAATATAATTGATGCTAGATGGCAGGCAACCATGAAACACGATAGAGAATACATTGAATATTTTCTGAAAAACTTGCAACTTGCACCTTGAAGCTACTGAGGAAGAGCTAGATGAAATTCTTGCTAAGGCAAAGTCATCTTTTAGGTCGAAGAAAAGGTTGACAAGAATATTAATTGGTGAAATCCAATCAATCCATGAAGAGAATGAACAAATTTTGAAAAAGGTATTGGGTCTGATTCAGGATGAAGAGGAAGAAGTTGAACCGGAGAAGTTTGAGGCTAAAGATCTTTTGAAATGTGTTAAAATAACTGATTATAAGTCTGATGAAATTGTGTTGGATAATCAACCAGTGAACACACAAACTGAACCTAGGATTATCCCTGGTGATGATGATACCAGTAATAATGATGATGTTGGTGCTCCTAACAATGTAAATGTACAAGATATTGATGTTGAAATGTTTGAGCAACATGAACAGGAATAGGAACGGGGACAGGAAGAAAAGAAAGATGAGGAGCCACCGGTAGTTACTCAAACTGTCGATACACAGCCCCCACCGGTACAAGAAAATGAAAAGAAAAATGAAAATGCAAAGAAGAAGACTGAACCTAAAGTGACACCTTTGTCACTTGATTCTAATAAGAAAATTATAGATGATGATGATGATAATGCTATAGGTATCAGAGGTCCACTAGACATGGATAATTTGAGCTCAACTGAGTTGATGGAGATTGCAACTGCCATGCAATCCCGGACCAAATAGAAGAGGATGAAAGAACAACAGAAGGAGACATAGACAATAAGGAATGTTGTTGAGATTTTGTCATGTCTCCTACTAGAGACTGATTCTGATAATTTTTACTCCTATTGACAAGCTTGGACAACTTGTTTATGATGTCGGAGAACATATGAAATCTTTTGAGGATGCAACTTATGTTAGTGTTGAGAAGGATAGCAAGAAGAAAAGAACTGAGCAATTGATGACTAAAATTGATAAAGGGAAAGTTGCTCTTACTATCAATAAGGACTATTTGAAAGGACTTGAAACCGGAGGTAAAATACTTGCAACCATTTCCAAATTTTCATTGTGTTTGTACTGATTTGAGGAAGAAGAAGGAAGTTGAGCAAGAACTTGAAGTTCTTAGCGAGTCATTCAAGCCCCTTAATTACTCTGCTATTAAATATGGCAAAATGGTTGTAGAACTTCAGCATAAGCTGAAAGTTTATGAACATGAACAGGTTAAGAGGATCAAATCACTGTAGGAATTACAGACACAACTGATACCGAAGGTGGAAATCTTGCAGAGAGCCTATAAAGAATCTGAATCTATTCTTGCTACACAGGAGATAAGAACTCTAGATGCCATGGAGGATTTTGTTGGATAGATGGGGACACATGTGGAGATAACCGACACTATTTTGGAAACCTGGCATAATGATTTGACGCAGTTGAAATCACATTTTAATGATGTTTTTTCTAAGATTGCATTGTAAAAACATTTTGAACTCCTATATCTATATATGCTATGCAATTTTGATGCAAATTTTGATGTAAATGTATTTATCTTTCATGTATTTACTTCTTTGATTGGCATTGTTGTCAAAGGGGGAGTAATACTTGAAGAGTCGGTCAAAATTTTGTATGGAAAAGTAAAGGGAGAGTAGCAGTATAAGTCTTTTAATTTTTGTAATAGCACACAATTGCTAAGGGGGAGTATATGTCATGAAGTCAATTTTTGTTTTGCACACTTAGTTGACAAAAAAAAATTCGTAAGTGTTGCCATCAATTCCAAAGGGGGAGAATGTTGGCATTTGACTGAACAGGTAAAGACTGTTGTGATATGCAACAGGTAAATGATTGATTGGCAAATGTGATGAAGAGATTGAGATTCATGTTTGATGACTAAGTCTTGTGTTGTCATTGATGACAACAATATATTTGTGGTCATCTAAGTCTTGGAAGCCAACCGGTAAAGTATAATTGATAGAGATGACAATTTACCAGTGAACCGGTAAATAGGTTCTTAACAGGTAAACAAAGACAAAGTTGCATTCATGCAACATGCAACCGATACAGGGAATTGATGAAGAGTTGAATGATGCAGTTTTTCAAGAGTGCTAGAGACACGAATTTGGAGCTATGTTAATGACCACATTGGCAGATTCAATCGGACAAGTGAGATTTGATGTACAGAGTAGGTATTCTGATGAACACTTAACCGGTAGTGAGAAAGTCACTTAAATCGGTAAAACGACACAGATTTTGATTTGTTATGTCGATGGTCGACATAGGTTCGACGTGTAATATTATTTTGTCTAAATTCATTGAACCTAGGAAATTGTTCCAAGGTTGTAGTCAACTTAGTTGATGTCTATAAAATGTGTGATGAGTTATGAGATAGATATAAGATCGAAGGTGAATATTGAGATTGTGATTAGTGAAGCTCTGTATTGATGTTTTGAGGATCTGAAGCAGATCTTATCAGACACAGAGGTGTTACTTGAAGATCATTTGAACTGTTGTTATCCTAACAGTTACAACAATAAAATATTCTAACCGAGTAAGTCCTAACAGGGCTCACTTTGTAAATCCCTTAACTAGATAACTCTAGATCAGAGTGTTAAATCCTCTTGCGAGGTTGATCCTAGCAGGTAACTCTAGATCAAAGTGTTAAATCCTCTTGCGAGGTTGATCCTAGCAGGTCAAAGCTCCTAACAGGGCTTATCATTTAAATCCCTTAACCGAGTAAATCCTAGCCGGGTCTACTCCTAACAGGACATGTTTGTAAGACCTTAATCGGTTAAGATTTATATTCTACTGATAGTGAATCTTGTAGATATTAACTCCCACCATGGTTTTTCCCACGTATAAATTTCATGTTATGTAAAATTTGTTTTTATTGGGTATTAATCTCGTGTTATGTAGAATTTGTTTTTATTGGGCATTAGCTTATGTGGTGATATTCCTCTTATACTTGTTAAGTTTTAAGTTGTTCAGGTTGGTGATCAAATTCATATTGTTATTGCTTGCACTGATTCACCCCCCTCAATGCCTTATAAGTTTATCATAATATGTTTAAGGTTTTATTAAGTTTATCATAATATGTTTAAGGTTTTTGATAGAGTGCTAACATTTGTTCCCCTAATTTTCGCTTCTTTTAATATAAAAAAGATTAAGAGTATTTCAAAACATCCCACAACTCATTTGGATTTTAACCGAATTATTAATTTTAATATTAAATTTTTTTGAAGATAATTTAAAAATATTAGATGTTATTGTAAATAAATATTAAAATTATTATTTTTCTATTAATTTAGCTTAATCGAGAAATGTTCAAATGCTAGAATTGTTGAAGGAAACGTGACATTCTATTATGTGAAATTAAATTTTGTATGTATTAATTCTTGATGTACACATACAATTTTAATTTAAATACACCAATAATCAATACATATACAATTTTACAATTTTAATATAAATACAATCAATAAAATTTCAATTTTACAATTTTAATATAAATACAATCAGTAAATATTAAATTTCATATATTTTGATTGTTAGTGTATATCAAATATGATCTGCTGACCAATATATCAAGTGATATAAACCAAAAAAAATGCATATAAATTTTTATACCTCAAAAATCATATAGACTAATAATTCAACTTTATTCAATTGGAAGATGAATAAACAGACATATGAAGTTAATCTAAAAATATAAAATGAATAGTAATAAGATGATGCACAAGAACAAGACAAACTACAACAAACAATGATCTATACATATAGAATTTTAATATAGATACAATCAATATATATTAAATTTTAAATATTTTGATTGTTCATGTACATTAAACATGATCAACAGAAATTGTTCTTGATTGTTGATATACCAATATATCAACAGATATACAAAAAAAATAAAAAAATACACATGCAATAAGAACCCTAGAAAGAACAATTATATCAGTTGATATCAACTGTTATATCAATTGGTATAACAATTGATATATTGATTGCTTAACTTTGATATACCAATTGACATCTAACGCCAACAACCTTTAAAATTTTGGATAGGCAGGAAGTAATTATATATTCCTCCGTGCAAAGCAACCTTTCAAAATTTGAATTTTCGAACTTGCTGCCAATTTTGGCTTTCTATCCTTTGGCAGCTTTCATAGGAATGGAATTTCTGTGTTTTCTCAGGTTTTCTTCCCATACCACTGCAATGCAAGTTATATACCATGATTTACTAGTGCAGATATGGGGCTCCTCTTTCCTCTATCAATAGGAATTTTATTAGAAGACTAAAAATTACACTGCTACCAACATTGATTTCCTTGTATGTAACAGCCAAACTTATACAACAATAATCAAGAAATCTGTGATTACAGCTCAAAAATAACACCCTAATCAAGAATTCTGCCATTGCACCTCAAAAGGAACACCGTCAACAATTAAGAAAGGGGGCTTCACAACATGGATCAGTAAATGCCTCTTTAAAATATATAAACAATCTCCAAATGAAGATACTATCTTAAAAAATGAATAAAATCACATTTTATTTTTTAACGAGGGGTATTGCAATCTAGACCCATACAAACAGTCTGCCATGATTCAGAAGGAGAGAATTCCAAGCCCTGCATTTCTTTAAAACACAATCTCTTCATTTTCTTCTGGTCAGTTGAACTGCCTTAATTGAATTCTTTTTTCTGAAGCAAACTCTGTCTCATTTTCACATGGTTTGCATAAGGCGAAAGGCAAAGCTTTAGATGTTCTTTTTCAGTCTCACACTATCCTTGCTCTGACTTTCTTCTACTTGTCCTGTAAGCTATAATTTATTCCTGGATTTACTGTTTAAAGAACTGTTCCATTTATGCATAGAGGAAATTCACTACTGCCACATTATAAAAATCAAAACACAAATGATGCTGTTCTGAAAACTTCTACTTATCGGATTTAAAACAAAAGAGGCCCATAAACCTAAAAATTTGAAAACCCAAGATGAGTCACAAGATATTAAGTAATGGCTCAAACACTGTATAGATGTTATTACTTCACGGTTAAGAGCATTGTATTATTACATGTATACGAAACTCGAAGAAATACTTAAGTTTAGATGGACAAGAAAAATATTGACATCATGGAAGCTCCTCTGAAATTTATTTCAATCTCCAGCACAAACTTTTATTAACAGTACCCTTACCCACCCTGAGTCTAAATCCTAGGACCACAACTTGATTGCATACCTTTACTCTTGCTTCTGAGGATACTTTTGTGCAGTGCAAATGTCGAGAGATGTACCATACTTTTTGAGAAGTGCTTCAATGCCCCACCCATGACCATCATCGATATTTGGCATCCTAACTTCAACATAAGGAATAACAGGGGTCTTAGACTCTGGCATTGTCACACCAGCGAAAACTCTCAGCACATTTGCTGCATCAACATCCATACAGACATTAATTAATGGAACACCTCTGGGAGCAGGAGGAATTCCTGACAGTTTAAAAAACCCCAAGAGATGATTCTCCCCCATTTTCTTCCCTTCACCTTCATACGCTATAATGAGAGCATCAGACTGATTGTCATAACTAGTAGTGAAATATGCATCCTTGCTTGCTGGAATAGTGGCATTCCTGTGAACAATGGAGATAACATTAGTGCCATCAGCCCTAACACCCAGGCTCAAAGGAGTTGCTTGAATGGTTAGCAGCTCAAGGTTAGGATCACAAACTCCAGATGCAATTGCCCCTTCTAGAGCAGCACCACATACTGCTGCCTCCAGTGGTTTCAAACCCTCATATACAGCCTTGCTTTGACAGAGACTCAATAGCAGACTGCGAATTTTAGGAATGTGTGAGCAACCACCCACAAGTATAACATCTGCTATATTCTCCACATCTATCTGTGAATCATGTAAGCATTGGGCAATTAGGTTCTCACACTTCTGAAACACTTCATAATTGATTTTCTCAAAATCATTTCGTAGCAGAGTATTGGATATCTTCATCTCATTACTCAAGTCAATTTCTATAGAAGCACTATCATGGGAAGACAGTGTGTGGATGGCATTCTGAGTAGCGATTCGAAGCATGCCTACTATTCTAGCTGCCTCTCCACTTTTACTCACAGAAAGGGGATATATTTCTGGGGCAACATACCGCATAACATTCTGCAAAATGTCTTCACCACCAATGGCAGCCCCTGCAAGGGCTTTAATCTGTGAAACTCCCCCAGCTGTTGCAGCAACGGCAACATCGCAGAACCCAGCACCCATGTTAAAAATAACTGCAAGCTTCTCAGACACACTTCCTGAATTCCCCTGAGGCACCATCTGTTGGTGTTGAGCATACAAAAGAAGCGCTGCCGTGGGCTCTGGCATCATCCGAAGAACATGTAAGCCGGCCATGGCACAAGCTCTCTCAATACGAGTCTGCTGAAACCGACTGAAGGAAACAGGCATCGTCAACACAACATTTCGCACAGCTCGTCCCAGCTGGACCTCCGCCATGGCTCTCAACTCCACAAGAAGAATAGCCAGAACTTCTTCAGGAGTGGTAGAACGCCACACACCACCAGATAGTGCTGCAATAAATGGCCGAACACCGATTTCCAGTGTCTCTATCTTAAATGGCAAATTCTTACTATTATGCACAACAGGGTCCGTGTCCATCCTCCCAATTAACCTTTTCACATTGAAGATCGCACTTCCGGAGAGCAGTTCCAGAGGATGATGATACGGAATGTTGGAGCTTACACCGGTGGATGGAGTGTCTCCCTGGAACAGAACATAGGAAGGCATCATCCTCTCTCCTCCTGGATTTTGCAGAAGTTCCACCTTTGAATCCCTCCACACCGCCACACGGCACTCGCAGGTTCCCACATCAATTCCGATGGCCGTCTCCACAAAGGGAGTGCTGCCTTCCACATCATCACTCACCGCCTCACTGTCAGAAGCCACTGTGTAACCTATTTTTCCGTCGCTCATTTTGGCGCTTCAACTGTTTACCGAAAATCCCTCTTTGTATCCTCAAAGTTTTCTTGAACAAAGGTTTTGCAAATTGATTCAATATAAGCCCAACAGTAACTTCATTAATTCAACCAAAGCACAGGAAAATTAATTGAATTGTGCAAATAAACAAAATTTTCGCTATATTTTTTAACACTCTGCAAACTCTCAAGAAAACTAGTAAACAATAACCAAAACCTTGGGAATAAATCCGGCAGGTTCACTTATTGAAAAAAATAAAAATGAAATAAAATTGTTGAAACTTTGTCATGAATTTACCACCGACACAGAAGACTTCCCAGTCACAAAACACCCCATTCTCAAACAGAACTGTACAACAAGCCCAAAATTATGAAGACATAATCAATTCCCTAATAGCTATCTACACAATATTAAAAACCCAAGACACAGAGCAGCCTAGTACGCTTTCCACAAAGATATATAATACTTCGAAATTTTTAAAATCACTTGGAATTTTTACTGTCAATACACATGCAGACATCCCTCCATTTCGTCATCTATATTTTTTAATCCCAGCCCAAAAACAGAGTAGATTTTAAATAAGTAAGAATTTAAAACCAAAAAAAGGGGGAAGAAATAAGAGGTTAAGCAGACATTCATAGTTTGCACAGAATAATCGCTGTTCAATGGAAGATTTCCAGAAAAAATGAAAAGAGCTAACCAACGATCAGTACCCAGACATTTTTTAACCTTAAAGTAGAGAATGAAGTTGAAAAGAGATCTACCTGAAAACAGTATTAAGCTGCGGCCTTTGATGATTAAAGCTGATGCCAGAAAGACTCTGAAACATTTAAATAAGTAAGAAGCGGATAAATAAGATGGTTAGGAAAATGGAATAAATACATTATTTCCAGAGCTTTCTATTTAAGTCGAAGAGGATGCAGGGACACCGCCGTCTTTCAAGAACAATCCAGAATTTTTTGATACGTGTCAACGTCAAATGTCTCCATGTGTAATTTCAAAAGGCGTTAAATATGCTAGAAAGAGTAACGGAAGCGTTCATCTTATTATTACCAATTTATTAAGTCTTTGTGCGCATTTATTTTGTTGCGGTAATTTTTGTAATTGTAGCTTACTTTAATGTGAAGAAAAACTTATGAAGGCAAAAGCACACCCTACAAAATATTTAGGTTAATAAATCAAAAGTAAGTCAATCAAACTTTAAAATTCTTTACACATTCATGTTATTATACTTTATTTCTTACTATCATTGAAATTATTTCTCTCGTATAATTAAAAGTGAAGTATTGTAATACTATTGAAGTGAGCTAATTGGTAAAAAAATGTGCTTAAATAGAAATAAATCAATTAGGGTTATATATTTTAAAATTGGTAAAAAGGAGAGTTTGATTGATATTATGTTGTGGCAAAGGCTTATAGGATTGGTAATTTAAGTATATGGGATGTAATCATGGTAGTGATTCCCTCAAAGGCATTGCTAAGGCTTTTATGCCTATCATCATATAAGAATCAATAAGAACTCTAACACTTGAACCATTAATGCTTAAGAGAAGATATCTTTTTCAAACCAAATCCCCCTACATATCATAAGGAAAAGTTTTAGAAATAAGGTTCAAATCCAAATCCACAAAGGACTACACATCCACCCCCTATGACAAGGAAGACCAATTACTATACAAGAAATGAACTTAAAAAAGAAAGAGGCTCTTTTTTTTCCCTCCAAAGAAATATGGGGAACCCAACCATAGATGTTGAACAAGGGTCAATTATATTACATCAAGGTCATGTCAAATGATGATTCAAACTCTAAAGAATGAGAGCCTCAACTAGTTGTGGAATATTGTGAACATGAAGACAGGGAGAGTGGGGTCATAAATAGAGGAATTCTTGTAGCTCTTTTGGGAGTGTCTAAATGGGTATATGCATCAAGATAAACAAAAATTGGCCACTTCACCTTTTGGCCCTCTGTGGGACCATAACACATGCATGTTATAACACACTAGCATTATAATGTGCATGCACTATGGTTAGGTGTGACTGAGCCTTAGGCTCAATCATAACTAAGTCATGTTTGGCATAACATAAGTGCATTATAATGCACTCGCATTATGCCAAACATTACATAAAAACACAAAAACATGTTTCATTTGTTCATTCCCATGGTTTTGTGGGTTCAAATCCTCAATCCACATTCTCATTCATCCCAAGCTAGTTTTTCATCCCATCTTCAAGGATTCATCATCAAAATGTTGTCAAGACATTACATGGGTTGAAGAAGTAAGTATTTGTGGTTTTTTTATCAAACTTGGATTAAATATTTAGAGTCAATGAGGTTTTTTAATTGAAATTTGTTTATTTCTAGGACTTGATAATGAACCCCCAAATGTTGATATTCCACAATCGCATCCTCATGAAAACCCTACTAGACAACTATTGGCATTATGTTGTCATTGATGTCAACCGGTATGAGAGATGTATGTGCAACATTGTTAGGGAGGAGTACAAGTTGAGATATCTTTGATATCACCTTGTGTTGTAGAATACCGGTAAGGTAAGTAAGAGAATGTCATTCAGATGGATGACCATTGGAGTCACCTATACACAAGTTAGTGCCTGACTTGTGTGGATGAGATGGATAGGTTACCGGTACAGTGTATCACCAGTAAGGAAAGGATGTCAACTGGTAAGTGATGTGTTGACATGGAGAAGACAAATCAACCAAGTGAGTGGTTGTCAACTAGAAAGATTATGATAAGTGAACAAGCAAGATGAGCAAGGTGCTTGAGTTGTTGTTTGTGATGAAGAGGTAGAATGTTACCTAAATCACATCAACATAGGAAGAGAAGGATGAATAGGTCACCGATATGCTGTGAGATTGCAGAACAACAGGACTCCCAATGAATGAAGATGCAGTCACCATGTGATGAGATGACTGACAGTGAATGTGCCCACACTAGATCACATGTGCTTGTTTGAAGATGTGTTGCACAAACAGGGATGCCACATGAGTACATCGCAGATTGCAGATGACAAGGTGTCACTCCACCAGTATGTAGAGCTTTATCTCCTATTATGCATAATGTGCATTATAGTTCTGTGAGATAAGGAAGAAGAGGTAAAGGCAAGTATTTAAAGGCTCACACCGGATCTACCAGTGAAACAAAAGGAATGCCTTGAGTGCATGAAATCAAGGTTATGCACTAGACCGAAAGAGAAGGCATGTTGGGATGCTGGAACAGAAAAGGAAGAGTAAAGAATTAATGAGTTTGTCATCTTGACAAACCGACAAAGATGTTGTTCGGTCTGTTGATGAAGAAGGAAAAGTGGAGCAGCTGAAAATAGAGAATGAAACTGGCATGCAGATGGCTTAGATGGAATCCACTGAAGGTTGATGACAAGATGTCATCAGGATGGCTACTGGTAAGCATGAGAACCGGTAAAGAAGTGAAGAGGCTAATAGTTTTGACTCTACCTGATGAGAATGAGCATGCTTTGATAGATATGTCTGGTGACCGGATAAGATGTTCCACCAACAGTTTAGCAAAGTGCAGACATGAGAAGTTAACCAGTAAAGTGTGAGATACTGACAGGGTTAATAAACCGGCAGAAGAAGAACCGGTTGAGTGTTTGGTCAGTGATCCTATCTGAATTGACACACCGATCCAAGCTAGCAGTTAGTCGACATGGATGCCACATAGTGTCAAGGTGGCGGATTTGCATGCAGCAGTAGATGGAGTGTGCACCGATGAGGTAGTTGCAGAGTTGGTCGACATTAATGGTAGATCCCATAAATCATGGGATGTGTTGCAGAGCTATTGCAAAGGTTTGCGGCTCGAGGTCTAGAGGACAACAAAGAGCCAGCTCAGAGTGATTGAAGAGATCGAGGCAGATGAAGGAAACTGCAAGACCAATCCTTGTGTTTGACCAAGAGATCAGTCGGCAAGGTAAAAAGAAGATTGCCAAAGATAGAAGGCATGATCAAGAAGGCACGTTAATGGCAGTGATGAGCATACAATTGTCTGGGCGATCAGATCGGACAAGATCTGATTGGATTTAGTTTGCCTCAAGGTTAATGAGGAAACCCTAACTGCCCATGTTTTTGAATTGGTTTTTGGCGGGAAAACTAGGTTATAAATAAGGAAGCCAAAATCATTGAAGAAGGTTGTTGAATAGAAGAAGATGGTGCTGTTGCAAAGAGATTAAGTGTTACTTCTACATGTGAGAGAAAAACTGTCAAGTACTCAATGAGTATCAGAGTTGAGACTGACTATGAGGGAGAACCAGGTTGAAGTGTTAAGGTTAGTGCAGGATCATGGGGGCCAAAAAGTGGCGATGTGAAAAAAATAGCCTTTTTAACTTGCCTAAAAACACGAAAATCCGTGTTGACTTTTTGCTTGGCCTAGGTGTCAGTACACCTTGGCATGGTAATTACCTAAGCAAATCAGATATCGGATAAAAGCGGATATCCGATTTTTATTTGTAATTTTGAATTAAAAAATAAATTATATAATATATAATGTAATATAATGTAATATTATATATTACATATTATATAATATATAATATATTATTATATTATATTATATTATATTATATAATATGTATTATATAATACATAATATAATATAATAATATATTATATTATATTATATTATATTATATTATATTATATTATATTATATTATATTATATAATAATATATTACATTATATAATAATATATTATATTATATAATAATATAATATATTATTATAATATATTATATAATACGTATTATATAATATATTGTATATATTATATATTAATATAATATATAGAATTATATTTTATAATATAATATAAAACGTATATAATATTTTATTATACAATATATTATTATATTATATAATATAATGTTATTTTAAAATAATTTAAGTATAAAAATCGGATATCCGATTTTCTGAGACAATATATTTGGACTGTGACAGCCCGTGAGTTATTTTTAACCCATGGGTTGTGCGATTTTTGGAAAACTGATATCCGATTGCATCCGATATCTAGTTTTTCGCCCAAAAATTGCTAAAAAATACATTGAAAGGTAAGATTTTTATTGTTTTCAATCATTTTCATTCAATTTTTGTATTTTTTTTAATGTTTATTTGTTTTTTCATTGAAAATATGGTTTTTTTCATGAAAACTAGATTTTTTAAAATCAAATATAAAATTGTTTAAATTTGTTAACTAAATTCAATTGTTTACATTCAATTAGGTTAAAAATGGGGGATAACAGTGAAAACATTGATCAACCACAACTGCAACAACCAAACCCTCCTTTGCCAAACCCCCCCTCAATTCAGGATTTAATTGCACAAAATTTGAATGAATTGAGGGGGATTGCAAATGTATATCATAGGATCCCTCATCTAAACCCAATGTTTGATCCTCTCACGTCGATCATAAAGAGTATGAAAACCATGATTGAGAAGCACAATGTCGCCCTTTTGTGGTGAGATTCTATGAGGGAACAATATGTGGATGGCTTGTCATATAAGGAGATCAATGATCTCGAGATATCCAAAGATGCTATCGCCTCATTGTTTGTGAATCCCCACACTGGTCAACCCGTAGACCCCCAAAAAACAAAACTTTCTATTAAATGGTGCACAAATGATGGTATTGTGAAAAACTTTTGGGATCGTTGGTGGATGGTTTTCGACAAACCACCCAACAACAATCTTGATGTCCCCTTCTACTTCATAAAAAAATTGTATGCTGAGTTTGTTTTAGGCAAACATGTGAACTACTTTGACATCCAACCTTTCCAGGGTGTGGGTTTAGGTATGCCCCAAAATAGACCTGGGGCAGTCAGAGTAGTCCAAGGCCCATATGTCCCCCCTCCTCTTGTTGATCCCCCACCTCCAGTGCAGCATCCAGATATCATTTATGAGGCGGCTTCACAAACCATATCAGCTATTCACTCTTTGAGTACCCTTTTGGTTTCTCAGGCTGGGTCAATAGCTCAACCTACTTTTGATGGTAGTGGTGCATCCAATGGCGCTGACACGTCATCCTCGGCTCCACATATTTGTGTGCCCCATGGTTGTGTCATGTGTGGGCACGTATGGTTGGGTCCAGTTGGACAACCTATTGATCCTCCTGCGGATAGTGCAGATTATGAGATGCACGAGATGCACGATGCGCCAGATGTTATGACACAGACTGGAGGATACCCTAGGGAGTCCTCGTATGCTAGAGGCAAGGAGGCACCATCATCATACATTGATGATGTAGTGGTAAGATTTGTATTTTCACAGTTCATGCTATATTTTAAATGAATATTTATAATCTAGATAATATTAAGTACTAATTTTTATTTACATGGTCTATTTAACAGTTGATGACGGAGGAGGAGTTGACACAAATTCAGGAGGGCACCTTGTCGGCCATTTCTTTTGGCCTTGATAGCTTGATGATACATATATTATTGCACCTAGTCATTTGTATTTTATTGTACATACATGCTCATCATTTATATTGGTATTAATTAGATTATGTAGTAACTTGCATGCATATCTTATTTTACTCTTGTAGGGCACAAGAAGCACGAGTGCGGGGCAGTGTGATTTAGGATCTAGTAGTGTAGTTGGAGACAAGGGAAAGGTAATTGAATGCAAATATTATTGAATGAGTAGTTTAAATAACTTATAGTGATTATACACGTCTAGACATAGATTGACAGTTTCATACACTTGTGTATATGTACAGAGAATTCTTGGCTTCACATCCTTGTTGACTACACCCAGTATACCTAAAGATGAAGAAGAAGAAGAGATGCCTTGAGTACATGAGTTTATTTTATTTTGTGTTTAGTAGATATAATTTGTTATTATCAATGACAATTATATGCTAACTTGTATCAATGTCATGTTTGTGAACATATGTAGGTTGTGTATGAAAATATTGAAAACATACCTCCTCTACCGAAGACATACATCAAGAGTCCTACAAAGCCGAAGAGAAAATGTGGAGATGAGGTAAACATGAATAGTTCAATTATAGTTCATTTTTATGTTAACTTTTTGAATGTGAATTATATAATATAACTAATATTAATTGTGGTTTGTTTTCTCTTGTGCAGGATCCTTTAGAGCTGAGCAGTGTGGTGAAGAGGATCGATTTTGATGATCCATCAACAACTTAGGATGTTATAGATAGTTTTGAGATGCTTGCATGTCTAGTTGGCATGTATATTTTGTATATGGACATAAATTCACGTATATAGACATACATTTTGTTTGAGCTAGCATTTATGCCATATTTGTATATGGACATACATTTGTAATCATTTGACATTTTTATATATACAGAAGTTGATATTCGATCATATAAATTGTTGCTCATCTGTGCATGGTGTTATCATGGAAATCTTTAATCTTCATTCCAATAATTAACAATGGTTAATAATGGTCATTTAATAAACAATACAATTCATTTCATTTCATCATAAGTGTTGTTTGTATAATGAACAATACAATTAATTTAATGAACAATACAATACAATTCATTTGATGAAAAATACAATTCATGAACAATACAATTCATTTAATGAACAATAATTGATACAATTCATTATTACCCTATGCATGCTCCTATTTTTCCCCCCCACTCGGTCGAACGCTCGGGGTCATACCCTACCGGCATCGTCCCTTGAGCACCCTAAGTGCTAAAAATTGTCAAACTTTGACGGGCCCCAACTCAGAATTTGTGGCACCTGCGAATGATCCGTTTGAACTTACGGGGCCATGAGAGGGGTCCCTACAAAATCCTATCGCGGTTTTTCAATTTTCCCTACGATTTTATTAGGGCAACATTTTTTCTGTTGGCGAAAAAATCGTCAATCTCATTCATTTGAATGTTGTTGCGTGGCCAATTTCTCATTTTGCTCGTCGTGATAACGAACCGCCAGCTCCGACATGTCCAGTTAGGCATTATTACCCTATGCATGCTCCTATTTTCCCCCCCCACTCGATCAAACACTCGGGGTCATACCCTACAGGCGTCGTCCCTTGAGCACCCTAAGTGCTTAAAATTGTCAAACTTTGATGGGACCTAACCTGGAATCCATGGCACCTGCTAATGATCCGTTTGAACCTACGAGGCCATGAGAGGGGTCCCTACAAAAGCCTATCTTGGTTTTTCAATTTTCCCTACGGTTTTATTAGGGTAGCATTTTTTCGGTTGGCAAAAAAATCGTCAGTCTCATTCAATCGAATGTTGTCACGTGGCCAATTTATCGTTCTGCTCGTCGTGATAACGAACCGTTGGCTCTGACATGTCTAGTTAGGCATTATCACCCTATGCATGCTCCTATTTCCCCCCCCCCACTCAGTTGAGTGCTCGAGGTCATACCCTATCAGCGTCGTCCCTTGAGCACCCTAAGTACTAAAATTTGTCAAACTTTAATGGGACCTAACTCGGAATCCGTGGCACCTGCGAATGATCTATTTGAACCTACGGGGCCCTGAGAGGGGTCCCTACAAAATCCTATCTCAGTTTTTCAATTTTGTCTATGGTTTTATTAGGGAAGCATTTTTTTAGTTGGCAAAAAAATCGCCAATCTCATTCAATCGAATGTTGTCGCGTGGCCAATTTCTCGTTCTTCTCGTCGTGATAACGAACCGTTGGCTCCGACATGTCTAGTTAGAATTATTATCCTATGCATGCTCCTATTTTTCCCCCCAACTCAGTCGAACGCTCGAAGTCATACCCTACTGGCATCATCCCTTGAGCACCCTAAGTGCTAAAAATTGTCAAACTTTGACAGGACCTAACTCAGAATCCATGGCACCTGCGAACAATTCATTTGAACCTACGGGGCCACGAGAGGGGTACCTACAAACTCTTATCTCGGTTTTTCAATTTTCCCTACGGTTTTATTAGGGCATCATTTTTTTGGTTGGCAAAAAAATCGTTAGTCTCATTCAATCGAATGTTGTCGCGTGGCCAATTTCTCATTCTGCTCGTCGTGATAATGAACCGTTGGCTCCGACATGTCTAGTTAGGTATTATTACCCTATGCATGCTCCTATTTTTCCCCCCCACTTGGTCGAACGCTCGGGGTCATACCCTACCAGCATCGTCCCTTGAGCACCCTAAGTGCTAAAAAATGTCAAACTTTGACGGGCCCTAACTCAGAATCTATGGCACTTGTGAACAATCTGTTTGAACCTACGAGGCCATGAGAGGGGTCCCTACAAAAGCCTATCTCAGTTTTTCAATTTTCCCTATGGTTTATTAGGACAACATTTTTTTGATTGGCAAAAAAATCGTTAGTCTCATTCAATTGAATGTTGTCGCGTGGCCAATTTCTCGTTTTGCTCATCGTGATAATGAACCATCAGCTCTGACATGTCCAATTAAGAATTATTACCCTATACATGCTCCTATTTCCCCCCTCCCACTCAGTCGAACGCTTGGGTTCATACCCTACCAACGTCGTCCCTTGAGCACCCTAAGTGCTAAAAATTGTCAAACTTTGACGGGCCCTAACTCGAAATTCGTGGCACCTGAAAACAATCCATTTGAAGCAACAGGGCCATGAGAGGGGTCCCTACAAAATCCTATCTCAAATTTTCAATTTTCCCTACGGTTTTATTAGAGTAGCATTTTTTTGATTGGCGAAAAAATTGTCAGTCTCATTCAATCGAATGTTGTTGCGTGGCCAATTTCTCGTTCTGCTTGTCGTGATAACGAACCGTTAGCTCCAAAATGTCCAATTAGGCATTATTACCCTATGCATGCCCCTATTTTTCCTCCCCACTTGGTCGAACGCTCAGGGTCATACCCTACCGACGTCGTCCCTTGAGCACCCAAGTGCTAAAAATTGTCAAACTTTGACGGGACCTAACTCGGAATCTATGGCACCTGTGAACGATGCGTTTGAACCTACGGGGCCACGAGAGGGGTCCCTACAAAATTCTATCTCATTTTTTTCAAGTTTCCCTATGGTTTTATTAGGGTAGCATTTTTTCGGTTGGCAAAAAAATCGTCAGTCTCATTCAATCGAATGTTGTCGCATGGCCAATTTCTTGTTCTTCTCATCGTGGTAACAAACTGTTGGCTCTGACATGTCCAGTTAGGCATTATTACCCTATTCATGCTCCTATTTTGCCCCCCCACTTGTTCTAACGCTCAAGGTCATACCCTATCGGCGTTGTCCCTTGAGTACCCTAAGTGTTTAAAATTGTCAAACTTTGATGGGACCTAACTCGGAATCCGTGGCACCTATGAACTATCCTTTTGAACCTAGGAGGCCACGAGAGGGATCCCTACAAAAGCCTATCTCGAAATCTATGGCCCTAACTTGTTCAATGAAAAATATAGATAAACAAGCATTACACTATAGACACATAATGATCATCAATATTTTCATGTATTGTATACACATAATTACCATTACACTTGCATGTGACATCCATGAAGGGATATGCAAACATGATTTTTTTTCATTAGCAATACAACTACACCAATGTACTCCAGAGATTACTTTAGTGGCAAATATTCGCCAATAGCAAATTTTTCACATCGGCCATGTCGAAAATGGCGAATATTTTGTACCGACTGGAGGGGGCATGTCGCCAAAACATTATCAATTTCTGTCAAAGTCACGGCCCGATCGTCATATGTTTTATGCAATTAAATGTTTCTATGCGATGATTTCGCCAATACAATATATGGTGGACACATGGTAAATTTAATTGTTTCACCTACACTCTCCGAGGTTGCCTTAATAGATGACCTTAATTTTCCTATAGGCATGTGAAGATTTGTTAGCTGGGGGGACCCAATTCGCCCAACATCTTGCCAACGTGTGTCTCCATTCACCCTAACTTTCGCCAACTATATTGTATTCGCCTATTATTTGGATGACCTATAATCATCTCAAAAATTACATAAGTCGTATTTGGACGACCTATAATCGCCTAAAAAATTACATAAGTCGTGTTATAGTTATGCAGGATTCGCCAAATATTTTTATACCATATAAAATTCTAGTAGAATTTGCCATATAAGGATTGGTATAAAATTTAAATACATGCAAAGATCAGATATATCTCAACACAATCTGGTGGGTTCTAGGCTCTAAATTCTGATCAATAGCAAAGTTTCAGACCAAGAAAAATCATTGTTGTTGACTGCATTGGTGACTGCTAGTGACCTAAAGCCTAAAGGTGAGAGATCATATTTTTGAAGTGGTATATTATACATTATAGTCTATTATTGCTTCTTCAACAAATTGATATTATTTTGGTAGCCTTTATTTCGTTGGAGATGTCAAACAGGAAGAGGGGTAGGAAACCTAAATGTGGGGAAGGCCAGGAGAGGAGAACAAAAAGCAGAACATTGTCTTCGTACTTTGGCATTGGAAAAGATTGTGGTGATAATACCATTGATGATAATGCACGGAAGGGGAAAAGAAAAGCCATATCAAAAAAGGGTGAACCACAATCAAAAAAGGATTAGGAGTGGGATATGTTAGTGAGGAATTTTCAAATTAATTGGGCATCAAAGTATCCATTCATTGAACTAGTGGAGAATCCAATTGAAGGCGAGCCTCCAATAGAATGTAGGGGTAATATTTGCACTTAGAAACATAACAAGGAAATTAGGTTGCAGCTAAAATTTGACACCATAGAAAAGCATATGGGTAAAGTTTATGAAAAACAAATGATAGACGGAGTTGAAAAATCATTGATAAGATGGAAAACAAAGGAGGAATGTAAGCATGTGAGGAATACCGAAGAGTATTATTTTCATGAGAAATTATAGACGAAGCCTGCTGAAGTTAAAGGTTCTATTGAAGCTATTTTTGGAAAAGCAATGCAAATAGAACATCTGGGAAAAGTTGTTCAGTTAAGCATTGTTTTTCATATTTTGAGTAGAGGGCGTGCTATGATAGATTTCCCATCAATTAGTGGTTTAATACACTTTTTGAAAGTTTCTTACGATCCTAATAGACATTGGTCAGTAAACAGTGGATGGGAATGGGCAAGTTGTCTTGCTGAGGTTGAAAAAGAAGATGTACAGGAAAAAATAAGAGAGTCAAACTTCATTGCATTTTCTTTAGACAAAGTTACGACAGTAGACAATACTTCATGGGTATGCATGCATGTTTATACTGTAGAGAATCATACCCGCCAACCTCATCTACTATCTGTTGCTAAAATGAAGGAGAGTGCGGCAGCGGAAAATTTATTTCAACTAGTAAAGAGAAGTTTAATTGAATATGGAGATATGGATGACATGACGATAGCCAAAAAATTGGGTTGTGTTGGAGCAGATGGAGCTTCAGTAATGCAAAGTCACATGAACAGTCTTTGTACAAAGATTGAAACTTCATTTGCACTGTACATTACTGCAATTCACTGCATGGCTCATAGAATGAATCTAGCTTTTGGAATTGTGAGCAAGTTTGCTTCGGTTAAAAAAATTGAAATTTTACTCAGAGAGCTCTACTCACACTTCTGTCGAAGTCCCAAGCGATTTATGGAATTTCAACACTCTGTTGATGGATTAACTGATGGGAACAAACTTCTTAAGGATAATGATACCAAATGGATCTCTTTGGATGGTCCAGTGCATCGAGTGTTTTCAGAATATCCATCCTTGATTGGACTATTTCACACAACTCACGACGAATCAAATCAACTGAAATTTCCTGAACTTCTTGGCAGGTTAAGTAATTTAGAGACACTCTTAACTTTAGCAGCTCTTCTGCCCATACTAGAGGAAATGAGGAATATTATGAAGGCTACCCAAAAAAAAGCTTTGTATATTGTAGAATATGATATGCTGCGTAAGATGACATGCATGACCCTCAACAATCTCTATCGAAATCAACCAACACTATCTGATGAAAAATTTGTTAAGTGGCGGACACTCACAGATTTGAACAATCCTAATAACTTTTTACAAATCAGTACAGATGGGGAGGTATGTGCCAATGTACAGGGAGTTGAGATACCAATGCACTTCTATGCTACAGTCGACCCCGAGGAACCAATAAAGCGCCCTAGGAAGAAACTAGCAAGAGTTAAAAAAGAAGATTTCGACAAGATTGTTGAGACTGTAACTACTTCTATGAAGAAAATTGCATATGATCTTTCCTCACAAATTAGAAGTAGATTCCCTCCTGACTACCTACTCGAAGCCATGTATATTGTGTTTCCTCATTATTGGAGCCTCAACAGTGCATCTGATTTTCGAAGTAAGCTACTAACTTTGATAAAACAATTTTGCATATCTAGAGAATTGAATGGAGTAACTATAAATGGAATATTAGACGAAACTCATCTTCGAGAGCAATCATCTCATTTTTCATACACTATGAAAGAGAAATATGCCAAAATGGAGAACCCCCGCGAAGAGGGATCAGTAACAAGGCTTTGGAAATATATAGCTGAGAATGCAACCTTGCATGATTCAATGCCAGAATATGTGAAGCTTGCTGATTTATGTCTTACCATGATATTGGGTTCAGTGGAAGATGAGAGAGTTTTCAGTGCTTTGGGGTTCCTAAAATCAAAGCTAAGAAACAAACTAGACAAAAATTTGGAAAATTGAGGCTCTATACATCTAGGCATGATGTCCAAACTTTTCCTTACGATAGGGCACAACAAATCTGGAGGTCCAAATGTGAAAGAAGAGGTTTGGGCAACACTTCAAACCAAAGTGCCAGTGGGACTACTGGACCTACTGGTAGCATTGAGATGCAGTTTGGTGAAGATATGCAGACTCAGACTCAGAGTGAAGAAACCACAGACGAGAATCAAGAAAGCACTGATTTTGATGAGGATGAATGGCAACTATAAGAGATTGGTATTTATTAATCTTATTATTGTATCTCATCATTCATATTACAAAAGCATATTACTTTTTGCAATTAGAATTTAATATTGATTTGTAATTGTATTTTTCAACTTTCTATTTCCGTATTTAAAATAGGATAATAAAAAAAAAACCATAACATGTTTATTGATACAGAGATGTTTATTGTTTATTTATACATGTTTGAGTCTCAAATCTGTGTGATATATTTCAGAACCATATGATACAATTCATTCAATAGTAATACACATGTCGTGAACTTAGATTTTCATTAATTCTTTCAAAATATAGCCATATGATACAATTCATTCAATAGTAATACACCAATCTGTGTGATTCTCCATACCAATTGCAAAAGTGAATACAAAGTTTCAGAACCCTTTGCAAATGACCCTGAATTCCCTTTTATAGAAACAAGAGAGGAACAATTGATGAATACTAAGAGGGGGGGGTGAATTAGTATGCCAAAAATCTCTGTACTTAAACACTTTACTATTATAACAGTAAACCGGTAAAGCAGTTTAGCAAACAAACCAGTTAGCACACATGCAAACCAAATAGCAAATAATGAATTCACCCACAGTAGCACAAATACCATAACACAAGATATTTTGACATGGAAACCCAAATGGGAAAAACCACGGTGAGATGAAACTCGCAAGTAACTATCTGCAGAATAGGAACCAGACCGGTTAAGGTCAAACCAGTTAAGGTCATACAATGTTCTTTACCAGAACAGATCCTATTAGTAATCTCAATCTCTGTTAGGAGATAAGTCCGATTAAAGACTACCTTGCTAGAGGATTTTAGATTCACATATGTGAACCACCTTGTTAGAGGATTTACAAAAGGCTTTTTGGGCCTACCCGATTAAGGGCTTCAGACTTGTCGAAGATGTGAGTAATCAACAAGTGAGTGAGCTAGCAAATAGCATAGATTTCTTGGTTAGATCCTTGATAGCTCATTCCTAATGCATTCCAGCATTACTTCAGTCTTCAACACATTCACTCTTTGCTTTCTCTTACAGACCTGAACTTCTCTTCTATGATCGCACTTGCAAAAACTCTTCAACCACCTTAAAACCCTAGCAACTACATAAAACCCTAGACATGATGTCCTTATAAAGGAATCTAATTTCATGTTGGTCCAATAGGATTACAATACAATTTCCTAGGTTCAATGCATCTAGACATATTCTGTAACATGACACAAAAAGCACCGTTAAAGTGTCGGCACCGCCAAAAAATCGGTGGATGGTAACTCATCACAAAATGTCAGTTGGTAACTCATCATAGAGTATTATCAGTTCATACGGAATACCGGTTTAAGCAAAATACCAGTTGCCGGTTTGACAAAATGAAGACTGGAAAATATGAGTTGTGCCGCTTCATTCCTTCGTACCGCTTGAGATCCTCGAGCCGCTTGGGGTCTTCATACCACTTTAGATCGGTAAACACTTTCTACAAAACACTGATAGTCTAAAGACTATAATACATCATACCAGTTGGAATAAATACCGGTTGAGCTTTAACTCATACATACAAAAAGTGATCTCATAGCAAGTGTGTGTCCATCAATGACAATCACAACATAATCATCAAAAATGCCAACAATCTCCCCCTTTGGCATTGATGGCAACACTTAGGAAAATTTTGACATCTAAGTGTTTTAATATGCCATAATCAAAATTACTCCCCCTAAGCATATACACTATCCCTTTTGTAGAAAATGCAATGTATACTACTTCTTAACAGAAATAACATGAAAGTATACATCAAAACATCAAAATTTATACTTCTCCCCCTTCAGCTCATCATAGGTCACCCCAACTACTTTTAGCTCCTCCAGGTCCTTATTCACTTTCTTTTCCTTCCTCTTTCCACGGGTGAGGGTTCTTTGTTGTTTTTTGTTGTTTAGCTATTTTTTCTATTCGCTGGTCTTTTGACCAGTCGCTCTATATGTGGACTCTATTTTCTCAGCTTTCTTTATAACTATGTTGTAATGGTTTCGGGTCCTTAAAACTTGTTTTTCAATCAATCAGAACAATGACAAAAATATTGCAGACTAACCCTTGTTTCATTAGTATAAAATAATAAGTGTTTATGACAGTAATGAGTAAAACTTGTCAAAAACTGATTTAAAGTCCTGCAAAAATTGCTTCATGGATAAGGACCATGTGTCAAGTAGGGAGGTAGCCACCTCTTTCTCTGTCTGCATCTGGGAGACCTGTTCTTCCATGACATCTATCGTGCTCATCTCTTGAGTGACCGTTAAGGCATCAAGATTTAGATAGCACTTCTGAAGAATTTGTAGTCTTGGCAGTAGGACTAGTTGAAGTTCCTACAAATTTCGTGTTTGGTTGCTTATCTCTGCCTCTAGTCTTGCAGACTGCAGTTGAAGCTAGTGAACAATTTGTCCATAGGTGGAGAAGGAGTCATAGGGCATCTTGAAGGTGCTAATAAATGACTGCATATTAGTTTGTAGTTTGTCCTTCTGAGTGAGCACATCATCACAGAATAAATGAGGTTGGCAAATCTTGCTAAGTAGTAGATTTCCCTCATTCATTGCATGTCTAATGTCCCTCTATGCCTTCTGAAGATCAGACCGGAGCTCTGTTAATTTTCTCACCAAGGCAGTGTCCAGAGCCTTTTGATTTTCCTTCTTGGCGTTGCTTTTGCAACCTCTTCCAGGCTTTGCACCTGGTCATTGACAACTGCACATAGAAGCTTCAATTGTGCAAGTGAGGAATTAGTACTAGGAAGGTTCGTACCGGATATCAAACCGGTAAGAGTGTCCACCATAGCTTGGATAACATCTTCCTCCTTTTTCCTCCTTAGAGCATCCAATCACTCTTGAGCAAGCTTAATGCTCTACAACAGCTCTGATTCATTTGTAGACTAGAGGTCAATAGGACTGGTAATGTCAGCTGGTTGAGCCTGACTACTGGTTGCCATTGGAGTCTCCACCTATGTGCTCTTTTCTGCTACTTCCTTGTCTTTGGCTTTTTGATTATCTTCTTTAGCCTTCCTCTGCTCCTCTTCTTCTTTATTTCTTTTCTCTTCTTCTTGTCTCTTCTCTTCATCTTTTCGCTTCTTCTCTTCTTCATCCTTCTTCTTCTCCTCTTCCTTCTTCCTCTTCTCCTCTTCCTTTTTCTTCTCTTCCTCTTTTTGCTTCTCCTCTTCTTTATTTTCCTCTTCCTTCTTCTTCCTTTCTTCCTCTTGTTTCTTATTTTCCTCTTCTTTTCTCTTCTTCTCCTCTTCTTTTCTTTTATCCTCTTCCTCTTTCTTCTTTTTCTCCTGTTTTCTCTTATCCGCTTCCTCTTTCCTTTTTTCCTCTTCTTTTCTCTTATCCTCTTCATCTGCCTGTTTCTTCTTTCCAACTTCCTGTTGCTTCTTTTCTTCTTCTGCCTTCTTTTCCCATCCTGTTCCTTCTGAAGGTGTGCTCTGACTAACATTTTCACCATCTAAGGCATCAACATCAATGGGGTCCATTTGTTCTGTGATCAGTTCTTCGTCACTATTATACACCTCATCCGGTTTGCTAGTTTCCGGTTCTTGCTCAGCTTTTCTGTTAGCTTCAGCCACTTGATGCATCTTAAGAGCTTCTTGAGCATGAGTATGTGTATCCTTGATCACTTCATGACCCTTTCCTTCCAATAACAGGAGTCTTCTTCTTCTCATCAAGAAGAGGCCTTTGTATTTATTCATAACTTCGAAAAGTTCTAAATTTGATACATCAGGAAAATGTTGAGCAAATATTTCCTCCCTCATTTCCTATTCCTTTTCTATGGCAATGCACCATTTATTGTCTAAAGAATTATACAAAGAATCCGGTCTCTCATATCTAATTTCTGAAGGCGACCGGTCATTAACACACAAATACTTAATGATTTCCTGTTCAACTTCTTCTTTTTCTTCATCATTGAAGTCATCAAAACAATCAATTAAATCATTCAACACTTTTCTCCTAATATTCTTTATAGTTCTTTGACAATGTGTCAAAGGTTTGTAAGAAGAAATATCAATATTTACCGATGCAGATGATGCCGGTTCATTCTTTGTCTTTTTCTTCGTTTGCCTAGTCTTCTTAGGCGGTTCTTCTGACACAATTTCTTCTGAGTCAAGTGTATTTTTTTTTGTCTTTTGCTTCCTCTCAAAGACTTTTGCAGGTGTCCCTTCCAGTTTCTTCTTAGCTAGTGACCGCTTGGTCACTTTGGGACTGGCTTCAGTAATTCGTGTCGAAGTTGAAGGCACTACCTTTCCTTTCTTTTCTGAGGGTTCTGCAACCGGTGTAACCCTTTCCAAATAGGTGTCAGTTCTCTTTGCCTTAGGATCAAGGGGTGAGGCGATTAGGGTAGAGACATACCCATCCATCATATCATTCATTACCTCATAGCCCATAGGCTCTACTTCTTCCTGTCTGGGCTCAATAGCCTCCATTATGCATTCATCCACTTTGATGGTGAAGCAGATGTCTTCCTTATACTTTTTGACTAAATCATCAGATATTCTTATCCTTTGGCTCATCTTGCGTCTGAACTCATCAAAGTATTTGTTCAGTGCTTCCGGATAGCCGATTCCAACCGCTTGTAGGCTCTCCTTGATTTGTTTTGTCACCGGTTGGTCGGCAGACCACTAAATGTTGCCTACTCCTGGAAAGTAGCCTTGGAAGTAAAAGAACAACCCAACCAGTAGTTGTCCGAACTTGAATCTCAATGCATTGTCTTGTTTGATCAACTTAAGATTCAACATAAGTTGTCTTTGCATACAAGTGCACAGATCAAACGATGCGTCTTCCTTGATCATCCTGTAAGCGGCATTTACCGCTATAGTAGAGACAAAATTAATTTTGCTAGCAGAGAACGTCCGATAACCTATCACCATGCAGGCATACTTGACCAAATCATATTTGATTGAGTTGACGGTCATGCCACATGAGTCACCCACTGAACCAGTGAGCTTGGACATTTCGGTCTTGTTGACCTTCCTTAGGGCTGACACTACCCCTATATTGCAGAAACTGGTGACAACATGAATTGCTTCCAGTGTGATATCATGCGTCTGCTCTAGGTACATCTTGTCAGTGTGTACCCTTCTTAGAATAATGCGAATGTGATCATCCAAAAATTCTTCAAGAAAGTAAACTGCATTTTGAAGTTTCTTCTTTTCCAGAATGCTGAATTCTGGTTTAATCTTCTTATCCTTTCCGCAGAATAAGCTCAGCTGGGAATGGATTACAAGAGACCCTATGTCTTCAATTTTGCAGTATATGTAATTGGAAATGCCTTCTTCTACTATAACACCAGCTGATACTTGAGATAGGGCATTTTATTTCAATTTTTTCTTAATGAAGCCCATAGAATCAACAGTTGCACTAGAGCTATCATGAGATGCGGAAGCCATGATAAATGAAGAATTATGAAAAATACCTTCGCAGATTGAAATTTAGGGCTTCGCAATTGAACTACACTTCACACTCCTTTGGGTACTGAAATACCACTTCGTGTTCTACACTCCTTCAATAGATGATAGCTTTAGATTCTTCTCCAGCTTTTTGATAAACTCTTTGAATCGCAGTGTAAATCATTTTCCTTCGCTCTACACTTGAAAAACTTCTTCGCTCAAAAAGTGATAAGTGAGAAATGATTTGAAAATACCTTTTAAACAGGTTCTCCACCTACCATAATAAATGCTTCAATATTAGGGCGTAAACCCTAATTTGCCTTTTACCATTTCCGGTCTTACGCCGACTGACAGGTATCTCATATCGATTAAGGTCTTTTACTAGTGTAAATCGGGGGTTTGAAGTATTTTGCCATTTGCTCCTGCTAAGCTTTATGAAGCTTAGTTTGTCGGTTCTGTAATTTCCACACTAGGTGCAGAAACTGGTTCTTCTTGCAACACTCCTGGTTTCTTTTTCTAGGTTTTGTTCATATCTGCTTGAATAGTTTCAATATCAATCTTTCCTTCTGGAGTGACCGGTATGTCATCTGATATGTTCTTTCTTGTTCTGCAGAATCTGGCAATGTTACCTGGTTTGTTGCAATGATAGTAGACCATTCCAGGTTCTCTCCAAGGTCAATTATTCATGCTACCGTTCTTCCTCCTGCATGTTGCAGCAGTGTGACCATGACAATGATAGATCAAACAATTTGCTCTCCATCTAGTTGCCACTTGATAGACACCGCTTCCTAATTGATGATTAAAGGTATTAAATCGGTTGTGATTTCGGTTCACAAAAGGTTTCGGACCAACTCCTTGAGTCCTCTGAGGATATCTTCTAGTGTTGTTCATAACATACCTACATTCATATGCTCTATGCCCAAACTTGTTGCATGCATAACACTTACCATTGAACTTATTAGATCTAGGTACATTGTTTATAAAGTAAGGAAAATTATTGTAGGTTTTTCTCCTACATACATTAGCAGTATGTCCTTCTTTAAGACAATTAAAGCAAACAGGTTTGAACTTTTGCTTACCTTTACCTTTGAATGCCAGTTGCTTCTTTGATGCTTTAGCATTTGCACTAGAGGTCTCACCTTGCTCATGACTGGAGTAACCAGGTCCATCAGTATTCTTGACAGGTTTGGCCGATTCAAGCTTTTGCTCTAGCTTAACAGTACTCTTGTTGAACTTAGCAAGTATTTCCTTTGACTCAGAGAGTTCTTTGGAAATAGTAGCATTTGTTTCCATCAAGTTTGCATTCTTGGAGATGGCTATGTTCAATTCTCCTTGCATGTCTTCCTTTTCCACTTTGCTCGCATGGAGTTGAGCGGTTAGGGCACTGATTTCTTGCTTCAGCTTGGAGATTTCATGATCTTTGTCCTTTACCAGATCTTCAGCTTTCCTCTAGTTCTCGAGCTCTTGGCACATTCGAATAGTCAGTCCTTCCAACTCCTTTCTTAGGTTGGAATTGGATTCATTTAGCTTTTCTACTTCTTGAATCAGGGCTTCCATGTCCGCTTCATCAGAAGAACTATTTTCAGATAGCTCCATCAGTTTTTCGGCATGTTCTCTCCTTTTTGCCTAAGAGGCCTTATATTTGACCATAAGATCATCATAGGCTTGCTCAGACTGAGTGAGCCGATGAGTAAGTTCCCTCATAGTGTATTCCCCCATATCTCTTTCCAAGTGGTTAGACTTATAGAAAGGTAGGCTCTGATACCAATTGATGAATACTAAGAGGAGGGGGGGGTGAATTAGTATGCCAAAAATATATGTACTTAAACACTTTACTATTATAACAGTAAACTGGTAAAGCAGTTTAGCAAACAAACCGGTTAGCACACATGCAAATCAAATAGAAAATAATGCATTCACCCACAGAAGCACAAATACCATAACACAAGATATTTTGACATGAAAACCCATATGGGAAAAACCATAGTGAGATGAAACTCACAAGTAACTATCTGCAGAATAGGAACCAGACCGGTTAAGGTCATACAATGTTCTTTACAAGAACTTAGGAATCTCAATCTCTGTTAGGAGATAAGTCCAATTAAAGACTACCTTGCTAAAGGATTTTAGATTCACAGATGTGAACCACCTTGTTAGAGGATTTACAAAAGGCTTTTTGGGCCTACCCGGTTAAGGGTTTCTGACTTGTCGAAGATGTGAGTAATCAACAAGTGAGTGATCTAGCAAATAGCATAGATTGCTTGGTTAGATCCTTGATAGCTCATTCCTAATGCATTCCAGCATTACTTCAGTCTTCAACACATTCACTCTCTACTTTCTCTCACAGACCTGAACTTCTCTTCTATGATCGCACTTACAAAAAATCTTTGACCACCTTAAAACCCTAGCAACTACCTAAAACCATAGACACGATGTCCTTATAAAGGAATCTGATTTCATGTCAGTCCAATAGGATTACAATACAATTTCCTAGGTTCAATGCATCTAGACATATTCTGTAACATGACACAAAAAGCACCGTTAAAGTGTCGACACCGCCAAACAATCAGTGGATGGTAACTCATCATAAAATGCCGGTTGGTAACTCATCACAAAGTATTACCGGTTCATACGGAATACTGGTTTAAGCAAAATACCAGTTGCCGGTTTGACAAAATGAAGACTGGGAAATATGAGTTATGCTGCTTCGTACCGCTTGAGATCCTCGAGCCGCTTGGGGTCTTCATACCGCTTCAAATCGGTAAACACTTTCTGCAAAACACCGATAGTCTAAAGACTATAATACATCATACTGGTTGGAACAAATACCAGTTGAGCTTTAACTCATACATACAAATAGTGATCTCATAGCAAGTGTGTGTCCATCAATGACAATCACAACATAATCATAAAAAATGCCAACAACAACAACTCCTGTGTGATTCTCCAATGTCCATGCAAAAGTGAATACAAAGTTTCAGAACCCTTTGCAAAATTGCAAATGACCCTAAATTCCCTTTTATAGAAACAAGGGAGCAACAACAGCTTCAGGTCGAATTGCAAGTTTGCAACATGTGAACACTGAACATCAAAATCACAAACTCAGCACAGATTTATATGGCCATCATAGGCCATATTAGCAATTTAACATCTACTACATGTTTGATGTCTCCTGTTCAAAAAATAGAGTTCAAAATTAAATATTAATTCACGCCATGACAAATTAAAGATAGGTAATAGTAGTGCCTAAAACCTACTAATCAGAAATAGAGAAATGAATAAATGTTAAAGCAAGGGAGAATTTGAGAATACAAATTTACTGGCTGAAGTTTTGCACTATGCAATGTGTGCATCATAGATTCATAGGCTAGATTAGCAAAATAGCAATAGCGAGTGTTGTTTTTTTCCTATTCATAAAATAGATTCATAGGCTAGATTAGCAAAATAGAAATAGTGAGTGCATCATAGATTCATAGGCTGGATTAGCAAAATAGCAAACAGAAAAAACATAAAACTTGAAATTAAGAATAAAAGAAGAAAATTGTGCAATACATACTATGATTCTTAAGAATTCTGTGCCAGTTTTTGTAGGGTTCTCCACTCTTCATCTGATGGAAGGTCAATATTCTATAAACTATGGAAAGTCAACTCCAACTTTGTCAATATTTCATATTTAGAAGATTTACTTGACATCACTATTTCATCCAATACCAAATTTAGAGTTGTAAATGGTTGGATGAATTCCAGAAAGCTTTTGGGAGTTGTGTCCTTTGGAAGCAAGTCTAAATGAGACTTCATTTTTATCTCCATGCTTTTTTTGTAAGCTTCTTCTCCAATGAATTTATTTGACGTGTCAACAGGCTTAGGCAAACCAAGTTTAATCAAATTATTTTTCTTTTCTTGCAACTTCACTATCATTTTTCCACAACTTTCCATAACTTCTGATGTTTCCCTTAGCTTCTGGCATTTTTGAATGATAGATGATGTCTTAATTGTGGCATCAATGCGGCTCTTAATTCCCTTGGATGCCAAGTAGCTGTCACTGGAACTGTAGACTACTTTCAGAATCTTTTTTGCCATTTCCTCTTTTGAACAAACATGTATGCTCTTCTAATAGTGCCCTTTGATTTTTATAAAAATTAGACTCATACTTTCAGTCAATTGAAACCATTCAAACAAATTCTCACTCCTCTGTATTATTTTCCACCAAATGTTTCCTTGTATATACTTCATATTATGTACTTTGGAAAAATCCATTTGGAGGGTGCTAACTTGAAATTGAGAGGGATCTATCTGACTATGTGGTGGATTTTTATCTTTAGATGGGGCCGGGGGCATAACAACCATGAACTCCATCATATCTTTATGTGGGTCGTATGTTGGAAATACCCTATTCCTTGCAAGTTGTTCATTTACAACTTCAGACACGGAAACCCTATGAAATAATTTCTTTTTTTCTTTATTTTCTTTTGTTGTGTGTTCATATTTTTCATAGTAATCATGAAATTGAAAATCTGGGCTTGTTGAAGCAATTGAATGTTTGAAAGGTGACATAGGAATACCATAGGCTCCAGTTCCACTTATTCCTGTGGTTTCAACTAATGCTTGACCAGGATTACCAACAACAGTAACTGATGTTGTCCCACTCCCACTGACACTTTCATGTGTAGTTTTCATAGTCTTTTGAGGTGTGTGATCTGAAGCTGTACATGATTGATTTGTAGTGTCACTGGCACTTGATATAGGATTCTCAATAGTATGAGATTGAGTATCTACCTCTAGTGGCCTCTTGTGAGAGATATTTTGTTGTTGCCCTTGTCCAAGACCAAGACAACTAGTATCAGTAGTAGTACCCATGCCAACATCACCAATCACAACGGCACTTGACTGAACAATAATAGGAATACTATCCCCAGATTCCCCACTAGTGGCAGTGGCACTTGATTCACCACCAATGGGAATACCATGATGTGGTGGTGGTTGTGGATTTGAACCTGAAACAAATCTAGGTGGATTCTGAGGGTAATGAGTAGTACCTATCGGTGATGAATCTGAAGAATCAAGTCCAAAAACTTGTTTATAAGGACCTTTTGATTTTGACCCTGACGGAATTTGTACCTGAAGTGGATACCAAATGACCTCTCCTCTGGGACCTAGACCACCACCTTCAAATCCCATTTTTTCCACAATGCTTGCCCCTTTGCTATATTTGTCTTTCATTGCCTCATGGATTGCACCTAATATTTTAGGGACTATAGTAGTTGTTTGAGTGGGCTCAACCTCAGGCTCATACTAATCAACATCTTCACTCCTGTCATATGATGTTGTGGGATGCTCCATATTCCACAATTTGCTAAACTTTGCATCCCCGTCGATGCTCTCAAATTCTGCACTTGTCTTTGGTTCACCGAGATTCCTCCTCATAGTCCAAAAATCATTTATTTTGGTTTGAGTCCAATAATTCTCTTTACATTCATGCAAAATTGATTTGGGAATAGTTTTCTTAGATGGATTAGTAGATTTTAGGTAGAAATTGTAGGACCTCCTATTTTGGATGCCCTGACCCTCCTCTGTTGTCCTCTGTGTGTGCAATGCCATAATTTGTGATGAAATTTCTTCTGTTGAAATGTTATTGTCAGCTACATTTTTCTCCATCTCTTTTTTAACCTCATCCCAAGAGTCCTTGTTTCTAAGATTTTCTAGCAATGGTTTACTTTCATGTTGACATAACGCTGAAGAGTTCCCATTTTTCTTAAAGCCTTGCTTGAACTACATCGATTGGATCATACTACCAGAGACCCTCATCACCAAAGTTAAAAACTATCAAAAAATCATGTACCACATTGAATGCTTTTCTCTCAAATGTGAACCCTCCACATGAGAAAGGCAAGGAAGGAAATATGCTCTTCTTTTGCTGACCATGGAAGTGTCTATCTGTGCTCTCCAATTTCTGTACATACTCTAATGCAAATACCCTCTTTGTCACATGTATTGGAAGTTTGTATGGTTTTACTGCCGATCCTTAAAACCTTAACACAGTGAATTCTTCCATGAAGAACTAGTCAGCCAATTCTATTTTACTTCCGAGTTGAATGAAATCTCCACAAGACATAGGCAACCTAGGCATTGGAGTGCTTGTAATTTCATTATACATTGGTGCCAAAAAGAAGTCTACAAAATGGTTGTAGTTCTTTCCATTATCATGCATCCTTATCTTTGGGGTCCAATCATATATTGGACACTCCATTCTCTTGCCAGTCTTCTCATCAATCTTATAGCTCACAATTTAAATCTTGTTGGTCTCGAATATTGCATGATACTTGGACAGAAGGAGATAGCACAAGTAGGATGAGAACCTAAATGTCTTACAGGAACCTTTTTTGATCATTAGTAATTGTTTTTGCATCGATTTTACAATGTGCTCAATAAAATTATATCTTTTTAGCTGACCTACACAATGGATATTATAAATCATTTCAAGAAGGCTTGCACCCACTTCCCTATCATTTTCCAATCCCAGGCAAAACGACAACAAGGAAATACTATCCCCAACCCATGGAACAAAAATGTTAGAACCATAAGGAGGCTTATGATTCTGATCCAACACAATACTAGTACCACTACCACTCTTTATTAGAGCTTTGACAAATGAATCTCTGCGACTTGGATCGAGACTCTCATAATTCCCTGCTATCTTTTCAAGGTCAATTTGGATGTTTGAGTTTTGGGCTTCAAATCCCAGGTTCAACAAATGAGCAAATTCTCCCTTGTTTATGGATAGAATTTCCTCTTTTGTATTTTTATTGACAATTGCTTTTTTATCTTCATCATAATTTTTGGTGCAGACCATGACAAAATCAGGGCAAGGGAATACTTTAGGTAACACCATGCTTCCCAATCCAACATCCCACAATGCAATTTTATTTGTTTTTTGTTGTAACATTGGGTTGAAAACAGTAAGTTTTGCCCTGGATGCATCTCCCGCCTTACTAGACAATGTATATCTAATTTCTATGATACGCTTTTCACCATGGATAGCAGGGTCATAAATATCATGGTATTCATCAGTGAAACCTGGTGTTTTAACTAGTTTGGTTAGGTACTTTTTGTTTTTTGCTTGGCTTCTTGTTGAACTACTACTTCCCGTTTTCCCCATCACTATTATTGTTAATAATTCAAAATAATGCTAGATAAAAACCTGAAAATGCTTACCCTCAAATTGGACCACGAGATTACCAAAAGCAAAAAAGGTGGGATGTAGGTGTTCTAGATTTTACTTGGAAATTGGAATTTCTATTTCACTAGATTGGCGCAAACAGTCTCTATTGCAACTTGCATTCGTCAATCTAGTAGTTGTTTCTGAATCTCCCTCGATTTACAGGTTTGTCCATGAAATGAAAGATGATTATGATTTACGAGTCTCTTATTTTGAAAAATTTGAAAAGTAGAAAAGTAAAACCTAAAGGGCAAAATATCTAGAATCATGTTGTAATTTTATTAATTACTATTAATAACTATTCGATGTTGAAGGACAAAAAATTCATTACTTCAATATAAATTCTGAGGACATTATGAATCATGTTGTATAAATTCTGAGGACATTAAATGTAATACGTTCAATTCTGGGTGAAGTTCTCCCAAATGTGTTCACTTCCCACATTTAGGCCGAAATCCACCCTAAGTCATTGATCTTTTCTCATCCAATGGATGAGGGACCCCAAGGTACTCGTTGTGGCTTTACAGGTCTGTTTAATAATTTTAAACTTTCGCCCGAAAAAGTGCTTTATAGACTTAATTATATTTAATTAAATTTAAAATGTTTCAATTCTGGGCAAAGTTCTCCCAAATGTGTTCACTTCCCACATTCGGGCCGAAATCCACCCTAAGCCGTTGATCTTTTCTCATCTAATGAACGATGGTACTTGTTGTCAGTTGTCATGGGTCCCATGACTTCTGCCAGTTTTCGGGCACGTCACCATACTCGTGTCACTTTTTCGGGCAAAGTTCTTAGAAATTTGTTCACTTCCCACATTCACCCCAAAATCCACCCTAAGCCATTGATCTTTATTCATCCAACGGTCAATAGTACCTATTTTCAGATGTAGTGGGTCCCACAACTTCTGCCATTTTCTGGCACGTCACCATACTTGGACACGTGTCACTTTTTGGGTTTGATTTTAAGTCTATTTAATCATTTTAAACCTCTATCCAAAAAAAAGCTTTATAGACTTAATTATATTTAATTAAATTTAAAATGTCCATTTGGGCAAAGTTCTCAGAAAGTTGTTCACTTCCCACATTTGAGCCAAAATCCACCCTAAGCCGTTGATCTTTGTTCATCCAACGGTCGTCGGGTCGATGGTACCTGTTTTCAGATGAAGTGGGTCCCACGACTTTTGCCATTTTTCTGGCACGTCACCATACTCGTGTCACTTTTTGGGTTTGTTTTAAAGTCTATTTAATCATTTTAAAATTCCACCCGAAAACGAGATTTATATTCTATAGGCTATAGACTTAATTATATTTAATTAAATTTACAATGTTCAATTCCGGGCGAAGTTCTCACAAATGTGTTCAATACCCACATTTGGGCCGAAATCCACCCTAAGCCGTTGATCTTTGCTCATCCGACGGACGATGATACCTATTGAGAACTTGAGTGTTGTCAGATGTCGTCGGTCCCATAATAAGAGACATTTAAATTTTAAAGATGTGCAAACTGCAATAGTTTGAGATAACTATTAAATATAATGTTAATATTATTTGTAAAAATTTGAAATTCAAAAATAGTATAAAACATGAAACTTAAATTCTAGAATAAAACAAATAACTAAATAAAAATACAAATTTTGATATACAATTTGAAAGGTAAAAGTTTAATATAAAAAATAAAACATTCAATATTAAATCTAAAATATTAATTTAAAGTTTAACAAAATTCTTTGAAAATATGTTTATGATATATAATTTTAAAAAATAGTTTAAAAATATATATAAATGTTCAACATAAATTTAGTGTATTAATTTAAAAAAATGTGCAGTCCTCAACCTGTTAAGGTGAGCAAACTTGGAAAGTACAAATGCCAAGGTGGTGATTAATTGTTGGAGAAGGAGTTGTCTGTGGCATGTCGCATGAATGGAGGAAGGGGAGGATGGCAGGAAATCTTTTTCTTGATCTCATGGCATTAATGCCTTATCATGCACATTCATTACCCGACCTATAAGAATTAAGACAGAGGCAAAATTTATTACCTTATGATCTGTGTACCAGTTTTTGCTTTGAAGCAGAACAAATCTGTAGTTCGTAGAATCGTAGCTTCCAGTTTTTTCTTTGAAGCAGAACAAATCTGTAGTTCGTATAATCATGGCTTTTGTAAGAAATTTTTTGCAAGAAGTGCTTTTGAAATTGCAGGTGACCATGGAGGCCAATTTCACTCTTTGAACGAACAAGAAGTTGGTGCCCTTTTTGGGCAAAGTATCTGATAAACGAATGCAAGGATTGTTCAAGTTTAAGGAGGAGAAGTTGTGGGCGGTAGCTCGACTGATGCTTGTGGAGGAGGTGGCACATATCAATCACCGGTATCAAACTAACATGGAGGTTTACTCTCTGATTCTGGCGTGGGCCTATGAATTTGAACCGGAGGTGGAAAAGGTAAAACTCACATTGGTCAAATTGATTGATGGGGATTTTTTGATTAACCTGGATTCAATCTTGGAGTGGGTGGTGTCAGGAGTTGGCATTTGAATTAAGGAAGGGGACGACCAGAATGAATTACTTCCTTTTATTCGTGGCCCATAGGATGAAATCAAATACCAATGTCGTGAACGTGCCCGAGTGGGGTGGGAAGTGATGAAACTCTTTGTGAAATTAACCAGGGTGGATGAAGTCCTAAAGGCTTTGCATGTGGTGGCAAGGATGGAGGTTGGTAGGGAATTGAGAGATAGGGCTCAAGAAGGAAGGGCCATACAGCTACTAGCAAGCTTGGAGGGTGACCCCGACTTCGGGTGCCTAAACTGCATTCCAAAAATGAAAGCTGAAGCGACAAAAGGGAAAGCCAAAGCATCGACCTCTGAGGAGGGAAGGGACTGGGAGGAGGTGACCCAGGGGGATGGTGAGACTGAGTGAGCGGCCTATCAGCAATGAACTGGTTTTTTTGTCTGCTTGTTATAAGCTGTGGGTAGTATGGTTTTCTCTCTATCTGCGTTTATGCATGAATGACTACAAATTTTGTATCTTGAAACTTTTGAATTAATAGAATGAAAAAACATTTACCGATAAACTTTTGTATCTTGAAACTTTTGAAATTTTGTATTTCAAATGATTGTATATTTATAAAGTTATAATCAACCTTATTTAATGTACAAATAATTAATGGAACGAATTGAATTTTTTTTTTTAATAGCATTACATAAAAAAGATCACAGTATTAAATTTATTTCTATTGTTTAACAAATAATTGAAATAACATAGCTCATATACAAAAAGCATTTGAAATAAACTAATTAATAAAAATAAAATAGAATCATAGAAAGAATTTTTATATCCATAAGACTGTAAGAGGCAAATTGAAACAAATTGGAATTTGAAAAATTATCATTAATATCTATGCTTTTGAAATTTACAATTTTTTTGTCTGAGACTTGAGTCCCCCCAAAACTTAAAAGCCAAAATGAGTGAGCCAGTGTCACTCAGCCTGTTAGGGTTCGAGGACATAGGAAAAAAAGGTGGGCGGGGCTAGGGCACAGGCAGTGGAATTGTTTACAATTTTGCCCTAAGAATCTGACCCTCCTTCCATGTAGAATTCTTCAGATAGCATAAGCTGAGAGAATTCTTCAAGCCACATGTAGTTTGGAAAGTGGTCCAGGAGGAGCCATTTCCAGAGGAAGTCCCTGCCAATCCGCGCCCATTTTTTGTGACACGTCAGCTGCTCCACATTTAGTTTTAGGAGAAACGGTTGCCTGGCCACTGCACTGCTTGGTCAGGGAGGAGAAGCTTGGATAATTCACTCGCCCAAGGGATCCCCACCCCTACTTCTACAAGGACGACAAGAGTAATGTCATCTCCAAGGAAGTCTTCCTTAAAAACCTTCCTCAACAGCATCAGAATATCCACCTTGTCTCCTCCTAGGTCCAGAAGAGACGCTAAGAAGTGGGATGTAATGTCTGTGTTAACACAGTACCTATTTTCGTTTCACAGAAACTCTCTGCCCAGCACCATCCGCACAACCTCATTGGTGAACGACCCAACCTCATTGTAGACTGATTCGAGGGTTAGGTCTCTAACGGAGCCTAGAAAGGTTCTCTGGTCCTCTACAGAAATGCTTCTCAAGCGGATGAGAGTGTCCATCTTGAGAAAACAAATTAACAAATTAAACAACCCGAGCCTATAAACCTAAAATACCATGAGCTAAAGCTTCGATGATTTAAATACCAAATGGCAAAGGCTAATTGAAGATGAAAGAAGCAGAGATCATATATAAATTGTTGAAGCTCTTGATTTTAATAATTACTTCTTTAACTGTATTAACTACTATAATTTTTTTAAAATCTTTCATATCTCTGCAAATCTTTCCCATAAATGCACTATTGTGCGAAAATGGAAACAGCTATGAACCAGTACCAAATTGGCAAGTATCACATTGGAAGTCATGGGGACGGAGTGGATTGCCATAAGTGAATAGATATATATTAAATGAACAAAATTATCGATCGTGATTCGTGACATTTGATACGTGTCTATTGAATCCAATTCCATTCTGGGCACTTTTTAGTGAGCTATGTTCTCTTCAGAAAATTAGGCCGAAATAAAACTTCAGTCATTGATCTACGATCATCGAACGGTTTAAAATCATTGATAGATTTTAGGTATGTGTCACCCTTCACATGTCAAAGAGGCCGTGCTTATTGATACATCGTGTAGAGTCCGGACTCATTGTATTATGAATTTATGTGATGTGATGTGCCTTGTCTATTAATGGCAATGAATTCATTGAATCGCTAATAAATTATATATTTTTCCATAAATAACAAAATATTCGCCAATACATTTAAATAATTTTCAAGCGGTGGATAAAAATCACCAATACATTTAAATAATTTTCAAGCGGTGGATAAAAATTGCCAATACATTTAAATAATTTTTCCTTCAGAGTAAAAATTTTCGCTCATACAATTATATATTTGTTCCTTTTAACAAAAATTATTTGCCTCCCACAATAAATATTTCCCCATAGAACAAGGTATTATTCACCAGAAATTTATGGAATTATCGTACCCTAGAAAAAAATTGCCAATACAAAATAATTTTTTTTCCCATTTAAAAAAAAATTTCGCCAACGATATGAAAATTCCCCCCGAAAATAAAGTCCGATTCACTAGGATTTTACACAGTTGCCCGAGGGGTGGTTTCTTAAAATTATCCCTGATGTACTCATGTACAGATACATTGTATATCATCATTGCAAAGTTACATAAATTCACATCCATATACAAATACAACATCCCACTTCATTTGCATCAGACATCATCATGTCCTAAGAGAAAAGCTTGCGTACAACAATGCCTGCATATAAATGAAGACCAAAATAAGTAACCTTTTTATGCGGAATGAATGTGCTAAAAGAAACAAATTATAACACTTAATACAAATTAGTTTGTCAAATTATAAATAGATGATTTGAAACATTTTTAAGACGTACAAGATTGTATAATTACGAAACTTACCAGTTTCTCTGCAAAGTATACAAGCATAACTTTAAAGAAAGACGCATGTTGATTAAAGCCCTTCTCAATGCATTTCTCTGCATGGTTGAAGATGATGGTAGATATGGTCATTTGTAAATAGAAATACATTCACTTTACTTAATGTTTATGCACAAAATTTAATCTCATTAATGCACAAAGGAATATGTACCATCACCAAGAGAGGGTCTTGTCAACGACGAATGATCTAGCATCAACCTGTATTTTTAAGAATTGTTAGTCTACACATAAAATGCATGGATGAGCATAAAGGCTTTATGATAATCACTTCAATTGAAATGCATGATAATAAATGAAAAGATAGGATTATATACCATAAAAATACATCCCTTTGAATTACATCAACAGAACCCACTATGTTGATGCAAAAATCATAATGTGATACTATTGTATATCATCAAAAAAGACCTGCATGAGCATAAAGGTTTTGCGATAATTATATCATCAAAAATTGTCAAATAGTGTTGTCTAATAACAAAAATTGTAAAGCTCATCAAATGCTTCCAATTATATTGAGTGTATCCACTATGTGCATGCAAAAACCGTGTTGCCAAAAAAAAACGTTCATCAATAGACCTGCATTTTGAACATATCCTTAATATACACATAACAAACTTGAACATTAAGGTTTAATGATCAATGTTTGAAATGAAATGCATGATAAAAAAAATAAGGCACAATTAAAGACCTACTACTCAATTATGCTTGAAGGGTCATCTCTTTGCTTAGGAGTATCTAGTATTGCTTCATGATCAACAGTAGTCACTGTCCATAACTCTTTGGTCTTCGGTTTTGCTTGATTCTTCAAGAACTTGACATTTGTAGCTATAATAAAGTGTGAATACATTATAATGGTTTTGTGTCTCTCATAATCTTCAAATGTAGGTATGCCATTCTTTCTAATCATGTATGTTTGCAACCAAGTTCCCACAACAACAACTAAACCTGTAGGATATGTGAACCCGTCATCATCTGTCACTAGTTGTGTTAGCTTTTGTTTTCCCTGTACACATCGTGCCAACCAATATTCTGATCTCTCTTCATTCCTTTGTGGTGCAACAACTGCAAAAACATGTCCTGGTTGTACAAGATCTAATAGACAGTCATACTCAAGTGAACTTTCCATGTCATCATTTGAAAAAGATATTGTTTGAGATAAAGGAGTTAGATATTGGGGAACCCACGTATCAACCCACTCACTTGACTCACACTGATCCCAATCACACCAAACACAACTCTGACAAAAATAAGCCAACGCTCGTGTCCAAATGGTCCAGGTACTTGCATCTGAGCTGAGAAATGAATGCATCTTTGAAGAATATTTAATTGTTTAACAATCCAATCTATCTCCCATTGTGCCCTCCTCAACCAACCAAAATAATTTGGTCACTGCTGCATCAAGAGTACCTCCATGTGACAATGTTGAACTGCACCAATCAACAATAGAACATGCATCAAAGAAATTTGCACTTGAAATCCTCAATTGCCCCTTAACTAGAGCTCTCTTAAAACATGCACCTGCTCCATCATGCTCTCCCTTCCCATGCCCTACCTCAAAAAAACACCAAATATGAGGTATACGCCTGTCTACATGCATTCTACTCAACCAATAAAACATACGGGCATTCTTGAATTGACCCGTATAGTTATCTGACCATATGATATGTCAATCAATTGCAATATCTTTCTCATGCAAGAACTCAAAAAAATTCTTGAAAGAATGTTCCACATACTTAGAGGAGTGTGATCTATCATCACTCATATAAAAAATGATACTCCATGATTATTTTCCTATCCTCTTCTGTACTATCAGGAGCATGTCTATATGTAATATGAACGAAAATAGAAATTTGGATTTAATTGTAGTACTAAGACTGTACCTCATTATGTGGTTGCAATGTATAGTTCTCAGCAAAATCAACTACCAATACAATAGTGCCAATTAGGAAAGAGTTCTTACACATCCTGAACTGTTGATCCAACCACTAAGACCTATGGGTGTGCCTTGCATACTTGTAGAAAAGATTTTCCTTAAAATCCAAAATAAAATCAGCAATACTCACTTCTCTTGAGACTAATTCACATCTAGAACCTTCACCTCCACTCTTCAAAGTATATTTCACTATCTAATATATTTTTTTCTCAACATAATTCTTTCCAAAATTGTGTTCGCTGTCCTTATGAAAACATGAAACAAACTTTGACAACCCACCACATTCTGAGCACTTCTCATTCAAACAATCATTTCTATAGAAATAGTAGCCATCATCTCTAGGGTATAAAAATAGATCTTGCAAGTCTTTTGATGATCTTGGAAATAGCATTGCACCACACTCCTGCAACATCTCATTAGTATGCATCATAGAACAAATATGGCATAAAATTTCATGGTACATTGAAAAATCCACATGGTACTTGCAACAACAAGTATTACAAATCTTAAGAGGAACACAATAAAATGGCTTCAAAGATTCAAAGGCCCTTTGTGATATTTGCAAAGTTGGATGTACTTCACAAATTTTTTTGTACAACATTGTTTGGCTTGATTCCAAGAAATGTTTGGGATGTGGTGTGCGGTCTCGATTGTCGATTCGTAATTTCAAAACGTCCTTTACATTGGGTGACACTCTAGAATTAGAGTTCCAAAATCATTGAATCTCCTCCTTCACATTGTCAGTCAACTTTATATCAACACGTGGAAGCCCCCCACCAAAAGCCCATGTACCTTGTTGAAGTGGATCGTCAAGTATTTGTCTTTGTGCAAGTGCTCTATCCAAAGTTTTATGGTTTATGTTAAAATCAACACAAGTTTGTCTCATTTGACGAGCCTTTCTTAATTGATGGCTTACTAAGAAGGTTGTAATCACTCTTCGAGCGGCTCTTGTATCTCTTTCTTTGGTATTCTTTCCAATAGAATTGAGAGTGTCAAATAGATTTTTGGCAATAATTGAATTTCTCTCCATATTCTTGTTCATACGAATGTTCAATTTGTTTAGCAATGGTCTCATCTTTATCATCTTTATAAATTGAACAAAGAGTTGGCATTGCTCGGTCAATGTCTTATTGCTAAAATTTTGGTCAAAAAGTTGTGTAGCCCACAACCAAATGGTTGTTGTTGACCTCTTGCCTTCAAGATTCACAATAATTTTCTCATCAATTTCAAGTAACCTTTTTGGGGTTCTTGAAGGTCTTGGATTTGGAATTTGTCTTTCATCCATGAGAGGGTCTTCATTTCTAAAGTAATTAGGTGTTACATATGGCTCACTTGGTTGAGCAATTCCATCTTCAATGTCAAAGTTTTCCACATTTTTACGTCCAATGTCAAAATTTTCTACATGTTCAGCTCCTATGTCAAAATTTTCCACATGTTGAGTATTTTCATCAACATTTTCAACATTTTCAAAATTTTCACTTTCAAAATCTACATTTTCATTTTCAATAACTTGTGACACATTTTCAAATCCAATTTCCTCTTCACTTGAAGTAACATTAGCAATATTGAACATACCTTGTCTTCTCCTCCTATGACCTTCTCTATCTCTTTCTCTATACACTTCAATGTGGTCATTTTAAAGTTATTCTTTTGCATTTAGACTTCCGATGACTACTACTCCCCATTTACCTCCACAAAGATGCTCCTAAATGATTGAGAATGTAAGATTTGACTTTAAGAATCTATAAAAAGCACAAATTTATCTCAACCTGTCTGAAAACCCGTGATCATCAATAGAAAACAAAATATGCAGACTGTGGGCTGTTGGAATCCACAAAATGGCCCACAAGGCTCTTTTTTATTTACAAAAATTGGATATCTGATTTTAATGTATAAATTTGTGGTCCCAATTTTTTTTCCCGTTGCCACCTTTTTTTTTTAACTGTTGCCACATTAATGGCAATGATAGAAATTGGATATTCGATAAAATACGATATTCGATTTTATTACTCATTTTAGAGAGAGATAGAGATTACAGGAGAGAGAGAGAGAGAGAGAGAGAGAGAGAGAGAGAGAGAATATGTTGTCCTTAGGGGTCATACGACAACATACAACCCCTTATGACATCATATGGTGTTGTTAGGGGTTATATGGTGTTCTAAGGGGTCGTAGGACACAATATGACCCCTTAGGACATCATATGACCCCTTAAGGCACCAAATTGTGTTTTTAGGGGTCATATGGTGTCCCAAGAGGCCGTAGGACATAATATGACCACTTAGGACACCATAGGACCCATAATGACCTAATATGGTGTCATAAGGGGTCGTATGTTGTCCTTAGGGGTCATATTGTGTCCTATGACCCCTTGGGACACAATATGACCCATAACGACACAATTTGGTGTCTTAAGGGGTCATATGGTGTCCCATGGCCCCTTATGATCCCTTAGGATACCATATGACCCCTAATAACACCATATGGTGTCTTAAGGGGTCATATGACCCTTAAGACACCATATGACCCCTAAGACACTAAATTGTGTCGTTAGGGGTCATATGGTGTCCTAAGGGGTTGTAGGACATAATATGACCCGTAAGGACAACATACGACCCCTTATGACACCATATTGGGTCGTTATGGGTACTATAGTGTCCTAAGGGGTCATATTATGTCCTATGATCCCTTAGGACACCATATGACCCCTAACAACACAATTTGGTGTCTTAAGGGGTCATATTTTGTCCTACGACCCCTTAGGACACCATATGACCCCTAATGACACCATATGGTGTCATAAGGGCTCATATGTTGTCCTTAGGGGTAATATGGTGTCCCATGACCCCTTATGACCCCTTAGGACATCATATGACCCCTTAAGCCACCCAATTGTGTCATTATGGATCATATTTTGTCCTAAGGGGTCATGGGACACCATATGACCCCTAAAAACAACATATGACCTCTTATGACACCATATTGGGTCGTTATAGGTCCTATGGTGTCCATGGGGTCATATTGTGTCCTATGGCCTCTTAGAACACCATATGACCCCTTAAGACACCAAATTGTGTCATTATGAGTCATATTATGTCCTAAGGGGTTGTAGGACACCATATGACCCCTAAAGATAACATACGACCTCTTATGACACCATATTGGTTCATTATGGGTCCTATGGTGTCCATAGGGGTCATATTGTGTCCTACAACCCCTTAGGATACCATATGATCCCTTAAGACACCAAATTGTGTCATTAGGGGTCATATAGTGTCCTAAGGGGTCGTAGGACACAATATGACCCCTAAGGACAACATATGACCCCTTATGACACCATATTGGGTTGTTGTGGGTCCTATGGTGTCCTAAAGAGTCATAGGATATAATATGACCCCTTAGGACACTATAGAACCCATAACGACCCAATATGGTGTCATAAGGGGTTGTATGTTGTCCTTAGGGGTTATATTGTGTCTGACGACCCCTTAGGACACCATATGACCCCTAACAACACAATTTGGTGTCTTAAGGGATCATATGGTGTCCTAAGGGGTCGTAGGACACAATATAACCCTTATGGACACCATAAGACCCATAACATTCAAATATGGTGTCATAAGAGGTTGTATGTTGTCCTTAGGGGTCATATGGTGTCCCATGACCCCTTAGGACACAATATGACCCATAACAACACAATTTGGTGTCTTAAGGGGTCATATGGTGTCCTAAGGGGTCATAAGGGGTCATGGGACACCATATGACCCCTAAGGACAACATACGACCCCTTATGACACCATATGGTGTCGTTAGGGGTCATATGGTGTCCTAAGGGGTCATAGGACACATTATGACCCCTTAGGACACCATATGACCCCTAACGACACAATTTGGTGCCTTAAGGGGTCATATGGTGTCCTAAGGGGTCGTAGGACACAATATGACCCCAATGGACACCATAGGACCCATAATGACCCAATATAGTGGCATAAGAGGTCGTATGTTATCCTTAGGGGCCATATGGTGTCCTACGACCCCTTAGGACACCATATGACCCCTAACGACATAATTTGGTGTTTTAAGGGATCATATGGTGTCCTAAGGGGTCCTAGGACACAATATGACCCCTATGGACACCATAGGACCCATAACGACCCAATATAGTATCATAAGAGGTCATATGTTGTCCTTAGGGGTCATATGGTGTCCCATTACTCCTTAGGACATAATATGACCCATAACAATACATTTTGGTGTCTTAAGGGGTCATATGGTGTTCTAAGGGGTTGCAGGACACAATATGACCCCTTAGGACACCATATGACCTCCAACGACACCATATGGTGTCATAAGGGGTCATATATTGTCCTTAGGGGTCATATGGTGTCTCATGACCCCTTATGACCCCTTATAACACCATATGACCCCTTATGGCACCATATTGGGTTGTTATGGGTCCTATGGTGTCCTAAGGGGTCATATTATGTCCTACGATCCCTTAGGACACCATATGACCCCTAACGACACAATTTCATGTCTTAAGGGGTCATATGGTGTCTTAAGGGGTCGTAGGACACCATATGACCCCTATGGACACCATAGGACCCCTTATGACACCCTATGGTATTGTTAGGGGTCATATGGTGTCCTAAGGGGTCATGGGACACCATATGACCCTTAAGGACAACATACAACCCCTTATGACACCATATGGTGTTGTTAGGGGTCATATGGTGTCCTAAGGGGTCATATTGTGTCCTAAGACCCCTTAGGACACCATATGAACCCTCAAGACACCAAATTGTGTTGTTATGGATCATATTGTGTCCTAAAGGGTCATGGGACAACATATGTCCGCTAAGGACAACATACAACCTCTTATGACACCATATTGGGTCATTATGGGTCATATGGTGTCCATAAGGGTCATATTGTGTCCTATGACCCCTTAGGACACCATATGATCCCTTAAGACACCAAATTGTGTCATTAGGGGTCATATGGTGTCCTAAGGGGTCGCAGGACACCATATGACCCCTAAGGATAAGATACAACCTTTTATGACACCATATTGGGTCATTATGGGTCCTATGGTGTCCATAGGGGTCATATTATGTCCTACGACCCCTTAGAACACCATATGACCCCTTAAGACACCAAATTGTGTTGTTAGGGGTCATATGGTGTCCTAAGGGGTCGTAGGACACAATATGATGCCTAAGGACAACATACGACCCCTTATGACACCATATTGGGTCGTTATGGGTCCTACAGTGTCCTAAGGGGTCATATTATGTCCTACAACCCCTTAGGACACCATATGGCCCCTAATGACACAATTTGGTGCTTTAAGGGGTTATATGGTGTCTTAAGGGGTCATATTGTGTCCTAGACCCCTTAGGACACTATAGGACCCCTAATGACACAATTTGGTGTCTTAAGGGGTCATATGGTGTCGTAGGACACCATATGACCCCTATGGACACCATAGGACCCCTTATGACACCATATGGTGTCTTTAGGGGTCATATGGTGTCCTAAGGGGTCATAAGGGGTCATAGAACACCATATAACCCCTTAAGACACCAAATTATGTCGTTATGGGTTATATTGTATTCTAAGGGGTCATGGGACAACATATGACCCCTAAGGACAATATACAGCCCCTTATGACACCATTTGGATTGTTATGGGTCCTATGGTGCCCTAAGGGGTCATATGTGTCCTACGACCCCTTAGGACACCATATGACCCCTTAAGACACCATATTGGGTCGTTATGGGTCCTATGGTGTCCTAAGGGGTCATATTATGTCCTAAGACCCCTTAGGACACCATATGACCCCTTAAGACACCAAATTGTGTCGTTATGGGTCATATTGTGTCCTAATGGGTCATATTGTGTCATATGACCCCTTAGGACACAATATGACCCCTTATGTCACCATATTGGGTCTCTATGGGTAGTATGGTGTCCTAAGGGGTCATATTGTGTCCTATGACCCCTTAGGACACCATATGACCCATAACGACACAATTTGGTGTCTTAATCTCTCTGTCTCCCCCTTCCCCTCCGCTGATGTCTCTCTCTCTCCCCTAATCTCTCTCTCCCTCTCCTTCTCTCTCTCTCTCCCCTAATATCTCTCTATCCCTCTCCCCTAATCTCTCTCTCTCTCTCTCTCTCTCTCTCTCCCCTAATATCTCTCTATCCCTCTCCCCTAATCTCTCTCTCTCTCTCTCTCTCCACTAATCTCTTTATCTCTCTCCCCTCCCCCCCCTCTCTCTCTCTCTCCCCACTCCCCCCTCTCTCTCTCTCTCTCTCTCTCTCTCTCTCTCTCTCTCTCTCTCTCTCTCTCTCTCCCCCCACTCCACCCTCTCCCTCTCCCTCTCCCTAATATCATATACTAATTTATTTATAAATTAATATATTAGAATATTATATATTAATATATTAATAAACAATAGATTAATTATATGCAAATCTAGTTAGTGAATTTACTTATTAAAATCGGATATCCGATTTTTGTTGTAAAATTTTCAAATTTCAAATTTTGGCTCGGGAATTCTTTGGGATTTGGCTTGGAAGTGACAAGCCTAGAAAGTCAACTGAAAAAATGTGTTTTTTAGTATTCCTTGATTTTCCAGACTTTACACTAGTGGCTGACGACTTTTTTTGTAGCCAAAATTGATAAAACTAAAAGGGTTTTTTAAGGACATTCTCAACTTTCCAACAATATAAGGCTTGTCTTATTTCGAATTTAATAAATAATTATTATTTATTTTCTAATTGAATTCTAACAATAGTCTTGATCGATAGACTGATTGAAAAACACTCATAACTTTCAAATGGTATAACATTTTTTTAATCCGAAAGATGCATCACATCCCATGCTTCATCTACTATAGGGAAAAATTAAAAAAAAAAAATTCATAAGGTTTTGATCAAGTTAAGGTGGTTAGACATAGGAGTTTTTGAATTTCTGAAAAAGTTGTAGTAAAAAATTCATAAATAATTATTTACTTTATAAAAAATTATAAAAAAATATGTCACATCTGAACATGAGTCTAATACTTATATTATAAATATTATAAAAAAATATTATGATTGATTGTGATTAGGGTGGTCAGACATACGTCTACTTCTTATCTTTTTCTTGAAATTTTAGTACCACTGCATTGAAATTTGAAATTTTCATCAAATAGGATTTTTTTCTTTTCTAAAAAACAACTAGTAGCTTAGAAACTACATTCAATTTTCTATAGATTCTCTTCTTATATATTTTAAAAATAATGTTCACAACTTATTCAAATTTTCATGTCAAGTTGCATAACTATGATTTTCTGAAATTTCATTGCCACTTAAGGGCCTATTTTGGCACACCATGATCCTGCACATACCCTTTCAACCGGTAGTAGTGCAGAACCAGTAGTGTCCATACTAGTAGAGAAGAAGTGAAGGAAGCTGTAGAGAAGGCAAACATAGAACTGACAGAGTATAGTACCGGTAAAGAGTAGAGCAGTGAGGAGGAGATCCAGTAGAGCAGAACAGAGGAGAGGTGAACTAGTAGAGTTTACCGGCAATGTAGCAGCAAATGAGAGCAACAGAAGAGTGAACTGGTGTAGCAGAGAAGGTGTCTCACTGACAGAAGGAATTTGTGTGTAGAGGTTGCAAAACTCTTTTGTAGCCAGGATATTACTTTTGTATTTGAATGTTTATTGTGATCACTATGTTGTAGCTCGGTGCATGGGTTGTAGCCCATAAATCAGTCAGGGGTTGGTGCTCCTTGGGTTGGTACCCTAAATCAGGGGTTGTATCTCCTTGGGTTGTAACCCTAAACATTGTAACAAAGATTCATTGTGAGGCTAGATTGGAGCAGTAGACTCCAACAACATTGCTCACCGAGGTTTTTCCCATCTTGGGTTTTCCTCATACATATTGGTTTTATGTGTTGTCCCTTTGAATGTGTTTGCATTTAAGTTAGTCTCCCCACTAACTGGTAAGTCTACATTGTGTTAGATCCCTTAACTGGTATGCTCACATAGAATAGTTAGAAGGGAAAAGTTTGAGAACCACTGATTCACCCCCCCTCTCAGTGGTGCATTGTGTCTAAAAACAACAAACAACTCCCTCAATTTGTAGAGATCCTACAAGAGCATAACAAAAAAACTTGAGAAATTAATTGTAAGGTTGGACGATCCTACAACAACAAACCCTCATAGAACAAACCTTGTTGAATCATTGCAAGACATTATCTCTCATGTGGTATAGGTGATTGGGAAAATTAATACTTGGTTTAATAAGATGGAATAAAAAAAGCAATTTTATATAGACAAACTATCATATGGGCAAGTTAAACAAAATAAAATTCTAAAATTTGACTTGTGTGCACTCTTCATTGACCCACAAATGAATGAAACCTTACATAGTGAATGCAAGAGGTTTCTTATCCATTGGTGCCACCACCAAGGATAAAGGATAATTTTTGGGATAGGTGGTGGATGGTTTATGACCATCCTCCATGCAATAAATATGAGGTACCACAAATTTTTTTGAGGAAACTCTATTATGAGTTTTTCCTCAATCAGATCCCAAATTAATTTGATATATGAGAGTTATAGGGTACAAGAAGGGGCTCCACATAGGATAGAGTGGGGGCACAATGTGACCCAAACTAGGCATGGAGACCCTTGGCCAGGCTTAGGGTGGAGCATGCGACTATTCTTTTTGTTGCAAAGGAGAGTGTCGAGGTGGATACCCTAGAGTCTATCAACTCGCTCACTCCAACCCTTATACAACATGCTAGACCCCAAACACAAGATGATATGGTCGAGTCTTCTAGGCCTTGAGTTCCAACTCATCTCTATGGATCTTGCAAGTAAATTTGATTTTATGATCCTAAGAGTAGTTAAGATGCACTTGGCTAGGGGACGTATGCACCAAATCAAATGGTCATGACATAAGCTTTATTGAATGAAACATTCAATATTGATACTCAGATGAATTTCAACAAGTTCAATTAATTTAATTTAGTAGAATGATTATGAAGAAAATTCAGGGTCAGAGTGTTTATCCCACTTCCAATGGTTAACAAAAAATATCTCCACATGTAATTTCAAAAGTGTTAAATATGCTAGAAAGAATAATGAAAATGTTTATCTTATTATATTACTAATTTATTAAGTCGACATACCTAAAATAAGATGCATTTATTTCTTGTGATAATTTTTGTAACAGTAGCTTAATTTATGTAAAGAAAATCTTGTAAAAGGCAAAATCACACCCTAAAAATTAATCTTAATAAATCATAAGTAAGTTAATCAAAAGTTAAAAATAAATATAAGTTAATAAAACTTAAAATTAGACTTGTCTTTAATGTGGAATATAGTCTCTTGATATGTTTGTGATAATTCTTTAAACATTTGTGACACATTCATGTCATTACAATCCACATCTTATTATGATGCAAACACTCAACTCAACACAACTCTATTCAGTATACGTATACAACTACAACCATTTTAGAGGATAAAGAAATATTAAAAGTAACACATTTCGATCTAGAAAAATGAAAGGAAATCGAGCAGATTTGAAGCATAAATAAGATTTCTATTAAATCTAATCTTAAGGAAAGGTATTTTAGGTGGTGCAAGGAGAAACAAAGCATTTTCTGGAAGCATCCGTGAAGGAGATTTCCCTTAGTGAGCCACATTGTGAAGGGAAATGGTTTAGAGGTTATATTGTAGTTGAATGCAAATGAGGGAAGGTGTAGGGGTGTTTTCCTTGGCATCATGGCAGCTGCGGAAAAGAACGAGAATTAATGATTTTTGTACAAACTTGGAAGCTTTGAATCCTTATTTGCTCACAAAGGCATGAAGTTGAAAGAAGAAGCAAGAGGGAACCATTCTAAGGATGAGTCTCTTCAAGAAGCTACTATAGGAGAAACTGATAATGTGGCCATGATTGAGGAAGAGAATGTAGTAAAGATTGTTGAAGATCCTTTAGATGAAAATGGAGATATGAAGTACTCACAAATACAAGAGCAAAATAGCAAAAATATAGGTTAAACCCTAGAATTTCTCCTCCCTGATGATTTTGTGGATTGTATTGTCGAATGTCAACATGGATCAATTATTTTATTCTTCTTAGGACGTGTCCCTATTGAATCTGATTTTTATAAGTGGGCAAAACTTAATTGGGAGAATAGCGGCTAGGAGATTGAATCTTTGAGGGGTCTGGGGAAAGGCTATGTATCCTACAAATTTAAATATGTTGACCATGCTCAAGTTGTTCTATAGTATGGAACATGGATAATATATGGACAAATTTGCTACCTTCAAGCATGGACATTGGACTTTCACCCTAAAGGTCATTCTAGATCATGATAACCTATGTGGGTAGATCTCCCATCTCTAAACCTAGCATTTAGACCATTTTTTAGAGAAATAGTTTCTCAACTAGGCAGGGTCATTGATTCAAGAACTGTTCTAATAAATTTTCCAGTTTAAGGGTACACCCAAGGGTCTGTGTTGAGATGGACCTAAACAATCAATTACTTCAAAACATTAAGCTTATTGGTCTTGGATTCAAATTTTTTTAGCCTCTAGTTTACCTTAACAAACCTAATGAATGCTTATATTGTTGACAAGAAGGCCATCTGATAGGAGATTGCCCAACCAACAGGAATAAAACTAATTAGCCTCCAATCTTTACTCAACCCAGCCAACAGATTAACAATCAACATTTAGTTGCATCTTATTTTGGTAACCTAACTCGTGCACAAAGCTTTAATAACATTATTGATCATAATAATGAAATTTCTAAGAACATCGCCTCTTCTTACAAAGATGTTGTTATGGAGGATGGTTGGAGAATAGTAAGGAAATGAAAAGAACAATCTGAGTCATCAGTAAAAAATAGTATAGTCTTGTAGCAAGGATAAATCACCCTTCATCTCACTCTAATCCCAAATCTATAAATAAGAATGTATCCTCAATCAATCCTTCTATGAGGTTAATATGTAGGTCCCCTTCTCCTAAAAATATAGATAAGGATGCCCTTAAAAGGGCTCATCTAGAAAGACAAAGATCAAGATCGCCACCTCCTATTAATCAGGATTTGGATTCTATTGATCAGTCTATTGTGGTAGCCAACCATTATGATGGCTTGCCTCAGGAATAGAATCCTTCCACTTCCTCTTTACCATGAATTTCAGAATTTTGTCTTGGAGTGTTAGGGGGATTTCTCTCCCCCATCACAAATATGGAATTAAGGACACATTATCCACTTGAAAACCTAGTATTGTGTTTCTCCAAGAAGTGAAAATTAATGGTATTCATCTTTCTTCTTCTCTATTCCACATGTGGAGGGATGCCTCTTTTCTTCATGCATCGCATATAGAAGGTAGGGGAGGGGCTATCATTGGTTTTTATCCTTAGGTGAAAAAATTTCTTATTGATAAAGGTGAGGACTCATCACACAGTTTTGTGTGGGCCCTTACTTTTATCAATGGACAACCCATTGGTTTTTGCTCTGTTTACGCTCCAAATTGTGCCAAAGACATAAGTGAATTATGGGATTGGATGGCTAAAAACTTTCCAAATGCTAATTGGGTCATATAAGGCGACTTTAATATGGTTGTGCATCAAAATGATAGAAGTTGGCTTAGTCCTAGCAGGTTAAGTAATGAAGAATTTGATAAATGGCTTTATTGTCTAAATTCCATTGGTGTTTTGGATCCTATCAATAACAAAAATCTTAGCCATGACAATAACCGGTTTACTTGGTCCAACTGCAGAGGATAGAAAACTTAGTAAGGTGGATACATTATACATTTCTCCCAATCTTCAGGTTGTCCAAGACTCACATGGCCTTTGTGTTAAAGTTGATTACTCCTCTATTCTCTCATATCATTATCCTATCATTTGTATAGTCTCTAGAAATGTAAAGGCCACTAATGACTCTAGGCTTCCTTACAAGCTTAATACTTCACATTTTAAAAAACTTTCTTGTGGGGTTTCTCTTGTGGGTCTTTGGAATTCTATCCCCAAGCCTAAAGAGGGTGACTCTTATAGGGAATGGTGGCAATATTCTATTTCACCACTGAATTCCTACAAGCCTTTGGAAGGAGAATGGTGTGGCAACGTAAACATAGGGAAAAATATCTCGAAGGAAAGCTTGAACATAATAGAAAATTATTGTATATCAAGCCATATGACATAAATTCTCAGTCTTCTATAGCTTCTTTGGAAGCACAAATTCAAAAAATGGACAACTATAAGGGTCAGGGTGTGAAAATCAGAGCTAGATTACATTGGGCTAAGGAGGGTAACAAGGTCTCCAAATATTTTTTTAGTTTCATTAACCACAAACATAAAAAATAGTATATTGGAGAAATTAAAGATGAGAAGGGTATTATTCACACAAAATCAAAAGAGATTATAGCCTTGTTTCAGAACTATTATGAGAATCATTTTAAAGAAGATTCAAACTGGCATGATGTTCAAACTATTTTGGAAGATATTATAAAATATCATATCCCCAAGAAATTGGATGTTGATTATAGCCAATTTTTAGATCACAACATCTCCATTGAAGATCTTGAGCATGGGTAAGTGCACAAAGATGGCGGTTAAAAAGGGGGGTATAAGTGGACACTTTTTTCTTCTTCTGAAATCAGGTGAACCTGAACTTGGAGGCAAAATTTGAAAGTCATCCACTCAAGATATGAAGATAATCAAAGAACAGATATTGTAGTACTCTGAATCTAGTTTCCAAACTACTAAACTTTTTCAAAATTGGATAAGATTAAGGGAGTCAAATCCTTTGCGCACGAAAAATAGACCCTGATTTTTTCAGAAAAACATAACATAGTGTTTGACGTGCGCATAAAAAATGTCATAATTAGATTTAGTATTTTGACAAATCCTTTGGCAGAAAGATAGTTAAGAGTGAGCACTAGAAGATGTGTATTGTTTTGTAATTTTTTGTTGAGTATTTTTTTTTATGATTTTTCCGATTGAACACATCCTAAAAATTAGGTACCTGTTCGTGCACGAACCATAAATTGCACTAAAAAAATTGAAAAATGCATTTTTTTTTAAAATTGTAAAGAATCAAGTTCAGTTCAATAATATATAATATTTTTAAAATTTGGATAAGTGTATCAAAAGTTATTAAAACAATGGTGCATGTATGTCTGTGAGAACTAGGGAGACACTAGTAAAAGAAATTCAATAATAATATGTTATTGTTGTTCAAATTTTAAAAAAATTATATGGTTAGAAAGCTCAGAAGATGGGTGAAAATATGGTGGAAATTTTAGAAATACCCACTTGATGATGACAAAGTCGAGAAACCAAGTTGATAAAATAAAACACACCAAAAAGGAGGGAAATGGAGGGAAACCAAACTTCCAAACCGTAGCTTTGTCATCCAAGCCTATTTCTAAGCCTAAACAGAAAAAAATGCGTACGGGGTACCTATGGTATAAAAAGCGCATACGGGGTACTTATGGTGTAAGAAGCGTGTACGTTCTATCTTAACTATAAAAAGAATGTACGTGCTATTTTTACTATAAAAAGCGCGTACGTGCTATTTTTACTATAAATAGCACGTATGTGCTAAGTTTGATTAAATTTTGGGAGTGTGTATAATATGATATTATATATTTAATATGTGTATATACATATAAGAAGATTGAGAAGGTGGTCGGTTTTCTTTTTTTTAAAGAAGATAGGATATAAAGTAGAACATTTGAAGAAAATGAACGTATTGGTTTCTTTGGTTCATGTGGATGTATTGGTTGGATAATCTTTATGGGTCATATGGTGTACTAAGGGATCATATGGTGTATTATGACTCCTTAGGTGTCGTTATGGGTCATATGGTGTCCTAAGGGGTCATATGGTGTTCTATGATCCCTTAGGACACCATATGACCCCTTAGGACTCCATATGGTGTCGTTATGGGTCATATGGTGTCTGAAAGGGTCCTATGGTATTCTATGACCCCTTAGGATACCATATGATCCCTTGCATGTCATTAGAGGTCATATTGTTTCCTAAGAGGTCATATGGTGTCCTATGACCCATTAAGATGCCATATGACCCCTTAAGACACCATACGACCCATAACGACACCATATGGTGTCCTAAGGGGTCATAGGATTCCATATGACCCCTCAGGACACCATATGACCCATAACAACACCATATGGTATCCTAAAGGGTCATATGGTGTTCTATGACCCCTTAGGACACTATTTGGTGTCATTATAGGTCCTATGGTGTGCTAAGGGGTCATATAGTGTCCTATGACCCCTTAGGATACCATATGACCCCTTAGGATACCATATGATCCCTTAGATGTTGTTAGGGTTCATATTGTGTTCCAAGGGTCATATGGTGTCCTATGACCCATTAGGACATGATATGGTATCCTTATATGTCTTATGGTGTCGTATGACCCCTAGGACACCTTATGACCACTTAGGACACCATATGGGACTTGTTAAAGTCCACCTGGTTAAGGGATTTAAGTTGCAATGGTTAGAAAGCAATAGAAGGATGATCTGTTTTATATGGAATTGATAATGGTTTAGCTGCTAAAGAAGACTTTAATGAAAGTTGAAACCTCTCCAATAACAGAAACAGTAAGGATAAGGGTAGGGATGGTCTTTTCTGGTGCTTTCCTTCACAGGGATGGATTAAGGCCAACTTTGATGGGGCTTCTAAGGGAAATCCTGGGAAAGCTGTTTATGGGGGCATTGTCAGGAATTTTGCTAGAAGTTGCCTTGTGGCTATTGCTGGCCCTTTGGGTAACCAAACTAGTCATTATGCTGAAGCCTTGGCGACTCTAAATACTTTGATTATAGCAAAAAATCTCAATCATGATAATCTATGGTTGGATGGAGACTCACTTAACATTATTAAATGCCTTAAGGGAGAAATTGAACCTTTGTGGACTATAAAAAATATTATTTTTAAAGCTAGAGAAATTATTTCAAGCTTTGAATCAATTATTATTGAACATGCTTTCAGGGAAAAAAAATGTCGTAGCGGATGGCCTTTTGAACCTTGGCGTAATTTTTGAAGCTCAAAGTATATGGAATGGGGAAGTTAATATTGATTTTAATATTAAAGAACTGATTAGAAAGGACAAATTTATGGGGAAAGAAGGACCGCACGTTAATTATGGAAGTATTAATGATTAATCTTCAAATTTTTAGAAAGGTTATGATGGCACGTCAGAAGGGCAGAGTCCTAAATAAGAATATTAATTTTCCGCACGCTTTGTGGGTGTGCATTTTCAAAGAGCTAAGTGTCATTCGGAAGAAAGCTCTAAAGTTGTAGAAGCAGAGAAATTGTAAAACAAAATCTAAAATGGGGGGGGGGGGATCTAAGAAGAGAGGAACCTGATAATATTTCCAGATGGCAGGAGATGCCTAAGGTATAGACAAAGCTGGAGAAGGGATTCATGACACATTTCACAGAAAAATTGGTAGACTATGATAAAGGCAGAGTAAACCTAGCAGTCACCAAAGTTACTGAAAGTTGGATAAATGGTTCCTTCAAAATTCATGGTGTTAGGTTTAAGCTGGATGCGAACCTCATTTTGACGGTCACAGGTATGCCCCATTTTGGTCTAACTTCTTTAGGGACCTGAAAGTGTCTAATAATGCAGTAAAGCTTTTTCGATGTAAAGAGAAGGAAAGAGAAAAATCAGGAAAAGCTACGAGGGGGCTATTATGATGCTTTTAATATCAAGAAAATTTGGGGCTGTGTGCTTAATGCAATTATGGAATATATTGAAGGGGGGAAAAATGAAGCAAGGTGGATTGGATTGTTAATATGCAAATCAAACACTAAAAGCATAAGAAGATGAAGCATAAACCAAATCACATAAAAAACATGAAAACAATTTTTATACCTTGCTATTTTACCTTCTCCTTCAGATAAAGCTTGATGAAGTGAAGGCGCCCTAGGATGATGCTCCACTTGATATGCTTCTCTTTCTTTCTTGATGTGGATGGCTCTCCAATGTTGTACACAAATGAGATGGATCTTGAGGGATGTGGGGATGACATGATCAAGTATGGATGGGAGATGATTTTGACATGATAAGGGTGCTAAGATGGTTTTCCTAGGCTCAAAAGCACAACATAAGATTACTAAACTTGGAGATGATCAATGAAGGGATGGAGTCCTCAATTTATAGGAAGAGGAGAGGAAAAATGGATGGCTAGGATGGATCCAAGATGAAGGGCTAGGATTGCTTATGATCTCACACAAGGCCTAAGAGAGGGTGTGGAGACCAAGAGATATGCCTTAAAAGCATTTCTTGTCTCCACACTCCTCAAGGTGCATTGGAAAGACTTCCCAAGGTGCCTTGAAAAGAGCAAGGTGCATTGGGAAGACTTCCCAATGTGCCTTGAGAGGAGAAAGGGATGTGACATTCCTTGAAGAGTGGGGAGGAGGAATTTAAAATTCTCCAAAAAGGGATGATCATGGGGATTGGAGGAATAAAAAGGAATTAAAAATTCCTTGGGAAAGGAGATGCCTAGAGGAATGTGAGATTTTTCACCTAGGAAAAGAGCATTAAAAGCTAGTGGTTGGATGGAAGGGACAAGGGGTTGACTTTGTGGCTAATCATGATGATTAGCCACTAGAAACTCATTAGGAGGGGATTAGAGAAAGAATTAGGTGGGATAGGATTTGTAGGAGGATTTGACTAGGAGTGGGAGAATTAAAAATTATAAGAATAATGTTAAATGGGTTTAGGGAGTTTCTAGAAGACTTTATTAGGTTAATGATAAATTAGGAAGATGATTTGGAGGAGTCATGTGGGTTAAATAATTAATTGAAATTAATTAATTAAAAGGAAGATTTGTTGGGATTCATTTTTTAGAAGAATAAAGAAAGGGGTTGATTTATGAAATAAATCAATCACATACTATAGTGACAATATTAATTATAATTAATTAATATTGAGGAGAATTTAAATAAACATAATTAAATTAATTAATTATGTTAGGAATTAAAAACAATAAAATAATTATTTTTAAGTGTTTACATTTTTGCCCCTCTTTTACGCAGCGACAAATTTGGCGATGTGTAGAAGATAGAAGAAAAAGATGCCCCAACGTAAAGCATGGGAGGTGTATGCCCCCTCGAGAATTTTTTTGGGAAAAAAGATGAAAAATTCTCAAAAATAGAGGAAGAAGAATTAGAGTGGAAGGGATAAAAGAGGAAGAAATATGAAGCAGTCGTGAAGAATTTGGAAAGAAGAATAGGAGATGCGAGATCGCCGAGGAAAATGGGCCTTCACGGGGGCCCATATAAGCCACAACGGGCCCAATGAGGGGTCATTGTTACACACAAGCCTTGGAGCAACTTAGAGCGAAGAAGAAGAGAAGGAGAGATGGACCACATTCTAGTTCGTGATCATCACGCTGAAAGGATCCGATGATTCAACCGACCGACGAGCTATGGACCACTAGTGAGTAGGTCTATCCCTCTTTTGAAAATTTTCATTTTAGGTAATTTTTAGGGCTCGAATAGGGGTTAATATTTGGTGAGGCGCTTGCACTGATCTCTATTTTAGCACGTACGCCCGTAGGCCAGTGCGACCGCTAGCGATTAGCGTGGGTGCTCCTCAGGGGTCGGGGTAGAATAGGAATTTTGGGAGGGGAATGGGGCTCAATGCGCCCGCTCGCGCAACACAAGCAGTCGTGCTTCGACACGGGCGCTTGCGCTTCAGCACGAGCGCCCAAGGGATTACACGGGCACTCACGCTGAAGCATGGGCACTCATGTTGACAGGCCCGAGAGGGGGGTCAATAGAGGGTATGATTTATCTGTTGGTGCGAGCGCCTGCAAAATGGCGTGAGCATCACAATTTTGGTGCGAGCGCATGGTAAATCAATGCGTGTGCCTGGGATGGGTGGAAATGCAATTTTGGCTTAGAATTTTGGAATAGGGGGAAGGGTATGCTTGGTTTTGGATGTCAGGAGGGGGTTTTAAGATGGAAAGTAATGATTTGGTGTAATAGATGCAGGGGAGAGGGGACCACTGGCTTCGAGAGAGAATTGGCCTGCCACGATGAGTCTCTATCATGAGTTAGCCTGTGATGAGCTAGAGGTGCTAGTTGTGCTAGGGTTGCATTATGTAGGCAGGTGGCCGAGGATACGAGCACACACTGCCATGATGACTGCATTGGTGGAGAGGTGGGATAGTCGGTATAACACCTTTCGTTTGTTGATTGGAGAGGCGACAGTGACCTTGCTAGATGTTTGGAGGATCTTGAAGATCCCTGTACGTGGTGTGATCCCTGAGTATCAGTTGGATGCAAATTATTTTTATCTGAGGGAGGTGTGTAAGTATGAGACGCCACCGATGCTAGATAGGAGCAGGATGCACTTGGGCCGAGTGATGGGTGTTCGATAGATTCCTCGACTGATTTTTGTGATTTGTGGCTTCCTGAGCGGGCGGGTCATACCAGATTTGGGTGGACACGGATTCCCTCTAGGGTGGAGTAGATGCTTGTATTTCATGCTGCATGATGGTCAACAGTATGCATGGGGTCAGCGATGCTAGCCCAGTTGTATCATGACATACATCTAGTGGTTTATAGGGAGTATGCCAGTTTATCTGTTGGGGTCACACTCTTACACATATGGGCGTGGGAGCATATTGCAGTGACTCAACCACTGGGGGTTCAAGACAGGCAGCCATGACATTCATTTGTAGACAGGTATAGGGGACTGCTACACTACACATAGACAACGTCCATGTGGTTTTGGAGGAGGATCCTAGATGAGTTGGCACAGTTCATATGGAGGTCATTTTTGGGATGTGAGCGGTGGAGGGATGACTGGCAGTTGCACTGGGCAGGAGTGGAGATGTGGGATTTTGGGAGATCAGTCTACATCATGGAGTAATATGCTCCATTCTGGGTGGCTCGACAGCTTGGACAAATGCAGGATATAGTCAGGGATATTCTAGTGTATCCACAAATTACACGGGAGCTAAGGTATTGGGGGCCTACAGTGAGTCCCTTGGATGGTCGGATGAGCTTCCAAACAACATTTCACATAGTTTGGGATGAGCGGATGGGGGCGGGGGAGGATCCAGGCATGATAGGTGGATACAAGAGCTGGTGGGAGGGGCACTTGCCAATGCGTCTTACCATTCCTAGGGTTTTGGATGATAAGGAGTTGGAGCCGAGGGTTGATCAAGTGGTGGGTGGGGAGGATGATGACCCAGGAGAGAGAGTTGTGGTTCGTGTAGGGCATGGTGTGGGCGGACAATAAAGGAGAGTCTGAGTTGTGTGGCAGAGGGATCCAGAGGAGGAGGAGGGAGACAGAGAGGATGGCCCAGTGGGAGAGGCTACGGTGGCCAAAGTTGGCGAGAGAGAGGCGGCTGCAGTTGGGGAGGTAGGGGAGGCTATTCCCATGGATATCCCTAAGACATAGGCGGGGGAGAGGGGAAGACCGACACACTGATTTTGACCGATTACAGTAGGAGCGAGATAGTTATTGGGTGAGGATTCATTCCATGGAGGATGAGCTGCAAGTAGAGAGGGCTCGGAGGGAGAGCATGGAGGCGGAGGTGGGGCAATTGACATAGGAGATAGTTGATTTGATAGAGAGTCTCCATACTACTAGGACAAAGGTGGATGCCTTGAGGGTGGAGGGGGAGGAGGCAGAGAGGATGTTGGAGGAGGCCCAAATAGGTACAACTATTGTAGGGCTCTAGGATTCTCTTCATTGGTAGAATGCCGAGTTAGAGGGGTTATAGCCGAGAGTGCAAAGGGTAGAGGCGGAGGCTACATGGCTGCAGGGGAGAGGGATGCAACTCGACAAGCATTGGTTCCGACAGGATTGGTGCAGATATTTTTTGATAGTTTGCACCAGCAAGAGAGGGAGGAGAGGTTAGCTTAAGAGGCACAGTATTATAGGGGATTATATCATGGAGTAAAGCCTACAGGACAACGAGTAGCCTCGTACACTGAGAGTGTGCAGTCTCACAGGACCCATAGTCAGCGGCCGACTCAGAGTCAGCAGACAGGGGGATCAGTGGGTTTTCAGCCACCAACAGGGGGGGCAGGAGGATCAGGTGGGGGAGGCACATTAGAGGGGGGTGGAGAGATAGGAGGGGAGAGCTAGCTCCTTGTATTGCTTGTGTATTATATTTTTGACCCTTCGGGGCGATCATTGTATCATGACATACACATTTTCCTCTTTATATATATACATGATTTGATTGGTGACAGATGATGTGTAGCGTTTATTATGATGGATTCTTTTTTATTCTTCTTATGATGTCATATATGGAAGCAATCATGGATGTGATATGCTGACTTATTTTGTGATGCAGAGTGGATGTTGATACGTGTGTGTTTATGATGTGTTGCTGACATGGTTTTTGGATGCAGGATGAGTGATTTTTTATGTTTTTTATGTATAAATGCACATGTGTGATGGATTTGTAGATGTGAAATGATTTATGATGTGATCTAAATGTAATGTTATATGGATGAATAAGTGTTTTTTATTTATGTGATGCAACCTAAGTGCAACTTGATATGCTAAATGTTTTGTGGAAAATGACTATCTAAGTAATGCAATCTTATATGATGTGAATAAATAATATAAAGAGGGAATATGCCAATAACAACAAAATGATCTTAGATAGAAGAATATGGAATAGATGGTAAATGGGGGAATTTGAGAACTCCATGGGATTATTGAGTGTAGGAATTTATGGAATGATGGTGAGATTTTGTGCACCACAAATGTGGAGAGCCAACCTAGTTTGATATTTCCCTAGGTGACTTGCACCACTGATTATAGGAATCAGGATACCATTAGAAACCCAAGGCATGGACTGACTCAGATAAATGGGAATTCCTTACACACAGCTATGCAAGTGTTAAGAAACACTGATACAAAGTTGTGGGTATGTGTAAGGAGACCCTCAAACACACCGATAACTCTTGTACATGAAAGGGTAGGTGTTGATAAACACTAATACCCGATCGTTGGTTTATACAAGAGAGATCCAAAACATGCCATGCTATGAAAATATGCCCCAGTATGCGCCTATTGTAACATACCTGGATATGGCAAATCCAGGCAGTCGTAGATAGTTGTAGTCGTAGGGCCAGATGCAAGTCTAAATGAAAAGATCCGACAAAATATAACAAGTCAATTCTTCTATGACCAAATGATACCTCTTACCAAGAGTAGGGCTTAGGATGGAGGATTAGGTTGCCAGGCGAGGGAAGGAATCATCTCCAAGGCAAAGTGGACTTGTGGATTTAGGCAAGTGATTTTTATGGTTTTGGAAAGTGACCTGTGGGTTTGGGATTGTTTCTCAAGACTTCTTGAAGCTTACATAGAGGCATAAAAGCTCACTTTAATGGGAAATTTCTTGTTCATGACTTAGGAGAAGACTCATCATCATACGCGTGTTTTATTGGGAGGCAGAAAAGAAGAAATTTTGTGAATGGGTGGACTGGATGGCGGGTGATTTGCAGTGTCGACTTGATAGATAGTGGATCTAGTTATTTACCTTGGTGCTTGCATGGAGGTTTTCACCAAGGTACTTGTCCATAGTGCCACAAAGTGGTTTTCACTAGTGGATGAATTGTTTTTCTTTCTTTTTTTGATTTTTTCTTCTTCTTTTTTTTTTGTGTGTGTCACATGGTGCCTATTTGCCAAGTTTTCACCAAAGTGATGCTTTTTTTTCAGGATCTTTTTCTTATTTTTTGTATTTTTCTTGATTTTTTAATTTTTTTAATTTTTTGACAATATAAGACTTTCTGAGAACTAGGCATAAAATCTTTTGAGGTGCATGATATTCATTGGTTTGTCCAAAGGGTCACCTTTAGGAGTAGCCAACTAATAAGCTCCTGATCCATACTTTGCTGTGATTACATATGGTCCAAGCCAATTAGGCTTGAACTTGCCTTTCTTTTCTCTTTCTTGTATATTTTTTTGATTCTCCATGAGGACAAGATCACCAATCTGGAATTCTCTAATTCTAACCTTTTTATGATAACTCATGTGCAGATAGTTTTGATATACCCAGAGATGATTCAAGGCCTTGAGGTGCCTTTTATCTAACAATTCTAGCTCTTGTAAGCGAGTAATTCTGTATTCCTCGTTTGGTAAGATATTTTGCAGTGATACCCTTAGAGAGGGGATCTCGATCTCAAGGGGAAGGATGGCTTTGGAACCAAATACTAGGGAGTAAGGAGTGGTGCCTGTGGGGGTGCGGATGGAGGTGCGGTAGGCCCATAAAGAAAGATGGAGTTGGAGGTGCCAATCACGACTAGCTGCATTGACTATCTTTTTGAGGATTTTTATTAGGGTTTTATTAGAAGCCTCAGCTTGGCCATTGCCTTGGGGGTAATATGGAGTGGAGAAGCGATGTTGGATGTTGAATTTTTGGCAGAGTTCTTTGACATCCTGGTTATTAAATTGTCTACCATTATATGTGATGATAACTTTTGGGATGCCATATCAGTAGTTTAGGATGAATTTGGATATTTTCTTGCTAGTGGTAAAAGTAAGAGTGATAGCCTCTACTCACTTGGTGAAATAATCAGTGGCAGTGATAATGAATTTATGTTCGTTGGAAGATGGAGGGTGAATTTTCCCAATGAAATTGATTCCCCACTGTGAGAAGGGCCATGGTGTAATAAATGGCTGCAATTCTTGTAACAGTGCATGAATCTTGTCGCCATGTTGTTGGCAAGGGATGCATTTCTTCACATAGTTATATGCATCTACTTCCATCTTAGGCCAATAGTATCCTATTCTCAAAAGTTTTTTAGCCAATGTGAGTCCACTTGAGTGTGCCCCATAGATGCCCTCGTGTACTTCGCGTAATACCCATTCTGCCTCTTGTTTATCTAAACACCTTAGGAGGGAACCATCAAAATGCCTTTTGAATAAGGTGTCTCCAAGGATGGTGTAACGAGCACATCGGTGGATGAAGGTTTGTTGTTGGGTTTTAGTGAGATGTGGGGGAATGGTGTTGTCTTTGAGGAAAGTGAAGGTTTCTTGGTACCAAGGGGACTCAGGACCAATGAGAACACACACCATTTCAGACTCTGGTAGGTCATATGCTGGTATAAACAATTGCTCAACTAAGAACTCGCACTTCTGACTATGTGCTGGTATTTGAAGGAGGGAGCCAATGGTGGCCATTGCATCTGCAGCCCTATTGTTTGTTCGTGGGATTTGATCAAACTTGATTGTCGTGAAATGTTTCTTAATATCTTCAACCATGGTATGGTAGGGAAGGAGTTTATCATCTTTTGTCTGGTACTCATCATTGACTTATTTTATGACGAGATGAGAATCACCATAGACTTGTAACTCCTTTATTTTCCAGTGGATAGAAAAGCGCAAACCTGTGCTGAGAGCCTCATATTCTGCTATGTTGTTGGTACATGCAAAGGTTATCTTGTATGATTTCAGGATGCCATATCCTTGAGGTGTGACCAACAATATTCCTGCCCCTAATCCATTTTGGGTGCATGAGCCATCAAAGTACAATCGCCATGTGGAGGATGTGGTAACAGTCATAATGAACTCATCTGGTAATTCTGTGAGAAGAGGATGATCCCCTGGAAGTGGAGCTTCAGCCAACTGATCTGCAATGACTTGTCCCTTGATTGCCTTTCTATCTATGTATTCAATGTCAAACTTGCTTAAGAGCATGACCCATTTAGCAGTTTTGCTAGTGAGAGCAGCTTTTGATAAGAGATATTTAAGTGGATCAATTTTAGCAATTAGTTTTGTTTTGTTGTTTAGCATATAGTGTCGGAGTTTCTGTTTGCTGAACACCAATGCTAATCATGCTATTTCAATGGGGGTATAATTGAGTTCATACCCTACCAATGTTTGACTGATGTAGTAAATGGCATGTTCTTTTCCTTGATCATCTGTTTGTGCCAATAATGCCCCCAATGCCACTATAGTAGCGCATATGTAGGCGGCATCCACACTGGACGTGATGCTAGATATTCTTTTAGTTTCTCAAAGGCCTTTTGGCGCAAGTAGTCCCATTTGAATTTTGTGTCCTTGCGCAGGAGGTGTGCAAATGGATGACACTTATCTGCTAATTATGAAATAAAGCATCTAACATATTACAGTTTCCCCTGGAGACTGCGTAGTTTCTTGAGAGTCTTTGGTGGCTGACATTTCCATGATAGCTTTTACTTTTGTTGGATTGACCTCGATGCCTCTACGGGAAACAATGAATCCTAATAATTTTCCTGATGTGACTCCAAACACACACTTTTGGGGATTTAGATGTAGTTTGTATTTTTCTAATCTTTCAAAGATCTACTTTAGAATAGGAATGTGTTCTTGTCTTGTCTTTTATTTGCCTAGCAGATCATCTACATAGTCCTCCATGATTTTGTGCAAGAGGCCATGAAAAATTGTTGTCATGGCGCATTGATATGTAGCTCCAGCATTTTTAAGGCCAAAAGGCATGACCCGGTAACAAAAAGTACCCCATGGTGTTGTGAATGCAGTTTTATGCTAATCCTCATCTGCTATTCTAATTTGGTTGTATCTAGAAAACCCATCCATAAGCGATAGCATTTCATGTCTTGCTGTAAGGTCCACAATCATGTCTATATTGGGGAGCGGGAAATCATCTTTAGGACAAGCTCTATTTAGATCTTGGAAATCTGTGCAGATGTGGATGCCCCCGGTCAGTTTGCCGATAGGTACAATGTTGGAGACCCATTCAACGTAGTCTATGGGTTTGATGAATTCTGCATGTAACATCTTTTGGAGTTCCGCCTTGGCCAAGAGAGCAATATGTGAGTGCATTTTGTGTAGTTTTTATTTTATAGGTTTTGCATCTGGGTGGATGACAAGATTGTGATCTACCAAGGCAGGATCCAACCATGACATATCAGCATAGGACCATGCAAAATTGATTTTTACCTCTGTAAGGAAGTCGATGAAATGTTGTTTCTCTTTTTCTGTGAGGGATTAGGCAATGAGCACATTTTGTGGGATGGCTTTGGTGCCCGTGTTGATGTTATCTATTTCCTCTATCAGCAAATTTGGACTGTCATGTGGAAGGTAACCAATGGTAGGGAGGTCAAATCCCTCATCGTCAAGTGCCTTTTCCAGGTTTTCACTTTCAGATACGCTCTTTGTTTTTACTTTTTGTTCATCGAAAGGTGCCTCAGAGAGGTTTTCACCTAAGGAATCATGTTTTTTGCTTTGATTATCTTTTTTCCGACTAAGGGCATTGAACTAACTACCAAAGTATCCCTTTTCATGAAGTCGAATACCCTCTACTCTATTACAATCTTCTAGATTTCATATTGTCAGTAGGGTAATGAGAGCATTATCATCGATGCAGATGTCTAATGCGGGTTTGTCTTGTTGGCCCCAGTCTATGAGTTCAGGATGGAAAAGATGTAGCTCATGTGAGGTGGAAGGGGGATGGGGGAAATGGTATTGACGTGAGTGTCGAAGAAAATATCATTTTTGTATTCATAAGGCATTTCGTGGAACTCCTCTTCATCAGCACTTTCGATATCCAAAGAAGGACTAGAAGGGGCACCAACGAGAGTAATTTTAGGCATTGAGGTGTACCCCAAGCCCCTATTGTATTTGTAGGAGATAGGATTTATGGGTGCTTTTATTTCTTTCTCCTCTGGTCCTAGGCCATGTCCTTTGTAACCCATTTTTTCAACTATGACTGATGCTTTTGGATACATCTTTTTGGATATTTTTGCTAGATCTTCATCCTCTTCCTAGTATAGCCATGAAGAGACATCTGCTTCGAGGCTCTCCTCATCAAGTGGGCCCCTTTGTTGGAAGGTGGTGTTTTGGCATTGCATGATTGGTTTCAGGTCCTTTTTGAGCTCTTTCGGTTTACCAAATGACTTAGGAGAGAGAGGGAGGTTGCCTATTAATAAGACATCCTCCAATTTGTATTCTCCACAACCATTGTCCAAGATCTTGATTTGATTTTCTAGTTGGGATGAAGTGGAGGCAACATTTGATGTATCAGATGGAGGAGTTGGCGAGGGTCTATTTAATGGGCAATGATATGGGTGCTTCCCCTCTAATAGTTTGCAATATTGAAAAGGTTGGGGATCACCTCTGACAGTGATCTCTCTTCCATTATAGGGGAATTTGATGCATTGGTGATAGGTGGAGGGCATGACCTGCAAAGAGTGAATCCATGGCTGCCCAAGGAGAATATTATAGGGGAGATCAAGATCTAGTACTTGGCATGGGGTTTCAATTGTAATAGGGCCCACTTGAAGAGGTAAGGTGATCATGCCCTTCGACACTGTTTTTGCATCATCATATGCTTTTATGGTGATCCTTCCTAATATGTCTACCAAGTTCTCAGAAAGTCCCAATTGTTTTATTAACTTGTATGTACACAGATTGAGTCCAGATCCACCGTCTATCAAAATACATTTGACCTTGTATTTTTGGATAAGGGCTTCAATGTGCAAAGGTTTGTTGTGATCTTCATCTGCAGGAGCATCTTTGGAGGTAAATACAAGGTGTTGCTGGGCAGCAAGGTTTCCAATGAGAGCTTGGAATTGAGTATCATTGATGTTATCAGGATGCGGGACTCAAGGAGTGCTTGTTCCAAAATTTTCTTATGCACAGGGGAAGTCTTGAGAAGTTCCAAAATGGAAATCTGTGCAGGGGTCTTCCCAAGTTGGTTGAGGAGGTCATATCAGCGGGTGAAAGACATGGGTGGGGGGTTTGGTGGGGGAGGAACTCCTTGGATGGTGACTTTTCCTCGGCGTGTGGTTACATTCTAGTCATTTTGGGGATAGGAGGTGGAAGGCATGGCACCTTGAATGACTATCCTAGCAGGGTTTGGTCTACTTTGGGAGGGGAGGATTAACTCCTTGGATGGTTATGATGTTAATATGGTTGTCTATGGCCTCGATGCGACCCACTAAAGAGTCAAAGCCGGTTATGTGATTGGTGTAGTCATAACCCACTGCATTAGATGATGAGCCTTTTCCTTTATCATGTTTCAGGAACGGTTCCTAGGACATTTTGAGTTTGTCATTGTTATTACCAGGTTTTGTGTTTGCTACCTCAATCTCACCCCTATCAATGAGATCTTGTATGTAGATTTTGAGCTTCATGCACTTTCATGTGTCATGTCCCTTGATACAATGATACTCACAATACTCATTCTCATTATACCATCTAGTTTGGGTTGATTGGGGTCAAACGAGTGAGTGATCGGAAAAACCACTATGCCTGCTTGGACAAGTTTTTGAAACACCATTTCAATAGGCTCAGCAAGAGGAGTGAAGTCTCTTGGAGCTCTGTTATTTGATCAGGGTGGTCATCCCTGGACTGAAACATTGTTGTGAGGCTTTTGTGATTGATTTTGATTGTTTTGGTTGTTGAATTGATGATTATTGGTGGTGGATTTTGTGGGAGTAGCCACGGTTTGGACCTGCTTTGCATCAGTTACACCATCGTTGACCTTATTTTTATTTTTAGACCAGAATTTTGGCTTGTCGTTATGATAAGAGGAAGAACTTTGTGTCAATTTCTGGTAATGTTTCAAGGTCCCTTCCTCTAACAAGACACATTTAAGGGAAAGGCCCTTATCGGTCAATTTTTGGAATGATTTGATACATTGGGATGTCAATGGTCTTGAAAGTTCAGGCACCAAGTTCTTTTGAAATAATTCAATTTGATGTTGTTCTAGCATGTCCCATTGGAATTTCTTGATAAGATGTTGCCATCTTTGTAGGAAGTTGGCGAAAGTCTCTCCGAGCCTTTGTTTTGTGTTACATAGGTCCATCATAGAAACGTCATTAGCCATGTTGTAAGCATAGTGGGCCACAAATTTCTCTGCCAAGGCTAGGAAGGAGATAAGGGAGCCTTGTGGTAGAGATAAGAACCATGCCAGGGTGTCTCCTATGAGACTCTTTTGAAAGAGTCTGTGAAGATATAGGTCACTATAGGAGACTTCTTGACATAAGATGTGGAATTCCCAGACATGGTTGTGGGGGTCTCCTTTGCCCTCATAATTATTGGCATTATGTGAACTGGTATGAGGACATGATGACATTGTATGTTGTCATTGATGTCAATATTCTGAAGAGGAGAGAACCGGTATATGTGAGAACCGATATGTTAACAAGAACCTGTGTATGTAAGAACTGATATAACACTATGTACCGACATTTGTGCCAAAGTGAAGCAGTGTGTTTGTTTAAGGTGAACCGGCATGTGGTTATGGGAACCGGCACATGGAAGCTTTGTATGACTATCGGTTGGTAGTCTCAACTTCAAGGTTTCTAGTGGAAGTGCCTCAAGCATGTGTGACTCAATTGGTGACTTTGTGTGATGAGTTAGCATTGTAATGAAGAACAGATCGTGTTGCCATGTCAGCCTTGTGTGCGTGAAGGATCCTACATGAAGGAGATTGTTCCTATCTACCTCCGAAATGTGCGAAGTCTATAAATGGTGATAACGCGTGATGGGTTATTAGCCGCCATGAAATCGGTGGAAAACAAATGATGGAGAACGTCTTGAGATTGGTTCAAGATTGTTGCATTTAATGCACTGTGCTCAACGGTCGGGATTGAACCATTTGAATTTCTTAACCTAACAGGTTTAGGGTTTAGGGTTTATGCTACCGACCTATCTATTTCCTATAAGGTCGATGTTGTGTTTCTTTCTAAGGTTGTTGGCAAATATTGTGTATGTGTATCCAAGAGAAGAGATACGTGATTCTTGCTAGACCAGAAGAGAGAAGTGATACCTGTAGAGTGTAAGTGCAGAAGGTGAAGAGGAGCTAAAGCATATCTGCATTGGCATTGAGTATTGTTGCTAGATCATTGTAATACCTGTTGATCTCTAACCACTTCAATAGTTGGGAAATCCCTTAATAGGGTAGATTTAATCGGCTTACTGTAAATCCTTTAACAGGGTGACTCAAAACCATTGAGTTCTTGAAATCCTCTAACAAGGTAACCTTTAACAGGGTTGAACCCTTAACTGGGTATTCTAGCCATCCCTTAACCGGGTGATCCCTAATAGGATCAGTTCCTAATAGAACCTATTGTATCAGTCTTTAACTGGACAAGGCTCCTAATAGAGTGGACTTCTAAAGAGTTCAAAAATAGCTTGTGGGTATTCATCCCCACCGTGGTTTTTCCCAGTTGGGTTTCCACATGAAAAATATGTGTGTCATATGTGGTGTTGTTCATGTGATGGTTTAAGTGATTTGTGTCTAAATGTAAATCATGTTGATCTAGTTGTTTATGTATATATATTTGATGGTAGATTACTTGTTCATGCACTAGGGTGAAATGGAATGAAGGATTAGATTGTATGAAAAGATAAGTGTCAACTGGTTTATGCTTGTCTCGGTTATTTTGGGTTTTGCCAGTTGTACTATGTTTGAGACCGATATTACTGTTTGTCTGCCAGAGCACAGTGTCTACTGACAAACCGGTTTAGGATTATGTTTTTGTCTGTATTGATTCACCCCCCCCCCCTTTCAGTATCGGTTTGGTACTATCCATTCATCATTGAGTTATCAATTGGTATCAGAGCATCCTCCAGGTCCTCTGTGTTATAAGCTTAACCACTTGAGGTAAAGATCCTAGTCTAATGATGAAGAGGGAAGGTCCAAACTTCAACAGAGAAAATTTTAATATATGGAAAGACAGAATGGAGATATACATCAGAAGCATGGGTGCTCAACACTGGAGCTATGTTGAGAATGCCTATGTTGCCCCTACTGGTACTCTCACCGATGACCAAAAGAGAGAGATGCAGGAGAATGGGCAAGTCATGGAAGCCCTAATTAGTAGTGTATCTGACATTGAGTTTATTAATGTCCAAGATAAGGTAAATCCCAAAGAGGTATGGGATACTCTTGAAAATATCTATGGCAGTGATGAGCATGTAAAACAAGCTAAGGAAGAAAGCCTTAGAGGGAAGTTTAAAGACATGCAGATGGTTGAAGGTGAGACCATTCAACAGTATGGAATAAGAATCAAAACCGTTGTTAGAGGTATCAAGAATACAGGTGGTAAAATGGAAGATTCCACTGTGGTAAGCAAAGTCCTGAGATCCTTATTACTGGTCTATGCAATAAGGGTTGCTACTATTTAGGAGTTGAGATCAATAGACAAGACTAAGGTATCCCTAGACTCCATCATTACAAAGTTGACAACCTATGAGCTAAATAGTTTTGATGGTAGTGTTCAAAAGACTGAATCACCTTTTAAAGCTTCTACTGTACCATCCAAAAAAGGAAAAGAAGCTAGCACTAGTGGTGAACCAAGACAAAGTAAAGAAATGGATGATGAGGAGATTCTGATGGCATTTGAAGCTCTTCTTGCTAGGAAACTTCATAAAGGAATCGACAAATACAGAAGTAAGCTCCCTTTGAAATGCTTTTCTTGTAACTAGATAGGACATATTGCTATAAACTATCCTAATGGCGACAACTAGGACAAACCGGAAAGGTTCAAGAAATTCAAAGGAGGAAATCAGAGAAACTGTTTTGTGGCAGTTGATGAAGGTGTCATAGATGAGGAATCAGAAGATGAAGAAAATGAAGATATTGTGTTTGTTGCTGTCAAGGAAGATGTGTCAGATAAGAAGGCTCTTGTCTCTCGCTTTGATAATTCCAATGAGTGGATTATTGACAGTGGCTATTCTCACCATATGTCTAGTGATCGGAGTAAGTTTCTACCCTTGGAAGAGTATGATGGTGGTGTGGTTCACTTTGGTAATGATGCACCATGTATGGCCAAAGGTAGAGGGTCCATCTCTCTGAATGGAAAGAGTAGTGCTGACAATGTGTATTGGGTTGATGGTCTCAGACACAACCTTCTAAGTGTTGCCCAGCTGAATGACAATGGTCTCACTCTGGAATTCAAGAATGGAGAGTGCAGAATCAAAGGAAAGAATGGTGAATTGGTGGCCACTGGCATGCAGACCAAAGGTAACCTATTTCAACTAAATGCAAATATAAGTACATGTCTTATGGCTAAATTTGATGATAGCTGGATATGGCATAGAAGACTCTGCCATGTAAACTTTGATAACATTGTGAAGGTTAGTAAGATTAAGGCAGTTAGAGGGTTGTCGGTGCTAAGCAAACCAGAAAATACCTTGTGTAGAGAGTGTCAACTGGGGAAAATGTCTTCCTCAACCTTTAAAGGTAAACCTTTCACTACTGACAATTTGCTTGATCTTGTGCATACTGATTTGTGTGGTCCTATGAAAACTAGGAGTGTGCAGGGTGATAGGTACTTCATGATTCTCACTGATGACTACTCAAGAATGATGTGGGTCACATTCTTGAAAGATAAGTCTAAAGCTTTTGTAAAGTTAAAAGCTTTTAAAGCATTAGTGGAGAAGGAAAGAAGCAAAAGGATCAAGTTCCTGAGAACTGATCAAGGAGGGGAGTTCACTTTCGATGATTTCAACAAGTACTATGAAGAACATGGCATCAAGAGGAAACTGTCTATCCCCCGGACTCCACAACAGAATGGCCTAGTAGAGAGGAATAATCGGACTGTGGTTGAAGTAGCTAGAACTATGTTGATTCAAGGAAAGGTAGCTCACACCTTTTGGAGAGAAGCGGTGAGCACTGTAGTCTACACAATGAACCAGGTACCCATTAAGAAAGGCAAGGATAAAACTCCTTATGAGTATTAGATCGGTAAGACACCTGTGGTTAGTTACTTTAGAGTGTTTGGTAGCAAATGTTACATCAAGAGGAGTGAACACCAGAGAAAATTTGATGCGAAATGTGATGAGGGAATATTCCTAGGGTATTCCACCAAGAGAAAAGCTCTCAAGTGTTTCAATAATAGGAATCAGAGAATTATGGAAAGCATCAATGTAAGAGTTGATGAAACCTCTGAGAAAACTAAGGAAACTGACAGTGAGCAAGTAGTAAATGAACCGGTTGTAACCTTCTGGGAATTGGTTGTCAGTCAACCAAGTACCAGTAACAATGTTCCTACACTGGTAGATGTAGATGTTGATACTGATGGAGATGAGGATGAAGAAGAAAAGCAAGAGGAATCTATCAAGACCATTCCTCGGTATGTCAAGCTGAATCATGATCCTAAGCAGATCATAGGAGATAAGGATGTAGTAATTATTACAAGAAGAAAGGTCAGAGAAAACTCATGTATGATCTCTGATTTCGAGCCTAAATCATTCAAAGAGGCACATAAAGATGAAGACTGGATCAAGGCAATGGAAGAGGAACTTGAACAGATAGAGAAAAATGGTACATGGTCTTTGGTACCCAGACTAGAGCATAAAAATGTTATTGGCACCAAATGGGTTTTTAGAAATAAGTTGAATGAGGATGGCACAGTGATTAGAAACAAAGCTAGACTAGTGTGCAAAGGATATGCCCAAGAAGAAGGAGAAGACTATGGAGAAACCTTTGCTCCTGTAGCCAGATTGGAAGGAGTTTGTATGCTTCTTGCATATGTAGCTTTTAAAGGATTCAAAGTATATCAAATGGATGTAAAATATGCATTCCTAAATGGTGTACTTGAAGAGGAGGTGTATATAGAGAAACCAGATGGGTTTGCCCTATCTGAAGATAGTGACATGGTATGTAGGCTAAATAAAGCCTTATATGGTCTAAAGCAGGAACCTAGAGCATGGTATGAATGCCTACACTCCCATCTTGTGAAGATTGGATTTTAGAGAACAAGCGAAGCTAGCAATATCTACTTGAAGTCTGAAGGAGATCAGATCCTAATCTGTGAGGTATTTGTTGATGATATTATCTTTGGTGGAGATGACAAGATGAGTCATGAATTTGCAGATGAGATAAAGAAAGAGTTTGAGATGTCACTCATAGGGGAGATTAAGTTCTTCATTGGACTGCAGATCCAACAGATGAAAGATGGAATCTTTATCACTCAGTCCAAGTATGTCAAAGAGGTGTTGAAGACCTTTGGCATGGAAGATAGCAAATTGGTTGGTACCCCGATGGTGACCGGTTGTAAACTATCCAAAGAGGATGACTCAACATTGGTTGATGAGAAGGAATACCGATAAATGATTGGTAAGTTGCATTATGTAGTGCATAGCAGACCAGATATTGCACATGCAGTTGGCATTATTGCAAGGTTCCAAAAAAGTCCAAGAGAATCCCACTTGGTTGCAGTCAAGTATATTCTTACATATCTGAAGGGAACTATTGATTATGAATTGTGGTATCCATATAGCAAGGATTTCAACTTGAAAGTATTCACAGATGCTGATTGGGCAGGTAATGTGGACGATCGGAAGAGCACAAATGGTGGTGCATTCTTTCTCGGTGGTAGACTAATCTCATGGATGAGTAAGAAGCAGAGTTGTATCTCTCAGTCTACAGCGGAAGCAGAGTATGTTGTAGCTTTCATGAACTCCACTCAAACAATTTGGATGAAACATTTATTGAATGGCTTCAAAGTTCCTGTATCTAAACCGGTAAGTATATTTTGTGATAATACTAGTACAATTAACATCTCCAAGAATCCAGTTTTACATTCTAGAACCAAGCACTTTGAGCTTAAGTATCATTTCTTGAGGGAAAAAGTTTAGAACAAAGAGATTGCACTAGAACATGTTTCCAGTAAGGAGCAATTCGCTGACATATTCACCAAGCCTCTCCCAAAGGCTACAATTATGTACTTAAGAGGTGAATTAGGGGTGCTTCCCCTTCAAGAGGTAAACTAAAGGTATATGCTCCACATCAGTCAAGTATTGCATAGTCAATTTTTTTTGGATTGATGTGTTGAAGGATGCTACTCCTCAGGGGGGGCAGCATAATGGAACAGGGAATCTTGTGCCTCAACTTTGACATTGTTGTCAAAGGGGGAGAAGAAGTGAAGCGGAGAAGATATCTGCAAAAATTGGGGGATAAGATGTGAAGAAGAGAGATATCTTTGTATATTGCGATCAATGTCAAAGGGGGAGATTGTTGGCATTATGTGAACCGGTATGAGGATATGATGACATTGTATGTTGTCATTGATGTCAATATGTTGAAGAGGAGAGAACCAGTATATGTGAGAACCAGTATAACACTGTGAACTGACATTTGTGCCAAAGTGAAGCGGTGTGTTTGTTTAAGGTGAACCAACATGTGGTTATGTTAACCGACACATGGAAGCTTTGTATGACTACCAGTTGGTAGTCTCAACTTCAGGGTTTCCAGTTGAAGTGCCTCAAGCCTGTGTGACTCAATCAGTGACTTTGTGTGAGGAGTTAGCATTGTAATGAAGAACAAATCATGTTGCCATGTCAACCTTGTGCGCATGAAGGATCCTGCATGAAGGAGATTGTTCCTATCTACCTCGGGAATGTGTGAAGTCTGTAAACGGTGATAACACATGATGGGTTATCAACCACCATGAAATCGGTGGAAAATGAATGATGGAGAACATCTTGAGATTGGTTCAAGACTATTGCATTTAATGTATTGTTCTCAATGGTCAGGATTGAACCGTTTGAATTGCTTAACCTAACAGGTTTAGGTTTTAGGGTTTATGCTACCGACCTATCTGTTTCCTATAAGGTCGATGTTGTGTTTCTTTCTGAGGTTGTTGGCAAAAGTTGTGCATGTGTATCCAAGAGAAGAGATACGTGATTCTTGCCAGACCAGAAGAGAGAAGTGATACCTGTAGAGTGTAAGTGCAGAAGGTGAAGAGGAGCTAAAGCGAATCCGCATTGGCATTGAGTGCTGTTACCAAATCATTGTAATACCTGTTGATCTCTAACCACTTCAACAGTTCAGAAATCCCTTAATAGGGTAGCTTTAATCGGCTTACTGTAAATTATTTAATAGGGTGACTCAAAACCATTGAGTTTTTGAAATCCTCTAACAAGGTAATCTTTAACAGGGTTTAACCCTTAACCAGGTATTCTAGCCATCCCTTAATTGGGTGATCCCTAACAAGATCGGTTCCTAACAAAACCTATTGTATCAATATTTAACTTGACAAGGCTCCTAACAGAGCGAACTTCTAAAGAGTTCAAAAACAACTTGTGGGTATTCATCCCCACCATGGTTTTTCCCAATTAGGTTTCCACATGAAAAATTTGTGTGTCATGTGTGGTGTTATTCATGTGATGGTTTAAGTGATTTGTGTCTAAAGGTAAATCATGTTGATCTAGCTGTTTATGTATATATCTTTGATGGTAGATTACTTGTTCATGCACTAGGGTGAAATGGAATGAAGGATTAGATTGTATGAAAAGAGTGTCAACTAGTTTATGCTTGTCTCAATTATTCTGGGTTTTGCCTGTTGTACTCTATTTGAGACCAGTATTATTGTTTGTCTGCCAAAGTGCAGTGTCTACTGACAAACCGGTTTAGGATTGTGTTTTTGTCTATACTGATTCACCCCCCCTCTCAGTACCAGTTTGGTACTATCTGTTCATCATTGAGTTATCACCTAATACTTGGTGAATTTAGGGATCTCAAATCCTGGAGGGTAAGGTGCAACTGATATAGATGGATCATAAGGACAAGGACAAAATTGCTCAAAAGTGTAAGATTTCCTCTTGTTAGTCCCTTATTTCATGTCCTTGATGATATTTTTGATGTCTTGAATTTCCTTGATGAGGTCTTGTTGTGGGTTTTGATAATGATGAATTGTATTTGCCCCCAGAATTGGATGAGCCAAGGAAGGTGCACCACCACCAATGTATTGATATGATGAGGAGGTGGGAATGTGAGATGTGATGACCGATGTCGTAGGGATTTGAGTGATAGTTGGTTGCTGTTTGCAAACTGTTGTGATAGGATTGAGCATGACCCAGATAAAATTTGTGATATTGTTGATAGGAAGGGAAGTTTGTGGGATAGAAACATGCGGTTGAATGGAAAGAGGTGGTATAGAAGTGTGTGGGAGAATAGATGAGATCGGATTCAATAGTGGTATAAATGGTAAAGAGGATGAAGGTGGGATGGAGACCACTGTGGGAGGTGCTGCAGGTGGGATTGATTGAGCTTGGATGATTGGTGGGGCTGCAATTGATTGGGTTTGAATAATAGGTGCAACTCTTTGTGAGGGGGCAAGGTCTCCTTGTGGTTGTTGGCTGAGGGTGGATTTATCAAATTCGGGTGGAAGTTGAGCTCCATTTTCAAGGAGAGTCTTTAGAAGTGTAGTAGGATTGTGTTGGATGAACTTTTCAACCATCTCTTGGTTATAAGAGTCGGCTAGAAAAGTTTGCACTTTTGGGGAGAGTTCATCTTGGTTAACCATGTTAGAATTTTGGCTTTGATCTTGATTGCTAGGTTGTCCACTTTGTGTAGGGTCTTGCATGGGATCTTCATATAGGACACTAATGTTTGACATGCCGTATTGTTGTTCAACCATCTTTTTCTTTTGGGATCGAGTTGTGACCATACATGAATAATCTTAGAAAAGCTTGGAGGAGGAAATTTTTTATGAAAGGACTTAGCAAGATATTTGTGGAATTTTGGATTTTGTCTTTGATGTCAAGGGATTTTGTTGATTGGTGGGGTTCTTGGATTAGAGCCCTGATTTGATTAGGATTTGACACCTTAGTCCTTGGATGAGGATTTTAGGTGATGGATGAAACCACAAGCAAGGTAATGATCAAGTTAGGTATAATTTAGATCTTGGAATGATAACTAAAAAGCCTCTCTTCCACCAAGGGTTGACTAATGACCCTAAACAAAGTAAAGGCATGAGTTAAGAGTCTTGATTGACTCAAAAAGGATTAGGCAAAAGGTACTTGGAGAGGATTCTTCTTCAAGCATGAGAGCCAATTTATTAATGATGAGGTCTAAATAGAACTTCACAAGGCATGTAACCTTAACGTGAGGTTAATATTGGATTAGAGGATGATTGGATTTGGATTTTTGATAATTGATTTGATAGTGGTGGGAGATTGATTTGATGTGATAAGTCCTTAGGAATTTGAGGATGATTGATTGAGGAGGTGTGATAGTGATGACTTAGAAGAAATTTGATGACTAGGATATTCTTGGCATGAACATGACTTAATAGAAGATTGATTTGAATGACAAGTTGTACAAAGGGACATGACCACCTTGAATTTGGTGATAATTGATGTTTCAAAGGACAAATTTGAACATTGATGGAGAGGATGGACTCTTAGTTTCTCACTTGGGCTTATGAAATATGAGATGGACGGAGCTTCGACGTAATTTGGACTTTGTGTGGCTAATGACTTGGACAATTGTTTGTGTCTTGACAAGTGCTTTTGCAAAGTGTTTGGGATTTAGTGATGTGTTTTTAGTCTACTCTTGTCAAGTATGTATCAAACAAAGCAAACACAATGATACAATGCATATTATTTCAAAGACACTCATGCTCATACACAACATTCTTAAGGCTAGCAAGGACAATAGTCATTGGATCCCAATTGGATTCCCAGCTACGCCTACCCAGAGCGGGCACTTAGATGCTTGACCCCACTGGCTCCCCTTCATGACACTCACTTCTCCAGGGCAGCCAAGAATTAATTCCCATGAAAACTCCTCATGGAGAACTTTGTGTCTCTATTAAGGGCCGTACAAATATGGGCGGCTTCGGAGGTCCAACCTCCTGCACCAATGACTAGAAGGTTTTTGGCCACTATGAACAAGGTATTCAGTAAGTCTTCCCATTAGGAACTACCCTTCGCAGTTGCGCAAGTGCAATTGAGGCCTATAGCCCAACAAAGCACCAAGAACTTAGTAGTCACGCAAGCGTGATTGAGATCTCTAGGATCCTACTAAGCACCCAATGTGAGAGTGAACTCTCATATAGCCCCAACCATTGACCCTTTCGTAGTCAATGGCCTATTTATTATAGTGAGTTGGGAACCCTAGGTTCGAGTGTACTCACTTGGGTTGTTCCTCTCTTACCTTCTCAAAAGAGCAAGTTGGAAGGGCAGGTCCGCTAAGGTAAACACACAATCAAACAAGAAAAGGTTGGAGGGTTTGAATTTCTGATCGTCTAATTAGACGAGAGCATACTCTCCTTCCTTTATGCTTTTCTTAAAAACACATAAGACAATGATTTATTCCCTTTTAATTAACATCTAGGTGCCTAACTTAAAAAAAAATGCACAATGTTTGGTTGAATCTGCTAGGCAACCTGCAAAAAATAGGATTAGTAGTTTTTTTTTTTGATTTTTGAGTCATGGACGGTCGAATTAAACTGCAAAAATAAAAAGATAGAAATTAGTCTTAACTATACTACACGTACAACACACATGTTGAAGTGTAGTCAGCTACGCCGAAATGCCTGCGTAGGCGCCAAACTAAATAAAAGCAGTAAACCAAAAATGACATAATACACAGGACAAAGAAGGGTTTTATACTTGTCTGTCACGCTCATCAGAAACACTCGCGTTGAAACGCCTGCACTCACGCTAAAACCTAAAAATAGAAACTTGTTGGAGTTAGCGGGTAAAAATTTTAAAATTTAAATTCAAATAATTGGGCGGGAATGACATAAAAAGCGCTCACGCTGATTTAAATCAGCCGCACTAAAACACCCGCGCATGCGGTAAACAAATAGATAGATAGCAAAATTTTTAAATTTTAAACAGTGGGTGAGAAAAATTTAAAATATGTCAAGGTTGACGCGCTAGTGCGCTAGTGCATGCGCTGATGCGCCCATGCTCATGTCGAAGTAGGTTTTCTGTCACGCTAAACCCAAGTGGCTCGCACCGATTTGCAGTCTCTCACGTTGTTCCGAAACCTGCGTCTCACAACTCACAAAAACTCATAAAAACATTAGTTCTTAGGGACGTGGGTCCCACCGGGCATGCCAAAATGAAGAGAGGAAAAATGAAGCAAGGTGGATTGGATTGTTAATATGCAAATCAAACACTAAAAACATAAGAAGATGAAGCATAAACCAAATCACATAAAAAACATGAAAACAATATTTATACCTTGTTATTTTACCTTCTCCTTCGGATGAAGCTTGACGAAGTGAAGGCACCCTTGGATGATGCTCCACTTGATGTGCTTCTCTTTCTTGCTTGATGTGGATGGCTCTCCAATGTTGTGTACAAATGAGATGGATCTTGAGGGATGTGGGGATGAGATGATCAAGTATGGATGGGAGATGATTTTGACATGATAAGGGTGCTAAGATGATTTTCCTAGGCTCAAAAGGGCAGTATAAGATTACTAAACTTGGAGATGATCAATGAAGGGATGGAGTCCTCAATTTATAGGAAGAGGAGAGGAAAAATGGATGGTTAGGATGGATCCAAGATGAAGGGCTAGGTTTGCTTGTGAGCTCACACAAGGCTCAAGAGAGGGCATGGAGACCAAGAGATATGCATTAAAGGCATTTCTTGTCTCCACACTCCTCAAGGTGCATTGAGAAGACTTCCCAAGGTGCCTTGAGAAGAGCAAGGTGCATTGGGAAGACTTCCCAATGTGCCTTGAGAGGAGCAAGGAATGTGACATTCCTTGAAGAGTGGGGAGGAGGATTTTAAAATTCTCCAAAAAGGGATGATCATGGGGATTGGAGGAATAAAAAGGAATTAAAAATTCCTTGGGAAAGGAGATGCCTAGAGGAATATGAGATTTTGAAAATCTCACATTCACCTAGGAAAAGAGCATTAAAAGCTAGTGGTTGGATGGAAGGGACAAGGGGTTGACTTTGTGGCTAATCATGATGATTAGCTACTAGCAACTCATTAGGAGGGGATTAGAGGAATAATTAGGTGGGATAGGATTTGTAGGAGGATTTGACTAGGAGAGAGAATGAGTGGGGGAATTAAAAATTATAAGAATAATGTTAAGTGGGTTTAGGGAGTGTTAGTCTCAAATTCTGATTCCCTCTTATCCCCTGTAAGAAAATGAATAACTCTCTCTGCAAATGAAGAGATCAAGGAAAAAGGAATCTTAGAGTAACATATGACAAGGTTTCGAGAACCTTCTACACTTTGAACTTATCCAAAGTCACGTGGGTATACCTTTTGTGAATAATTTCATAGTTTTAAACAAGATCCACAGTAAACTAGTGTCCAAAAACCAGTGGATTTTATTGCCTCAACATAAACTAAAATAATAAAGGAAAACTTATGCTCATTTTCAGTATTGATCCTCAAGAGATGTAGAAAGAAAACTACAACTGATATCAGTGCCTTATCCAGGCTATAGAGTCATCTAAATTAAATAAGGATTTCACAATTAAACGTCCCCATACATCTCATCACTCTGGCCTCTATTAACCCCATACATGCCTGACATATATAAGAGTTCTTTCTTGTTAAACTAAACAATGTTTATCAAATTCAAAGCTTCAAACAAAGTAACCTACTGACAGAGATATTTCACGCATATTTAATTCCTCTCTTGAAGAGAAAAGCTAAGAAACATATCCATAAAGATTGCATTACAATCCATTTTCAATTGAATAACCCTAGATACTCAAATGAAACCAGTAAATTACTGAAAACACACCAAAAGACAACACAATTTTAGGCTCAAAAGTTTCTGATCTATATATTGATATTCATTTTTGAAAAAATATTACATAACTCAAAGTATTCTTTGTAATAACTAGAAAAAACCAGATATATTTCTGCAGAGTTTCTTTACAAAATTCTTGTGATCCCTTTTTTACTAGTCCTGGTATCCATTTATAATATTATGGATGCTTACAAGCTTCGGACATTCCTAAGAAAAGTTGTTACAAACCACGATACTCTCCAATAAACAGTTACAAGTCCTTCTCAATATCAACGACCTCTTCTATTTGTTGTTTTGTTGCAACCTCTTCTACCTGCTCTGGAGCATCTTCCTTTTGTCTAACATATTTTCCCTTCCACTCCTGGAACACGTCATCACTTGGCCAAGCAAAGCTAACAATCTTCTGTTTCATTCCTTCTAGCCTTTTCCAAATGGCCCTTAACTACCAAATTTCTATTTCTATGAAACCATAGTATGATTTCACTTTTTCAATTTCTTCAACTGTTTGGACAAATAGGGATGTGTCATCGATGTTAATAATTTCATTAACCCTTAAGAACAATTTGTGGTCCAACTCTTCTAGCCAGGTCTTCTCCGCTTTCAACTGAATTGGACAAACAAATCCCCTTGGAAACAATTCAAATTTGTGATATGAATATTTTTTCTATATAATTGGGCTTTTCTTTTTACACCTGCCCTTTCCTCTGAGAGTATATTCATCTCTTTTATGAACTCATGGGTGGACCTTAGATTGTCATTCTCCTCTGCATCTGCATGGGATAAACACATGAGCTCTAACTCCTTACCTCTAGGCATCCACTTATTAAGGATTGGTTCCAAAGTGGCTTCATCCTCTCTGAATTTGATCAAAACATCCAGAATCTTCTTCATATTAATGTATACAATGGAGGCCTTGACTAAATCAGTAGACTTCAAGATTGTGGCTTTCACTTTTTCTTCATACTTGTTTGCAAACAAGACTTGAGCTTGTTTCAACTTTTCCAACTCATGTTGGACAGTTTCAGCTGACTGGAAACTAGAAGGCATAGGAGAAGGGGGATATTCTATAATGGGACTAGTAGGAGGGGGTCTTGCTAGAGAGGAGGCTATCATGAGTGTAGATGATTCACCTGAATGGTGCTGACCTGCCAACTGACTCTGAAGTCTAGTAATAATGATGTCCTTGTTGGCTATTCCCTCTTTGGCCTCATTGTAAGCCTTTAAGATGGTCTCCAATTTCAATTGGAGACTTGCCTTTTCTTTTGCTTCCTTTTTTGCTAATGTCACACTGAACTTTGTAGTTTCCAAAACTATGCTTGCAACTTCCACTACCCCTGTATCTTGGACTCTCTTAACAATCATGCCTCCTAGGAGACTAGAATCTGATGCACTTTTCCTCCTTTTGTTCTCATCCTTCTTCAGTGACCACATGACTAGAGAAACATTATCCTTGCTGAAGGTCACTCCTTCCATCGGCTTTGTTTCCTTCCTCACTACTTCAAGAACTAGGGCATCAGCTATATCCCATTCAGGGAGGATTAACACACCAACTTTAGACACCATCTCTCTTCCTTTTTGAGGGGTAATAGTCTTAAACTCTTCCATCATTTCTTTCTTTATTTATTCTTCCACCTGAGTTGCATCTCTGAGAGGCTGCTCACTCTTCCTCTGCTCACATCTGACCTTGAATTGTTCCATGTTTTGCTTCCACACAAATTGCATGAAAGCCCTTGTTGTAACAAAATTACTGTCAGCCAGGAATTCTTCATTGGCTTGTTTAACAATAAGGTCCAATTCTTGGCCCTTTAGCTCACCATCAGTCAAATTCATTTCAGCACTAGGTGGCTCTTCTGGTATCCCTCTTGGGTCTCATCATAGGTGTATGCAATCTCACCAAGACTCCATAACTGTAACAACTGTTCAACTACCACTTTCTCATCTCCTATGTGGATAGGGGACTGAGATGGAGAATACTGAGGTTCATCAATTTCAACTTCTTTCCCCACTCTTTGCCTTTTAGGGGAATCTTGGATGTCAATGACATCTTCAGTTACTCTTTTCCCTCTTGAAGTGGAAGGCTCACCTATCACTGGCATCATCACACTGTACTTTGATCTTTTATGTAACACATAGTCACCAAGTGGAATGGCATTAGCAAAGGCAAGCTTAGCTAGAACCAATTTAACCCTATCAGGATCATTTTGCATTATAGCCTCTCTTTTTTCTTTTAAGGTCTGCATGAGGTCTTCAAAATAGAGAATCAAGAATTTTACTTTCTCCTCAAAGGGGTTGAAGTTGGAAAGAGGGTCATAGCTACTATCAAATTGATGAATAAAATCAAGTGCCCTTTTATATGCAACCCACTTCTCCTTACTTAGTTCCTACTCATCTAAGATGAATTAATTCCTAGTTAAATCTTCAGGGAACTGAAATTGGTGAGGCCCACTTTTACACACTGCTCTCTTTCTGAACATGCCATTGAAAAAGTCCTTAGGGTCTACACATCTTGAAACTATAGTTGACAACATGTATGGCTTAAATAATTCTTCAAAATATTTCCAGCCACCTTTAGTGATTACAAAATGGTGGCCCATGGTGATAGTTGGGAAAATAGTCCCTTTACCCCTATTGGTCAACTCTGCCTCTTGTACTCCTCCAATTTGTCTCAATACTTCTGCAATTCCTATCTTCAATGGGACCTGATAGGGCAGTAGATAGAGAGTACCTCTAAAACAATACACTCTGAAAACAATAGAAATAGGGTACAAATACATGTCTCCCCAATTGTGAACAATCTTAATACCCTCTGCAAACTCTTTAGGTCTGAGGAATTCCAAGAGAGCCTTAGGAATCCTAGGGTTTTCTGTGCATTAAAGAATTCTAATCTTAGATGCAAAGCATCTATCAAACTTCAGAAAAATAGCATCTTCTCTATCCCAGGATAAAACAGTGCTCCAAAGTTGGACAGGCATCTCTTCCTTATCCTTTACCTTGACCAAGTCCATTTCCTTTGCAAAATAGTCAACACCTTTGAACAAAAACATGTGCATTAACAGGGAGTACCATCAAAACAGCCTATCCACCTTACCATTTTTGATCCCTACTAGGCCTACATGAATTGCATTTGTAAGGTATGACACATAATCAAATGTTATTGCCAAAGAGGGGTTCCGAATTTGTGCAATCATTAGCATGTAATGGGTTGGCATGTTTCTCTCAGCATCTTCTCCAAAGATCTGACATAGTGCCCAATACATACCCTTAGCTCTCAGAGTAAATAAATTGAGGGAGAATGGTTCTATTGTGCTAGGGCCTACCACTGTTAATCCCCCTATCTTAACAAAAAACTCTTTCAATGGGCCACTCCTAAGATGATCCCTTTGTGCATTGTAGATCTAGGCTAATGACTCAAAGTCAATAGGTTCTAACAAATTGGAAACCTCACTGAGTTTAAACATGTTTCTAAATTCATCATCTTTTATTTCAATTAGGGTTGATCCCTTCACACTCCTAATACATCTTGCTATAGGGTCATACTTCTATGCAATCAAGGTCAACAAATCTACATCCATGAATACACCAGGGACCACAAGCTTCCCCACATCCAATTCCCATATGCTATTCAAAGGGGCGAGGGAATGTCTTTGACCAAAACCTACTTTGAACAGTCCTAAACCTAACATCCCTATTTTTGGGTCCCTTAACCAATTGCCTTTATCATACAGGCCATCCCTAATTCTTAGACGAGGGTTCTTTGGTACTAATTCTTTGGTCTTAGCCCCAACATTGGTAGACATGGTTAGCTATCCTAAAAAATCATCACAAATGTTCCTGTCTTGGTAATTCACTTTTCCTGTCAACTCCATTCTTGGAGCCATCTTGAATATGCAACTATACCAATTGAAACTTGCATAGACCTCTAATAAAACAATTCACATAGTAAGGACTGAAAACAGACTGGAATTATCAAGAAATGACACAAAAACCTATTATTCGTTTGAAGAAAACCGCTTCGCACCAATTGCTCTACAATAGACTTCGATGAAATGATATTAACATTCAAGTTGATGTGGACTTCTAATACGGAAAGTTGGCATTGAATTTCAGGAATTAACCCTGCATGCTTCGACCATCACCTCAAAATTGAATTCACAAACAAAATTCAAAAATAGGCTCCAACGAGTCATAAATTCTTTGAGTATTTTTCTCTGTTTCGCTCTTTCGCTACTTCACAAAACATAAAAACTTTGCACTTTTCTTTCATGAAGCAATGTTGGCCATTAGATTATGAGAACTTACACTGCATTTATCTCTGTTCGATCTCTCTATGTTAGTGCTGGGCCCTACCTTCTTTTCGTTATTTCACGGGCTTTAACACTCATGCACTTTTTCTTCACGAAGCCACGCTAGCCATTAGATCAAGCTCTAACTTCCCGGTCTTTAACTCTAACAATGACTGTCAATCTCACTAACTAACCGTGCCTCACCTTGACGGCTAACAGTTTTTGCCATTTCATAGAGACTAAGCTGCAGGCATCTTCGGGCCATGAAACAATGATGACCGTTGGATCGACCACGAGATGAATATCTTTTAACAGGCTTCAAACCTTTCAAGTGGGCCCTTTATTCTTGGAGATCACTTGCATCACCTCATCACCGGTTAATGAATGCCACATGGTAGTTGGCCATTTGTCTAAGAATTTCCATTGGGTTCCATTCTGAAACCGCCATGTGCTTTACTCCACTATTTTCCACATAACTGCTGGTTGAAATCAAGGTGGGCCCTCAACTACCCTTCAGAGCCACATGTACTGGACATGTCATTATTACACTCTACAAAACACATCATCTATCCTACCACATCATGCATTCATGTGATTGCCACCTATCTTTCACCATTTTGCGATGACTAACTTGCGATCGTCTTGTCTTCGCAAATCCACGCAGGCTGTTAGATCTCAGGAACTTGCCTGTTGTTTATCCTTTCTATGATCACCTAGCCTAGGCCCACCACGTTTTCACTACTTCGTGATAGGTAGAACACATGCATCTTCTAGCTGTGAATCAATGCGAGCTGTTGATCCTTTCCCAACCTGATCACCCTTTAACCAAGGAAAGCCACTCGTCTCTGGGACCTGGCAAGTCTTTCGCTGTTTCGCAGGACATATACCACGTGCATCTCGGGCTAGCGAATCAATGTGAGCCAGCTGTTGGATCATAATCAAGATACAGTTCTTTTATCTGATGGTCAATCCACCTGGTCGAGCCTGCCTATGCCTTTCGCTATTTCGCAAACATTAACCTGCTAGCAACTTTGCTTAACAAAACAACAACAATCACTAGATTAACAAAGAGTTGCACAATACTTATGAGGTCCAACAAACATTAGAACAAGGTAAAGTAAAGGGGCATAGATTTAAAAATTTAAGGGACCACCTAGGCAAATATCTAATGGGGGGGACACTTCTCATGACAGACCAACCCTTCTTTAAGTGATAAAAGTAACGCGGAATTAGAACATAAGGGTTTTTTCTCAAAAAATGGAAGGGTTAGAACTCAAACCTAAAACCCTCTTCTGACATAAGACAATCAGAGGCAACAAGGCCATACCAGACTCAATTTTTTGCAGACTTTTAGCCAATTATGGGACAAGAATATCCATTTTTTAAACAGTGATAACAAGGAGTTTCTAGAAGACTTTATTAGGTTAATGATAAATTAGGAAGATGATTTGGAGGAGTCATGTGGGTTAACTAATTAATTGAAATTAATTAGTTAAAAGGAAGATTTGTGGGGATTCAATTTTTAGAAGAATAAAGAAAGGGATTGATTTATTAAATAAATCAGTCACATACTATAGTGACAATATTAATTATATTTAATTAATATTGAGGAGAATTTGAATTAACATAATAAAATTAATTAATTATGTTAAGAATTAAAAATAATAAAATAATTATTTTTAAGTGTCTACATATATTACTGTGGAGGGTTGTTTCACCAGGGTCCACACATACCATTTTGTTCTTTTAAATCACTTTAGACATGAGAAGAGGATTTCTCTGCCCTACTACCTTTTTAGGTCTCTGTCACGGTCTCTGAATAAGCATAGCAAGAACCCTTCTTCACCTGTGCTTCATTACGACCTTATTTTGCTCATTTATGAGCATTGCAAGATTATGGCTATCCTTGAAAATAAGAGGTTGTCGGTGTCACCGAGGAAAGGAAAGAGGAAGATTGAGGAAGGTGGGCTCAACAAGGATGAGTTGATATAGAGAAAAAAGGGTAAAAAATCCATTGTGGAGAAAATTCAAGAGGATATGGGTCAACAAAAGGATACAAAGGTTGATTCTAAGGACATGGGAAAAGATGAAAGGGAGATGGAGACCGATGAGTCTGACGGAGAGGAGAGCTAGAAAGAAGAGGAAGTGGGGGAAGAGGAAGGAGGAGCTGAGGATGTTTCTGATTAGAATAGCCCTACCCGCAACGTGAGTATTGGTAATGTTAACAACCAACCAATGGAGGAGCAGGACAATCAGATTAATAAGGAGGAAAGGGAAATGGAAACTAAGCAGGAGAAGGATAAGGAAGAAACGAGTAGGGAATAGGATAAAGATGGAGATGGGATTATTCTGTATAAACTCAAAAACCAATCTGAGGCTCGAATGGGTTTTGATTGGTGGGTATATGAAAGAATCAAGAATCTGGAAAAAATTGATAGGCAGCGGGAAGAGAAGGGAAAGAAAAATGAAAGTAACCGGGAGCAATGGAAAAAGGGTATGGAGGAAAAAGTGGAGAAGATGGAAGCTCAGATTAGTAAACTGGAGGAAGGAAAAAATGCCATGAAAAACTTTTTGGTGATGATTCCGGATATCCTTACCTTTGTGACTAGGAATATAGAGGAAATTGCCAAGTTCCTTGATGGCTCCAACACTTCCAAACCTGTTGTGGACCTAGATATTGATGAGGATTCTATTGAGGTAGGGATAGTGGAAAGTGCTCCTGGTGGTGTAGCAAAAAGGACTAGGGCGAGTATGAAAAAAGTTGCTTTGGCCTCTTCCAAGGAAATCCCTATGCTCAGGGATAATATTAAAGATTTGCAAGGGATTAGCGGAAATTTGGCTAATGCCCTTAAAAACATTAAGTAATTTGTCTTTTGTCTTTTTTCTATTATGGCTGGATGTTGCTGGTTTTGTTGGGCTTTTATGCTAGTTTTTGCCCAGAACTGTGCTGGTTTTTTTGTAGAATGTCTTTTCTTGTTTCTTAATGCTATTATCTTTTAAGGATCTTTTGTAAAGGGTTTCAGGATCCCTTCAAAACCTATTTTTCCTATAATAAAAAATAGAAGGATGATCTACTGGATTAACTACTGATAGCTTCATCAGATCACAATGAGAATCATAATCTACCCACACCAGTTTTTTGCTTATACCTTTGGCTCTACACTTTGCCCATCCTCTAACCCTCAACTTTGCACTCTGTCAGTCCTTTGACCCTCGGTTCTGCACTCTACTAGTCCTTTGACCCTCGTCTCTACACTTTGCCGGTCTACCTCATACACATCATGCTCTGCTAAATATTTTTAGCACTTTCTCTCACTCTACTCTTCACTTTGGATCGCCTTCTACAAGATCTGCTCTTTGCAAATTTTATGATCAATAATTTATCAATGAACTCAAAAATACTTTATGCATTTTCTGTCATCACCTTTAGGTGTTTCCTCAATCAATGCAAATCATAGATTTTGGTAGATTTAGAATTCAAATCTTCCCTCTCTTTCTCTACACACCATGCAACAATTCGGCCAACTACTCAACCAATTCTGCCACCACATCCCCCAAAAATAGTGACTTTTGGGTCTGGTTCAATCTTATAAATGCGAACCAGAAAATCTGCAAGTAATCATGGCTTAATTGCATGATGACTGAAGTTGAATTCACCAACCTTTAGTTTGGCATAGACATAAGCTCACCAACTCACCTTTTTCCACCGCAACTAAATAATCTATCACTGCTTCGAGATTTATGGTGATCACCTATCTTCCTTCTGCCTCACCAGTGTACCCGTATACCACTACGCTCTACATTACCAGTTCAACCTTTGATTGTTGGTTTGTTGTGCTTACATGAAGTCTCTAATCCTCTTTGCTAAAGAGATTCTGGTTTGCATACAACCTCAAACCTTCTTGCCTAAGTCACCTTTTGTGGCTTCATCATCATCAAAATGACCAACCGAAAGATCTGACCTCAACATCGATCTTCTTGAGTGACTGACCGGTTAGCTTAGTCTGTCTTCCCTTGAGCTGATTGAAACTTTGGTCATCTGCCTCTTATGTTGTTTCCATGTGTTTACAAGTCAACACTTTTACTACTGAGATACACCACTCCACCGATACCACTTCATCGGTCAGTGTTAGACATCAATGACAAATCTTAGCTCATATACCGGTTCTCTGGATTGACCGATTTTGTCAATGCCAACAATCTCCCCCTTTGGCATTGCTGGCAACACTTCAAAACCTGTCTTATCATTTGCATGTACTTTATTCATTTCTTTCTTTATTTTTGTACCTGTCATTACTTCTTCTTTGAGTAATTAACATCTCCCCCTAACATTAGTAATACTCTATTTCAATAACTTCAGCTCAATCACTACTTACCAATGCTCAAACAGTATAATTATATCTCCCCCTTTGACAATAATGCCAAAGATGTATTTTAGTACAATAATCAAGACTCTCCCCCTAACCAGAGAAGTCAACACTTATCAATCTATTATTAGATATTTTTCATAAAGAAATAATGCCAGATTGATATAGAGACCTTTTTACCTACTTTACAATAGGTAGGGGCATCACCCCTAGCTTACCTTTGAGGTATTCAAAGGTATCCTTCTGTAGTGGCTTGGTGAAGATATCAACCACCTACTCTTTTGTTGTTATATACTCCAACATTACTTCATTTTCATGAACCTGTTCCCTTAGATAGTGATATTTGATAGCTATATGCTTTAACTTGGAATGCATCACCAGATTCTTGGATATGTCGATGGCACTAGTGTTTTCACATTGAATCACTATTAGTCCAATCACCTTTTCTTGAATACCTTCCAACAATTTCTTGATCCAAACTATCTATGTGCACTTGATTGCAGCAACCACATACTCAGCCTCAACTGTGGATTGAGATATGCAATTTTGTTTCTTGTTTGTCCAAGACACAATCCTATCTTCAAGAAAGAATGTACCTCCACTAGTGCTCTTTTTGTCATCAATGTTCCCTGCCTGATCTGAATCAGTGAAGACACTTAAGCTAAAGTCTCCCTTATGTGGATACTAGAGACCATACTCATCAGTCCCCTTGAGGTATCTAAATATTCTCTTGACTGCCACCATGTGAGTCTCTTTTGGATTTGCAGAAAATATGGCAACCAAGCCAACAACTTGTGCTATGTCCAATCTACTGTGTACTGCATACTACAACTTACGTATCATGGATTGGTAAAGTGTCTCACTCACTTCACGAGCCTCATCATATTTAGAGAGCTTGAAACCTATAACCATTGGAGTTCCAATAGGTTTGCAATCTTCCATTCCAAAAGTTTTCAGAATTTCCCTTATGTACTTGGTCTGGCTAATGAATATGCCATTCTTTAGCTGTTAAACTTGCAGGCCAATGAAGAATTTTATCTCGCCAATCATGGACATCTCAAATTCTTGCTTCATTTGTTTTACGAAACCTCTGCTCATCTCATCATCTCCTCCAAAGATGATGTCATCTACAAAGATCTCAACAATTAGATGTTTTCTTTCATCTCCAGTCTTCAGATATAGGTTACTATTATCACTGGTTCTTTTGAACCCTATGCTTAGTAGATATGAGTGCAACCTCTCATATCAAGCTCTTGATGCTTGTTTTAGCCCATATAGAGCCTTCTGCAACCTGCATACCATATTTCTTCCATCTTCAGATGCAAACCCTTATGATTGCTCTATGTATACTTCTTCCTCTAAAACACAATTTAAGAATGCCTATTTGACATCCATTTGGTAAACTTTGAAATTTTTGTAAGCAGCATAGGCTAGCAAAATTATGACCCCTTCCAGCCTAGCCATCAGTGCAAAGGTTTCTCCATAGTCCAAACCTTTTTCCTGAGCATAGCCTTTGCAGACTAATCTTTCTTTGTTTCTTACCACTTGACCGGTTTCATCCATTTTGTTTCTAAATACCCATTTGGTACCTATTACATTTTTGTTTTCTGGTTTGGGCACTAGAGTTCAAGTTTCATTTTCATCAATTTGCTCCAATTCCTCCTCCATGGCTTTGATCCAGTCATCATCGTTTGGAGCCTCCTTTGTTTTTTTGGGCTCAATTATGGAGAGCAGACATGCATTCTCTCTTGCTCTTCTTCTAGTCAGTACTCCTGCTTCTTTGTCACCAATGATATTTTCAGTAGAGTGATTGTTTTTGACATACTTTTCTAATACCTGTTCATTTCTTGGAGCTTTTTCTACCAGTTGTGCAGGTTCTACTTCACAAGATTCTTCATTTTCCACTTCAACAGGATCCTCTTCAGCAGGTTCCACTGGTACAGTGTACTCGAACCCTTTATAGTCCTCTAGTTCATTCTTGATATCCTGTTCATTTTGCTTAGAGTACTCATCTACTCTAACATTTTCACTCTCCACAATATTACTAATCCTTTTGTTCAAATGTCAGTATGCCTTACTCTTTGTGGAGTAACCTAAGAAGGTTCCTTCATCACTCTTAGGATCAAATTTTCTAGAGTACTCATCCCTCTTGATATAGCACTTGTTTCCAAATACTTTGAAATAACATATATTAGGTGAGTATCCACACCATAATTCATAGGGAGTTTTATTTGTCCCTTTCTTTACCTATATCCGGTTCAAGGTGTACATGGTAGTTGTCACTGCTTCTCTCCGAAAGATATGTGGAATATCCTTCTATATCATCAAAGTCCTCACACAATCAATAAGAGTTTTGTTCCTTCTTTCAACAACCCCATTCTGTTGAGGTGTTCTAGGTGTAGACATCTATCTCATAATCCCCTTTTCTTCACAGTAATTCATGAACTCTTGAGAGGTGAACTCTCCTCCTCTATATGATCTTAGACATTTCAGATTCTTATGGGTTCCTCTCTCTACTCGATCCTTGAAGACTTTAAACATGTGAAAGGCTTCAGATTTTTCTTTCAAGAATACAAACCACATCATTCTTGAGAAGTCATCCACAAACAACATGAAATATTGGTCTCCATAGAAACTATTGGTTATCATAGGACCACATAGGTCTATATGAACTAAGTCCAGGACATTTTCAGATGAAAAATATTTGTTGTTGAAACTAGACCCGGTCAACTTTCCTAGTTGACACTCTTTACAGATAGAATTTTTTAGGTTTAACTATATTAGGCATACCTCTGATAGACTTCATCTTACTGAATTTTTCTATGCTATCAAAGTTGACATGACATAGTCTTTTGTGCCACAACCAATTGTCTTCTACCTTTTCCATTAGACAACTACCTATGGTGGTGTCTAGGTGAAATAGATTGCCTCTAGACTATTTACCGGTAGCAATCAGACTTCCTGATTTGTCATTTATTTTGCATATTCCTTCATTGAATTCTAACTGGTAACCCTTATTGTTAAGTTGTGCAACAATTAACAGACTATATTTTAGCAGTTCTACCCAATAAACATCTTCATAATTTTTTTTATCATTTAGGGATATAGATCCCTTACCTTTTACTGCACAAGGAGCATCATTTTTGAATCTCACAGTTCCTCCATTCCAATCCTCCATGTTGAGGAATTTCATTCTGTCACTGGTCATGTGGTGAGTGCACTCACTATCAATTACCCAATCTCCACACTGGTTTGAACTAGAAATCAGTGCCATATCACCTTCCTCTATTTTATCTTCCTTAACTACCACAAATGAAATTCCATCTCCATCAAATCCTTCTGATTATTCATCAGTAACTCCTTCTTCTGCAAGATAGCACTCCCTCTTGCTCTTGTCCTTGTATCTTCTAAAATTATCCTTCCTATCTCTATCATTGTCAGGACATCTGGATGCAATATGACCTATCTTATTACAAGAGAATAACTTTAAGGGTAATTTACCTTTATACTTTCATTTTCCTCTTGGCAATCTTCTTGCCAATAGAGCTTCAATCTCATCTTGTTTTTGTTCTTCAAATAACAAATTGTCACTTTCATGAGAGTGACCGGTTCTTGTAGTAGAACTACTTCCGGTTTCTTTTCTTCTCCTTGTTGGTGCATGTATCATGGAAGCTTTGAAAGCAGCACCAATATTTGGTACATTGTTGTCATAGTTTCTCAGTTCAAAAGCAATCAACTTATCGATCAGTGAGTCAAGCAATACATTAACTGTTCCCAAGGATCCGAGTTCCTAGATTGAAGAAACCCTTATTGCATATTGTGGTAGTAAGGTTCTAAGGATTTTGCTGACCACATCATCCTCTTCAATCTTTCCTCCAACACTTTTAATGGAGTTTACTAAATCCTTTATTCTTTTGCTATACTGCTCTATATTTTCTCCTTCCTACATCCTCATCTCATCATATTTTCCTCTCAAGCTGTTTACTTTAGCCTTTTGAACATGAGGATATCCTCCATAGGCTGTCTTCAACTTTTTCCACATCTGAAAAGCTATTTTCAAATCTTGAACCTTAGCATACTCATTATCAGAAAGAGTGCTAGCAATCAGATCCATAGCAGCAGTATTGTATTGCCTTTCCTTGATTTGATCTAGAGTGAGAACCCCTGAAGGTTCACTGTACTCTGTGATTACATGATTCCAGTAATGTTCTCCTAGGGTTCTTAGATAAAGCTTCATTCTTCCACACCATAAGGTGTAATTCTCCTTAGAGAACTTAGGACCCTCCTTTCTCATCATCTTGGATCTTTCCTTAAGCTATTAAGCTTCTCTAAATCTAAGGACCTATGCTCTGATACCAATTGTTAGTCCCAACCAGTGCTGAGAGGGGAGGGGTGAATCAACACTTTATCAGTTTTTCACAATTAAAACTTTTAACTCAAATATGCACTAACTTAGTATTCATCAATACACATAATTACTGTAGAAGAATATGCATGCATGAAAAGATATATAGTGACACCAAGATTTATCTTATGGAAACCCAAATGGGAGAAAATCATAGTGTGAGTAGGAACTCACAATATTTGTACTCTTCTGGAGTATGCCCAGTGAGGAGCCATCCATGTTAGGAGATTACAAAGACACTGTTAGGTGCCACCCGATTAAGGGATTTTGTTTAAGGCCTATCAGTGCCTTTACCCTGTTAAAGGTAGCCTTGTTAAAGGTCTTAGGATCATCAGTTAAGATGACACCCCGTTAAGGGATTTAAGTTGCAATTGTTAGAAAGCAATAGAAGGATGATCTGCTAGATTAGCTACTGATAGCTTGATCAGATCACAATAAGAATCATACTCTATCCACACTGGTTGTGTCTTCTCTACACAATACTAGTTTTCTTCTTATACCTTCAGCTTTGCACTCTATCAGTCCTCTGACCCTCGGCTCTAAACTTTGTTGGTCCTCTAACCCTCAACTCTACACTCTGCTAGTCCTCTGACCCTCGACTCTGCACTCTGTCAGTCTACCTCATACACTCTCTGCTTTGCTAAATATTTTTAGCACTTCCTCTCACTCTACTCTTCACTTTGGATTGCCTTCTATAGGATCTTCTCTTTGCAAATTTTATGATCAAGAATTTTTGAATGAACTCAAAAATACTTTATGCATTTTCTGTCGTCACCTTTAGGTGTTTCCTCAATCAAAGCAATCACAAATTTTGGTAGATTTAGAATTCAAATCTTCTTGCTCTTGCTCTACACGCCATGCAACAATTCCTCCAACTTGGTTTCTACCACCGCATCCCCCAAAAATAGTGACTTCTGGGTTGGGTTCAGTCTTATAAATGCGAACCAAAAAATCTGTAAGTAATCATGGCTTAATTACATGATGACTGAAGTTGAATTCACCAAACTTTAGTTTGGCGTAGATATAAGCTCACCAACTCACCTTTTGCCACTGTAACTGAATAACTGATCACCGCTCTAAGATTTATGGTGATCACCTATCTTCCTTTTGCCTCACCGGTGTATCATTATACCACTGTGCTCTACATTACCGGTTCAACCTTTCATTGTCGGTTTGTTGTGCTTACATCAAGTCTCTTATCTTGTTTGCCGATGAGGTTCCGGTTTGCATACAACTTCAAGCCTTCTTGCCTAAGTCACCTTTTGTAGCTTCATCATCATCATCAGAATGACCAACCTGAAGATCTAACCTCAACATTGATCTTCTTGAGTGACAGATCGATTACCTTAGTCTGTCTTCCCTTGAGTTGATTGAAACTTTGGTCATCTATCTCTTATGTTGTTTCCATGGGTTTACAAGTCAACACTTTTACTACTGAGATACACCACTCCACTGATACCACTTCACCGGTTAGTGTTAGACATCAATGAAAAATGTTAGCTCATATACTGGATCTTTGGATTGATCGGTTTTGTCAATGCCAACAAAATTCACATTTTGTTGATGAGAGAATGCTTTTTATTCAAAATTCAAAAGTAGAGATTTTGAATTTTATGGATGTTATTAATATTTATTGCTCAGTTTCAGGTTCTAAATTAGCACATCATAAAACTAAGTTTCTCATGACACAAATTGAAAAAGATCCTTCTTAGATACCCTAAGAATGGAAGAAAATTAAAATGGTCAAATCTTTCGTTACCTAGGAATTCCCTTTGGTTTGGGTGTATCTCTTTATAAGATGTGGAAATGGTTCCTTAATAAACTAAAAATTAAGTTGTTTTTTTGGGAAAATAAGTTTCTATCCTCAGTCGAAAAGATTCAAGTGATCAATCATCTTTTCTTGGCCTCACATGTATATTATTCATCTTGTTGGATGCCCTCAAAAAAAGGTTATGATGACCTTATCAAACTTGTAAATCATTTCCTTTGGTCTAATTGGAGAGGTATTGCTGGTTTCAAATATACCTAATGGCTACATTGCATTTAACCAAAATCTAAGGGTGGGTTAGGCATATTGGATCCCAAACCACAAGGAGTTTGTCTAGCAGCAAAATGGATAGTTTGGTCTATTGTTGGGGATGAACCATGGAAAATCTTGGTTTGTTTTTCGTATTAGACAAGCCTCGGTTAAAAGCAAATGGAAAACTATCATGTGGGAAGAAAAAATCTTGATGGCTCATTTCTTTCATATTAGAGCTTCACCTTCTTTATAGTCTATTTGGAAGGCATGGCAACAAGTGTGCAAATTCTTAAATTGGAAAAAAAATTCACTTCAACATGATTTTAGTTTTAGCTCCTCTTCTATCTGGTGGAACAAATTGGTCCAATATCAAGAGAAACCTCTTGCTATTTCTTTTAAAAGGAAAGCTTGCCTTTTATTTAAGAAAGGAGTCTATTAGTTTGGAGATCTATGGGACTTTGCAGCTATGCAATGGGATAATTGGCCACATCTGCAGAGGAAGTTTGGTTTAAGCAATAGGCTCAAAGGATTTATTACCTTTCTGATATCCTTGGTCCCTATTGATTTAGTCATGAAGCTTTTCACCCCTTTGAAATGTAATTTTTTATGGGATTGGTGGTGGTTGTCAAAGCATTAGTTTGTCTTATTCCCTTTAAAAGATATATATCTAAGGATTTTGTTTGTCTTACCTTTAAAACTCAGATTGAATAAAAAATGGAAATGTAAATTTCAAGATAAAACCTGGAGAACTTTAAGTGCAAAAATTTGGCAATCTAAAGAAAAACTTAATGCTCAGATTTTAGCTTGGAAGATCTTATATTTTAAACTCTTCATGGGTGACAGGTTGAAATGTAAGATGATCCAACCAGATAAGTGTGTATTTTTTTTATCAAAATGAAAATATGAAACATATTTTTTGGGACTGTGTTTGGGCCAAAAAAAGTGGAATGTTATTTTTAATATATCCTTGCCATCTTTGATGATACTCTTTGTTGGAAAGAAGTAGCCCTGGGCTTACATCTTCAGAAGAACATTGTTGCTAACTCTATGAGACATACTATTCTATTTAACATTTGGAAAAGTAGATGTATGACTATCTTTTTAAACCATTAGATTCACCATGAAGGTGAAATGCTAGGGTTTTACTCTGATATTATTTTTCAAATTGTGTTTTGTGTGAAAGATCAACAATCACTTGGACAGGATCAAATTACAGTTGCTACAACTTCATAGAGTTGACATTCTATGTTCAAAATAGCTACAACAAATGCTTAAATTCTATATTTAATATTTTTTTTGTTCTTGAGTTGTAATAAGCTTCCCATGTTTAGTTGTTTTGTCTTTCCAGGCTTATACAACAATGATATTGTATCTACTCCATGTTTTAGCACCGTGTAGTTTTGTAGTTGGTATTTGTAAGCTTGTTGCTTGCTTACAGTTGTTACTTTTTTTTTAGGACAGTGTTGTCTATCATGCTTGTTGGTTTATTTCTGGCAAGTAATAATTGCCTTCTTTTTATGTATTCTATTCTATTGCTTGATTCAATATAAAAAAGTAACACAATTCACTCAAAAAATACTCAAAATCCTTATATTTATAGATAAAGGTCTTACAAAAGTCTCTATACAAAATAAGTGCACAACCAATCTCTTAACACCCTTTCAAATAAATCAGGGCTTTCCATGGTAATTTAGGGTTTGAATTTTTTAACTCTTTAAAATAACCCTAAACCATTGTATTTCCTATGCTTGTATGTTTTAATTCATCATTGAACCCCTGCAGCTAATTTCCAATCTTTTAAGTTGTGACTTAAGCCTTTGTTGTCTTTTTATTGACCATCCAGATTGCCTAACATTATTTATCATTTACCGGTTACTTTAATTTACTTGAGATCCACTATACCTTGTTTCATAGCTAAACTTTATTTCACAACTAACCTTTGTTTTGTAGTTAACCTTTGTTTTGCAACTAACCTTTGTTTCGCAAGATTAATGGAGGGACCAAATTATTGAGTTATGAAACCATGTAATTGGCCAAAAAAATGTCACTTCTCTCATTGGAGTACAAAGCACTTTTAATTGGATTCACAATTTTGCATGTCAAGATTTGCATTTTTTTTAATATCCATGAAGCTATGAATTCTTGGGGCTCATGCTTATTTTAGGCTAGGGTCCCATGGAGGGGTAATTCCCTAAAAAATAGAGCTGCATCTGCTGCAATTTTTTAGGAATATTCAAAGCTACCCGTTCCATGAATTTTGTAGCATCATTCAGATTAAAAATTTAAGCTCCTAAATTTAAGGAAGTTGGTGGTCTCGTGAATACATAGATTTGTCTTCTATTCTTTTTGCAATGATTAAAACAAGTTAAAAAACTTATTTTCCCTCCAAAATTATTTTTTTAATAGCGATCTAAACTTAGATATGTGACAAGTGGCAGATATCATCGCTAAGTTGGTGGGGCAATTTCTAGCCCCACCCCAATTTCACCCACTAAAATATGAAGTCCTAAAAAGTAGGGGCTGCCATTTTTATAGGAAAAGATTCTAAAGAAACCTATAGCATAATTCTTTTTTGTTTCATGGGGTCTCCTACACCATGAAAATAGAAGCTTAAGACCCCTCATGGGACCACGCCCTTATTGTAGGGGTTTGATGTGGGTCCTCCATTGTTCAAGTCAATAGCTTGAGATTGATTTCTCTGTTTCACATATCAAATATTATCAACAATTAGAGCTTTGTGAAACTACGAAATGGGACCAACTTCCCAGTTTGTGTTGAAAACATAAGTGGGGCTTGCTCCTTGTAACTTGGCTCTTTTCTAATTAACTATGTTGTCTCATGGGTCAAAGATTAGTGTTATTTTCCTAGTTGCAAAACTACAATGTGTTGGATTGGTTGAATGAATCAAAATACTGAGAGGGGAGGTGAATCAGTATTCCCACATATTCTAAAACTTTCACAACTTCTTAACCTTTGCTGCTATATCAATTTTATCAATTAAGCTCATCAACATGAAATAACAAATGCATAACAAACTTAGGGAAATCCTAAGTTAGGGGGGTTGTCTTTACCCTTGTGGGCAGCTAAAACTTTCTTTTCTTTTTTCTCTTTTCTGCCCTTTGTTTGTTAGGGTCTACCTACTATTGGTTCATGGTTTGGTTTTACTTTTCAGACAATTTTTCTCTTTAGGGTCTCTACCCTTTCTTTGTTTTATTTCATTTTTGTGAACCTAATTGAATATCTCATTTTGTGGGTTGCAGAAGCCCCTTTTAAAACCTATTTTGCACATTGTTTCGGGTCTCTTAAAAACCTATATTTACTTAATAAAAAATAAATGCATAACAAACAAGAAACGCAACCACAAATGGAACACCAAATTTTATACGTGGAAAACCCAAATGGGAAAAACCACAAAGTGTGTTAACTCTCAAGATAATATAACTAGTTATATGGTGTTTGCAAAAAGGGGTGGCTCATTGTTAGATGGCTTACTGCCAGATTAGAAAAGCAGCTCACTGTTGGAATGCTCATTGCTATAGATATAAATGAACTGAAGAAAGTTGCACCTCCAAATGCATGAAATCAGTTCCAAGTTAATCTCATATCATAACTCACAAATCTTATAGCAGATCCAATAAATGATCTCTGTACCACTACCCACAAATACCTATAGTAGATCTGGTGAAGGATTAGTGCAATGCTCTATTTATTGAATCACTTGCAACAAATCTGGTAAAGGATTACTCGAATGTTGTCCGCACTTTGACTCTACTCCAATTGCTTCATTGTTCACAACTCACAGAACACACATTGTACCCTTTTATCTGCCACTTCTCATCATCATCTCACACTCTATTACATTTCTTCATATATACCAGAAAGATTATACACTGAGATAATATATCAGCAAAGAACAAGCAATATGCTGCTCAGAACAACATGTTATCCAATAAAGAATTAACCAAAAAACAAAGTTGGCCTCTACAAGATCTCCTTTATGATTCCTTTACATATTTCATTTACTAATGAATATACCTTGATTACCAAAACAAGATAGGGGTCAACCAGACCCATAGATACAAACCCATAAGTACAAAACTCTAAACACAATAACTCCAAACTTCAAGATACATATATTACGCATACCACAAATGTCAAAACACAAAATATGATAGATACAACTGACATGACAGATGTCAAAACACACAACTGATACCAAGATGGAATATAAACCAGAATAAACACAACTCAAGATTCCAAAGATGAGGATCTTCCAAAAATGACTCTAGTAGATCATACCTCATACCTCTCATACATACCTATCTTCCAAAAAAACCAGAAATTGCAACACCAACAACATACACTATTCGGTCCAAATTGGATAACTAGATTTGACATGAATGACAAAAATTATAGTATTCACACAAGTTTGACAATCTCCCCCTTTGTCATTGATGACAATAACATCTATAAAATAAACATATATGCATACGACTCCCCCTAACTCACATATCTCCTTATTTCTCTTATTCCATTTACCTTTCTTCCCCTTTGACATCAAGGAGAAAAGATGCCTTTGATGAAAAAGAAAAGAAAGAAAGAAAATGAAATTGCAAAAAGTATAAAAAATTGCATACCAACCCAAAAGAATTTGCAGCTGCTCTTCTTCTGAAATATTATCTTGTACTTTTCCTTCATCTCTAGAAGAAGAACTTCCCAAGAGTGCACAACCAATTTAATGCTCACTAATAAACTTTTACATTCCAAGGAATTCAATTCATCTTCAATAGCATCAATCTTTTCCTTATGCTTCACTCAAATAGCCAGCCATGAAAGACAATACCTATAAACTCTACTAGCACTGCTGATACATCCTCTCATTTCATCAATGCATACAAATAGGGCTCTCTGTACATCATTGCACTTTTTCAACATACTTTGCATATCATCATCATTTTTTTCCAAATCTTCAGGATCAACATGTTGCGCAATTTTTCTTTTACAATCTCATATAGGGATTCCAAAAGCACATTACTAACATGTTCAATTCTTATACTATTTTGGACCAAATGATTTATTAAGACATTCTCAATCCTAGCCAACTCAACAGAAGTCAACCACATTTTCCCAATCTTCCTTATTCCATTTGCACAACCAATGATCTCCAACAAATTGGACTCATCATCAGATTCTTTTACTTCTTGCTCAGCATCAACCATCTCTCCTTTAGCTACAAGAGATTTTGGATCTTCAATTACAACAATGTCTTTCTCCTTCAGACCATTCTTTCTCTTCTTAGATTTAGAGGCACTGGAAGTCACATAATCTCTCCTTTTCCTCTTTCGAGAGGATGAATCTTCTCTAGTAGAATTGGTAGTAGGGGATACCAGACCGACACTCCACATATCCAGAAAATATTTAAAATAAACATTGCATGCATCCTCTCTCTTGTCCAATCCATTCAAATATCGAAATATTTGCCTCACAACTGGGACTCTAGATTCCCATATCACATTCTTGTTATGTCCTGCATATCTAGCCCCATCATTTTCCTTGATTTGAAAATGTGGGTCCCCCTTTTTGTTTTCTTTCTTTTCCTTTGTCTTTGTTATGCTCCTTCGAGATTTTGGGCTTCTGAAATCCTAGAGTGTTCTTTTTGTTTCTTGGGTCTTTGTTTTACTTTGAGATCTCGAGACCCCGAAATCGTGAAGCTCTTTCTTTCTCTTTTGGTGTTCTTCGAAACTCCGGGTTCCTGAAGTCCCGAAGTTTCCTTTGTTTTCTGCTAAAGACCTCAGATCCTGGAATCCTGAAGTCTTGTTTTCTTTTTCTGCCTCGAGATCTTGGAAGTTTGAAATCCTAGGTTCTTCATGTTTTGTCTTGGTTAACAGATTTCGGAACCCCGGAACCCTAGGATCCCAAAGTCTGTTGGTCATTTTTTACCTTTTGGCCCAGGATCTCAGAGTTCTAAAATCACAGGTTCTTTGTCTTTCTATTGGTTTGCACCCCTCGGGGGACCGAGGTGGTCTTCATTTGTCCTTTGTCAGAGCCTCAAGATCTCAGAACCCCAGAATCTCGAGTTTCTTTGTGTGGTGTGTTGTTTGTTGACTTCAGGATTTTGAAGTCCCGAAACCCCGAAGTTGCGTGCATTTAATGGAGTCATACGGTCGCCCAAAGAGAGTATAAATAGGGTTAGATGAGTTGTTTTCACTCATTTGTAAACTCAATCTTTGTGAAACCAGAGCTCTCTTTGATGATTTCTTCTCCCGTGGTGCACAATTTTGTTGTCAACCATCCTTGGCCAGGTTGGTCTTTTGTTGTTTTTGTTGTTTTGTATTTTTCCTCGCTTTCCTAGTTTGGATTTAGAGTAAATTTCCTTGTTTTTAGTAAGAGTTGATTTTTTTCAACCCCTTAGGAGTTTTGGCTTAGCTCACCTGCTTTGGGATCTCGAGATCCCCAAATCCTGAAGTTTTGCTTCGCGTAAACCTTCCCAGGTTTACCCACACCCAGGATCCCCAAACCTATCCTACCAAAGAAACTTATCCCATCTCAGGATTTCAGAACCCCAAAATCCTAAAACACTCTTTGTACATCCAAATTTTAAACTTGAGATCCCAAAACTTTGGAATCTCGAAAACCATCTTTACATTGTTTTAAGAACCCTGGAACCTTGAAACATCAGAGTTCCAAAATGCCCCTTTTGATAATCTTGAACACCTCAAAACTCCGAGACCTTGGAGTTCAAGAATCAGTTGTCTCATAGTATTTTTATACCTCGGGATCCCAGAATCCCAAAACCCCGAAGTGAGTCCTTATTCCTATATTGTAAACTCAGGATCCAAGAATCTTGAAATTGCTTATAAATATTACTTTTATACCTCGAAACCCCAGAATCCTGAAGTTTGTTGTATTTTTCTAAAATGAGTAAACTGATTTTTTTCTAAAATGAGTAAAGTGATTATGTATATTTTCATGTAGAGTAAATCAGGCTTATGGAAGAATCTACATCCAATTGAAAGAAAACAAGGGACGAGATAAAGCTAGAGAAAAATCCACCTACAATGAAGTACTAGTACCAATATCAAACCTTGGTATCCAAGCTTGATAATGAGGTGCAGTGGGTGACTGATACTGACATGGGTCACATTGAGATTGAAGAGATTAGAAAGGAAGTGGCACAGACTAACCTAGAAGCACCATACAGATGGATTAAGAGATCTAGACTAGTCGAAGCCACAATCTTCCCTCAAGCTGTACAATACCCTAAGCTAATCCTCACAATAGTTCTACATTATAATCAGGAGACCAAAAATGCGTAGATGTAGTTAGTAATGTGATAGTAGATGTCTCACTTGAAATGATTGGGATGGCATTTGGGATCCCGGAAAGGGATGAGGTTCATCAAACTAGAGAAGAAGGGGCAACCTCTATATTCCATAAGAATGATTTTAATTACAAACGTCACATCAATGAAGCTTGGTTAGAAGAACCTAGAAAGATAGATCTAAAGGAAACAGATATCCCGAGGGAAGACTTTAAGGATGCACCAAAGGATTTGGTAATTATGCTATGTCATGCCTTCGGTAAGCCCGACTATTGGCATTTCCACCTATGGATGTTCCACTACATGTACACAATCCTAATAGGTAAATAATATTTTGATTGGCCACATATTATCTCTGATAATATTCATAAACAACTAACTAAATTTATGCAAATGAAGGAGTTTTTCATGACTTCTTATGTCATATGGGTAGTAGCTCAAGCTAGTAAATACCCGAGTCTGAATAAAGAAGGCAATTTGGGAGAAGATCTAAGGCAGAACAAGGTGTGGGAACATTAAACTCAATTAATCATCACACAAGCTAAGTTTCATTTCAAGAGGATAAATGATGCATTCATATATGCAATCATATGCAAACTAACGAGTGATGTAGGGTATAAAATTTTACCAGAGGCTATGAAAATGATCAAAGAGTGGAGTTGTTGGTTCCTTCAAAATCAACAATCTACTTACATAAGGGTAAGTGGATTTGTGGGAAGGCCTTTCCTCCTTCCTAGGTTTTGCAGTAAGAGAATAATTATTCTTAAGTATACATGGAAAATTGTGGGATTGCGATCACTCTTAACCCTCAAGCACAAAACTGGGGTCACCCTATTTCACTAAAGTATTATTCTTGTTAGAATTTGCAAGCAGCTAAGGCAGCTAAACAAGAGCTACAGGACCTCAATTTAAAAGAACTGGATTATGCAAGAGAGAAATATGATCCTTTGGGAAAACTAAATCAAATAATGCTCGTTGCGTATACACATCACAACCAGCTTTGGAAGATTTTTGGGAAGACATGCAAAATAGTTTTGAGGCTTGTGAGAGAAGATACCACAGATTAACAGTTCCTCAAATTAGGAACTTTAAAATATAAACCAATCTTCCCTAGGATCTTAGAGATGACAGAGAGATTTTAGATCCAATATACAAGGAAAAAGAGATTGACAAGAGCCCACTCTCCCCTATCTAATGGTCAGATCAACAAATTGTTGATATAGAAATAGTCTTAGAAAAGGTGATAGAAAGGACAAGGTAGTGGCTGGGTTTGAGGATTAGGCCAAGCATGACAAAAGAAAAGAAGAAAGGAAAAGCTACTGACAACCCTCAAACCAAAACAACCAAGAAGTATACTAGAAGGACAAGATCAGAATCAAGAAAAAATACTCCTATTGATCCTGAAACTACTGCACCAACATTCATGATCAAGAGCTCATGAGGTAGTTGGATGCGAAAATGAAAGAGTCTCAATTTGTTAAAATGTAATAACCCACTCTACGTAACCCAAAATTTTTGACTAATTTTTATTTATTTATTTATTCTTAATTATGTTTGATTCAATCACATACTCTAGGCATCTATCCAAAATAGAATAGACATTCATCCATCCAGGATGGGCATCAAACCCTACGGGTTAGGCATCTGTCCATATGGGACATGAGATTCCATCTATCCAATTTGGGATAGGCATCTACCCAAATGAGGTAGGCATCTATTCAAGGAATAGGAAATGCTCTGCCCAGACAATTTAGACTCATCAGGACCATTTGGGTCTTGGGACACTCTATAAAGACTACAGTCCCCTACTAGGAGTACACCTAGGTTGTCATCCTTAGGAGTAAATAAAACAACATAATATAAGCTTGAGTTCCACCTCAGAATTTGGTCTAAGGCCTCGGGAAGTCAAGAGAATCCATACAAGATTCCTTCCAAGTATGCGTTGAAATATTTTTAATCTTTCAATTAGTAAATTCTATACCCTTTGATTGAGAGACCAAGAGACTTCAAAAAACAATCTTCATGCCTTTAACCAAAATACTAGACCCCATCCCTGAACGCGTGAGTACTAGGGATAACTCCATCCTTAAACTGCCTACATACCTGTTTCGACACGGGATCAAGGCATAAAGTATGTAGCTATGTTTTCTAACTATGGTTTAACGTAAACTATTTTGGTGGGTATGCAACCCTTTCTAGGGTCAATGTCCCAGACAGTTTCTTTGTGGTTACTACTGACGATGGTAGCTCGAAGCAAAGGCTCAAGGTGGCCTAAAATAACTAGATCCTATTTCCTATCATAAACATCACCCTTGACCCATTATCAATCGCTGAAAAACACCAAAATAAAAGTCCAAACATCATACACAACCAATCCCTAATGGGGGTTTTCTAAGGTTAACTGTGCGGATGTAAAATTCATTTTTAAATTATCTTTTTAGATTATCGATCCAAGCGAGATTACCTGCCCCTTGGATTTTAACTTTCATATGACCCTTATTACTCCCCGACGATTTATAGGGACAATGCCACATACGTCGTTGTTGCAACTTTATTAGGCATTAAGTGTAGTAGTTCAACACGAGGACATTACCTATAAGCATGACCTAGATGCACCATAGATACCAAATGCTACTAGGTTTTTGTTTCCATCATCTCTTGTTTAGCTATCTATCTAATTATTTATAAAGCTTAAGCAATACTATGAAATGAAACTACAATAAATGTGTAATAAAACAAAAATGTAACTTACATGAAAGATTAACAAATATTCAATTTCTTAAATGAGGACAAATTAAAATTAAATATTGATTTATTTACTTGAATAAACAATTGGTTAAGGGGTTTATGAATCTAACATGATCTCTTGGAAAGAGGACCTTTTGGACAAATTTTGATCAATAATTTAACTTAAATTGATGATTAAAAGAATACCAACTAAATAACCCAATGATTCCACATTATTAATCTACAAATATACATTCTCCAACTAAAAACTATTTAGGAAATATTAGATATTATTGATTCCAAATTTTAAATTTAATTACAACTTAATCTAAATGTAAATTACTAACTAAAATTTAAAATAAGAAAGTACTAACTAATTTCCAAATGGTAATTTATTCTAAATATAAAATTTCCTACGATTAAATTTAATTCAAAAATAATATTAACTAACATTAAATAGAAACTAAATGTAAAAATAAAAAACCCGATGGCATGGTGGTGAGGAGATTTAAAGGTGGAGAAAGTGAAGAAGTAGGCTCACGCCCTCATCCCACACCCCCCTCCCCCCTCCACTCTCCCCCATCCCATGCCCCCTGCAGACCACTATGTTGGTAGTGGCTGTAGGGAGTGGGGTGGGTGGGGGCTTCTTGCTGCCCCATTCACACTTCCCGTCTTCAGGCTTTTTAAAAAAAAATTAAAAAAAAAAACAAAAAATGATGGTAATATACAAAACTTGAGTTATAGGGGAAGAGCACCAATAGCCGTCATAGCTAACTTTGTGCACCCATAGATCTTAAACGGTACATCAGATTTTGATTTTTTTTTTTTTGTTGTTTTCGTATGTGACCTAACTACTTATAACTATTGATTTGGCTTCTGGGTAGTAACGATGCACATTGTAGAATCAGTTATGCGCACAAAGGTCAAAAAGTACACATTTCAAAGTGTCACCTGATACCCAACTAAAGATGTTCCAATAACCGTCAACTCAAAATCACTAGTACTTGTTGACAAATGTCCCAATAGCGGTGCACAAATGTTCCAATAGTGGTACACAAATGGGACAAATGTTCCAATAGTTGTGCACAAATGGGCCAATTAATTACAAAAAATGATCAGCTATTGGTACAAAACAAATTTATTAATGGTGTTTTCACTATGACAGCTATTGGGGGGTCAACATGACAATAAGGTGATGGTTATTGGAACTATGTTATCTATTGGTGCTCTTCCCCTATATATATATGCAAAACTTGTTTTTTTAAAATTCATTTAATAAATACATAGGAGACATAAAATTTTGGAAGACAAATAAACACAAGGAAAATAATTATTTCTGCCAAATAATTAAACACGGGAAATTAAATTGATTTGGGAGATGAATTAATTTAGGGAATAGATTCATCTTCGAGTTACATGAAAATAGGGAGATCATAGATAAATTTCAAACATGATTTCACACATGATATATATATATGTGTGTGTGTGTGTGTGTGTGTGTGTGTGTATATATATATATATATATATATATATATATATATATGTATGTATGTATGTATGTATGTATGTATGTATGTATGTATGTATGTATGTATGTATATGTATGTACATGTATGTATATATATATATATGTATGTATGTATGTATGTATGTATGTACGTATATAGATATATACATATATCTATAGGTATACATATAGATATATATATGTATATGTATACATATATACATACATATATACATATATATGTATACATGTATATATGTATATATATATTTATGTATGTATATATATATGTATATACATATATGTATGTACATACATACATACATACATACATACATACATACATACACATACATATACATATATATATGTATATATGTATATATATACATATACATACATACATACATATATACATATATATACATACATACATACATATATACATATATATACATACATACATACATATATACACATATATAGATACACACACATGCGCGCACAGGGATAATTATTTTGAGAGCCAAATAAGCTTATAGGAAATAAGTTATTCTGAGTATTAATATACACAGAGGATTAAATGGTTGAGAGATAAATAATCAAAAGAGGTAAATTTGTTTTGAGGAAACAATCTACATAGAGGAATAAATAATCTAAGAAATGAGCAATCATAGAGTAAATATTCTGAGACCTAAAAAAAAAAGTAAATACACATAGAGCTTATTTTGTTTACACGAAGATATATATCCACAAGCATGTATTACAAAAGGCCAAATAGATTTTTTTTTTTCCTTTCGCAGAGATAAATGCATAAATCTCTAAAAATTATTTATGTTATTATATTCTAAATCTGATTTTTTTGTAAAAAGAAATAATTGTCCTTAATCTATCTCATTCTCTCTCTCTCTCTCTCTCTTTTAATAAAACTAAAAAATTTCTTGAAAAGAGATAGGACCCAAGTGAAGAAAATAAAGGAGTCTTTTTTTAAAGATATTTCCCATTCTATAAATAATTTTTTTATCCCCTATTTGCATATAAATCTCCATTATCAAAATCTATACAAATTCACCATATAAAAATGCATGCAAGTAGAATCCCCCCCTTTTTTTTTCCATCTACATAAAATTTATTTCAAAACAAGAAGTAGACAATAAGAGAACCTAGATTGATCGAAATCGCTTGATGTTGAATCACCTCCAAATCTCCCAGCTATCCCTCTTCAAACCTTCCTTCTAGCTTGGTAAGATCTCCTCAAAAGCTTGAAAAAAAAAACCAATCTCCTACAATATAATTGTCTACAAAAATCTTCCTACTACTAACATGATTTTGCAAGAATTCAAGAAATTACTTTTCATCAAAATGCAATCGACTCCTCTTTCAAATGTTAGCATACAATATATAGAAAAGATGCACCATTTCCACTATCAAGAGAATTAATTGAAAAATGGAGGTTCTTTTCCCAAATTGTCCTCATGTAAAATTGATTGATAGCATAGTGGAGGAGTTGTATGCAAGAATATGGGATTTAAAATTAGTTCTAGAAGCTTCTCATTTTCTCCTACAACATGTGCTCAATTGGAATTTTGAATAAAAACTTAATTTGCCAATAAAATTTATGATTTCCAAGTTTGTGTGTGTCCACTATTTAATTCCGTTTATTAAAATAATTTCAACCTTAATAAACAAAATATTTCTCACAAAAATGATATGAAATATAATAAGAAAAAGTATAATAGTAGCAAGTTTTATTAAGATAGAGAAAGAGGGTTATGACATCATCCCCCCCTTAAATTGTGCATCATCCCGATGCACTTATTTAATATAGCCATAAAAAGAGTCTCTAGTTCATGATAAATCTAAAACAAAAAAGGAAACAACTTATGCATCTCACTAGTGTCCTCCCAAGCAGCATTCTTCTCATCATACCAATTTCATTGTACCTTGCACTGATCAACCTCTCTGTTGCGCAATTGGTATTGGCGCCTCTCCAAGATTTTGAATGGCTCTATCATTATTCCCCCCATTTCTTGGACCTGTAAGGCATCCCAATTCAAAATATGTTTCTCATCAGGTACATACTTTTTAAGAAGGGACACATGGAAGACATTATGGATTCAGCTCAACGGGGAGGTAAGGCCAATCGATATGCAACTGGATTAATCTTCTCCAAGATCTTAAAAGGTCCAACTTATCAAGGTGCTAGCTTAGTTTTTTTCACAAACCTTATGGAACTCTTTTGTGATTTGACCCTTAGGAAGACTTTTTCTCCCACCTCAAACTCCCTTGGTGTCATGTTCTTGTCTGCATGACTTTTATGCCAATCAGACGCTTCCTTCAACCTTTGTCTTATTTCTTTAATTTTCCTTTCCATTTCCTTCAACATATCTAGACCAATTATTACTCTATCCTCAAGACTAACCCAACTCAAAGGTGTTTGACATGGTCTACCATACAACGCTTCAAAAGGTTCCATTCCCAAAGATGTTTGAAAAGTGTTATTGTGTTGGTAAATAGATTTGTCACTGCGGTCGTTTATCTGAAACTGACCCTATTTTCCCAATGAGTAGTGATGAACGTTCCAACAATTGGAGAGATTGGAGTGAAACCACAATCTTCCTCTACGTTTGAGAGGGGCAGCTCCCTCGTATGATAGGGGTATTTAGGATTTTTGTGTACTTTTAACCTGAAAGTACATAAAGGAGAAATCATAAAACTAAAAATAAATAAAGATAGAACCCCAAAAATAGACATACGACCATCAATTGAGATTTCTCAACATTGCAACAAATTACAAGGGGAGTTTATAACGTAATATGCTTAGCCATGAGGTGACAATAAAGAAGAATAACAAATCTCAATATACGTAGAGATGAGATACTTCAACACATTCAAACTGAGATACCAAAGGTTGCTTGTGTATCATCATATCAATTGTACAAATCACATATGCATAAAAAGACAACCAATTTGACATTCGAGAAATCAGCAATGATAACACATGAATACATTTAGAACACATGAACTAAGATGTATTCTTCATTATCCTTTTGGAAATATACAAGTCCAAAATCCTTTCTATACATAGTGCAAATCAAAATGTCATTACAAGTTTCTCCTAGAATTTCAGCAGAGTTTTCCCCTCTGTAAAACGTTTCCCCCTTTTACAATGCAAAAACCTTGTATTTATAGGCTTGTAGGATAACTACCTTGTAACCAACTTCAATATTGGGTTAATAACTAACTCTTTTCTGCATAAATTTTAATGAGTTAATAACTTACACTTTTATGCACAAAAGAAGTCAACTTTAAAACCTTGGTTACAATAAGTGACATAAGTCACTTTTACAAAAATACAATTTCAAACTTGTAATATCGATGAAGAACCAAGTCATGAGTTATGCTGAGGCACTTCTCCATCTTCATCCACTTCATCTAATCTCATAATAATATCACCAACATTTCTCTTGATGACACTTGGGCATGCACATTGTGTGTATGATGTAGTAATCCATCAATCCTTTGCATCAAAAATATTCCAAAATAAAGGTGGTCTTCTTTGATTTGGATTAGCTTCTATTTGAAATATGCACATTCATTCTTGTCAGAGATAACTCTATCCACTTTCATTCTAGTCACAAAATTATCTCCTCTTTGTATCTTGTCTATCTCTCGAACATCCTTATCCCTCATGAACATAATATTTCTTTGAACAATAAGAAGGCTTCTATGATGGTATGATCAATTCTTATGCAGTCACCTTCATCAATCTTCAAAAACGTGATAATGCATTCATATACACAATTAACCTCCATCTTTTCATTACAATATTCACATGCCTAAGAATAATTGACATAAGTGCCCATTCTAATGTAAACATCACATTTGAAGTGAGACAAGCTATTGCCACCACGAGGCAATAAAACTCTCCCTTGTCAAGGATGTTGCCATATCAATTCTACCTTTTTCAACAACCAACTTCTTTCTATTATTAAACTCTTTCATAGATTTATCTTTACAACACGTGGTACCCTTGTGTTTATAGCCATAGGATACACGAGACAATATCCTTGAACAACTATATCATAGCTCTTTCATCTTTTGGCTAAAACTCTACCAAATATCTATCGAGTGAATAATGCATACCCACATTCATTGGCATATTGGGAAAATCTGCATTCTCTGGCCCATATCTACCACAATCACTGACTTTGCTTTCTATGATGAACCCTTTTTCTAAGGATCGGGACATTATCATGTTCATGATATTATTTTTGTGGTCTCCTAGCTCTTGCGTGTCATTCTACTATGGTAGGAGAATATTAGTTGATGTTCGTAAAATTAGTATTGCAATCTGCCAGACACTTGAAGTTCCTTGACTATGGTTCCACAAGCTCTGCACATAGATCTTCTCAACAAATATATTTTTCTATTCCTTGCAATCAATGTGAGCCATGAGTCATGCCATTACATTTGTTTGAAATCACCGCAAGCTGTGAGATGAATTCGAGGCATTCTGAAAAAAAATGAATAGCACATCTTGTCTTATGCTTAACTTTCTTCATGTATGACGGCCATGGCTTTATATCTAACAACAATCCTCATTTATTTAGTGCTTCGATGAATTTACAAACTCTATTTCAAAGTTTTCATTTTGCATAGGCATGGAGGGTGGCGACAAATAATTTGACTCTATACCTGTCAATTGCATTCACTTAAAAGTTTCTATCACTTTTCCAATGAGTGCACATGTATATCACTCCCATCATTTAATTACATTCCTGAGATGAAATCTGTTTGAGGCACTCTACAAACAATTCGTGTGCTTGGTCTATGTTTTCGCATTCTGCAGCACCGTATTTTGTCAAACACTTCATGGGCATTGTCTATAATTCCATATTTTGCATTCCTACAAACAATTCACGTGCATGTGTATTATCTATGCTCCCACAATTTGTAGTTATGTCACCACAACAATTGCACCGTTACAAAGCAATTAATGACTTTATCATGCATGTATGCAATTGCAATGACAACATCTCATGAAATCCCTCCATCTTTAATGCTTTGATAAATGTCGCGACTGGTTTTGTGCATACCCTGCAATCATTGCATTAAATGAGACCACATTTCTTTAAGGCATTCAGTCAAATAGTTCACATGCCATGTCTAAACTTTCCACATTGCATATATTTCATGGTAATCTATTAAACAACTCAATGTCTTCTTCTTTGATAGTTTCCATGCATGTCTATCATGGCAATTGCAACTACAACATCTGATAAAATATCCCGACCACCATACTTTAATGAATGCCCATACGATGTTTTGAAGTTTCCATTTTGTGTGGGCGGGGAGAAAGAGTGCATGTTATGATTGTGGAATGTGTCTTTACACCTGCAAACTGCATTTGTTTGAGGATTTATAAAGCTTTTTCAACAAATCCATTGTCTGTGAATCTTGCAATCATGGTGTACCATGAGGCAAAATCTCTTTGATGTATTCTATCAAATATTTTGCCTACCATGTTTTATGCTTCCATATTTTGACCAGGTTAATTATATTTGTTTGAAAGTGACTAAAGTCTTTTCAATAGAATCCATCTTTTGCCAATACCACAGCCACTACATTTGATAAAATTTCATTGTCAACCCACATTTAGTTTTGATTATCTTAAGACTGCCCAAGAGTGCATCATCAATTTACGGATTTGAAGAGCTTTCTTATAGAATCCATCTAGTAGCCATTCCACAATTTCTTCACTTTAGTCCATTCGATGACATCGATTTGAGGCATTTTGTCAAATGGTTTGCAACTTGTCTATGCCTTCCACATTTTGCACACATATTTACATTTCATGGCATGTGAATGCTTCCTTAATCTACAATTATGTCTTCCAGTGCTGCCTTGATAAATGTCCATACTGTTGTTTTGAAGATTTTTTTATAACTCTTATGGAGGAGGTTAAGAATGCTCCAGAACGGAGCATTTCTAACCTTTTTTGACAAAGCAGGCCCACAAGGTTAGGAAATAAGGCTAGAGATGCTCCATTTTGGAGCATTCCTAACCTTTTTGTGAGAGGTTATAAATATGGGTTAAGAATGCTTGAAAATGGAGCATTCCTAACCATTTTTTTCTCAAAGGTTATGATTATGGGTTAAAAATGCTTGAAAATGGAGCATCTTTAACCATTTCTTTCAAAGACTATGACCTTGACCTCCAGAAACCATTGACCATAGAGGAGAATAAAGGAGAAATGAAAATGATGTTTTTAGACAATTTTTTTCCTAAAATGACTAAAATATTTAAATAACCTAAAATATTAAATTATTTGTTTGAAAAATAATTTAAATATTTTAAATTTAATGCTCAGGCTTGAGAAAAATGACCATATCTTCCAAATGGTAGGGAGTTAGATGCTTAAATTTGAAACACATGTTCATGGTAGGGAAATGATCCAACAACATTACTTACTCATGATGAATCATAAAATGAGAGATTTTAATCATTTCTAGGTCATGGACACCAAAATTTGAAGGTTTAATATATAGCAAAATATGAACTGGGTTCAGGCGAAAATTGGCAACATGACACAAAATGATGCTAAGGACATTTCTATCAAATTATTTCCCTCAATTCTTGGTAATTTCCAAAATTCATCCATTTTTCATATTTTGACTAGCAACGACCTTGGATCACGTGCTCACTGCTTAAGCATAAACACCTATTGGATCTTTACTCGACACTGAGACTGATTTGAAGTCCAAATTTTAGGTATGCCAAATATGGGGGCAACATATTGTAAGCAAACTCTACTAGTGATAGGTACTCTTCCCATTTCTTCTGTTGGTCCATGCAGTACATGCAAAGTAGGTCTTCCAAAATTTGATTTGTCCTTTCTATTTGACCATCAGTTTTAGGATGGTATGCAGTACTAAAATTTAGTTGAGTTCCCAAAGATGATTGAAGAGTTGTCCAAAACCTTGAAGTGAATCTAGCATCTCTATCTGATATAATTTTCTTTAGCATTCCATGTAGCCTAAATATTTCCTTAACAAAGTGCCTTGCCAAAGTAGGTCCATCATCAGTCAAGTTTCCCGGTATAAAGTGTGCCACCTTTGTGAGTTTGTCAATTACCACCATTATTGTATCATGCCTAGAAGGTGACTGTAATTGTACATCATGTAACTGTAATAGTCCAGCTGGATGTCTATGTTTTGCTTTTACCCTTTGACACTCCAAACATTTAGCCACATATTTAACTATGTTATTCTTCATCCCTTGCCAAAAGTATAGCTTCTTTAGATCTGGATAAATTTTATTAACCCCCGGGTGTCCTAAGTAAGGAGTATTATGGGCCTTGGATAAGACTACCTCCCTTAAGTCCCCATAATTTGGAACATAGATTTTGTTATTGTATCTTAGTAATCCTTCTTCATCTAGCGTGTACCCTTCAATCTTAGGATCTGTTGGGTCATACTCTAAAGTCAATTTGACTTTCTCATACCATGGATCATTTTCTTGCTCTTCCATTACTTGCTTCTTAAAGGTGGTTTTGAATATTGCTATAGTCATCAAGTGCCTCCTTCTACTCAAAGCATTTTTCACCCTATTTTCCTTCCCCTTAATATATTCTATTTAAAAGTCATATTCACTTAATAATTCTAACCACCTTCTTTGTCTAGCATTTAATTGGGGTTGGGTAAAATGTACTTTAGTCCATGATTGTCTGATTTTAACTCAAAGGGCTTCCCAAGTAAGAAGTGTCTCCATTTTTGTAGGGCATGCACAATTGTTGCTAACTCTAAGTCATGGGGTGCATAATTCACTTCATGAGTCTTCAATTTCCTAGATTCATAATCCACAACCCCTTCATCTTGAAAAAGTACTCCACCTAAACCCTCAATAGAAGCATCTATTACAATAGTGAAGTGCCTATTTGGATTTGGAACCCTTAAGATAGGTGTTGTAGTTAGTTTTTCTTTCAAAATTTGAAAAGCCTTATCACTTTGCTTTGTCCACACGAACCTTTTACCTTTCCTTTGCAATGATGTGATAGGGTTTTCTATCTTAGAGAATCCTTCCACAAACCTCCTATAGTACCCTGCTAGCCCCATAAGGCTTCTTATCTCTGAAACATTTTTAGGGATCAACCATTCCACTATTGCCTTTATCTTATCTGGATCAATTGCTATTCCTTCCTTTGATATGATATGCCCAAGATAGTGAATCTTTTCTTTGAAGAAGGCACTTTTAGATAATTTCCCATATAACTTATGTTCCCTTAACCTTTGTAAGACCAATCGTAGGTGAACTAAATGTTCTTCCTCATTTATAGAATAAATCAAGATGTCATCCAAAAATACCAAGACAAATTTGTCCAAGTAGTCATGAAGCACAATATTCATCAGGTTCATAAATGGAGCTGGATCATTGGTTACACCAAAAGGTACTACCATGAATTCATAACACCTATATCTAGTCCTTAAATCTATCTTAGGAATGTCTTCTTCCTTAATCTAGAGTTGATGATACCTTGATCGGAGGTCTATGTTTGAAAACATTGTTGCTCCCTTCATTTGATCAAAAATATTCTCTATTCGAGGTAAGGGGTACCTATCCTTTATTGTGACCTTATTCAACATCCTATAGTCAATACATAGTCTTAAGGTCCCATATTTCTTCTTAACAAACAAGACTAGCGCTCCCCATGGTGACACACTTGACCTTATTAATCATTTAGCTAAGAGTTCCTCTAATTGTATTTTAAGTTCTTGTAATTCAATTGTGTTCATTCAGTAAGGTGCTCTTGATACTAGTTTAGCTCCTGGTAGTATGTCGATAGAAAAGTTAAACTTCCTTTTAGGGGGTAAGCCTAGTAATTCTTTTGGAAATACATCCTTGAACACTTGTAAGAAGGGGGTATTTTTAAAAGTGATTATTTTCCTCTTCTCCTTCATCAATTCCAACCATATAGATTAGGCCTCCTCTTCTTCTTTCCTTCTTTAATTTCATGGTTGATATGGTTTCTATGTTGACAGGTTTACACTTTCCTTGAATTTTGACCCTTCTTCCCCCATCATCTAAACATTCGACCACTTTGTTGTAGCAATCCACACTAGTTGATGATCTGTTAGCCGACTCATTCCAATAATTACATCAGATAACCCTAGGGGTTCCACATAGAGATCTACCCTTGTTTCAAACTCAGGAAATTGTACCCTTGCTCTTGGTAAACACTTGGTTACTTCCCTAGTTGCCTTATCCCCATACTAGAACGTCCATGATGAATCCATTTGTTTATCACTTAATGCAAATATTCTTAATGATTAAGATGAAATGAAACATTCATATGACCCAGTGTCAATTAGAATTGAAATTGGTTGTTCAAATAGTGTACATGTAGTTTCCATGGGAACATTCTACAATCTTGTTCTTTGGTTTCTAACTTCTGCATGAATCCTTTGTTGAGGTTCTTGTTGTGGTTGGTTGGCCTTGATCTAACCTTGCATTCCTGGGCATTCTCTAGCAAAAGGGCTCCCTCCACACATAAAAAACCCACCTGGTGGCCCTCGCCTTACTTTATTCCTAGGAGGATCATTCCTTGCTTCATTGGACCTTGGTGGATAAGTTATCCTATTTGTATGGTCATTCCTATTATAATTACCCCTGTTATTATTATTATTTACATTCCTCTAATAGTGATTAGGGGGTGGCCTTCTTTCGGATGAATCATTCCTTTGACTTTTGTTGAAGTTGGTGTTCCCCTTGAATTTCTGCTTCCTTTTAAATGAATGATTCCCATTAAATTCCTTCCTTGCTACTGCTAGGGATTGAATCTTTCTTTCTTATTTTAAAGACTTCTCAAGTACATCATTCATATTTTCAGATCCATGCATGTCAACTTTTGTCCCTATGTTGGTGTTTAGCCCCAAAATGAACTTCCTGTCTTGACCTTTCTCATCCTTCTGATACATGAGTACATACTTAAAGAAATTTAGTGAACTTATCCCTATATTGTTGGACTATCAAGGACCCTTGTCAAAGATTATGAAATTCTCCCACCTTCTCATCAAAGAACAATTGTGGTAACCACCTTTTACTGAAATGGTGAACAAATTGATCCCTGCTTACCCATTTTGTTCATTTGTGTTAGTTCACCAACTGGCCGCCTCACCTGTGAGTTGGTAGGAACCCCATAAGGCCTTGGCTATTTCTCTAAAGTTCGTTAGTTCAAAGTACTTTTCCATTTCATTCAAACAATTTTCAGCTCCTTCACCAATTTGCTTTCCATCAAACTTAGGTGGGGTGATTTTCTTCAAATCCTTAGATAGCTCCAACATATTATTTTCCCTCCTATTGTCTTTCTCATTCCCTCGATTGTTTCCAATATTCCAATTTTCAATTCCACTTCTATTTTCGATGTCATTTTGTCTTTCCCTAAGGTCCTGCATTGATTGCTCCAAGGAGTTGATCTTATCCCTTTTTTCGGTTAGCATGTTGATTATAGCTTCAACCCCATCCTCTTTATTCCTTTGGTCTTGTTGATTTCCTTCATGGTTTTCTTCATGGTTAGGTCCCCTTTGTATCCTAGTAGTGGTAGTATGTCCTCCTCTTCCTCTTGCCATCTAGGTTTTACCTGGAATTTAAATTTCTTAGTTAGTTCTTGGTTTAAGGTATAACAATTTTATCTCTACTACTTACAAGATACTCCTTTAGATTATTTAAGTTTAAGTGAGCTCAAGGCCTAGACTTGAACCTTCACTCTGATACCACATGTAATAACCCACTCTACATAACCCAAAATTTACACCTAATTTTTATTTATTTATTCTTAATTATGTTTGATTCAATCGCATAGTCTAGGCATCTATCCAAAATGGAATAGGCATCCATCCATCTAACATGAGAATCTAACCCTATGGGTTAGGCATCTGTCCATATGGGACAAGAGGTTCCATCTATCCAATTCTAGATAGGCATCCACCCAAACAGGGTAGGCATCTATTCAAGGAATAAGAAATGCTTTGGCCAAAGACTTTAGACTCATCGAGACCATCTGGGTCATGAGTCACTCTCTAAAGACTAAACTCCACTACTAGGAGTGCACTGAGGTTTCCATCCTTATGAGTAAATAAAACAACATAATATAAGCTTGAGTTCTACCTCAGAATTTGGCCTAAGGCCTCGAGAAGTCAAGCAAATCCATACGGGATTCCTTCTGAGTATGCGTTGAAATATTTTTAATCTTCCAATTAGTGAATTCTATACCCTTTGATTGAGAGACTGGGAGACTCTGAAAAATCATCTTCATGCCTTTAACCAAAATCCTAGACCCCATCTCCGAACGCCTGAGTACTAGGGACAACTCCATCCCTAGACTGCCTACATACCCGTTTCAGCATAGGATCAAGGCATAAAGTATGTAATTTTGTTTTCTAACTATGGTTTAACGTAAACTATTTTGTGGGTATGCAACCCTTTCTAGGGTCAATGTCCCAGACAATTTATTTGTGGTTGCTACCCACGATGGTAGATCTAAGCAAAGGCTCAAGGCGGCCTATTGCTTGTGGCCTAAAGCAACTAGATCCTATTTCCTATCATAAGCGTCACCCTTGACCCATTATTAATTGCTGAAAAACACCAAAATAAAAGTCCAAACATCATACACAACCTATCCCTAATGGGGGTCTTCTAAGGTTAACTGTGTGGATGTGAAATTCATTTTTAAATTATCTTTTTAGATTATCGATCCAAGGGGGATTACCTACCCCTTGGATTTTAACTTCCATATGACCCTTATTACTCCCCGATGATTTGTAGGAATGATGCCACATATGTCGTTGTTGCAGCTTTATTAGGCGTTAAGTGAAGTAGTTCAACACACGACATTACCTGAAGCATGACCCAAAGGAACCATAGATACCGAACACTGCTAGGTTTTTTTTCCATCATCTCTTGTTTAGTTATCTATCTAATTATTTATAAAGCTTAAGCAACACTATGAAATGAAACTACTATACTACTGGAAACTTAGATAAAAATTATCCTAGTGCAACTTGAAATTGAGATCATTATTTGCAAAGTCCTTAAAATAAACTAATTCTATAAAATGAGGAACCACTTGAAAACCAAAAATAAACATTTCCTACTAGAAGATTAATAATCAAATTGCGATGACCATTATATTTAATTTCTCGAAAATAACTTGCATGATACAATAAATGCATAGCTTGTGTAGCTTGCAAGATGATAAAACAAAAATGTAACTTACATGAAAGATTAACAAATATTCAATTTCTTAAATGAGGATAAATTAAAATTAAATATTGATTTATTTGCTTGAATAAACAATTGGTTAACGGGTTATGAATTTAACATGATCTCTTGGAAACAAGACCTTTTAGATAATTTTTGATTCACAATTTAGTTTAAATTGACGATTAAAAGAATACCAACTAAATAACCCAAAAATTACACATTATTAACCTACAAATATAAATTATCTAACTAAAAATTAATTAGGAAATATTAGATATTAGTGATTCCAAATTTTAAATTTAATTATAACTTAATCTAAATGTAAATTACTAACTAAAATTTAAAATCAGAAAGTACTAACTAATTTCCAAATGGTAATTTATTCTAAATATAAAATTTCCCAACAATAAATTTAATTCAAAAATAATATTAACTAACATTAAATAAAAATTAAATTTCAAAATAAAAACCTGCTGGCATGGTGGTGAGGAGATTTAAAGGGGGAGGAAGTGGGGAAATGGGCCTGCGCCCCTTGGGGACCATTGTGCTGGCAGTGGCCGCAGGAAGTGGGTTGGGTGGGGGCTTCCGCTGCCCCACTCCCACTTCCCGCCTTCAAGCTTTTTAAACAAAAAATAGAAACAACTAAAGTAAAAAAAAAAATGTTGTTAATATTATTTTTGTTTTATATATGCACAAAACTTGAGTTATATATATATATATATATATATATATATATATATATATATATATATATATATATATATATATATATATATATATATTCAAAACTTTTGTTTTTAAAATTCATTTAATAAATACACGGGGGGCATAAAATTCTGCAAGACAAATAAACACAGGGAAAATAATTATTTTTGCAAAATAATTAAACACAAGAAATTAAATTGATCTGGGAGATGAATTAATTCGGGGAATAGATGTTGGTAAGAGCAATGAGAAAAAACTGAGAGGGGGGGGTGTGAATCAGTTTTCTACCGGATCTACTAACTCAATCATAAATAAACTACAACAACAAAAAAGATAAGAAAATTGATAGCACAACACACAACACCAAGATTTTGACATGGAAAACCTGGTTAAGGGAAAAACCACAGTGGGAACCTAGCCACAATAAGATGATACTCTGCAATTGTATGTGAAAATATTACAATGGGGAATGCACTAGCATTCAGGCACACTTCGTAGAGCTCACTGCTCAAATATAATAACCTGGAAGGCTACGACCCTCAAGGAAGTCTCACTGACTTACAACAAGATTCAGACTACAATTCGGAAGGAATGAACTACAATAATAGCATCTGCAAATGCCTGATGATAGTTCCAGTTAAGCACAATTGTCTTCTTTGTAACACCAATCTCTGCTCAATCAAAATGCCAAAGGATGAATCACTTGTTCACACATACACCACTCTTTGATAATGCAGACACAACCTCAATACCTAAATTACATGACAATATCACCTATTTATATAATTCATCAACCTTGACAACAAGGTCAGGTAAACCCTCAACTCATAATTATAAAATTACATCACACGATACAAAGATCGACCACCAGACCAATATAATGATATACATGACATAACATGAACCTAAATCAAATTTCCAAATTCTCATCACCACTGGTAATCATGCCAAGATCAACCACAACATGCTACACCATCAGGAAAATCCGCATAACACAAAGAACATAACCGGTTACGAAAAATCACCAAGAAATTGCACAACGATCAATGCAGATCATCAAAACAAATAGGACATACTTAGGAAACACCATCAAGCATGCTATAATCACCAGTAACAGTTGTACCAACACCACTTATCAAATCTTCATCGATCAACATCTGAAACTCAAGAGTACTCAAACAACAACAACTGTCATGAAGAAAGATAACTTGTAGAGTACTAAACCATGAACCATCTAAAATGAAGCTGCACAAGACCATCCCAAACAATCTCCCAAAATATCAACTCAAGATCCTATCATACCGAAATCTACTGGAGGAAATAGTGAACTCTGCAAAGCATTGATAAAAAAAACAAACTACAAACCGGATCATATGATATGATCAATTAAGCTTCATGGATCACCAAAACCAATACATAAGAATATAATGATACTAGAAATACTCCATACAACAAACTAAGATTCCAATAAACCAATCTGCAATCACCGGAGCAATAAATCATAGGAATATGTTGACATCAATGACAACAACATATCCTAGTAGCAACAATGTCCATCAATCTCCCCCTTTGGCATTGATGATAACATATGAATGTGAAAAAAAATCAATGTAAAGAAAGAAAACATCCCCAACAAACTCCCCCTAAGATCAGGTAGATAAAACAATTTTTCACATGCTTCTCCTCCCCCTTTGACAACAATGCTAAAGATTCTCAAAATAGAAAACCAAACCAACAAACTACTCCACCAGAGGAGCAACACCAACTCATCAATCTGGACAAAAAGATAAGACTGTGGATTCCACCGAATTGATGCAACTCAATGAATCTAGATCTCATCAGGAGGGGTAGACAACCCTAACTTGTCTCTCAAATAGACAAATGTATCCATAGGCAAAGGCTTAGTGAAAATATCAGTAATCTGTTCCTTTGTAGATACATATTCCAACTTTACTTCTTCACTGACTTTTTGTCTCAAGAATTACATGTTTAGTCTTTGAATGTTGCACCATATTCTTTGACATATTAATAGCACTGAATTATCACAATATATGATAGTAGGCTCATCATAGATAACTCTAACATCCTTCAACATTTGTTTCATCCAAACTACCTGAGTGCAGTTACTAGCAGCAACAATGTACTTAACTTCAGCAGTCGATAAGGACATTGAATCTTGTTTCTTACTAGCCTATGAAACTAATTTCTTCCCCAAAAAGAAAGCACCACTAGAGGTACTCTTCTAGTCATCAACATTAGTGTAAGCACATAACATGAAATCATCATTCCTCGAATACCACAAACTATAATCCATAGTTCCTTTCAAGTATCTAATTATTCTCTTTACTGAGTGACATGACTCTTTTGGATCATCTTGATATCTAGCAGCCATGCAAACAACATGCATAATGTCTAGTATAGTCTGAGTCAAATATAGATGTCCACCAACCATAGATCTCTACAAAGACTAATTAGCTTTTGGAGATTCATCATTTTTAGATAATTTGCAACCAGTCATGATAGGAGTTCCAACTGGTTTGGAGTCATCTAACCCAAACTTCTTCAATAATTCAGTCACATATTTAGCTTGAGATATAAAAATACCTTTTCTAGTCTGTGAAATCTACAATCCTAAGAAAATTTTCATCTCTCCTATCATAGATATCTCAAATTCTTTTTGCATATCACCGACAAACTTCATGCTCAAGTTATCCTCTCCTCCAAAGATAAATCATCAACAAAAACTTCAACAATCAAGATGTTATCATTCTCAATCTTAAAATACATATTACTATCAATAGTACCTTTATTAAATCCCAATTTCAGCAGGTACTTATCCAATCTAGCATACCAGGCTCTAGGGGCTTGTTTCAATCCATAACAAGATTTCTTTAGTTTGCATAGCATGTCACCATCATCTGATAATGGAAATACATCAGGTTTCTCAATGTAGACTTCTTCCTCAAGGTCACCATTCAGAAAATCTGACTTGACATCCATATGATATACTTTAAAATCCTTATAGGAAGCATATGCAAGCAATAGTTTAACAAATTCAAGTCTAGCTACCAGAGCAAAAGTCTCCTCATAATAAATTCCTTCTTTCTGTGAATATCCTTTACATACCAATCTTTCTTTATTTCTGAAAACTTCACCAGCTTTATTCAATTTGTTCCTGAATACCCATTTAGCATCAATCACATTCTTATCTTTAGGTATAGGCACAAGTTCCCATGTGTTATTCTTTTCAATATGATTCAATTCTTCTTCCATAGCCCTTATCCAATTGTCATATTTGCAAGCTTTAACAACATCTTTAGGTTCAATTTTGGAAATCAAACATACTTCTTTAGTAGCTAGCCTTCTTCTAGTCATCACACCTTTATTTTTATCACCAAATAATCTGATTTCCAGAGTGATTCAATCCTACATACCTCAGAGTCTTTTGATTATTTTAATTTTTAGGATCCTATATCTCTCCACCAGTAGCAACAATATCCAGGTTAACTGCCTCTATAGGATCATTCTGCTTCAATTCTTTAGTCTGAATAGGTGTTAGAGCAATATGATGACCATCATCATATCTGCATGCTTTGGTTTCTTTTCCATAGTTCTCATCAACCTTCACATTTGCACTTTCTACTATCTTCCTCAGTCTCTTATTGTAGCACCAGTAGGATTTTCTCTTTGTTGAATATCCCAAGAAAATTCCTTAATCACTTCTTACATCAAACTTTCCTATATCCTCATCTCTCTTGATATAACACTTGCTACCAAAAATTCTGAAATACCTCATAGTAGGAACATGACCAAACCATAGCTCATAAGGAGTCTTACTAGTATCACCTTTTATATGAACTCGGTTGAATGTGTAAACAATAGTGATAACAACTTCTCTCCAGTAGATCTCATGTGCAGTCTAAAGTCCCATTACATTTGTCATCTCTGAATCAATCAAGGCACTGAGCAATGCTTCCTTTTCTCCAATGTTATTTTCAGCTTCCTTAATCTCATCTGCAGTGACCGATCCATTTTGAGGAACATAATAGGAATTCTTTGTAATCTTCCAAGTAATATTCTCCAAGACATCTCAAGTGCACCTCCATCTGGTTCTTCCATATAGAATAGTTACTTCCATCAAATCTCAGACTTTCCTTCTTAAAGATAACACCTCCAATTGTGATCCCGAATCTCCTCAAGTGGTTAAGCTTCTTTCAGAGGATGTAGCTCTGATACCAATTGTTGGCAACAAAAATGAGATAAAACTAAGAGGGGGGGGGGGGGGTGGTGAATCAATTTTCTACCAGATCCACTAAATCATAAATAAATTGTACCAACAACAAAGATAAGAAAATTGATAGCACAACACACAACACCAATATTTTGATGTGGAAAACCTGGTTAAGGGAAAAATCATGGTGGGAACCTACCCACAATAAGATGATACTCTGTAGTAGTGTGTGAAAATATTACAATGGGGATTGCATGTGCATTCATAAGATTGCCTAGAGCTCACTACTCAAATATAATAACTCAAAAGGTTACAACCCTCAGGGAAGTCTCACTGACTTACAACAAGATTCTGACTACAATTCATAAGGAATGAATTGTAATAATAGCATCTACAAATGCTTGATGACAGTTTTGGTTAAGCACAATTGTCTTCTCTGCAGCACCAATCTCTTCTCAATCACAATGCTAAAGGATGAATCATGTGTTCATACATACACCACTCTTTGATAATGCAGACACAAACTCGATACCTAAATTACATGAGAATATCACCTATTTATACAATTCATTAACCTTGAAAACAAGGTCAGTTAAACCCTCAACTCACAATTAAAAAATTACATCACACAATACAAAGATCGACAACCAAACCAATATAATGATATACTAGACATAACATGGACCTAAATCAAATTTCCAAATGCTCATCACCAATAGTAATCATGCCAAGATCAATCGCAACACACTACACTACCAGGAAAACCACATAACACAAAGAACATCAACGGTTAAGAAAAATCACCAAGAACTCACACAACGATCAATGTATATTATCAAAACAAATAGGAAATACTTAGGAAACACCAGCAAGCACACTAGAATCATTAGTAATAGTTGTACCAACACCACTCATCAAATCTTCATTGATCAACATCTAAAACTCAGGAGTACTCAAACAACAACAACTATCATGAAAAAAGATAACCTTTAGAGAACCAAATCAAGAACCATCTAAAATGAAGATACACAAGACCATACCAAAGAATATCCTAAAATCTTAGCTCAAGATCTGATCATACCGGAATATACTGAAGGAAATACTGAACTCTGTAAAGCACTGATCAGAAAAACAAACTGCAAACCAGATCATATGATATGATCAATTAAGCCTCGATCACCAAAAACAATATAGAAAAATATAATGATACTAAGAATACTCTATACAACAAATTAAGATCCCAACAAACCAGTCTGCAATCACCGGAGCAATAAATCATAGGAATATGTTGACATCAATGACAACAACATATCCTATCAGCAACAATGTCCAAAAATAGATTCATCTACGAGTTACATGAAAATAGGGAGATCATAGATAAATTTCACACATGATTATTCACACCGATGAATACATTAGAGATACATTTCTCAAAGGTACACACACACACACACACAAAGATAACCATGAGAATATAATTTTTCACAAGGATAATTATTCTGAGAGCCAGATAAGATTAGAGGAATTAAGTTATTCTAAGGAATAATATACACAGAGGATTAAATGGTTAAGAGATAAATAATCACAAGGAGGTAAATTATTTTTGAGGAAACAATCTACATAGAGGAATAAATAATCTAAGAAATGAGCAATAACGAAGATGAATTGTTTGAAAAAAAATAATGTACTCTACGAGTAAATATTCTGAGACCTGAAAAAAAAGTAAATATACAGAGAGCTTATTTTGTTTACACTGAGATAAATATCCACATGAATGTATTACAAAAGGCCAAATAGATTTTTGTTTCCTTTTGCAGAGATAAATGTATGAATCCCTACAAAATTATTCATGTTATTCTATTCTAAATCTGATTTTTTGTACAAAGAAATAATTGTCCCTAATCTATCTCATTCTCTCTCTCTCTCTCTCTCTCTCTCTCTCTCTCTCTCTCTCTCTCTCTCTCTCTCTCTCTCTATCTCTTCTTTTTTAATAGAACTAAAACTTTTCTTGTAAAGAAATAGGACCTAAGTGAAAAAAATAAAAGAAGTATTTTTTAAAGATATTTCCCATTCTATAAACAAATTTTTATCCCCTATTTGTATACAAATCTCCATTGTCAAAATCTATACAAATTCACCATAGAAAAATGCATGCAAGTAGAATCCCTTCTTTTTTTTTCTTTTTTTTCATCTACATAAAATTTATTTCAAAACAAGAAGTAGACAAGAAGAGAACCTGGATTGATCAAAATCGCTTGATGTTGAATCACCTCCAAATCTCCTAGCTACCCCTCTTCAAACCTTCCTTCTAGCTTGGTAAGATCTCCTCAAAAGCTTGAACAAAAAAAATACCAACCCCCAAAAATACAATTGTCTACAAAAATCTTCCTACTACTAACATGATTTTGCAAGAATTCAAGAAATCACTTTTCATCAAAATGCAATTGACTCCTATTTCGAAAGTTAGCATACAATATATAGAAAAGATGCACCATTTCCACTATCAAGAGAATTAATTGAAAATGGAGGTTCTTTTCCTAAATTGTCCTCATGAAAAATTGATTGATGGCATAGTGGAGGAGTTACATGCAAGAATATGGGATTTGAAATTACTTCTAGAAGCTTCTCATTTTCTCCTACAACATGTGCTCAATTGGAATTTTGAATAAATAATTAATTTGCCAATAAAATTTATGATTTCTAAGTGTGTGTGTGTCCACTATTTAATTCCTTTTATTAAAATTAATTTCAACCTTAATAAATAAAACATTTCTCACAAAAATGATATGAAAGATAATAATAATAACTATAATAGTAGCAAGTTTTATCAAGATAGAGAAAGAGGGTTATGACATAAAACAACTACTGACCACGAGATTACCACTGGATTACAAGTGAGCCATCAAGCTTCTATTCATCCTGTAATTCCTACCATTGGAATCACACCAGGAGAGGGTGCTGCACATACTGAAACCACTGAAGAACAAGTCCCTCTCATGACACAGGAACCAACACCTACTCCTGTTCCAACATAAGAGCATGTAATTATTCATAATGTTAAAATTGATTTTGACCAGGATGATGAGCCTATTGCAGTAATTGCTTAGAAGAAAAGGGTGAAAAAAAGAAAAGGCAACCCAATCTAATGCATGCACCACCCAAGGCTCAAGAAAAACATGTGATTCAAGTGTAGCCCATGGAGGTACATGTGCAGATGATGGAGGAGGATGAAACAAATGAACAAGATGAAATGATGGTTCTCACTCCTCAAGACCAGGAGAACATACTAAGACAGATAGAGGGAGGTGAGGAGAAACAAATGGATGAATCAAAAAGGGTGTTTTGAGAGGAAGTTATTGAGATATTGGAGGAGTTGGTTAAGAAACAATAGCTAACTCCTGATCAGGTTCTTCAAGAAAACCTTGCTCAACAGGTGGCTCAACTTCAACAACAACCACAAAATCCTCCACTTCAATAGGAACAAGAAGAAAAAGAAGAACAAGAACAAGAATAACATGTAGAGACCCATATGATTACTACAAAAGTAACAATACATGAGAGGAACAAGATGATAGTATGCCTCAATGGTTAAACTTTACTTTCAAGAAGAAGGAGAAAGTCGTCCTCCCAAGCATCACTTTGCAACAAGCAATTACTGAGTCTCCAAGAAGAGCCAAGAGGGCCAAGAAAATTCATCTTTTCCAGAACTGACTCAGGAGACATAATTGCAAGTGTAAAAACTCCTATACAGGATGGTGAAGAACAACCTCAAGCCACCCCAAGATATCAAGTCTCAGAGGTTAATTTGGGTAAACAGACCAAGTGGGGAGAAATTGCCACTCTAGTTGCTACTACTTCAACTGTTCAAACCAAGATGGAGAACGGGCATATAACCAAAGCAAAAGTTAAAGCACAACTAAAGCAGTATAAACAACTGATTATGGAGATAGAAAAACCACTTGACTCTAGGGTTGAAGACACATTGCCATCTAGTTCATCCCTCCCACAAAGGTGATTTAAAAGCATTATATGCGATGAGGAGAGTGGCAACTGTAGATGTCCAAAATTAATTAAATTAAATATTTAATTAATTTAGGCTTACTACATAATTAATTTATTTAATTATGTTATCTCTTTATGCTTCTTTGTATTAATTAAATTAAATTTAATTAATCCTATCACTATAATCCAGATAATTGATTTATTCAATAAATTAATTATCCCTTATTCCTCTAAAGTTCTCCAAATAATTATTTCTTCTAAATCCCCTTTAGTTAATTAATTCAAATTAATTAACTAAATTATATGATTCCTACAAATGACTCTCCCTAATTCTTCATTAAGTTAATTAATTCTTCTAGAATGCCCACTTGGCATTATTTCCTAATTTTTAACTCCTCCACTCATTCTCTCCTCTTGTCAAATCCTCCTACAAATCCCACCTTTCTTATAATCTTCTATTATTCCACCTAATCACCTCCTTAGTCATTTTCTAGTGGCCAATCCCCATTATTAGCCACCAAGTCAACCAATAACCATAAATGGCTAATTCCACTTGTCCCCTCCTCACTTTCCAACCTTAAATGCACCTAATTGGGTCATTTCAAGGTTTTCCAAATCTCACACTCTCCCATGTCTCTCACCTTCCCAAGGAATTTTTAATTCCTTTTCCCATTTCCTTTCCCCATGCAAGTCATTATTTGGGAATTTTTAATTCCCTTGTCCTCTCTCCAAGGAATTTTTAATTCCTTTTATTCCTCCAATGTACTTGAGGATTTCTTCCCCATGCACCTTGTGGAGTGCAGAGACAAGAAATGCATTTATGACAAATCTCTTGGTCTCCACTATTGGCATAACTGATGGAGATGATGATGAGATGAGATGATGACCGGTAAAGTTATTGTTGGCATAACTGATAAAGTTGATATGATGAAGATGACTGGTAAATTTGATGGAGATTGTTGGCTTGATGATTATAGGATGTTTGATGACTTTATTTGTGTTGTCATTGATGGCAACCATGTTCGTTTAGTCATCTAGGTCATCTAGACCTACCGGTATAGCCTAACTGGTAGTGGAACCATTTGACAACAAGGTTAACAGGTACAGAGTGATGATCAAGAAACCAGTACAGATGATTGGAGAAGAGTTAGATGTTGCAGTTTTATAGGAGTTTTGGAGATAGAAACATGTACCTATGTTCCAAACCGCATCAATAGATTCAGAGTATTGAGTGAGTTATGATTAACTGTCATGAACTCTATGAAGAAGAATGTATACTGGTAACATATCTTTAACCGGTAATAATTTAAGATTTGGTGGTGGATCTTATCATGATCATAACTTAGTGATGACATGTCAAAATCCGTGTGTAATGATAAGATTATATATAAGCACGTACAAGGATCAAATTTCTTGGGAAACAACAAAGTGCTTAGTAGAATGAAACAAGGGTTTGATTGCTTATCAAATAGATGTGTGGTGATCATTCAATAGCAGAAATCATCTAAAAATTTGTTGTAATGATCTGTAATGTAAATTCATTATATCTTGTTGATGTAATTAGGGTTTGTAGCCGCCTTAATTGAAAAATATATTTAGGGCTAGTTGGAGAAGAATTTTAGTGTCGGTAGTTTGAGAAGAAGGTGTTGTCGAATCAGATTGAAGTGTCTGCATGTGTGTATCAGAGTTATGCTAAAAAGGATTTGTACTAGCAAGCAAGGAAGTGTTATAATCAGATCATTTGCCCTATTGTTCCCTAACAATTACAACAGTTTGAAATCCCTTAACCTGGTAGGTCCTAACAGGTCTTATAATGTAAATCCCTTCACCAGGTGGCTCATTAACTTGAGTTTAAAATCCTCTCACAAGGTTACTCTTAATAGGGTAGAGCACCTAACAGGATTGAGGAAAAATCCCTTAACCAGGTGACTCCTAACAAGGTCTTCTCTTAACCAAGCATATTGTAAGCTCTTAACTGGGCTAGGCCTTTAACTAGACACATTCCAAAAGAGTGCAAATATTTTGTGGGTGCTAATTCCCACCGTGTTTTTTCCTAGTTAGGTTTCCACATGAAAAATCTATGTGTTCATATGGTGGATGCATTTTTTATTTTTTCATTTCATATCATTAATTTGTTTGCATGTTGATGAACACTTGAGTGAATGTTTTGGTAAATCAATTTAGCAGATTGTTTGAATAGTTACCAGTATAGGTTTTCCAAGTATTGTATAATTGTTTTACTACTGATTCACCCCCCCTCTCAGTACTAAATAGATCCTCATAATAACAATTGGTATCAGAGCACTAGGTCCTCTTTGTGTAGAAGCGTAACCACTTGAAGTAAAGATCCAAGATGATGAAGAAGGAGGGTCCTAAGTTCACAAAGGATAACTATAGAATTTGGAGTCATAGAATAAAGATCTACATCAACGGTATGGGGCCACAATTCTGGGAGCATGTGGTTAATCAATACACACCTCCTACCGGTACTCTGACTGCAGATCAACTTAAGGAAGAACGGGATAATATTAAAGCATTGGAAGCCATTGTAAGTACTCTTTCTTATTCTGAGTATATTGATATTCATGGTTCATAAACCACTTATGAAGTTTGGGAAAAGTTGAAGTTGATTTTGTTAGATAATTGATCAGTCCCAAAGACACTGAGAGGCGGGGGGGGGGGGGGGGTGTGAATCAGTGTCTAACTAGTAAATGAAATATTTAAACTTGTTTGCAACTTTACAACCCAAATTAATGTACTGGTGAACAAGTAATAAAGCAATAAAGAGAAATAAGAGAGACAACATCAATGCACACCATAACACATGATATTTTGGCAAGGAAATCTGGTAGGGGAAAAACCTCGGTGGGATTTGTGACCCACAATATTTACTCACTAGCCAATATGAATAAATATTACTTATACAATAGGGGCATGCACATACAGGAAGGCCAACAGCCTAGAGCTCACTGCTCAATCACAAAAAGGAGTCACACTAACTACAAAATTGGATGATTAAATCCAATGACAATTTATCGCTCAAAATATCATCTGCAATGCTAGATTTAGTACCGGTTTAAGCTCTGTCAAATACCTTTGCCATAAACCTTTCTTCTCTCTGCTCTTCTCTTATTCACTCATCAAATTATAACATCAAAATGTATATACAGATATTCTCTCTCATAATCATTACCTAATTACATATCCTTCCTTCGCTTACATACCATACATAATTTTTCACATCACAAAATGACCTATAAGATCTCATACATATATGAGTCTTTACAATACATCATGTCGGCTATACAATATAATTTCCATGTCGGCTGGGGTGCTGGTAAGATCTTCTATTGGTGTAGACTGGGTGTCAGTGAGAATAATCTCGTTGTTTCTCCCAGTGCAGGTAGATGATGTTTATTGCCGATGTAAGTTGTGAACTGTGTTACCAATTGGTTGCCATCAATGACAACATCAACTATTCTCATCTGAGTGTAGAATGCTAATAATCTCCCCCTTTGGCATTGGTGGCAATACTCATTAAAAAATCCAAAAATTGATATCCAAAAATGAAGTCCAAAACTGATAAAAAAAAATAGGAGTGCTTTGCCTGAGCAAATGATATCTTTTGTACATTTTTCTCCATACTACTACTCACCCTTTGACATCAATGATAAAGGATGTCAAAAAGAATCAAAGAATTCAAAATTCTACCTCATAGCCTATATCCGGTTATGTACAATTTGAAAGATATTCGCCAAAATCAGATTAAGACTTAGCATGAATTTAGCGTTGTTAGAAATAATGGTTTTAGTCTACTGGATCATTCTGGCCAGATAATGCATCTATTGCTCTGATGATCTTTCTCCTTGAATTATTGCTTTAGACAACTCAATCCATTGAGTTATAAGGTTGTCCAATCTAGGACCAATTTTTTTTTCAGCTCACGTGCCTTCATTCTTATCCTTGCTTTTTCTTTTTCTAGTTTCTCAATCTTTTCCTCAAAAACTACCATTTCTTGATAAAAAACTAAGGTAAGTTTTGAAGAACCTATCATATTGTCTGCTATACCATCAATCTCTTTTTGTGTTTTCTTTATCTCTTCCTCAATGTCTTATGTCAGCTTGTGAGGCTTGCATGCTTCCTTATACAATTCTTTATATTCCAAAATAGTGGAATTAAGTATCGGTAATAAAGAATCAATATGCTTAGTGCAGTCCTTGATAGTCTTATCAAAGAATTCACTTTTCTCCTTGTTCACCCTTTCCTTAACAGTCTCATTTATTTTATCTACACTTATCATATTTGAAGCAATGAATTTGGACAATGTGTCCAATTTACCTAAAGATCCATCAATATGATCTATCTTACAAGTCGATGCAATCATTTTCAATATAGGTAATATATCATCAATGGCCTTAAATGCTAAGGCGTTGCAATCTGTGATCCTCTTTATTAAATCCAAAAGTACATCAATCACATTTGTAGGCCTTTAATCCATGGTGGAAGTGTTAGGCTCAGCAATAACTTTCTTTTCTTCAGATACTTGTCCAATTGCCTTAACCACTTCTTCCTTGTTTCCAGCATTGACCTCTTCTTTATTCACTGTTTCTCCATTTTGTTCACTCTATGTTTCAATTTTGTTTTCAACCTTATTGTCATCCTTACTCTCTGCCTTGCTCACTGCCAGTTCATCTATACTCTATTTAGTTTCTTTCTCTACCAGTTTCTCTACCTTCTGCTGAGTGTCAACATTTATAGGTTTAGTTTGTGCTTCTGTCGGTTTCTCAATATTAGATGGAGTAGCATTTGGGATGGTATCAAGTTTCTCAACTTCTGCTAGTATCTCAATGTTCTAGGAGTCAACAGTGTTGACTGGTGACTCAGAGATCTCAATATTTGTAGCATCAATTGCCTTAACCTCTGCAATCTCTTTGTCCATGATAATATTGAAGTCATGTGTGTCCACATTCATGGTAAAAAGAACTTCATAGTTCAGATTAGTGTCATCTCTTGTTATTTCCTCTGCCTTCTCCTACAGTTGGCTGTCAGTTTGCACCGGTGCCTCTATAGTTATTGGTGGGGTGTCTTGTGTCAGTGGAGGAAGGTTGTCCTTGACCGTTATATTAGGTACACTACCAATTTTACCTTTACCTTTACCCTTTTGATATACCTTTGCAAAAGACATCCATTATATGTCTATCCTTTTCTTCTTTCTTTTCTCTTTCCACAAAAAATATGTCCCACTTGTTTGTTGTCTCATCTGCAATTTCCTTAACTTGGCTTGCCATAAGGCTAACCTGTCGGTGACCACTTACAAAAACTATTTTGTTTGCCTCTGAGATTAAGTAATCAATTTCCTATTTGGAGTTAACAGGATGCACAACAAGTAGAGCCTCTACTTTCAATTTCTTATCTAATTCCATTACCGACATCCTTTTAGCTTCTAACCTCAAATATAAATCATTAGGCAGATTATCTGCAACCTTAATGAGAACTTTCTTGTAGATATCTAGGTGCAAAATAATGCTTTCCTCTATAGTGTTTTTATCTGAATCTTTGAAAGAATGATAAAGTTTATTTACATTGCTAAGGTTACCTTCTTGTGTGATTTCATTTATCAACTCTTCCTGTGTAAGAGTATCTGGTGCCTTAGGTTCTTGTTTCTTCTTAGGATTTACCTTCTTCTTCAGACCACTAGGCTCTCTTATAGCCTATTGCTTCTTTCTTTGTGTCCTTGACTTCTTTGGAGATGAAGCAGGTGCTGGTGAAGGTTTTATTTTCTTCCTTTCAACTCTTTTAAATTCAGTTGCTTTATCACTTTCTGTCTCTGAAGAAGAAACAACCGGGGAAACATGAGCTACCAATGTCTGCTCTGATTGACTTTCTTTCATACTAGCAGCAATACCGCCAAGACTCATTAAACCTTCTATAACTTTTTTTACCATTTTAGAAGCATCTTTCATGAATTTGTCTCTTTTCTTTCTCTGCTTCATCATGGCTACATCACTTTCAATTGTTTCAACACTACCAAATATTTTCTTTGATGGTTCCGGTGGAGCATCTAGGAGTATTTTTGCATATGATTCCAAAATGTGAGAGTTCACCTCATTTCCCATTTCAATAATCCATACTATTCTAGGTCTAACTAGTTCCATCTAGATTTCATCTCTCTATACTACAAAGCATATTTGTTTATCATATTTGTCTACGATACTTTGGGAAATCCTTTCTCTCTATTTCATTTTAGTTTGGAAATTCTTGAAGTAGTCTTCAACTAACTCATCACTATTAGCTCCCATACTAATGATTGCCTCCTTTATCTGTTTTCCAACAAAAATATCATAGGCAAAATCCTTATGACCTATGTCGAGGATCTCCTTTGAAAAGTAAAGCATTAAACATACTAACAGATTTTCAAATTTGAATGTTCCTTTCTTGTCACCTTTTATCTTATCCATATTTTCTAGCAATTCATCCTTCAACCATTCACAAATATCAATATTTCCATTGTTTAAAATCATCTCATGTGCACCGTAAATGCATGAACTAGACATAGAATTCAACCTATTTGTGTGACCAACTTTATATCCAATTATCATCCTAACAAATTTAACATTTTTATCCTTCATGTCATTAACCCTAAGTGACCCATTGTCATATGTAGCTTTGGTTAAGCTCATAAATTTCTTGTTAGGGATTTTCTTCTTCTTGTCAGGTCTAGAACCAGTGGAGGGTAAACCAGTAACAACTTTGATAGCTTCCTTGGTAATCTTGAATACTGAGTCCAACCACATAAATTCTCTATGAACCCTACTAAGGACATAGCGGATGACTTCATCTGAGAATTCTGGCATATGGAGGATGTCTATGAAATCTAAATCCTCAATTACCTTATGTTCCAGTTTCACTATCCCATCCTTGTCAGTAATTTCATTCATGTACATGTTCATCAAATCTTCAGATCCTAAAATTTCTATGTTGCAATGTATGTATGCCCTAGGGTCTTCAGTGAACGCAACTCCCTTTGGGATTTTAGAAAATGCACCAATAGAATCATCCTATTTTTCTATCTTAGGAATGATCTTAAAAATGGGTCTAGGTCGCTTAATGTTTTTCAAAATGGTAGGGTTTGCTAGGAATTCGGGAACAGAAGATGAAGATACCATTGCGAAAGATAAATACCTTTTAACTGTGAAATCCTTGAATGGGCACCTTTGTTGCTTCGCCTTTAGAATTCCTTTTCTCAATTTTGTTCTCTTTGAATGCTTGGATACTTGGTGAATTGAAATGAGAGGTTACAATGCCTTTATAACAAAAATTTGACTTACAACTGCAATAAATGCTCACCGGTGAAGTGAAAAACTCCACATATCTACTAGTAAAGAAGAAATATAACTTGTCACCATCAACCAAGGGTAAATGCATGGTTTTCGATTTGTTGCCTTACCCCTAAGGATTATTCCTTAGTTAGATGAAGAATCTCCTACCGGTGCAGTGACAGATTCATCACCTCTCTGTTCTCTCTTCCTAATCCATTGTTTTAAAAATTCTTGCTTGATTTTAGTCACCTTTTCTTTGCCTTTGTTATTAGATCCTTTATTGTTCGCCGGTATAGTCTTGCTTCTACAAAAATTATCAATATGCCCAATCTTGTTACATGCATAACAAGTTATATTGTTTCTCTGAATAGCCTTTCCATAACCTTGACCAGTTTGAGTTTTGCATTGATTAGATAAATGTCCAAATCTACCACAAACATAGCATTTCACATTCATTCTATAATTGTCTGAGTTATGACCATTTTTATTGCATTTGGAACATTGAGTGATGGGTGAGTTTGTATTCTGATTATTCCTAAATCTGCACACATTTTCTCTATGACCAAATTTGTTGCAATTAAAACATTTCCCATTAAATTTATAAGCATTATATTGGCTTACCGGTTTTTTGTGATCATGGTTGTTTTCAATCCCGGAACTTTCTCCATGTTCAAATCCAAGTCCAATTGTTTCTCCATCAGGTTTCTAATTTTTCAGCATATCATCAAGATTATTTGGACTCTTCTTGAATTTGTCTTTGTATTCATTTGCAGTGACCAACTCACTTTCCAAAGTGCCAACTTGTCTCAAAAGTTCCTCTTTGTCATGTTTCATGTGAATTAAATCCGTTTTCAGCATATCATTTTCAAAAATAAGCCTTTGAGATTCATCTGATCTTTCATTTAGTCTTCTGGCCAAATCTTCCTCATTCATCTTTCTATCTTCAATATCTTTGCATAGTCTCATAGTTAAATCTTGCATCTCATTCTTCTTGTTACTATTCTCTTGTCTTAATATGTTTGCAATATCTCTAAGAGTTTCTTTTTCTTCATCATCTTGATTTTGCAATTGCACATGTAATTCTTTTCTTTTATTCTTTGCTATAACCAGGTTATCTTGAAGTGCTTTGATAAATTCCCGAGCAGTTCTGAGTTCATCTTCCAGTTTGATATTCTTTAATTTTTCTACATCAAAATCTTCAAGAGCCCCTTCTAACTGTTGTCTCAATATTTCCATTAATACCGGTTTCAGAATCTTCCTCAAGCTATTAGGCTTCTACAAATAGAGGACTAGGCTCTGATACCAATTGTTAGATACTTGATTAGTCCCAAAGACACTGAGAGGGGGGGGGGGTGAATTAGTGTCTAACCAATGCAATATTTAAACTTGTTTGCAACTTTAAAACCCAAATTAATGTACCGGTAAACAAGTAATAAAGAAATAAAGAGAAATAAGAGAGACAACATCAATGCACACCATAACACAATATATTTTGGCGAGAAAACCCGGTAGGGGAAAAACCTCGGTGGGATTTGTGACCCAAAATATTTACTCACTGGCCAATATGAATAAATATTACTTATAAAATAGGGGCCTGCACATGCAGGAAGGCCAATAGCCTAGAGCTCACTGCTTAATCATAAAAAGGAGTCACAATGACTACAAAATTGGATGATTAAATCCAAAGACAATGTACTACTCAAAATAGCATCTACAATGTTGGATTTAGTACCAGTTTAAGCTCTGTCAAATACTGCTGCCATAAACCTTTCTTCGCTCTGCTCTTCTCTTATTCGCTCATCAAATTATTACATCAAAATGCATATACAGATATTCGTGCTCATAATCATTACCTAATTACATATCCTTCCTTTGCTTACATACCATACATACTTTTTCACATCATAAAATGACCTATAAGATCTCATACATATATGAGTCTTTACAATACATCATGTTGGCTATACAATATAATTACAATACAAAATAATATAATTTCCATGTCATTTGGGGTGCTGGTAAGATCTTCTATTGGTGTAGACTGGGTGCCGATGAGAATAATGTGGTTGTGCCTACTGGTGCCGGTAGATGATGTTTATTACCGATGTAAGCTGTGAACCGTGTTACCAATTGGTCATCAATGACAACATCAACTATTCTCATCTGAGTGTAGAATGCCAACAGATTTATGGTGAAGATGAGCATGTGCAAAAAGATAAAGAAGAAAGCCTAAGAGGCAAGTTTGATGACATGAGGATGATGGAAGGTGAGAACATCTCCCAGTATGAACAAACAATAAAAGAAGTCGTTGGAGGATTAAAAAGTGTTGGTGGCACCATTATAGAAGACACAGTGGTAAGTAAAATGCTTAGAACCTTATTGCTTGCTTATGCTATTAGAGTATCTTCTATCCTAGAATTGAGGCCAGTCAGCAAAGATGAAGTTACAATTGATTCATTGATAGGAAAGCTTACTGCTTTTGAATTGAATATCTTTGATAATAGTGTACCTAAAGAAGAATCTGCTTTCAAAGCATTAGTATCTAATGCACCAGTAAGAAAAGGAAAGGATGTCTATCATAACCATGAATGTAGGTCATGTCATCATGGCAGTGATAATGAAGAAGTGGATAATGAACATAACCTGATGGAAATTGAGGCTTTATTGGCAAAGAAACTTCCTAGAGGCACCAGTAAGTACAAAGGAAAGCTTCCTCTTAAGTGCTTCTCATGTAACAAAGTAGGACATATTGCTGCTAATTGCCCTAACAGTGATCAGAAGAAAAAGTTCATAAAGTTTAAGGGAAAATGTAAGAAACAATGTTATGTTGTAGTAGATGAAGTGATACCGATGAGGAATCAGAGGATGAAGGTAATGAGGAAATTGTTTTTGTATCAGTTAAGGAAGATCTCTCTGACAAGAAAGCTTTAGTGTCCCATATTGACAGCAGTGATGAAGTGGGTCATTAATAGTGGTTTCTCACACCACATGACTTGTGACAAGAACAAGTTCATCTCACTTGAAGAATTTGATGGTGTAGTGAGATTTGGTAACAATACACCATGCTTGGTAAAAGGTAAAGGTTCAATTTTTTTAAATGGAAAAAGTAATACTGATGATGTGTATTGAGTTGAAGGATTGAAGCATAACTTGTTGAGTGTTGGTCAGCTAAATAATAAAGGTTATCATCTTGAGTTCAAGAGTGGAGTGTGCAGGATTTTAGGAAGCAAAGGAGAATTTATTGCTACCGGTAAACAAACAAAAGGTAACTTATTTCATTTGAACACTATTGTTAATAGTTGTTTGGTTGCAAAAGTTGAGGATAGTTGGTTATGGCTTAGAAGATTTTGTCATGTAAATTTTGATAATTTGGTCAAGGTCAACAAGTCAAGTATAGTTAGAGGCATGCCACAACTAGTCAAGATAGATAATGTGATTTGTAAGGAGTGTCAGTTGGGTAAGATGACTACTTCCTCTTTCAAAAGCAAATCATTTTCTTTAGAAAATATTTTAGATTTGGTGCACACTGATTTGTGTGGTCCTATGAGGACTAGGAGTTTTCAAGGTGATAAATATGTCATGATATTTACTGATGATCATTCAAGAATGACATGGGTTACATTTTTGAAGGACAAGTATGCTGCTTTCAGCAAGTTTAAGGCATTCAAAGCCTTAGTGGAGAAAGAAACCGATAAGAACCTAAAGTGCCTGAGATCTGAACGGGGTGGAGAATTCACATCAGCTGAATTTATGAAATATTGTCATGAGAATGGAATCAAGAGACAACTATCTGTACCAAGGACACCATAGCAGATCAGGATTGCAAAAAGGAGGAACTGGACCATAGTTGAAGAAGCAAGAACAATGTTGATACAAGGAGATGTACCTAAAAACTTTTGGAGAGAAGTAGTTAGCACTACATTATACACAATGAACTAGGTATTGGTTAAGAAAGGTAGTGACAAAAATCCCTATGAATTATGGTATGGTCATACTCCTAATGTTAGTTATTTCAAATTATTTGACAGTAGGTGTTACATAAAGAGAGATGAGTATACCGGTAATCTTGATCCTAAGAGTGACGAAGGAACTTTTCTTGGTTATTCAACTAAGAGAAAAGCATTCAAGTGCTTTAACAAAAGAACCAAGAAAATTGTGGAAAGTATTAATGTGAAAGTTGATGAGTATTCTAACAAATATGATGATACCAACAAGTCTTATGTAGTAGATGAATAGAAGATAATGATCATTGAACCGAAAGTTCAAAATGATCCCAAGTAGAAAATTATGGAGGATACTGCTCAACCAGTGGAAGATGAAGAAGAAGAACAAGAACAAGAAGAGACTTCGATACTGGAACTGGTTATACCTAGATATGTAAAGTTGAATCAATCAGCAGATTAGATAATTGGAGACAAGAATGATGGAGTACAAACAAGAAGAAAGGTTAGAGAAAGTGCTTGTCTGATTTCCATAATTGAACCTAAGATAGTGAGGGAAGCTCTCAAGGATGATGATTGGATAAAGGCTATGAATGAGGAGCTTGATTAAATAGAGAAGAACAACACTTGGTCACTTATCCCTAGACCAACTGATAAAAATGTGATTGGTACTAAGTGGGTGTTTAGGAACAAGGCTAGACTAGTTTGCAAAGGATATGCACAAGAAGAAGGTAAGGATTATGGAGAAACCTTTGCACCAATTGATAGACTTGAAAGAGTAATAATGCTACTTGCATTTGCTGCATTCAAATGATTCAAGGTTTACCAAATGGATGTAAAGTCTGCATTTTTGAATGGAATTCTAGAAGAAGAGGTTTACATTGAATAATAGGATGGGTTTGCATTGACTGAAGACAAGGACATGGTGTGCAAACTTCATAAATATTTATATGGATTAAAACATGGTATGAGAGACTCCATTCACACTTGATAAATATTTGATTTCAAAGAACCAGTGAGGACAACAACATTTAGTTGAAGACAGAAGGAGACAAGTTATTGATTGCAGAAGTGTGTAGATGATATCATATTTGGAGGAGATGATGACACAAGTTTAACTTTTGTAGAAGAAATGATTTGAAATTTCTTTGATAAACGAAATAAATTTTTTTATTGGTTTGTAGGTCCAATAGATGAAAGGAGGAATCTTTATTAGCTAGTCCAAATATGTGAAGGAGGTATTGAAAACCTTAGTAATGGAAGACTCTAAACCAGTTGGAACCCCTATGGTTACTAGTTGAAAAAAATCCAAGGAAGATGATTTAGATCTAGTGGATGAAATTGAGTATATATCATTGCTTTCTAAACTACACTATGTTGTTCATAGAAGACCAGACATTGCTCATGCAGTTGGTATAGTGGCTAGATTTCAGAAAAATCCTAAAGAGACTCATATGGTGGCAGTGAAGATAATTTTTCAGGTATCTTAGAGGAACTATTGATTATGGATTATGGTATCCATACAAAGGAAACTTCTCTTTGAAGGTGTTCATAGATGTTGATTGGGTAGGTAATATAGATGACTAGAAGAGCACAATTGGTGTTGCATTATTTCTAGGAGGAAGATTGCTATCCTGGACTAGTAAGAAACAAAGTTGCATTTCTCAGTCTACATCAAAAGCAAAGGATGTGGCTACATCTATGAACTGTACTCAAGCAATATAGATGAGACATGTATTGGAAGGATTCAAGGAGAATATGACAAAACCAGTGGTCATATATTGTGATAATATAAGTGCAATAAGGATTTCAAATAATCATGTATTGCATGCTAGAACAAAACATATTGAACTAAAGTATCATTATCTAAGAGAAAGAGTGCAGGAAAAGAAAGTTAGGATGCATCATGTGTCAAGTAAGGGGTAGTTGGTTGATATCTTCACTAAGCCATTACCTAAAGTAACCTTTGAGTATCTCAGAGGCAAGCTAGTGGTTATACCCCTACATAAGGTCAACTAAGATGTTGTTGCAACATCAATCCAATGGACTAATTGAATATCTTTCACTATGGATTGATGATAAGAGGGCTACTCCTCAGGGGGAGAAAAATAGATGAAGAAAACAAGAGCAACAAAGATGAAGAAAACAATTGTAGCAGAATATGAAGTTGACACTTTGCACCTTTGTCATTGTTGTCAAATAGGGAGAAGAAAATTAAAGCAAGGGAAGAATAGTGAAGAGCATAAAGAGAAGAACTGATGAAGGGAGAAGATCAATTACAAAAGTCATAATAGTTAGAGTTCCAATTTTGCATGATGAGCTTTTGGTGTTGCCATCAATGCCAAAGGGGGATATTTCTGGCATAACTAATGGAGATGAGATGATGACCGGTAAAGTTATTGTTGGCATGACTGATAAAGCTGATATGATGAAGATGACCGGTAAAGTTGATGGAGATTGTTGGCTTGATGATAATAGGATGTTTGATGACTTTATTTGTTTTTTCATTGATGGAAACCATGTTTGTTTAGTCATCTAGGTCATCTAGACCTACCGATATAGCCTAACCGGTAGTGGAACCATTTCACAACAAGGTTAACAGGTACAAAGAGATAATCAAGAAACCGGTATGGAGGATTGGAGAAGAGTTAGATGTTGTAGTTTTATAGGAGTGTTGGAGAAAAGAACATGCACCTATGTTCCAACCCGCATCACCAGGTTCAGAGTATTGAGTGAGTTATTATTAAATGCCATGAACTCTATGAAGAAGAAAGTATACCATAATAGATCTTCAACCGGTAATGATTTAAGGTTTGGCAGTGGATCTTATTATGATAATAACTTAGTGATGATGTGTCAGAATCCGTGTGTAATGGTAATATTGTATTTAAGTGCATGCAAGGATCAAATTTCTTTGAAAATAACAAAGTGCTTAATAGAATGAAACAAGGGTTTGATTGCTTATCAAATTGATGTGCGGTGATCATTCAATGGTGGAAATCATCTAGAAAGTTGTTTTAATGATCTGTAATGTAAATTCATTGTATCTTGTTGATGTAATCAGGGTTTGTAACCACCCTAACTGAAAAATATATTTATGGCTATTTGGAGAAGGGTTTTAGTGTCTGGAGTTTGAGAAGAAGGTGTTGTCGAACCAGATTGAAGTGTTTGCATGTGTGTAGAAGAGTTGTGCTAAAAAGGATCTGTACTAGCAAGCAAGGAAGTGTTGTAATCAGATCATTTTCCCTATTATTCCCTAACAGTTATAACAGTTTGAAATCCCTTAACCAGGTAGATCCTAACAGATCTTATATTGTAAATCCCTTCACCGGGTGGCTCATTAACTTGAGTTTAAAATCCTCTAACAAGATTACTCTTAATAGGGTAGAGCTCGTAATAGGGCTGAGGCAAAATCCCTTAACTGAGTGACTCCTAATAGGGTCTTCTCTTAACTAGCCTAGGCTTTTAACCACGCACATTCCAAAAGAGTGCAAATATTTTGTGGGTGCTAATTTCCCTCATGGTTTTTCCCAGTTGGGTTTCCACGTGAAAAATCTTTGTGTTCATATGGTGGATGCATTGTTGATTTGTGCATTTGATATCATTACTTTGTTTGCATGTTTATGAACACTTGAGTGAATGGTTTGGTAAATCAGTTTAGCCAATTGTTTGAGCAGTTACCGATACAAGTTTTTGAAGTATTGCATAATTTTTTTACTATTGATTCACCCCCCCTCTCAATAGTAACTGGATCCTCATAATAACATCCACACCTTATCCTCTCAATCCATGTGCTTCCTCTCCTTCAATCTCCACCCTTGATCCATCTTCAATCTTGACCGTCCATTTACCTCCCTTCCAATCTATAAATTAGGGTCTCCTCCCCTTCATTTCTCATCTCCAATTCATGAAATCTTATGTTTCCTTTATTGCTTTAGCAATCCATCCAAGATCATCCTCATTATAGGCAATCAAGTATCCATAATCGCTTAGCAATCAACTCCCTTCCACCACTTTGCATCCATAATTCTATCATATAGCTATTTGTTGTGCATTTGGAGAGAAAACCACACCAAAATCAAGAAGCCAATACAATCAAGCCAAGGAGGGGCATATCTTTGGCTTCATCAAAGGCTCAAACCAAAGGAGGAAGGTAAATAGAGAGGTATATAGGTTTTTATTTATGTTTAATTGAATTTGTATATTAACCATTGAATCTTGTCTCCCTATTTTTCTCTTGATTCCATAATGATTGCCACCACATCATCCAAATGGTAGTTATATTTTGATGCCTCTTGCACATAGAATGGATCGGGGGCAAGAATCCTACTAGTCATACCTCAAGGAGATTGCATCCCTAAGTCATACAAAACATCCTTTTCATGCACCAACAATATAGTGAAATACGAAGAACTTATCACTGGACTCTGCTTGGCTATTCAATGGAAGATACTGGAATTGGAGGTTTACGACAACTCCCAACTTGTTATAAAGCAAGTCAATGACGAATATTAGAAAAAATATGACAAGATTATTCCTTACCCTAGTATGGTTGAGGATCTCAAGAAGCACTTTATAGTTATTCAATTTGAGCAGATCTCGCATACAAAAAAAAAGCTATGGATGTTATTGCTACAATTGGCTCCCTCCTACAAATGTCAGCTAATAGCCAAAATTTTGAGTTCTTGGTTGAGCAACTCCTTATTCCAGCATATGACATCCCTGAATCTAAAATGGTGTGTGTCCTTGTTGTGTCTAACTCCCCTTGGTATCAAGAAGCCTTTTCTTACCTTCAAGACAACATCATCCCACCCCACCTCACCAAAACCCAACAACAAACCTTCATCTGCCACTGTACCCATTACACTATCCTTGGTGACACCCTTTTTCAAAGGTATTTTGATGGATCCCACCTAAGCTATTTAGACAAAGAGGAGGCTGAATGGGCACTACATGAAGTGCATGAAGGTATTTATGGAGCACACTCAAGTGGACTCACATTGGATAAACAGCTCTTGCACATAGGACACTATTGGCCTACAATGGAAGAAGATGCATATCATTATGTGAAGAAATGTGTCCCCTATAAGAAATACGATGACAAAATGCATGCACCCTCTCAAGATCTATATTCATTCATTACACCTTGGACCTTCTCTCAATGGGGGCTCGATCTCATAGGGAAAATCCATCCTGCCTCATGCAATGGCCATAAATTCATAATAACTACCACTGAATACTTTCACTAAATGGGTGGAGGCCATACCCCTCACCTACACCACTAGAAAAAAAATTTCTAAGTTCATCCTAAATTACCTTATTTGTTGATACATAGTCCCTAAAGAAATCTTTACAAATAATGTCAGACCATTCAAGAATCAGGATGTCAAAGAACTTTGTTAGAAGTTTGGTATTCAACACCGCTTCTCCACTCCATGCTACCCACAAGGTAGCAGTCAAGCTAAGGCTTCAAATAAAACCCTCATCAAAATCCTCAAAAAGACAGTCAATGAAGTTGGTCATGATTGGCACTTGCAACTCCACCTCGCCCTTTGGGCCTACCATACAAGAATCTGCACACTCGTAGGTGCCACCCCATACTCCCTAGTCTTTGGTTATGAAGTTGTCCTATCCCTTGAGATCAAGATCCCCTCACTAAGGGTTTCACTACAGAACATCCTCCCTAATGAGGAATCCAGAGTCACCAAGCTACAAGAGCTTGAACTGCTAGATGAAAGACTCCTCAAGGCTTTAAATCACCTTTGGGTATATCATAACCGCCTACGGTTAAGCTACAACAAGAAGGCCTGAACCAAGGAGTTTGACATTGATGATCTTGTGCTTATGGAAAATTAGAGAAATCTACATGATTGTGAAAAGAAAGGCAAGTTTGAGCTCAATTGGTTTGGACCCTATGTGATCACTGCAAAATATGGATTAGGTGCATATCACTTAGCCACTCTTGAAGGTGAACCCTTGGATGAGCCTATGAACATCATGCACCTGAAGAGGTTTTATGCCTAGTCCTCAAAGATCACCAGTTTTCAAAATCAAAAAAAAAAAAAAACTAAAAAAATTAAGAAAAATACAAAAAAAATGTAAAAATGAAAAAAGCAAAAAAAAAATCAATTCGTCCATTAGTGAAAACTACTTTGTGGCACTATGGGCAAGTAACTTGGTGAAAAACTGGTCTTAGGCATCAAGGTAAATAAAAAATAGATCCATCATCTGCTAAAACAAGATGGCTTCCCCCCATCCCGGGGTTTTGCCACTTTTACAATGTTTGTGACCAAATTCTGCTTCATGATATATCCTTTCCCCACCCATCTGCCCGATGTTCATATTCCATAGATTGAATAATCTGACATGCAATTCACAATGGCTCACCCATGGAGATGATCAATTTAAGTGCGTGATATTAATTAACATGACTCAAACAGTCAAATTTGTTGTTTCAAATGCTCTGACATGACATGAGTCATCTTGTGATCCTTCACTATCCTCCCATTTCCTCCCACCTGCATCGAATATTCTGACATCACTCTTGCACCTTAGCAATGAGGAGGATTGTACAAGCCTATTTATAAGGCCATATGTGCAACATGACTCCCGCGTTGATTTATCATCATTCCCCCTACTTCGCTTGCAACCGATTGTCTCCTTCATTCTACAAAAAAAGGCAATCGTGTAACCCTCCATTCCATTCCCCTTGCTCACGTATAAACCTTCCCATCCCACTTTTGTAACTTCTAATCTCTTAATGAATCTGTATAATGGTGACACCCCTCTCTAGATTCACTTACAACTGGTTATCTCCTTCATTCTTCAATTGATGTCAGTGTGTAAGGTTATTTGTATCTTCATGAGATGATGAGTCTTTGTCCCAGCCATGAATAAGGATTACCCCATCACACTGAGATTTCATCCCTCTATCCCAAGATTTTCGCTCATCACACTGAGCTTCCATCCCAATAAATTAAGCTTAATCCCACATCCTAAGCTTGAGCTTCTTCTTGACTTGTACATCATCTAGGCACTCATTCACTTGAGCTTAACCAAATATTCACAATCAATACCATATCCACATACATACGTCCATGCCACCTTCTCTATTTCCTATTCAGATCAATTGCTTACTTCTGCCCATTGGGATGCATCCTTCCCATATCTGGCAACTTATCCATAATCCTAAGTCCTACTCTTGGCAAGAGATGTCAGTTGGCCTTGTGCATTTCGTTTGCATGATTTGGTCTTTTTCTTTGATTTGCATCATTTTGTCCTACGATTACTCCTACCTAGAGCTACTAGGATCATTTTATATCTTGGTATGTTTTGGATGGGTATATACTGGGGCATGTTTTTTGTGGCATGACGTGTTTGATGGTTTTTCTCACACTAACCTATAGCCCTGTATCTACATCTATATGATGTTTACACGGTTGTGTGCAAGAGACACCTATTGTCTGAGTGTCAGTTCACGCCTTGGATTTTTCATAACATCCTAATTCCTATAATCAGTGGTGTGGACTATCCTCTGCGATATCAAAACTAGGTTTTCTCTCCACATTTTCCACAACAACAACTCCCTTCACCCCCATTCACTCACTTGCATTTTCATTCCACCTTCTCATTATGCATTTTAGAGACCTCAATTTTTTTGGCTCTTCCTTTCTTATACCTAGTCCTATGTTGTTGTACTATGGTTGGTACATTCTAAAAAATTGTCATTTCATTACCATTTAGTTTCATATAGTTGCATAATCATTAAGTGCATTGTTCATATAGTTGCATAATTACTAAATGCATTGTTTATTTAGCTGCATAACATTGTTCATTAATTGCATTTAAAACATGCAAGATGGTACATACAATATTGACTATCTATTGAAATGTATCTGTCATGCACATTCACAACTGCACATTTTAGGTTCATAATAAATATTGAAGCAAGTTTAATTAAATTCCATTCAAACATTATTATCTCATCTAAAGTTGCATTCATTAATCACATTATTCAATATAAAACATTTGAAAATAATCTCATTACATTGCATCTTCATGTCATTTTAGGCGCATTAAATAGAATTTTTATTCAAACATTAATATCTCACACAAATAGTAAATCATCAAGCAGTCCATGCATTGCTAATCATGCTAAGTAGTCACATTTTGATTTGTTATATTTATTAGTGGCTAAATAAGGGTTTTCATTGCATCACCTGACACATTTAGTTATCATTCATATAGGTACATTTCATTACAATATATAATGTGCATATGGGGCATTCATTTGTATCACATATCATAAGCATCATCATCACATAAAAATCCAAAAAAATACATAACATATAGACATATATCATCCACATTCATCCTACATCCACAAACCTATTAGCAACATCATATATAGTATATGCATACATACATAATCATCCATATTGCATCACAAAGGAGTCAAATGATATGCATCATTATATCATCATAATCATAACATCATCCTCCATCACATCATAAAATAATAATCGAAGTGTGAGAGTTGAGAAATACAACACCACAGGAGCCCAAATGATCTCTGCAAGATGAATAACCTATTACAATGAGAAGCAAGGAAGCAAATAACAGAAAAACCAATACATAGAAATATGCTCAAAAAGATGAGAGCTCAATATTCACAAAATGTGTAATGTGATAATCCTTACAATACAATGAAAAGAATAACCTCTAATAGGTCAAGAAACCCTAAAAAGGAAAACCTAGGCTTGCACATAATAATTAATAAAATAATTAATTATTATGCACCTAAAGTTTGCTTATGTGTAAAAGAGATAAAGGGAACTTAAATAATTAAACAAATGTTGTTTAATTAATCAAGTAAAGACCTGAATACTCTAACACCCCCCCCTTAAGCTAAACTTAGGGAGAAGATAAAACCTAGAACAACTACTGAAAGCAAGAAAGATGGGTCCCGACAACAAGGCCTGATCAGGTACCCAAATACAACCAAATCTCTATGAACCAGAGAAATAGAGAAAACCACATGGGAAAAAAACTCTACTCCAAATAGAGATGGAAAAGGCAAAAAGAAGGACTGAAAAATCCTCCAAACAAGAATGTTCCAAAAAGGTAGGAACAAGAGAAGATTAGAAGAATCATTGAAGCATGAAGAACCCGCAAACACTATCGAAGAATAACTACTGATCTAAAGAACCTCCACTAAAATAGAACATGACCACATAGAGAAGACTGTAATCTGTATGAGTGCCCTCAAATGACACCACTCGAATAAGAAGGTAAACAAAGGCAAACAACTGAACTCGAAGATATAGATGGCATGAGAAACCAAAGCCTGAAGAGCTGATCAATCGAACCATGAAAGCATTATAAACAATTGGACAAACCTCCCCATAATGCTGAAGAGGGAGAGGGACAGGTACACTAAAAAGAATAGCCAACAAGAACTGCACGATGAAGAACAGGAACATCGAAGGTGCAGAGAAAGTACAAAGTGTCATGGAAGGAACACTCACTTGACAAAGGTGGATGGCAAACAACTCAAACATCAACCCCCTCATGGCACTGTATAAGTAGTGCATGCACAATAACGCACAAGATGTGCAAGATCCCAAGTAAACAATGCATGATGGCACTTTATCTTAGTGCGTTTGCATAAATGAAATGCTACAATGATAATAAGACTAAAAACAGAAAGAAGAACCAAAACTGAGACATCCTACTCAGAGAAGAGATCCCAGGACCTGAAACAACCAAGATATCCACCAGAGTGCTGAAAAGCAAAAAAATGAATAAAATATTCCTACAGAAGAATCTAGAAAGAAAACCCATATTTCTAGAAAGTACACAACACACTCTTTCCAAAAATATAAATTTTTTGAAAAACAAAGTTCTGATGCTCATTTTATGGCTCCCAGAGTGCAAAAAAAGAGACCCCACTTTCACTGGAAAAAAAATAGTCAAACAGAAAAATTGGAAAAATATTCGAATGTCATGAGGTCCGGCTTGGAACTATCTTTCCGACGCCTATTTGTTTTCAAAAAAATGACTCTGTTTGCCTAAGTTATGGCAAAAAAAACCAACCCCCCTAAAAGAGGAAAGAGGGAGGTGCAACGGGGGCAGGGCCCAGAGGAGGTGGCCCATGGGTGGCACTCTGGTGGCAGGTGGGTGGCACTGCAGTGGTCAAGTGGAGGTGCTACGGTTTCTGGTGAAGGAACCATGGCGGCCAGAAAGCGCAAGGGGTGATCGAGGGCGACAACGATAGGAAGAGCACTGATAGAGCAAGGGCAGCGGGTGTGGGCGGCTGTTTCTGGTCGGTGCAGGCGGGGCTGCTATGGCAGCTAGTGGCAGGGGGCCGACAGGGTGTTGCGGTGGCCAACGGGTTGCTGCAGTGGCCGGCAGGGTGCTATGGCGGTCGGCGGGTTGCTGCGGCGACAGGGACCGGGAAGGCAGGGCCGGTGGGGGCTGAGAAGGCAGACATTGGCGGGGAGCCAAGGGTTGGTGGTGTTAGAATCGTCAATGGTGCTAGACCCGCTGCAGGCCAAGGGGCCCCACGGTACCCTACGTACCGTGGGGAACCCTCCCAAAAAAATTTGCTTTGTTTTTAAAAAACCGCCTTATGATTTTTGTTGTGATTTTTTGATTTTTTTTCAAACAAAAATCATTCGGCCTGCATGCCATAAAAAAAGAATTTTTTATTTTTATTTTCTCAAATTGCTTGCCAGGGCCATACGACCTGGTACTGAAGGAAAAATACCCCCAGATGCTGATGAGTCAAAACTAGGCAAGTTTTGTATGACTATAGGGGTTTTTAGGCCTTCTGAGCATGATGGTGAGGTCCATTTAGGACCAAAGTGCATAGGAAAAAGGCCTATCCCTAGGTGCATAAAAAAAAACTTCCTGAAATCCCAGATCTACTTCCAAGCAAAAATTCTCAAAAAACATGAACAGATAGTTGCAGATCTGAAGCTCTGATACCATGTGAGAGTTGAGAAATACAACACCATAGGAGCCCAAATGATCTCTGCAAGCTGAATAACCTATTACAAGGAGAAGCAAGGAAGCAAATAACAGAAAAAACCAATACACATAAAATATGCTCAAAAAGATGAGAGCTCAATATTCGCAAAATGTGTAATGTGATAATCCTTACAATACAATGAAAAGAATAACCTCTAATAGGTCAAGAAACCCTAAAAAGGAAAACCTAGGCTTGCACATAATAATTAATAAAATAATTAATTATTATGCACCTAAAGTTAGCTTAAGTGTAAAAGAGATAAAGAGAACTTAAATAATTAAACAAATGTTGTTTAATTAATCAAGTAAAGACCTGAATACTCTAACACATAGTCCATAAGAGTCCATAATAAAGTCCATACATGCATACGCCTACAAAATCATATCTCATCTATATATCTCCATAAGAGTCCATAATAAAGTCCATACATGCATAAGCCGACAAAATCATATCTCATCTATATATCTCAAAAAATGAATGAGTGTGTCAATCATGGTACAATAATATGTCCTCCCTGAAGGGTCAAAAAATGGTATGTTAGATATAAGCACTATCCTGTACTCTCTTGATCCCCTCCCACTGTTGCACTAGAAGGCCCACCTAGTGGTCATAGTACCCTCATCCCCACGAAAGCACCTGACTAGCGGCTCTATGTCCTATGGGACCGGGTGCTCTTGGTATATGGTGCAACTCTTTGATCTATCAACACCACCCCATGGTACAAGACCCTGTAATAGGTTGCTTCTCATCCCAACCTCTTCCCTCCATTGTTGGCTGATTAGATCAACATAAACCTATGCAAACCTTGATGTCTCCAGTAGTTGATGGGCAATATCCATCTCCAACCTCAATCTAGTCATGCCTGCCTCTGCCCTACTCAGTCGGGAGTGGAGTGTATCCATCTCCTCATCCATCCTCTCTAGCTCTTCTCTCATCTGACCGATGGCCTTACCAATCCTCACCTCCTATAGGAGATGATCTGTATCATTTCTTTCTCGTCAAAGATCCCCCACCTCCGTCAGTGTTGTTTGGAGACTCTCCGTCAAATCATCTACTTCCCTCCTATACTGATCCACCTCATACTATAGACTCGCTAATCTCACTCTCTCCATTGCCAGCTCCTTCTCCAAACTCCCAGTCCTCCCTCGAGAAGCATCCCTCCCCTATAGCTCTGCCTCCAATCTCTTATCCCTCTCCCACACAAGCCTATCATACTTTGCCTAGGAGATCCACCCTGCCTATGTTGGTACCTATTTATGTACTAGTATATCTGGGACATCCATCAGCTCCACTTGATCCCCCTCTCCTCCTTCCTCCACTTCCACTCCACCAATTTGTCCGTCAATGGCTCAACCTGTAAGGGCACCCCTACTGAAGGCACTTTCTGTCCTCCTCTCCCTCTCCTCCTTTGTCTCCCTTTTCATCCTCATCTCGGTCCTCCTCCTACTACAACCCTATCTACAGAACCATCCTCATCCCCCTACCACCTCATCAATTGACGGTCCTAGCTCATCTGACTCCAAATCCCTAGGTATGCTCATTCATACCGGCCTATGCGCCTCCCACCAGTGAGTGTACACCAAGGTGCATACTGGTCCTCCCCTGCCTGGTATTGCTTATCCCAAACAATAGTCTCCCTGATCTCCTAGCTGATCTTAACCTCTAGTGGTCTGATTTCTTGTCCCCACACCACCGCCTCCCACGTGATCCATGGGTATAACTGATCATAACCAACATGCAAGATCCTGCACATGCCCAAACTGTCACATAACTCTATGCAGTGCATAGTGCTTAATAACACACACCAATCAACCAAATAGCCAGTACTCCATCTGCACCCATGCTAGTTGCCAATCCTCTTGCCATCACTCACTATCCATGAATGGGCACCAGCAAAAGAACATCATCTCATCAAATTTGTGCCTCCAGAACCACAAAGTCCCCAGTCAGTGATAGTGTAACAGTCCTCTGTACCTTTCAACATACAAGAACCATCACCTCCTCTCATGTTGACCTATCAGTCATGCCACTACAATGTGCTCCCATGCCTAGATGTGAAGTAGTGTGAGTCTTATGCCTAGGTTTCAGTAATCCCGATATAGACAAAGGTGCATATTGTGGTATTGTTGTCTTAGCATCACTGCACCCCAACAATACACCACACAGTCTTCTAGCATGTAGCAAACACATCTATCCCATCCAATAGAATATTCATGGCCACTAAAGTATGGCATAATGCACCCATTGATCAAACCACATATGTACAATACAAGGCGTGGGATGTGTCGGATCTGCATCACTCAGCCTAGGTGCATCTGCATCCCCTCCATAGGTAATGTTGTATACTAACACACCTTCCTAAGATAATACTCCCCTTCATCCAACCTATACTTAGGAATCACACCTCGGATGGGGATCTTCAAGATCCTCTAGACATCTAGCAGTGTGATGGTGACCTCTCCAGTAGGTAGGTGGAAATTACATGTCTTGTTGTCCCATTTCTCCACCAGTATTGTCATCATAGCAGTATGAGCCTTAATCCTGGGCCATCTCCTAATGAATCCTAGGCCCACTGCACTCAGGATATTTCTTGTGTCTTCTCTGAGCCTTCTATATAGCCTCATGGTCGAAGGATAGTGCTCTTGTGACATGAGTAGTCCCTCATCCTCCTACATCCAGCCAATTCACTTTATTAACTTTCATATTCTATTCTATTCCACCTATTCTATCCTACCTTACCCTATCCTACCCTATTATAACCTATGTCTACCCTATTCCATCCCAGGGGCATGTATACACCCCCTTGCACCCATTTTATCCCCTTCCCATCCCTTATTCTAAACCCCTTAGGCTCCCCAATAGATGATGATCCTCTTTGGTGGAGACATCAAAACCACGATGCTTGCATGGCACCACAAGCAAAGGTGTTAATCCATAGTCTCCATCCCCTTCTAACCCCCTTTCACCCCGTTCAACACTTGTGATTGTGCTAAATTGCTAGCGCTGGCATCTAGTCCCAACCCTTAGCCCTTCCAATGCCTACACAGAAGTTACTCGCCTGTGCAAATGTTGAACCCCCATGGAGATGCTGAAACAACAATCAACGTCTCCGCCCAGCTACCTTTTTGACCTATTTATTACCCCTAATAAATACCCTAACCTACTAAATCATTAAGTGGGGTCAGGGTACCTACCGGTGGGCCATAATGCTCTGGTCTCTGGTATCTAAAAACCCTCTCTATGTGGTGCTCGTGAAGTGGGATGCACTCCATCTCTCTCCTAGGGATATGTGCTCTCCAAGTCTTCCAAAGGTGTGTGTGACAATGACCCTTCCTTGGGCCTCGTGTGGCTTATATATGGCCTCCCATTGCCCCATTTTCTCTCCCTTCTCTCAATTCACTCATTTTCTTCTCCCATCATTATTTTTTTTTCCTCATCTCTCTTTTTCCTCTCTTTTTCTATCATTTTCTTCTTTTCTAGAATTTTCCCAAAAAGCTTACAAATTCCTGGTTAAATTCTCAAGGGGGCATATACCACCCGCGTCTTCACACTGTTGGGGCATCTTCTTTATGTCTTTTACACATCGCCAATTTTGTCATTGTGTAAAAGAGGGGCAAAATGTAGATGTTCAAAATTAATTAAATTAAATATTTAATTAATTTAGCCATACTACATAATTAATTTATTTAATTGTGTTCTCTTTATGCTTCTTAGTATTAATTAAATTTAATTTGATTAATCATGTCACTATAATCCAGATAATTGATTTATTCATTAAATTAATTATCCCTTATTCCTCTAAAGTTCCCCAAATAATCATTTCTTCTAAATCCCCTTTAGTTAATTAACATAAATTAATTAACTAAATTATATGATTCCTACAAATCACTCTCCCTAATTCTTCATTAAGTTAATTAGTTCTTCTAGAATGTCTGCTTGGCATTATTTCTTAATTTTAAATTCCTCCACTCATTCTCTCTCCTCTTGTCAAATCCTCCTACAAATCCCACTTGTCTTATAATCTTCTATTATCCCACCTAATCACCTCCTTAATCATTTTCTAGTGGCCAATCCCCATTATTAGCCACTAAGTCAGCCAATAGCCATAAATGGCTAAGTCCACTTGTCCCCTCCTCACCTTCCAACCTTAAATGCACATAATTGGGTCATTTCAAGGATTTCAAAATCTCACACTCTCCCATGTTTCTCACCTTCCCAAGGAATTTTTAATTCGTTTTCCCATTTCCTTTGCCCATGCAAGTCATTATTTGGGAATTTTTAATTCCCTTGTCCTCTCTCCAAGGAATTTTTAATTCCTTTTATTCCAAGGTACTTGAGGATATCTTCCCCATACACCTTATGGAGTGTGGAGACAAGAAATGCCTTTATGGTAAATCTCTTGGTCTCCACACTATGTCCTCTCATGTCCTCTCAATCCATGTGTTTCCTCTCCTTCAATCTCCACCCTTGATCCATCTTCAATATTGACTATCCATTTACCTCCCTTCCAATATATAAATTGGGATCTCTTCCCCTTCATTTCTCATCTCCAATTAATCCAATCTTGTGCTGCCTCTATAACTTTAGCAATACATCCAAGAGCATCCTCATTATAGGAAATCAAGTATCAATAATCACTTAGCAATCCACTCCTTTCATCCACTTTGTATCCATCATTCCATCATCTATCTATTTGTTGTGCATTTGGAGATAAAACCACATCAACATCAAGCAGTCAATCTAATAAATCCAAGGAGGGGCACATCATTGGATTCATCAAAGGCTCAAACTGAAGGAGGAAGGTAAATAGAGAGGTATATTGGTTTTTATTTGTGTTTAATTGAATTATTTGCATATTAACCATTGAATCTTGTCTCCCTATTTTTCCCTTACTTCAGCAACTACAATTAAAACATGGACTCAAGACTAGTTGAGTAAAATCAAAATGTTCCTGTAAGATACAATGGGAGTATTTGAAGAAGCTCATTTCAATGAGAATGCTCTTATTTACTATTTCTATAGAATGGGAACAACTTCTTTGGTTTTCAAAACAACATCAGGTACTCAAGAAAATTTGAACATTAGGAGAGGAGGTGATGGCAAAAGTGGACCTATTGGGGGGATAAGAAGTCAATAACTTGCAATCATGCATAGATATTTTGGATTTAAAGATGTAGGTAATGGAGTAGTATCATATCAAAGTTCTCTATTCCTCAATGTACTTGAACAATATGAGAAGTTCATGGTTAAGTTGTTAGGAAAGTATGGTTATAGTCTCAAGCAAAATGGTGTATTACATCAAGAGACTATACTCAGTAGATGGGACTCTTACACGGCTGACCACTTTGCATCCACTACTGAGTTTAATGTAGAAACGGTGAATAGATACATCTATGTGGTATTCTATTGTCAGGGAGCTGAGGCGACAATGGATGAAATGGTCAATAGGCTGGAAAGTACAAAAGAGTTACTGAGGGTGTCTAATTTCATAATACAATATATTGCTGACCCACTTCTTGCTTTCATAGACTGCTTCATCAACAACTACCGAAACTACAAGAAGAATAGAAGGCAGAACAGGGAGTTAGCTACATGGTGCATGTTAACTAAAATTACCACCATAAATCACTGTAGTTCACCAACTGGAACTTTTGTTACACTTGTCTTGCTTACCGCACTGACATTGCATGATTCAGAGGTCTTGAACCTGAAGCACCGTCAAGAGCATGATCTATTAGCACCAATTTTGTAACTGTTAAGTGGATTTCATAGGCAATTAATTGCATGTCGAGTGCGACTCCCACCATTTTTTAATCCTAGTTTATAGGCATGATTCCTTCCTAGGGTGTAGGGTGAAATTCTATAAAGTGTAGAATTTGGGCCATTTTGAGGGTCCGCGAATTGATTATTCAAGGCCATTTTAGTTAGAGACTTTATATTTTTTCTACAATTTTTTTCTCAGATCTATTTTGTTATCCATTTTTTAACATTAATACAAAGAAACCTATGGATTTCCTTATCTACAATAAGCATTTTCATAGTTGATGTTCTTCATAGTCTGGTATCTTCTCTCATTCTAATCAACAACTTGTCATTTCAATTTTATTATTTTATGAATCATATTATGCATGTGAATGGTATATGAGAATGAAATAGTAGAGTAATTTAATGATCTTTTGATATCCAATTCCATTTATATGTGAGTTGACTGACTTTGCATATTTGTTGGAGTGTTATGTAACTGCTACTTTAAGTGATTGATAATACTTCTCTGTGATACACTAAATTTGTAATTTTCTCAGTTGTTAGTATTGATTTTATTTATCTCTTGTTACCTAGACCTATCTTTTGACGTTTCTTTATTTAGAGGAAACTGAAAAATATAAAAAAAAGAGAACTTTGTTTATTTAGTTACAACCAACAGGACCCTTGCAAAGTGCAATCGCCTCATCCACTGAGTGATCCAACACTTTCGTGACCCAACTATAGAGAGCTTGGAGTAATTAGTCTTTCAGGATTGATTTCTTTTTAGGAAAGGTGGTATACATTCTCATATCCTACCTGACTATTGGTGAGTGTGTCAAAACACTTGTCAACAAAAATTAGCACTAGAAAGAGGGCCAGTAACAAAGCATGTTTGAGTTACCACTGCCCTGTCACAACATGATCTAATATGGTACTCCAAGAAGATGAAATTATCCCATTCAGACAACACAACCTTGGTTACAAACAAGAAGTCATTTACCAACTATATCCCCCATCTTGGAATAGTAAAAATAATTATGGTGATTGGTTGCACATAAATGAAGTGCTTGATAACGAAAGAAAGAAGGGAAGACACATAGAAGATGAAGCCCAAAGATAAGTCCTTCCTCAAAGAAAACCTCAACCACCTCCCCAACAACCAAGAAATTGAGGTAACAAACTGGAGTGTTTATCTTCTTTCTCTCCAAAGTAGTTTCATAGAGTTCTTAAGAGCCCGTGTTCCCCATCAGACTTGGTAGAATTAGGACCCATTACCAAAAGAAAGAGAATCAAAGTTAAGGGACAGTCTTCACCAAACTCCCCTCTTTAGTCATCTCAACCTACCATATAAAACCAGGTCATAGAAAGTCCCCAACTTATTGTTGCACCTTTTGTGAATCAGAATCCACCACAACCTTCAATAGAATTGTTTAACCAGAATCAGACACCTTTGGGAAACATACTGGGAGGAATTCATAACCTACCCAAGAAGCCAGATAAATTTTGTAGTAAATATGAGTTGGGGAACCCAAGACAACAAAATAGCACATTGAAGCATTTAGGGATGTAGTCATTTGTAATCATATCGAACATGAAGATTTGGTATGTCGACTCTTCCCAAACTCACTTGGAGACAATGAGTACAATTGATATCTAACACTAGCTTCCAACTCTATTACCAGCTGGGATATTCTGGAAAAATCTTTCATTACCCAATTTCAGGTATATGTAGATCCGACAAACCTATATCATCAATTTGTTTCATTAAGGAAGTTTCCAAATGAACCCTTGACTAATTTCAATATAAGGTTCCAAAGGGTGTACAAAAGGTTGCAAGACCCTTATCAAATTGCACAACCAGTAGCCATTGAAGCTTATTTTAGGGCCATTGACCCTTGGAGTGTGATGTTTATCAAATAAATTGTAGTTGTAGCAGAACGAGATACTCTAGAGAAGTTTTATGCTTTGGACATGAAAACAAACCAAGAATTGAATCAGATGTCTGGAGGGATCAAACATAACATTCCTATTGGCATGAGTTGTGAAAATTACAATCAGCTCCCATTAGTAATATCATCAACACTAGTTGGAGTGCTGACAATGAATCCAATTCTATTATACAGACCTCAACCAATAGAAAATCAACAAGCAAACCAACAAATGGTGACTCTACCTTTACAATGGACCAGTCCCAATGCTATTGCTTCCCAAGTTCACTTCAATGATCAAACCCATGGAATGGCAGAAAAATACAATGCTCCTAATTTAGCAGTGACAAACCAAGCAACAACCTCAACATCTACCAATCAAGGTTCATACCTCTCCTCGAAAGTGGAACCATTGAAGAAAATGCTTTCCCAAGTCACTTCTGACTTGAGCCAAATGAAGATGAATCCTTAAGGAGGGTATAACCAATCTCAGTTATACAACAACCAACATGGATATCAAAATCAAAATCAAAACCAAAGATATAACCCCAAACCTTACATTAAACAATGGAACACCGATCCAAATAATGGGGGTGTCAAGCATGACCATCCTAATGCAAGGGATAGTACTAACCATACATAAACTGTCAACATGAATGAAATGAATTTGATGACCAATTTATGCAAGTTACATGACACAACCTCACAATCAAAAGTTAATTGTTCTCAGATGGAGAAGATGATTATGATTGCTCAAGCTGACTTATAGCTGAAAGGGTGTACCACCAAGGAACCTAATAAGGTTAACATTGCTATGTTGGTTGATACCTTCTTGTTTAGAGGATTTGAAGTAAAGGTGAAGGGTGGGCCACTGGTTTACGGTGCACAATCTTTTCAAAATACAAGAAACCCTTACGATTTGAGAAGTCAAGTGAAAGGACAATTTACTATGCCTATACCTCCCAAGAATGAGCAAGTTCTGCCAGATCCTACTATGAGCGCTAATCCTCCACCACCTCAAGCCTTCCAAGGAGTGTGTTACAAACTTGGACAAGGTCAAGAGTACCTCATGAAAAAATCATATGATGTTATAAGAGAGATGGAGAACACTACTACCACAATGTCTCTAATGGAGGTGTTGCGGAATTGCCTCGAACAAAATGAAACCCTCCTCAAAAGAATTGATCAGTTGGAATCCCAAAGTAATGAAGTCAAGATGGTAGGGATAGAAGAAATTAATTCTATTCATCCTGATGCAACTAAGAACCCACCATTCTTGTTAAGTATAAATATTTTTGGGAAGAATTTACATAACTGTTTGGTAGACTCGGGTGCATCCGGAAACATAATGCCTTACTCTATTTGTTAGAAATTGGGTCTTAACCCAATTCATGCCAATAGCAAAGTAGTGCAGTTGGACAAAAATGAGGTCAATGTAATTAGGAAATTGAAAAATGTATACATCCAGCTAGGTGCAGACCTGCAGGTATACCGTTATATCGACATTCAAGTTGATGACATACCTGAAGTATACATGATGCTTCTTAATAGGGACTGGTCAAAGACTTTGGGAGGTTACTTATCCACATATTTTACATACTTATGGATTCCATGGAAAGGGGTTCGTAATCAGATATGAATTGATAGTGAGCCAAGGTTAAAGAAGTTAGTTACTAATTATGGAGCTACTAATGAGGTGGCATATATTGAAGTAAGTCCAAGGGTTTACAAAGTTAATGAAATTTTAACCTTCACTACACATCCCACTTCCACACCTCAGCAAGAAGATGCTAATGATCATTTAGGGAGGATTAAGAACTTTATTGTAAGAATGAGATAAGGGATGCATCTTTTAGAGGATGATATATGCTTGGAGGATTTACTACTATCATAATGGTGTAGGATTCATCATGAAGAACACTTAGAATTATCTTACATCCCCTATAGAAACAAAGTTACAAAATTGATGAGCCTTTCTCTTGACGAAGAAATTGACTATGACACCACACCTGAGGAAAGCGAAGAGTTGGATTCTGAAATAGTAATTCTTCAGGAAGAGGAATCCAAAGTAGAGGTTCCTAAGTGGGAGGAAGATGTGAAAACCATTTATCAAATCAAACTTCCTATGGAACCTCCACTTCTGCAGCCCATTCCTATTACGGTTGATATTCTCCCAGAGATACAAAGGCTAGTGGGAGAACAAGTTTAGATTAGCACTAATGTTGTCTCTAAAGAACAACAACAAAATTTGGAGGTGACTCAAAATCCGATAACCACTAGACCCAAACAAAAAAGTATTAAGAAAATCAAAGATAAGATCTAGCTCCTGAAATTTGATGGGTCTAGATCCAAACAAGGTAGCGGAGTAGGAGTTGAGTTAACTAATCTTAAAGGGAAAGATTTCATATCTTCTTATCGACTCTAATTTCCCTATACGAATAACATGACAAAATATGAAGCATTGATCCGAGGACTCCTTTTTGCCCTCAAGAAAGGTGCCAAGTGTTTGAAGGTACATGGAGATTCAGAGTTGGTGGTTAAGTAGGTAAGGAGTCAATATGCATGTCATGACAAAAGGCTTGCAACATACCAAAACCGTGTGTGGGGACTAATTGAGGATTTCGATGCCTTTGACATCCAATTAGTACCCCATAAAAGAAATGGCATCTCAGACGCATTAGCTATTGCTGCAAGTACATTGGAGCTTGTGAGCCAGTCTCCACTTAAAAGATTTTATGTAGAATTGGTTCTGACCCGTGTTGTACTTGATAACATTACTCACTTTGAGGTCTTTGAGGATGATAGACACATCTTAGCTTTCCTTGCTAATTCCAATGCCTTTGAAGGTCAAATTATAGATAAAGATGATAGACCAAATGATATTGATGAGGGAATTGAAGATGACATCTCAACCTTCCAATGAATATCATCCCCAAGGGTATGGTAACCTTAGAATGCCTTTTTTACTTAGAACCTTGGGTGAGGGAAAAGTTGACCATTGACATGGATGCAAGAAAGTATGAACCACATAACATTGGTCAGAAAGGTTAGGAAAGGATAGTATACATTGGGAAGATTTGCACTCCCATTGAGAGGGAGAAAAACTTAGAAATCCTAAAAGAGTTTATTGATGTAATATCTTGGGGCTATGATGACATTAAAAGTTTTAATACATCTATTATCACACATGTCATACCTCTAAAGCCCAATACCAAACCTTTCAGACAAAAGCAGTGACCTATTAATTCACTAATTAAACCCCTCATTTTCAAAGAGGTCCAAAAGCTTCTCACTACTAGGTTATCTTCCCCATTTACCACTCCACATGGGTGGCTAATCTGGTGCTGATATAGAAGAAGAGTGGAGAGATTAGGATATGAGTTGACTTTCACAATCTCAACAAAGCATCAAAAAAGGACAACTATCCCCTTCCTTCTTTGGATTAGGTATTGCAAATTATAAACGGTTCACAAATGATGTCTTTCATTGATGGCTATTCCAAATACAACCAAGTGCTAGTCAATTATGAAGATCGCATGAAGACAAAATTCACCACCAAGTGGGGTACCTATGCATACCATCGGATGCCATTTGGATTAATCAACACCAATGCAACCTTCCAAAGAGCCATGGATACAACTTTCAAGGATTTGATTGGTAAATGCATCATCATCTACATGGATGACCTCACCATATTCTCCAAGGACAAAAAAGATCATCTAGATCACCTGTGCAAGATACTAGAAAGATGTTGACAATATGGGATATCTCTCAATCCCAAGAAGTGTGTATTCGGGGATGCTGAAGGGAAGATCCTTGGTCACGTGATCTCTAAATGGGGAATATCAATCCATCTAATCTGAGTGGAAGCACTGCTGAAATTATAGATGCCAGGTACCAAGAAAGAAATGAGATCTTTCTTTGGAAAGATTAATTTTGTAAGAAAATTTATCACTGGATTCGTAAAAATTGTCAAACCATTGAATGAGATGATGAAGAAAGATACCAAAGTAGAATGGAATGCTAAATCTGTTGGGACTCATTAAATTTGAATAATTTGAGAGGCCCATTTCAAAAAAAATTCTCTGCATTTCCAAATTATCATAAAATGAGTCAGTTTGAATGACCTCATTAGAGAGAGGGTAAAATAGAGCCAGTTGATTTTCAAAGGGTAAGGCTTGGGAAATATGTCTTACACCTTTCATTTAGCTAATGAAGTGTTGTGCAACTTTCAGAATTCAGTTTGGACCAGTTTATCAGGTACCCATTTCAAGGGGTGAGCTGAAAGTGCATTTTAGGCACATTTGCAGATTTTATTAAGTGGCCTACTTTGAGCGCCTATAACTTTTGCCCCATTGACCATCATGGTGAAATTAAAAGTGCACTAAATTCTATACATAAAAGTGAGTCATCATGCCAAATTTTATGTCTTTATGAATCCATTTGCTTAGCTTAGCAAGCTCAATCCATTTGCAGTTTATGGTTTGCACAAGTCCCTATTTCAGGAGCTAGTCGGAGCCTCGCTTTGCACATTTGTAAAAGATACCCCGGTGAATTTCATGTCAGAATTTTTTTTCTGGGCTATTACTGGTATAAAAGACAAGCTATGTTTCAAATTTCAAACACCTGCCAATCCGTTTGATTAGTTTTCAAAAGGGTTTCTTGTCACCTTATTCAGTGTTTCGTACTTTCATTGCCGCATCGGTTAAAGTAGCTATTTTCATGAGTACACCATTTGCACCCATTTAGCTTCCCAATCAAAATGAGAATTCTAAGATTTGATATGTACTTCAAGGTACCTATGCCTCAGATTTGGGGGTCTACGGAGATCGTTTGATATTTTTAAGAAAGGCATCATGAGTTGCCTGCGCATTGACTTCATTAGGTCCACGGTGCTGACAAAGCCATTTGGTCATCTTTGACCATTAATATTTCTTCACTCGGGATTCTTCTTGAGAAACCGCTTGGTAGAGTTCATGTTTGTATATCAGAGTACACGTCTGTCAGTTTGCAAGGTCCAAAAAGGTGTTTTGACTAGTTTAAAAATCACGTCGTTGCGATTAAATGCGAAAATGTGGTGCAGGCGCCTGAAAGTCATGAAACTTAGTTTGATGATCCGAAAATGGTGCCGATTGATTCCAGAGGTATTTTTAAGGTTCATGAGGCATTTCAAAGGTCATTTGAATGAAAGCAAATTTTTTTTTAGTCAGACCCACTTTGGGGCCCAACCTGGCTCATGCCCGCGCATTAATTTTGTGGCGAAATGTTCTAATTTCATGGCATTTCAACCCCTAGAGATAATCAAGAAAGTGATTGATGCTATGGCTTACTCAAAGTTGAATTTTCTACATTGGCATGTTAAAGATACACAATCATTTCCTTTAGAGATTCCAATCTTTTCTAAACTTATGGAATGGTGCTTATAGCCTTTTAGAGTAGGACACAATGAAGGATGAGAGGGAAATATTTGGATATGCTCATATGAGAGGGATAAATGTATTAGCAAAAAATTGATGTGCCTGAACATGTTGTTTCTTGGGGCATTGGATATCCATAATTGTGGCCTTCTTCTCATTGTCAGCAACCACTTATGTATATTGCTTAATGCAACGACCTTTGCTAGGTTAAAACTAATTCTCTCATTCCCCTGCATGGTGGTGAAAGGCATTTAAAATCCAATGTTTCCTCCTTGCGTGGCATGGTGAAAGACTGAGGTTAAAGTTCCATGCAAGTGCAATCTATAGGTGTGAAGTTAATTCTTCCTAGGGCTGCGTGAGAGGGAGGTGTTAAAAGGTTTTAAGAACCTTCTAACAAATGAAATCCAAACAAGTGTAATTCAGTTGGTGGAGGATAATTAAAATGAGGTTCCAAGCAAATGCAATGGAAGGCAATGGTTTTGGAATAGATGTTTGAAACATTTTAAGCAATTGCAATATGGCAGGTGTATTGTCAGAGACTCCCATTTAGCGTAGCAGACAATGTTATAAACTTCAAAGTAAATGCCATGACTTCTACCAGGTCCTCCTCTCTGCTATGGCATGGATCCTCTGCAAGCAATGGAGAAGGCACTTTTAAAAAAAACTTTATGCAAATGCATATGGCAGGTTCATATACCAAGCACCTTCTCTTGCGCAATGGCAAAAGGGCAGCGTTGAAGCCTCAAAGCAAATGCAAACATCAGTCAAACCCCCTGCTATGCATGGATCCTCTAATGCAATGGAAAGGTGTTTGAAGCCTTCAATTAAATGCAAAATGGTAGCATCATCCCCTGCATGAGGTGTATTGTGTGGCAGATTGGAATGGAGTTAAAATTTTATACAAATGTAATGGCAGGTGGAACCAAATTCCACGTTTCTTGCCAAATCCTCCACTGTGTAGAAATTGGTAAAAGGAGTTAAAAAACTCTCAACGCAAATAAATTGCCAGGTTGTGCATGGTGTTTGAGGAGGCTTTAAAAAATGTTTTAAGAAAATTCATTTGGCAGATGTAAATTACCATTCCTTCTCCCTACGCGGTTAAGCGAATGGAGTAAAAGTGTAGAAGACTGAGGAGGGGCATTTAATAAAATCTCAAGCAAACGCAATTCACAAGTGTTACAACCATCATCACATGCGTTAAGAAGAAAGGCAACCATTAAAACTCAGGTAAAACCTTCAGAAAGTGCATTTCTGGGCAAAACCATTTATCCCACATTCGCTGAAGAATGGAAGTTTATGACATTTAAAAGTAAGGCTTCACACAAGTATAGTGTTAAAGCCTCAAGGGCTTTTGATGAATGGTGTCGGTTGGGCACCCAGGCAGACCCTATGCACGTGGGCACATTTCCTGAGGTGACCAAGGAGGCCAAGTAATGACCAGGTGGACCCCACATGGGCATAGTTCCCGAGGCAAATTTTGCAATGAAAGGGTGACTTAACTCATGAACAAGTTCGCAGCAGATCGATGGTGCATGCAGTTTCGCGAGGCGAAGATGCTCGAAGAATAACCATCATGAAATGGCAAAAAGAACATGCAGAAAAGTGGAGGATTAAAGATTGTGCAAGTTCATCGAGATCCGATGACCAACGTTGTTTTGCAAGTCGAAGATGCACACCCATTAACCATAGTGAAAAGGAAAAAGATGACATGGTGTACAGGTGGCGATGATGTGGCGTATAGGTGCTAATGATGGAGCAGTCCAGTGGCATACAGGTGGCGGTGATGTGGCAATCCAAGTGGCAAATCAGTGAGGTGTCATCACAGTGGACTCTCCTAGCAAATCGTAGGATGCCACATGGCAGGGCGTCAGGCCAAAAAATGGTGAAAAATTAAAGTTAAATTGCATAGTTTCAACTATAGGGAAAAATCAAAAACTTTAAATGATGGATCCATTTGAGTGATTAATTCATCCAGAAGTTAATTTTTGGCTAATATGCAAGCATTATATATCACCGGAAAGCTCTCAGAATGAGGAATGCAGTTATTAAGTTTGTTTCAACAATAATCATATTTCGAGAGCAGTTTCCATGGGAAGGAAATGAAATTTAGTTAGGGAAAGAAGACACATGGCTTGTTCCGATGAAATCTGATCTTTTTCCCTCTCCTTCATATTCCCATTTCTTCTTAATTGTAAGGGTTCCAGAATTTTGGAGGACGTGCTCCAAATTTCATGGCTTCTAGTTTTGAACTTCTTGACCCAAATTTGTAAAATTCTATGGATCTTTTCAAGGTATAGAGGTCACATTGTAGTATTGTAGATGGTTTTCTAGTTGCAGGTCTTACTTGTGTCAATCATGAGTAAATTCCACACAATATTGTCTCTAGGCATGTATTTCATTATTATAAATCGAATCCTCAAGGAGGATGGAGTTTGTCAATTTCAAGGAGATTGTGTGATTGTTTGTAGGTATCCTTCAATGAAGGTTTAAAATTTTGTAATCAATCATGAATAAATAGAATATGTGTCCCAGATCTGATAATTTTGTGAATGAATCAAGTAATGCATTGGTATAAGGTGTTCATGCAGGAACATTGTTTAAGGAAAACAAATTTGTAGCTAGGATACACATTTTTAGTTTTGTGTGAGACTCCATGCTCAATGAACAAGGCACTGGTCTTTGAAACATTTGGGGATAGTTTCAGATTTATACATTTAAAGAAAATCTATTTCCCTTTGTGTTTAGGGGTTGTGTTCTTTTCATTCCAAGCTCTGTTTCATCTATGATTTATACAGATTTAGCCAATTTGTAGTGTGTTTCTAATTGCTTGGGTTTGTAGAATGATCTAACTGCTTATTGTTTAATGCTTCCATATGTCTGTAACTATTATATTTAATGCATCAAAAGGGTGTCCCCCCTAGGTCTAGTAGAACTTGAAGTGCAGGAGGATCAAATAGGGTCCTATGTTATGTTGTCCAAGTCCTAATGTATTTCATAGATTGAAATTGGCCATTTCATAGAAGGATTACAGGTGAACTTGGGTTAACCAGATTTGGTGAACAACAAAATCTAAGGAGTCATTCACTCAGATAAAGAAATCCATTGCAGAATCTCCTATATTGTCTAGTTTTGATTATACCTTGCCATTCTACATATATTTTTTTGCTTCATTGCATTCTGGTGGTGTTGTCTTAATACAGAGACAAGGGGGCAATGAAAGATGATTTCCTTTATGAGTTCACCTTTCAAAAATGCCAAAATACGATACTCTACTCTTGAGAAGCAAGCTTTCACTTTGGTGAAAAGATGTTAAGAAATTTAGACACTATATCTTGAGGAGTAAGATATACGCAATTGTGCCAGATCAAGTAGTAAAGGCATTGTTGATGCAGTCAAAACTTGGAGAGCGCCGTGGAAAATGGATGACCATTTTGAAGGAGTTTGATTTGGAAATGTATCCCATGAGGTTGCTAAGAGGTCAAGGTCTATCACAGGCTATGGAAGCTGACACTCCTCACAACCAATGCCAACAATACACTTTGGAGTCATTCACTAGGAATTCCTAGTATGCTAACTTAGTCTTTATTTTATTAAACAATAGGTGTTCAGAGGGATTTACCGCCACACAAAGAAGAGCCTTGAGGCTCAAGAGTGCCACATACATGATTAAGTATTCAACACTATACAAAAAAAATTATGAAGGCATAAATCTTAGGTTTCTAGATCATCAAGAAGCCCATAAGATGATTGAGGAGTTTCACGAGAAAAATGGTAAGAGCCATGGATCAGTGGATGCAATAGCACACCAAATCTTAAAAGGAGGTTATTCCTGGCCCAGTATCTTCAAATAAAATCATGACCATGTGAGGAACTATCATACCTATCAAACTACAGCTTCTAGAGAAAGGAATAAAGTCATGCCTCTTCAACTGGTATTTGAGGTCAGACCTTTTGCCCAATGAGAAATTGATTTTGTTGGGGTAATTAACCCTAATTCATTTGCAGGGCACAAGTTTATTTTAACTGCTATAGATTATTGCACTTGGTGGATGAAAATTGTAGCATGTAAGAATGCTACTGCAGAAATGGTTCTTAAGTTCCTTGAAGAATGTATTGTCACCAGATTTGGAATGCCTTTTTCTCTGGTATGTGACAACGACCCCACTTTTACTTTTGCACGGTTAATGCAATGGTCGTATGAATTCAAAGTAGTCCTTAAGTTTTCTTCTAATTATTATCCTCAGGGAAACAGAGTCATTGAGTCCATGTAAATAAGAACATCTTGGATGTTATTAAAAACTACTTGAGAAAAAACCTAGAGACTAGAGCATCTAATTGAAATATGCCCTTTGGGCTGATAGAACAAGAGTTAAGGCTACTCTAGGGACGTCTCCATACTACCTTGTTTCTAGCCAAAAATCTGGTCTTCTCGGTCAATTTACAAATCCCAATCCTCCAACTAATGAAAGAAATTAAAATTGAGGACTACATGGAGGTTTGTCTACTGAACCTGTTGAAACTAGATGAACAGAGGATGAATACCTTACAACACTTCGTTAAGCATCAAGTTGTCATTAAGAAATGGTTTTACAGAAGAGACAAGGTGAAATCCTTTCATATTTCTAACCTAGTCCTTTTATGGGACAAAGCCAAGGAGAAGAAGGGTGATCACCACAAGTTTGAAAGACCATGGTTAGGTCCTTACCAAGTTGCTGAAATTTTAGGAGAAAACACCTTTTGATTGAGCTTGTTAACCAAATAACCTGTACCATTGCCCTTCAATGGTCAGTTTCTCAAGCATTATTTTGATTAACCTAAAGTTAAGCTTGATCTATTTTATTATAGTAATTTAGTTGTTTTGTTTTTGTTGTTTTTGTTTCATTTTGTTTTGTTTCATCTTGTTCGTCGTTTTGTCTCATTTGGGGAAGGTTATTTTATTCTCAAAGTTTTTGATATGGTATATATCCTTTGCATAATGATGAGAAATTTTGGGAGACTTTGACTCTTAGCTCTTTATAACTTCATTATCCTTTGGATAATTTTGAAATCCTTGCCTACATTCCTCCAAGGTGGTATGTAATGGTTTAATAGTTAGTTGAGATCTTGATATTCAATTGGTGAAGGATAACCTGACTACTCAGCACCATCAACACATTAAAATACGTCATAAAATATTTGAAGATGTCGAAAGAACTTGTTTCTAAGTGAAAATAAAAAAATAGGTTGTTTCTCATTGTCCACCATGGTCCCCAACCCAGTTCAAGAACTTCATTGTTTTAAAACTTTCTCTAAGTTCATAGCAGAAAAGACTTTAAAGTGATATATATATATATATATAAAGAGAGAGAAAGAAAAAGTAATATAATTACTTGCTCCAACTTATTTGGTTGTTTCAAGTAACCTCCACTGGGGCTATGGGCACTCGACCGATAGTGGAGCACTACTTGATGAGGACCAAAGGTATCTCTGTCGGAGCTATAGACACCTGGCTGGTAGCTAAGCTATGCCCAGGATAACATTGCATGAAACACATGGTTGATTTCACTCACATATCTTGGGCACAATTTCCTTTGTCTGACTTCACATTTAAAAATATGGGGTAATTAATCATCAACACACACTTACGAGTTGGTCTTGTTCAGTTTCAAACTTGATTGTTTGATCATTTATTCACTCATACTTTCACTATTATGGATTGCATTGAATGGCAGTAGCCTTGGAAGTCAGATGAACCAGATATTTTGGAGTTCTAAAATGCCTCAAGTCATTTTTCCTAGAAAGTCACCATTTGTTATGCCCTACATATATAGCCCCATCATTTTCCTTGATTAGAAAATGCGGGCCCCCTGTTTTTTTTTCTTTCTTTTCCTATGTCTTTGTTCTGCTCCATTGGGATTTCGGGCTTCAAAATACCAGAGTGTTCTTTTTGTTTCTTGGTTCTTTGTTTTGCTTCAAGATCTCAGGACCTCAAAATCTTGAATCTCTCTCTTTCTTTCTTTCTCTTTTGTTGTTCTTCAGAACTCCAGATTCCCAAAGTCCAGAAGTTTCCTTTGTTTTCTTTTGTTTTCTGCTCAAGACCTTGGAACCTCAAAATCCTAGAATCCCAAAGTCTTGTTTTCTTTTGAAGCCTCGGGATCTCAGAAGTCCAAAGTCCCAGGTTCTTCGTGTTTTGTCTTGGTTAACATATTTTAGAACCCCGAGATCTCGAAGTCTGTTGGTTGTTTTTTCCTTTTGTCCTGAGATCTCAGAGTTCCAAAACTTTGGGTTCTTTATCTTTGTGTTGTTTTGCACCTCAGGGCCCTAGAATCTTGGAGTCATGAGGTGGTCTTCATTTGTCCTTTTTCAGAGCCTCAGGATCCCGAAACCCCAAAATCCTGAGTTTCTCTATGTGGTGTGTTATTTGTTGACTTCAGGATTTCGGAATCCTGAAACCCCAAAGTTGTGAACATCTAATGGGGTCGTATGGTCGCTAAAGGGAGTATAAATAGGGTTAGATGAATTTTTTTAACTTAATTGTGCACTCAGTCTTTGCAAAACCATAGCTCTCCTTTGACAATTTCATCTCCCACGGTGTATGAATTTGCTGTCGACCATCCTTGTCTAGGTTGGTATTTTGTTGTTTTTCTTATTTTGTGTTTTTTATCACTTTCCTAGTATAGATTTAGAGTAGATTTCCTTTTTTTCAATAAGAGTTGATTTTTTTCAACCCCTTAGGAGTTTGGACTTAGTTCTCTTTCTTTGAGATCTCCAAATCCTGAAGTTTTTATTCGCGTAAACCTACCCAAGTTTACCCACTTCGAGATCCCGGAACCCTGAGATCCTGAAACTTGTCCTAGAGAAGAAATTTATCCCATCTTGAGATTTTGGAACCCTGGGATCCCAAAACTCTCTTTGAATGCCCAAATTTTAAAATTAGGATCCCAGAACCCCAGAATCCTTGAAAATATCATTACATTGTTTTAAGCACCCTAGAACACCAAAGTTCTGAAATGCCCCTTTTGATAATTCCGAACACCTCAAAACCCCGGAGTTCTGGAATAAATTGTCTGATGGTAATTTTATATCTTGGTGTCCTAGAATCTCAAAATGTCAAAGTGATTCATTATTCTTATATTGTAAAATTGAGATCCCAAAATCCCAAAATTGCTTATAAACGGTACTTTTATACCTCGGAACCCCGAAATCCCGGAATCCCGAATTTTGTTTTATTTTGCTAAAATGAGTAAACTGATTATGTATCTTTTCTTGTAGAGTAAAGAAGGATTATGGAAGCATCTACAACCAATAAAAAGAAAATAAGGGACAAGATAAAGCTGGAGAAAAACCCACCTACAATGAAGTACCAGTACCAAGGTCAAACCTTGGTGTCCAAGATTGATAATGAGGTGCAGTGGGTGACTGATACTGATGTGGGTCACATTGAGATTGAAGACACAAGAAAAGAAGTGGCACAAACTAACCTAAAAGCACCCTATAGACGGATTAAGAGATCCATACTGGTTGAAGCCACAATTTTCCCACATGTTGTACAATCCCCTGAGCTATTCCTTACAATAGATCAACATTACAATAAGGAGACCATAAAATGTGTAGTTCTAGTAATATGATAGTAGATCTCTCACCTGAAATGATTGGGATGACATTTGGGATCCTCGAAAGGGATGAAGTTCATCAAACTACAAAAGAAGAGGCAACCTCTATATTCCATAATAATGCTTCTAATTACAAACATCACATCAATGAAGCATGGTTTGAAGAACCAAGAAAGATTGATCTAAAGGAAACAAATATCCTAAGGGGACTTCAAGGACACACCAAAGGGTTTGGTAACTATGCTAAGCCATGCCTTCGGTAAGCCAGATTATTGATATTTCCACCTATGGATGTTCCACTACATGCACACAATCCTAATAGGTAGAGAATATTTTGATTGGCCATAGATTATCTCTAATAATATTCATAAACAACTAACTATAGTTCTATAAACGAACAAATTTTTCATGACTTCTTATGTCATATGGGTAGAAGCTTAAGATGGTAAATACTCGGATCTGAATAAAGAAGGCAAATTGGGAGAAGAGCCAGGGTAGAACAAGGTGTGGGAACATTACACTCAATTACTCATCACACAAGATAAGCTTCATTTCAAGAGGATAAATGATGTATTCATATATTTCATCATATGAAAACTAACAGGTGATGTAGGGTATAGAATTTTAACAGAGGCTATGAAAATGATCAAAGAGTGGGGTTGTTGGTTCCTTCAAAATCAACGCTCTACTTACATAAGGGTAAGTGGAGTTGTGAGAAGTCCTTTCCTTATTCCTAGGTTTTGAAGTAACATAATAATTATTCTTGAGTACACACGACATATTTTGGTGTTGCAATCACTCCTAACCCTTAAGCACAAACTGGGGTCACCTTCCCTATTTAACTAGAGTATTATTCTTGTGAGAATTTGCAAGAAGCTAAGACAGCTAAACAAGAAATGCAGGACCTTAGTTTAAAAGAATTGGATTATGCAAGAGAGAAATATGATCATTTGGGCAAACTAAAGAAAATAATGGCCATTGCGTATACAGGTCGCCAACCAGCTTTGGAGGATTTTTGGGCAGAAATGCAAGATAGTTTTGAGGCTCATGAGAGAAGATACCACAAATTGACAATTCCTCAGATTGGGAACTTTAAAATAGAAACCAATCTTCACTAGGATCTTAGAGATGATGGAGAGATTTTAGATCCAATATACAAGAAAAAAGAGATTGACAAGAGGCCACTCTCCCCTATATGATGGTCTGATCAAGAAATTGTTGATATAGAAGCAGTCTCAGAAAAGGTGATAGAAAGGACAAGACATTGGCTAGGTTTGACAATTAGGCCAAGCATGACAAAAGAAAAGGAGAAAATAAAAGCTACTGACAACCCTCAAACTGATACAACCAAGGAGTATACTAGAAGGATGAGATCATAATCAAGAAAAAATACTCCTATTGATCCTGAAAATGTTGCACCAATAGCTGACAATCAAGAGCTCATGAGGAAGTTTGATGTGAAAATGAAAGAGTCTCAATTTCTTAAAATAGTTGTTGAGCACGGGACGACCACTAGATTACAAGAAATCCCTCAAGCTTATATTCATCTTGTTGTTCCTACCATTGGAATGGCACCAGGAGAGGGTACTGCGCATACTAAAACCACTGAAGAACAAGTCCCTCCCATGACACAAACACCAACATCTACCCCTGTTCCAACACAAGAGTGGGTAATTATTCATAATGTTGAAATTGATTCTAACCAGAATGATGAGCCTATTGCAGTGATTGCTCGAAATAAAAGGGGTGAAACAAAGAAAAGGCAAACCAATATAACACATGCAATATCCAAGGCTTAAGAAAAATATGTGATTCAAGTGCAGCCCATGGAGGTACATGTGCAGATAATGGAGGAGGATGAACCAGATGAACAAGATGAAAGGATGGTTTTCACTCCTCAAGTCTAGGAGAACCTACTAAGATAGTTAGAGGGAGGTGAGGAGAAAGTAATAGATGAATCAGAAAGGGTGTTTGGAGAGGAAGTTATCGAGAGATAGGAGGAGTTGGTTAGGAAATAACAGCTAACTCCTGATAAGGTTCTTCAAGAAAACCTTGCTCAACAGGTGGCTCAACTTTAACAACAACCACATAATCCTCCACTTCAATAAGAACAACAAGAACAAGAACAAGAACAAGAACAACATGTAGAGACCCATAGTTTCACTACAAAAGTAATAGTACAGGGAGAGGAGAAAGATGATAGTATGCCTCAATGGTTAAACTTTACTTTCAAGAAAAGGAGAAAGTCATCCTCCCAAGCATCACTTTGCAACAAGAAATTACTAAGTCTCCAAGAAGATCCAAGAGGGGAAAGACAATTCATCTTCTTTCCAGAACTAACTTGGGAGAGTCAATTGCAAGTGTAGCAACTCTTGTATAGGATGATGAAGAACAAACTCAAGCCACCCCAAGATATCAAGTCTTAAAGGTTAATTTGGGTAAATAGACCAAGTGGGGAGAAATTACCACTCTAGTTGCTACTACTTCAATTATTTAGACCATGATGGAGAAAGAGCATTAAACCAAAGTAGAAGTTAAAGCACGGCTAAGACAGTATAAACAACTGATTATGGAAATAGAAAAACCACTTGACTCTAGGGTTGATGACACATTGCCTTCTACTTCATCCCTCACACTAGGTGATTTAAAAGAATTATATGAGATGAGGAGAGTATCAACTATAGTTAAAACATGGGCTTAGGATCAATTGAGTAAAATCAAAATGTTCCTGCATAATGGGAACAATAACTTCTTCGGTTTTCAAAACAACATAAGGTACTTAAGGAAATCCGAAGATTAGGAGAGGAGGTGATTGCAAAAGAGGACCTACTGGGGGGAGAAGATGTCAATAACTTGCAATCATGCATAGATATTTTGGTTTTAAAGATGGAGATAATGGAGAAGTGTCGTATCAAGATTCTTAAAGAGCATCCTCTACTCCTCAATGGACTTGAAGAATATGAGCAGCTCATGGTTAAGTTGTTAGGAAAGTACGGTTACAGTCTGAAGCAAAATGGTGTATTACATCAAGAGACTATACTTAGTAGATGGGTCACATATGGTGTCTAATTCAAAATAAAATATTTTGCTGACCTACTTGCTGCTTTTGTAGATTGCTTCATCAACAACTACTGAAACTACAAGAAGAATATAAGGCAGAATATGGAGTTAGCTACATGGTGCATGTTAAATAAAATCACCACCGTAAATCACTACAGTTCAAAAACTAGCACTTTTGTTACACTTGTCTTGTTTACCGCACTGCCATTGCATGATTCAGAAGTCCTGAACTTGAAGCATCGTCAAGAGCATGAGTTGTGAGAACCGGTTTAGTAATAGTTAAGTGGAGTTCATAGGCAATGACTTGCATTTCGACTACGACTCCCACCGTTTGGTAATCCTAGTTTGTAGGCATGATTCCTTATTAGGGTGTAGGGTGAAATTCTATAAAGTGTAGAATTTGGGCCATTTTGAGGGTCCGCAAATTGGTGATTCAAGGCCATTTTAGTTAGAGACTTTATATTTTTGTTTACAATTTCTTTCTAAGATTGATTTTGTTATCCATTTTTTAAGATTAATACAAAGCAACTTGTGGATTTCATGATTTACAATACACGTTTTCATAGTCGATGTTCTTCGTAGTCTGGTATCTTCTCTCATTATAATCAGTAGCTTGTCCTTTCGGTTTTATTATTTAATGAATCATATTATGCATGTGAATGGTATATGAGGATGAAATAGTAGAGAAATTTTATGATCTTTTGATATCCAATTCCATTTATATGTGAGTTGATTGAATTTGCATATTTGTTGGAACATTACGTAACTGCTGCTTTAAGTGTTATTGATAATACCTCTCTGTGATACACTAAATTCATAATTTTATCAGTTGTTAGTATTGATTTTATTTCTCTTGTTACCCAAACCTATCTTTTGAAGTTTCTTTATTCAATGGAAATTGAAAAATACAAAAAAAAAGGAACCAAGTATAGAGACCTTGGAGTAATTAGTCTTTTGGGATTGATTGCTTTTCACGAGAGGTGGTATATGCTCTCATATCCTACCTAACTATTGGTGAGTGTGTCAAAACACCCCTCAACAATTCTCCTTAGCCAAAAGGGATCCCAGACAATACATAGCTAGGAAAAAAAGCAATGATCTGAACCGAAAGGGGTAACCTTTCTCTTTTGGCATCTTGATATTTTCTAAGAATAAATCCCTTAGCAATTCACACAAGTTGAACACTCTATCTTCCATAACAAGAATATGCGCCATATATAAAACAATAGACAAAGTGGAACCATCCCTATTTATAAAATAAATCTTGTAAGAAATGCCATATGCAACATACCTGACCACGAGATTGATAATTTTGTCGATAATCAACACTCTCTGATCACCCATTACACCAGTTAGGGTTTCAACTTCTTTATTCTTTATAAACTTCTTAATCAGAATGGATCCACTATCACATAAACTAGTAACAACTAAAATAATCTCCTTCGTGATTGGATAGGGCGTATCCAACACAATGCAATCATCTTTCACACGACTAAGAATTACTTTGATCACCTCCACATCATGAAACTAGGTAAATTTAGTTCATAAATTTAATCCATTATGCTCTCACTCCTTGATCTTCTACAAATCTACATCATTCAATATCTTTTCCACCTTTTGGATCTTATCAAGGTTAAATTCATCTAGAAATACCTTCTCCACAATATGAAAGACTTCGATGTTTCATTCTAAATTCATCTAGAAATACCTTCTTTACAATCTGAAAGTCTCCACTGCTTCATTCTTCGATGACCATCTTAGCTTCCATGATTATTCTCTCTACTCTACTGCTCTTCAATTTTTCACAATCTCCTCAAGTACTATTAACATGATAAAGAAAAATAATTTCAAAACATTGATACTTATCTTGCCAAAAATCTCCTTCAGGGTTTTGCCGCCAAAAGTGTCTTGTCAATGATGTCAACACAAACCTTTAATTATAGGAATATGTTGACATCAAGGACAACAACATATCCTAGAAACATCAATGACCAACAATCTCCCCCTTTGGCAATTATGGCAACATATAAATATGAAAAACAATCAATGCAAAGGAATAGATCAACATCAACAAAATCCAATAGGCTCCCCCTAAGATCATGCACACAAAGCTCCAAAGATAAAACAATTTTTCACATGATTATCTCCCCCTTTGACAACAATGCCAAAAATATAAGCTAGTCAAGCTTCTCTCCTCCAAACAACATAGTCACAACTCTAAACAACTCACTAACTAATCCAATTGAGTAGCAACATCAACTCATCAACCTAGATAAAAAGATAAGACTGTAAACTCCACCGGATTGATACATCTCAATGCTTCTAGTTCTCATCAGGAGGGGTAGAGACCCCTAATTTCTCTCTCAAATACTCAAATGTATCTGCAGGCAAAGGCTTAGTGAAAATATCTACAATCTGATCTTTTGTAGATACATACTCCAGCCTTACTTCCTCATCACTAACTTTGTCCCTCAAGAAATGATACTTAATTGATATATGCTTAGTTTTAGAATGCAGTACCATATTCTAAGAAATATTAATAGAACTTGAATTGTCACAGTAAATAATAGCAGACTCATCATACACAACTCTAATGTCTTTCAGCATCTGCTTCATCCAAACTACCTAAGTATAATTTGTAGCAACAACAATGTATTTAGCTTTAGCAGTAGATAAAGATATAGAATCTTGTTTCTTGCTTGCCCATGAAACCAACTTCTTCCCCGAAAAGAAAGCTCCATCAGTAGTTCTCTTCTGGTCATCTACATCACCTACCCAATGAACATCAGTATAGGCAGAAATCATAAAATCATCATTCTTCAGTTACCGTATCCCATAATCAACAGTTCCCTTCAAGTATCCAAAAATTATTTTAATAGCAGTAACATGAGTCTCTTTAGGTGGTGCAGATATATAAGATGGTGTTGGGTGATATTTTTGGGTGTATGTATGTGTGCAAAAAAAAATTAGGTGCAATTGAGTGCAGTTTCACATGCTCATCTTGAGAGCTTAATGATCTGATAATCAGTAGTAGAGCAGAACATAGCAATTTATCTAGACAATAGTAGCAAATCATTTCTAAGCCTAACCGAAACTGATTTCTGGTATTTGTAGATGCTATACTCCAGTTCACATATTGTATTAGCTTCTATATCTCATTTGTAGGACAGTGAGTCCTCCGAGGTAGCAACCCTTTTGTAATTGAGCAGTGAGCTCTAGGTAGTGTGCCTGAATGCATATGCATTCCTCTTATGTAATATCGTTCTACTACTAGCCATAGTATAATAATATTGTGGGTACTCAATCCCATCGTGGTTTTTCCCTTTCCAAGTTTCCACGTAAAAATCTTGGTGTTATGTTTGTATGTTTATTTGGTTTTTGTTTCTGTACTTTTCTCTTTGTTATTTGCATCCAATGGTTGAATAATCAACTTGATAAATTTGTGAACTGCAAAACACTGATTCACCCCCCTTTCAATATTCATTGATTCCAACAATTGGTATTAAATCAACAACAACATTAAGGAAAACTGAGAAGGGGGGGGGGTGGTGAATCAGTTTTCACCGAATTAAATCAATTAAGCACAATCTCATATCTGATCATCTATAGCAGAAAAAAAGATACCAACAATAACAACACACATAACACCAATGTTTTTGATGTGGAAAACCCAATTAAGGGAAAAACCATAGAGGAAACCTACCCACAATAAGATGATATTCTGCAGTAGTGTGTCTGAATATTACAATGGGGAATGCACATGCATTTAGGCACACTGCCTAGAGCTCACTACTCAAATTACAATGACCCAAAAGGATCCAACCCTCAGGGAATGTTCACTACCTTACAAAAAGATTTAGACTACAAATTAGAAAGAATGAACTGCAAAAATAGCATTTGCTAATGCTTGATGACAGTTCCAGTTAAGCTCAAAATATATGCCCTTCGCCAATCTCTTCTCAACACACCACACCAAAAGATGAATTCACTTGTTCACACATACACCATTCCCTAATAATGTAGACTCAACACCTATGACACCAAATTACATGAATATTACACCCATTTATACAAATCATCAACCTTGACTACAAGGTCAACCAAACCCATAACACCTAATTATAAAATTACATTACACGATACATAAATCAACCACCGAACCAATACAAATCCATAGAAATCATAGCATGGACCTAAATAAACTTATCAAAAATGCACCACCACCATAAATCTTGCCACAAACAACCACAACACATTACACCACCAAGAATATCGCATAACATGAAGAATATCACCAGACCATGAAAATCATAAATAACACACAATAATCAATGTGGACGACCAAGAAAAATAGGAAATGATTAGGAAAGACCAACAAGAACATTAGAATCATCCACAATAGCTCCACCAACACCACATGTAAATCTTCATCGATCAACACACTAACGTTTAAGAACACTAAATAGCAACAACTCAGATAAGAAAGATAGCTTCCAGGGCACCAAATCATGAACCAATTGAAATAAAGATACACACAAACATCCAAAACATTCTCCCAAATCTGTAACACAAGATATTATCATACCAGAGCTCACCAGATAAAAAACCAAACTCTGTCAGCGACTTAATAGAAAGACCAAAACCTCAAACCGGATCAAATGATATGATCAAGTAAACTTCTGGATCACTAAAACAATTCTCTGCACTACCAAAGCACAAGAATATGTTGACATCAATGACAACAACATATCCTAGTAGATGAAATGACCAACAATCTCCCCCTTTGCCAATGATGGCAACATATAATTGTTAAAAATGATCAATGCAAAGGAATAGATTAACATCAGCAAAATCCAATAGGCTCCCCCTAATATCATGCACATAAAGCTCCAAAGATAAAACATTTTTTCACATGCTTCTCTCCCCCTTTGATAGAAATGCAAAAAATATAAGCTGATCAAGCTTCTCTCCTCCAAACAACATAGTCACATCTTTGAACAACTCACTAACCACTCCAGCTAAGTAGCAACATCAACTCATCAACCCAGATAAAAAGATAAGACTGTAAAGTCCACCAGATTGATGTATCTCAATGCAGCTATTTCTCATCAAGAGGGGCAGAAACCCCTAATTTGTCTCTCACATACTCAATTGTATATGTAGGCAAAGCCTTAGTGAAAATATTTGCAATCTGATCTTTTGTAGATACATACTCCAATTTTACTTCATCAATAACTTTATCCCTCAATAAATGATACTTAATTGATATATGCTTAGTTTTAGAATGCAATGCCAGATTCTTGGAAATATTAATAGCACTTTAATTGTCACAGTAAATAATAATAGGCTCATCATACATAACTCTAATGTCTTTTAGCATTTGCTTCATCCAAACTACTTGAGTATAATTTGTAGCAGCAATAATGTATTTAACTTCAGCAATAGATAAAGATATAGCATCTTGTTTCTTGCTCACCCATGACACCAACTTCTTCCCCAGAAAGAAATCTCCACTGGTGGTGCTCTTTCGGTCATGTAATTCACCTTCCCAATTAGCATCAGTATAGACACAAGGCATAAAATCATCATTCTTTGGATACCACAACCCATAATCAACATAACTCCCTTCAAGTATCTGAAAATTCTTTTATCAGTAGTAACATGAGTCTCTTTAGGTTCAACTTGAAATCTGGCACAAAGACACACAACATGCATAATATCCAGTCTAGTCTGAGTCAGGTACAAGAGTACACCAACCATCAATCTATATAAGTTTTGATTCACTTTCTTAGATTCATCATTCTTAGATAACTTGCATCCAGTCACCATAGGAGTTCAAATAGTTTTAGTATTAGCTAACCCAAATTTCTTCAACAATTCCTTCACATATTTATATTGAGAAATGAAAATACCTTTACTAGTCCGATTAATCTGCAATCCTAAGAAGAATTTCATCTCACCTATCATAGACATCTCAAATTCCTTTTGCATATCATTAGTAAACTTCATACTCAAATCATCATCTCCTCCAAAAATAATGTCATCCACAAATACTTCAACAATCAATATGTTATCATTCTCAACCTTAAAGTATAAGTTACTATCAACAGTACCTTTACAAAATCCCAACTTCATCAAATACTTATCTAATCTTGCATACCAGGCTCTAGGGGCTTGCCTCAGTCCCCACAATGTTTTCTTCAATCTACATACCATGTCTCCTTCATCTGATAAAGAAAATCATTATGGTTGCTCCATGTAGACTTCCTCCTCAAGATCACCATTCAAAAAGGTTGACTTGACATCCATCTGATAAACCTTGAAATTATTATAAGAAGCACATGAAAGCATCAATCTAACAACTTCAATTCTTGCTACAGGAGCAAAGGTTTCTTCATAATCAATACCTTCCATCTGAGAGAATCCCTTACATACCAACCTTTCTTTGTTTGTTACCACTTCACGAGGTTCATTCAGTTTATTCCAGAACACCCATTTAGTGCCAATCACATTTTTTAGGTCTTGGAACAAGCTCCCAAGTGTTATTCTTTTCAATCTGATTCAACTCCTCATCAATATCTTTTATTCAATTCTCATCCTTACATGCTTCAGCAACATCTTTAGGCTCAATCTTAGAAATCAAACATATCTCTTTAGTAGCAAGTCTTCTCCTAGTCATCACACCCGTGTTCTTATCACCAATAATTTGATTCTTAGAGTGATTCAATTTTACATACCTTGGAGTCTTCAGATTATTCTAATTCTCAGGCTCTTGAAGTCCTTCACCAACAACAATAATATCCGGATTAACCATCTCTACTAGATTCATCTGCTTCAAGATCTCATTCTGTGTAGGCTTAGAGACAATATCCTGTTCATCAATCTCATATCTACATGCTCTAATCTACTTACCAAAACATTCATCAACATTTACATTTTCACTTTCTACTATCTTCTTCAACCTCTTATTGTAACACAAGTAGGCCTTGCTCTTAGTAGAATATCCCAAGAAGATTCCTTCAACATATCTTGAATCCAACTTTCCTATATCCTTATCTCTTTTTATATAACATTTCCTTCCATAAACTCTTAAATATATAACTATAGGAACATGACCAAACCATAGCTCAAAAGGAGTCTTACTGGAATCATCTTTTATATGCACCCAATTGAATGTGTAAATAGTAGTGCTAATAGCTTTCTTCCAAAAGGTTTGTGCAACATTTCCTTTGATCAACATCATTATAGCAACATCCAAGATTGTTATATTCTTCCTTTCAACAACTCCATTTTGTTGAGGGGTTCTAGGAGCAGACAATTGTCTTTTGATTCCATTCCTCTTACAGAATGTATCAAACTCATCGGAGATGAATTCTCCTCCTCTATCAAATCTCTTACACTTCAACTTCAACCCTATCTCAATCTCCACCTTTACTTTGAATATCTTGAATTTCTCCAATTCTTTTTATTTCTCCCTTAGAATAGTCACCCACATCATTCTAGAGTAATCATCAATCAGCAACATGAAATACCTGTCATCCTACATGCTTCTCACTCTAGTAGGGCCACACAAGTCAGTATGCACAAGATCTAATAGTCCATTAGATTTATATAATTAGCCACCCTTGCACAGATCAAGGCTAGTGAGGACTTATGCAAGTCTGCATTAGAAGAGAAAGAAGTGATATCTTTGGTAACTGCAATTTTGGAGAAAGTTTTCCCTAACCTTAAGTAGATTTCCAATGACTCACCTTCCGATAAGCTTAAGGATATGTTAAATAAAGTAGAATCCTATTTTGTATCATTAGAGAAGGTTGTAGACATAAAGGTTTTAAATAAGTTCAATGAGATGAGGTTTCAAAGTTGTTTGAAACAATTGAAGTTGATAGGGAAGTTTTCAAGTCCACAATGAAAAGTGTAGAAGATGCATTTACTAGAATTCTACACTCTTATAAGAATAGTTGATGTTGTCATTGATGGAAACCATCTAGAAACCAACTGGTATTCATCTGGTAAGCCACCAGCAGTTACCGGCACTGGCAATAGACTTCTACATACACTGGCAGGCACTTCACCGACAGGGGCAACAATGCATACCGGCACCCCAACCAACAGGGAATAAACTTTTGTTTATTGTATTTTAATGTAATTATCTTTTGTAAAGCCGACATGATACATTGTAAAAGACTCATATATGTATGAGATCTTGTAAGTCAAATGTATGAGAAAATGTAGAAAATAAGAAAAAGGAAGGATGTTATATGCGAATGCATAAGGCATATTTTGTATAAGGTTTTGGTTATAAACTGAGCTTAAACCGATACTGAACCTAGCATAGTTGATGCTGATTTGAAGCAGTACATTGTATTGGATTTCATAATCCACTTTTGTAGTTAGTGTGACTCTTATTGAGCAGTGAGCTCTAGGCAGATGACCTTCCTGCATGTGCAGGCCCCTCATTGTAAGTAATATTTATTCATTGGCCAGTGAGTGAATATTGTGGGTCACAAATCCCACTGAGGTTTTTCCCACACTGATTTTCCTCGTTAAATATCTTGTGTTATGGTGTGTTCTCTATGTTGTCTTTGTTATTCTTATTTGCTGCATTAATTCTTATTTACTGGTACACTGTTTTGGGATGCAAAGTTCTTAATAAGTTTAAATATTTTAGTAATTGATTAGACACTGATTCACCCCCCCTCTCAGTGTCTTTGGGACTGTCATTAATCCTAATAGCATTAGATGTAGGTGGGAAAATATTTAAATCATGTCTCTTTCTACCCAAGTTTACTACAGATATTGATAAACAAATAATAGATCTTAAGGGAAACTAGCTAGTATTGGTCATTCATTTGCCCCTCATTCAATTTTTCCAAATTCCCTTGAATCCCAAATAATGGATCTTATTGACAAAATGAAGGGCTTGAATAAATAGAAAGAGAAAGTGTTAAGTAGAGTGGAATAACTAAGGAGTCTAATCACTCCTCGAATGGACACCTTACTTGGAGCTCAACAGGATACAGTTAGTGCCTTAGGTAAACTGGTGCCATCAGATCTCAAAGGAATTGAAGTTCATGCATACATGTTTAGTGCTTTGATTAATGCTTTAGATTGTTTCCTAAGAGGATGGAATGAGCACTTCAAATCCTTGAAGGTTACTTATGCAGACATTTTTAAATTCATGTAAATTATTGCATTCTTAGGGGGGGAGATTTAGGAGAGAGCAGTGAAAAATGATGCTCATTCTTAGGGGGAGTCAGTTGAGTGTACAAATTTTAGATTATCAGATTGCTTGCAATTTTTGGAGTCTTGGAACACTTATCATTTTTCACAGTGTTGCCATCAATGCCAAAGGGGGAGATTGTTGGAATAAGACACTATTCCAGTGATGCTCTGGTGAAGATTGATGATGTCTGGTGCATGATATTTTGTAGGATTTTTCATTTATGGCAACTTATCCTATTGATCTTATTCAGTATGGAGTTTGGATTATCCGGATGTCCCGAGTAAGTTTTGGTATAAGTCTGTCGATGATACTCAGTCTACAGTTTTGGTGAATAGTTCTCATTTCTAGGGATGTGTTTTTGGTTTCAGTGATTAGAGTTAGGTTGATTGTGTATGAGAAGAATATTACCACATAGTTCTATCCTCTCGTGTCAATTCTTAAGCATGTTAGAGGGTATGGTATCCAGTAGAGCAGTAAAACAGGGTTATCTTCATTGTTGGTGGTGTAACGTGTAGACCAGATTCTTTGAGGTCATTTCAGTGGTTGTTGGTAAGTTCGAGGTAATTGGACTAACTTATGGCAAGCATGTGATCATATGTTTTGGAAACGGAATAGGGTTGTGTGGATATTTGAGCCGACTTGAAGCTACACGTTTCATATTTTGATATTTTGAGAAGCTGACTACTTGGAGATTTATTTTGGTGGTGTGGATATATAAGATGGTTTTGGGTGATCTTTTTGGGTGTATGTATTTGTTGAATTTTTTTTTGGTGTGATTGAGCGTAGTTTCATATGCGCATCTTGAGAGTTTAATGATCTGGTAATCAGTTGCAAAGCAGAACAGAGCAATTTATCAGAACAACAGTAGTGGATCATTCTCGAGCCTAACCGAAATTGATTTTTGGTATTTGTAGATGCTATACTCCACTTCACATATTAAATTAGATTCTATATCTCATTTGTAGGATAGTAAGTCCTCTAAGGTAGTAGCCCTTTTGTAAATGAGCAGTGAGCTCTAGGCAGTGTGCCTAAATGCATGTGCATTCCTCTTATGTAATATTGTTCTACTACTGGCCATAGTATAATAATATTGTGGGTACTCAATCCCACCATGGTTTTTCCCTTTTTGGGTTTCCACGTAAAAATCTTGGTGTTATGGTTGTATATTTATTTGGCTTTTATTTCTGCACTTTTCTCTCTATTATTTGCATCCAATGGTTGAAGAATTATCTTGATAAATTTGTGAACTGCAAAACATTGATTCACTTCCCCTCTCAGTGTTCATTGATTCCAACAATATGTTGCTCAAAACAACACGTTATCCAATAAATCCTTAACCAAAAAATAAATTCAACGTCTACAAGATCTCCTATATGCTTCCTTTACACATTTCATTTATCAATGCATATACCTTGATTACCAGAACATAACAAGGATCAACCGGACCCATAGATACAGACCCATAAGTACAAAAATCTAAGCACAAGAACTCCAAACTCCAAGATATAGATACCATGCATACCACGAATATCAGAACACAAAATATGATAGATACAACTAACATGATGAATGCCAGAACACACAACCGATACCGAGACAAAAAATAAATCAGAATAAGCACAACTTAGGATTTTGGTGATGAGGATATTCCGAAAATGACTCTAGTAGATCATATCTCATACCTCTCATGCATACCTATCTTCTAGCAATACCATAAACTAAAACACCAACAACATACACCATCTGGTCCAACTAGATAACCATATTTGTCATCAATGATAACAATGACAATATTCACACAAGTCTGACACAATGTGGATTCCCTTGCCACCTTGGCATGGGTGTATTCTTGGACCCAACTTCTACCAAGTCAATTCCATCTCATTGCTTGTGCCTTTTCATAGTTACAAATTTGTAAAATGACCCCACTTTTGTCCACATGGAAAGGTTCTGCACTTCATCGGAAGAAGAGATGTCAGTTATTTGTTCTCACAAAATTGTGTGATGTTGCTTCATGTCTTCAATTTGATTATTCATTCTAAATTGTAAATTCTTTTCGTGGTTTAATGCTTAGCTTTTCAAAGGCATTTATGAGGAGATTTGGGTCATTTGATTACAGCATTCAATAGATAAGATTCAAATATAGAAAATAGCTACTTCCAACAACCTATCTCATGTGTATGACAATAATGGTGTCCTGAGAAACTACATATCAAATTTTGCCAGTTAATTTGGATTCAATTGAAAACATTTTCATTATCGAAGTGCCAAAAAGGTGTCTAGTGTATTTAATTGTTCAAGTGAGAATTGTAAAATTTAATTTCATCTTCAATTGAGGTTTTCAATTGCAACAAACCAGTAAGTTTCAATTCTCCGTCCATGCCTTAATTTCTTAAGAAAGTATGGTTTTTGAGTTATCTTAGCTCCCCAAGTAAAGTGTGAAGTATTTACTATTCAAAATTCTCACAATTCATGTTATTGTAAAAAAAGTATTTCAAATTTATCAAACACCCTAGTTGCCCTTTGCTTGTGAAAACCTATAGTTTGGCAAAATACGTAGTCATCAAAGGGAGTTAAAATAAAATGAGATGATGACTTAACTTCTCAGTTGCCTGGTTCTTCTCAAAGAGAGAAAGAGCTTGAGGGTTAGATATAGTAGTAGATACCCTAGTTGACACAAATTTTGGGTGCAACTTAGACTCGATTATTCCCCCTTGAGGGTTTAACCTTTTTATAAGTGGTTATAACAAGAGAAAATCAAAGGTCCCTTTTTTTAAATATAGTGTGTTTATAAAAGTGAACATAATTAGATCCATTTCTTAGGCTTACAACCTTGATATAGGTGCAATAGTTGACCCAAATGAAAGTGTCTTATGAGATTTAAAAGAGCATTAATCTGTCAAAACTTCAACCTAAGTCCTAGTGTCATGCTACCAAATGATATTGGGGAATTGAGAAGGGAATGTGATAGGTTGAGGAAGCGTTATAGAATATAAAAAATGATAAATTTCATACCTAAAACTCTAAGCAAAATGGACATAAGGGTTAAATATCATATGCAAGAGACTCTTTACTATGATATTTTTTATGACAACTTCATCAAAACATATTTCACTTTCTATCAAGTTGTGGACATGGATTATAAATTTACAATCCCAAATCACCTATTAGTCCTTGTTGCTAATATAATACCATATGAAAAAAATAAGCCTTTTGATTATGCATCATATAATGCGAAGAGAATTCATAAATCCTTGGTTTCCATTACCAGAGATCCCAAACAAGTGAACTTTAGATGGTACTCTCTTCTATGTCATATCATTCTCTTTTCTTATTTAAAGATTTGGAAGCCCAAGATTAAGGTAAGCCCTGAGGAAAACAAGAAACCCTTGTCAAACCAAGAATGAACTTACATCTGGGATAGGCATTGTGAGGCAGCCAATTACACATTTTTTGGGAGTATTTTGTCAGAGAGGTCACAATTAATTTGGGAGAACCTTTTGATTGGAGGTTATTAAAGACTATTAGGATATTTGTGTACCTAAAAAAAGAATAAATCATAATTTTAATGATTGTTTCATTAAAAAGGGAATTCAATCATTAGAGTATATGGTTCATTAAAATCATCTCATGTGTTACCTAGATTCTTCTCTAACAAAATTACCTTTCTAGAAATCATTTGGCAAATGAATGAAGAAGATAAGACCCACTTGCGAAATGCAAAAAGGGGAATATTCATGCCATCAACACTATTATTTTTACATTTTCAAGAATGGGTTGGGGAAGGCCTTCAATTGATTTTTAACTTTTTAAGGCACTATAAGAAGAAGGTGGATGTACTAAGACCATTTGAACTAGATAACTTAATCCATGAGGTTAATACATCATGTGTGTGGTGAAAATGTAATGATAAAATAATTGTAAAACCAACAAAATATCCAACCACATAAAAACCCTAGTTCTACAATTAAGAATCCACCACCACACCAATGAAGAACATAAAACATGCAAAACATCAAAAACATGAAATATTATACCATTCACATGCTTAGTAGGGTTTGATCTCTATTTTTTTATATCTCCATTGATATTGTTTGATGTGGTTGCTCCCAAATTTTGTATTGTACACAAGAGCTCAACAAAGAACAAATTGTGGTTGTGTAGATGCTCGATTGTTTGATTGCATGAAAGTGATTAGATGCACTAGTTAGGGTTGGTAAGGTTGAAATAATCCTCTTATATAGAGAGTACCCTAGAAATGGTGGTCTGGGATTAAGAGGTGAAAGGATAAATGGTCGACTCAGATTAAAGGGTAGGTATAGAAAATGGGAAAATATTAGAGAGGTGGTTAGAGGAAAATTAAGAGATGAATGGCAAGTGTCATGGAGGGAAAAAGCTAATGAATTAATTAAATAAATAACGATCTATTTAATTAATATAAGAAATGGGACCAATTAAATAAATAAAATATTTAATTAATTTTAAGAAAAGGATAACCTAAATAAATAAAAATATTTATTTAAATAGGGAAACGCTAGAAGAGTATTAGTGAATTAATTAGATAAATAAAAATCTATTTAATTAATAGAAGACAAGATAAAATAATAATTATTTAATTAGGCTAGGACAATTTTAGGTGTCTACACATCCGACAAAATGTCTCGTTTCATGCACCAATTTGATGAAACTAAAGATCTGATCACCAATTGCCACACTCAAGTGAAGAAAATCAAAATATGGGATAATTGGGCTAAAGTCATATTTTTAGAAGAAAAAAAGAAGACAAAGGATCTAACATATAGAGCATCATAAGAAGAAATCAATGACTCCTTTATGAGAATAAAATTGACGATGAATACCTATAAACATGATCTTGATAAGAACAAGTTATGTAGGCTTGTTCCAAGAACTTCTACTATGCTCCCTGCTTCATTATTGCCATCTTCATTGACACCAACACAGTCCTAGAGGGTTCAAGAACTATGAATCCATTTCATCACTTGTCTCCTAAGAAGGATCCACAAGGTGAATTTGAGGCCAATGATCAAGGTAAGAAAAAAGAATTTGATGCCCTGGTGAAGATTATAGCAGATGCTCCTCCAAAAGATAGATCATGGGTTAATTATAGGGAAGGAGGTAAACATGTTGAAAATGTTAGGGAATTAGCATGTTCACAATTTATTGATGATGAAAATTTTGTTACCACAAAGGAATTTCAAAACTTCTAATTTAGACGAAAGGTGAAATGCATCCAAAGGAAATGAGTATAAAATAAGTCACATATAAAAATAGAAAATAGGTATTAGAGGAGGTATCGAAGAGGACATATGAGGAAATCACATATATGATCCCTCTATAAGGTGTTGAAAATTTGGGCTTCAACACCTTAATTGGTAAATGCCACTAATTTATAGGGGATCACCATTACATTAAGGGAATGGAATTGAAATTGATTGATCCAATCCTAAAAGGAAAAAAATTAAATTAGGTTAATTCTTCCCCTGTTAGAGTTGAAAAAATGAATTTGAATTAGGGTTGATATACAATGCTAGATCTAGGACAAAAAATTAGAAATTGACATAAAACAACAATAATAAAATATTCTATATATCATGCAGAGTTGTAAACCCAGACCTAAGGAGGCAAAATAGGTGAGAAACTATGATACAAGATTTAGGTAGAATTATCAAGAATGAGGGGAGTAGGTTGCCCTAGTCTTCCAAATATTGAGGATAGATAGAATAGATATTTTTTGGATTTGAATGATGCATAGAATCCACTATCATAAGGTTATGAAAAATTCTCTAGAGTTGATCACCATAGTACTTTGTTTTTCATGGCTTCAAAAGTTGGTTCTAATCATGGTCGTTTACACTATAAAATTCCTCGCTCAGAGCTCCTAACGCAATTCCCTACACATAGAAATGGAAATATGTTTGGTTGATGTGGGTTTGCCTTAGGTCAAATCCTTGTTTGAGAATTAACCTTGAAATTATTATTCAAGTGGAATTGAAGTAGAACTAGATTGGAATGCTTTACTTTAAAGGGAAAGGCTAGATCTGAAATTGCTTGAACCTGATACCTTCATGAACTTTTCTTGAATCCTCATGCAAAGGTTTATGATGCTATGTATAATGTCTAAATAGAAGGTTTATCATGGATGCTTGAACATGAACTCTTGATATTGACTTGACTTCTCCTTCAATGCTTGCTCACACAGACTTGATGATTATGTTAGAGTGTAATTAGGATCTTGATTGGAGTTCTAGGTTCTCCTTTCTAGTTTCTGAATGAGATAGGTAGGCTTCCTTTTATACCTAAAAATACATAAAATGCTTTAATTTTTAGAGTAGGCCAATACAGAGCCAAATTTATTGCCCACATCAAGTGATTGTTGTGAGATCCTATTATGGGTCCTAATTAGGTGGACAAGGGCACCTAGGGCATCTTGATCTTGTCAGTCAAGACTCAAATGGGATAGAGACTAGGTGAGGAGTTGAAAATGTCAATTTAAAGATGGTAGGAATAGAATTAAAGAAGTAATTGAGCACTAGAGGCTAGATGCCAAGGTGAGGGATAGGCAAGGATGAAAATGTATACGAATAAAATTTACAACACTACATTTAGTGTTGACAATTGACACTCATCGGATTCATTTTCTTGTCATTGATGGAAATAAGATCAGATGGAATTTATATATTGATATTAAGAGGCATATACCAGCAAACACCAGCATTGGAGTATCCAGAATTCTACTGGCACCAATGCTAACATTAGTACTTCAAGGAAGCCGACATCAAGGAAGATTTATTTAGAAAATCATTTTGTAATTATTGTCGAGGCCGATATTAAATATATTTTGTAATGTATTGTAAGGCCACATAAGGCATATTGTTTGTAATGGGTATATAGGTCAGTCTGCTAGGTCATTTAGAAGAATATGGGAAAAGGTGTGACATAGGAGAATATAGCAGAACTGTATAATGTGAAGTATATGTAGATCATTTGTATGTGAATGTTATATTACGCAATGATTTGTATATAGTTTGGAAAGGATTCTTGGAGGAGAAGAGATACCGGTAGTAATGTTCAGGGTTTATGAACCGGTACAGAGCAGATCTAGAATCAGAACTCTATTTGGCATAGTAGATGCATTTTGTGAGTTCATTTTCAGTGTTTTACTTCAACAGTAGCTTGTAGTCAGTGAGACTCTTTAGTGATGAGCAGTGTGCTCTAGATAGTGTTCCTTCCTACATGTGAAGGCCCCCATTATATGTAATATCCTTTCATATGGCCAATGAACTGATATTGTGGGTCACAAATCCCACCGTGGTTTTTCCTTTTTGAGGTTTTCCATGTATAAATTTTGTGTGTTATGGTGTTCATTGATGTGGATGGTTTATTTGCTTCAAGTTATATGTTTATTTGTTTACCGATTTATATGTGTATGGTATAAAAGAATAAAATGTTATCTTACTAGCAGAACACTAATTCACCCCCCCCCCCTCTTAGTGGTCTTGGATCCCAACAATTGGTATCAGAGCCTAGTACCTCGGAAGAAGTTTAACAGCTTGAGGAAGATTCTGAAATTGGAATCTTTGAACATGGCTATGGAGAAGCAACTTGAGATGGCTCTTGCGGATTATGATGCTGAAAGGATGAAGAACTTGAAATTGCAAGATGAATTGAATTATGCAAATGAATTCATTCTTATCCTGCAAGAAAGGCTATCATCTTCTCAAGCCAAGAGAAAGGAACTTTTGCAAAACCCGGATGATGAGGAAAAGAACACACTTAAGGAACAATGTCAGAAACTAAGTCAAGAAAACATGCTCATGAAGAATGAAATGCAAGACCTGACTATGAGGTTATCAAAAGATATTGAGGATAGAAAGAAGGAAGATAATCTTGTTATATCTCTAAAGAACAAATTTGATGAATGTGGCAGATTGACTCATGAGAATAATCTGTTGAGAATTGATTTGGCACACTCCCGGAACAATTAACAAGAACTAGTGTTGCATAGTTGGATGACTTATTGAAAAGAGAAAGGCATATTGATGATTCTAGAGGACTCAAATTTGTACAAGGTGAAAGCTCTAGTACTGCAAGTGAAGATCAGACAACTCGTATGCAGAACTCATCAGAATAGAGGAAATCGGTAAGGCAATCTAATGCTTAAAAATTTAATGGTAGATGTTTTGTTTGCAATAAATTTGGGCATATGGCTAAATAATGTAGAAATAAAGAAAATCAAAACTATAATTTTGTTCCCGATCAATGCACAAACTGCAAGAAATATGGTCATAGATCATAAGATTGTAGAATGAATGTTAAATGTCATGCATGTGGAAAGTTTAGACATTTTGCTAATCATTATAGGTCAAGGAATGACACCGGATATGTCAAAGCAATTCAAAAGAACAATGTTACATGTTATGCATGCAACAAAATAGGTCATATTGCTAACTATTGCAGAAGCAAGACTCAACCGATTAGCAATGATAAAGATAATGAGAAAGGAAAGAAGAAGGTAGATGAAATACAACAAGATCACACTAAGAGATGGGTTAGAAAATCTGAAGAACCAAGTGGAGATGGATCTACACCATTAACTCCACCGGTAGAATAGAGCATTCCTGCACTGGTAGAAAATTCCACCGGTAACTGAGGTATAGGCCTTAGGGGTTGGCAAATTCATTGAAAATATTGCTTATTCCCCTGGAGGAGATCAAACGAGATCTAGAAAGTTTAGTTCATCATTATTCAAGGTTCACTCGGCATAAGATTGTGAAACCGACATCCAGTAAGGTACATCATGAAGCATTTATGACAGAGAAAGATTAGGGTTTTATTCGCTGATAAAAAGGAAAAGTGAATTCATTTTCACTCACCTCACATTCAAGCATTCAGAGAAAAGTAAAGGCGAATTAAGAGCAAGAAAAGGCATTCTGAAAGGATTTCGAGCAGTTATCTGAGAAGTAGTCAATCTTCCACCGGCGTTCACTTTCAGGTTTTCTTCAAAAATGGCATCTAGATCTTTAGCTCCTAATTTCATTGCAAATCCAACCATTGTTAAGTTAAAGGCTGAGACCCGTATTCAAGGAGGTTCCCCTGATTGCTATGAAAGAAGACTTTGCTGGAGCATTTTCTAGGGTTCCTAATAGTGTGATATATGTTGAAGATGTGAGGACATACATTCACTACACCCTCGAGGATCTAGACACAGAGGAAATCAAAAGCATGTATCAATCTGTGATACTAGGCAACTCCAGAACCATCAAGCCAGAATACAAAGCAATTGAGGATCTAGGGTTAACCGATATTCTGTACATACTGGAATTCAAAGATGAGGTCATCAGATACATTCTGAGTAGGGTTCACAATGAGTTCATCTAGCTAGATGGGCCTTACATGATCACCAAGGAGGTTATTCAAGCAGTCACTAGCCTACCCAAAGTCAGACAAGAACCTAGCAAGAAAATTTCCAACACTGAGATTGAGAAACTACTGATGTAACTCCTGATAGCAGATCAATGAGGATCAGTGTTGGTGTAAATAATTATTCATCATGGATATTATTACACTTACTTAAGTTTACTTAGGATAATGCATTTCATAGTAGTTTGGGTATGAGACACTTGGGTGTTTGTGCCACATTGGGATAGTGTGTGTAGGAGAAATTCCACCTTTTATGGTGTTGATCTTGTTGTTACACTCCACTCTTGTTGTTACACTCCACATTCAGTGGGTGATCCACCTCATGTGGAATATTATATTATTTCTCCTACCTACCCACACCTATTTCCTACCTACCCTTATTTCTTATTGAGCCACATGTCATTTTTGTGTGCTCACATATCCCTAGCCTTGCCTATATAAGCAGGCTCATCTACATTGAATGTAACTATTGAATCATGTTATTGATCATTTTCTATTGATGAGAATACAGTTTATTCTTGTCCTATATTGTGTCTCTATTTTGTACATTTCATTGAGCTCTTGATCTTGGCAAAATCTCACATGGTATCAGAGCCATTGGGGCTTCATTGATTCATCTTGAAGAGGCATTATTGTGACGTTAAGAGGCAGATTTGAGGAGCAGCATCCTTAGGAGGCGTCCTAGACTAGATCCGACCCTGCCATTGCATCCAGAAGGCCGTTTCCATGAATTTTGGTTATAAAGTCGGCCTATTTTGGTGAGAAAAATTTTTTCGCCAATTTTACTATAATCGTACGGATTTTCAAATTTTTTTACCTATTTTTCAAAAAAAAAAAAAAAAAGTGTTTTATTTTTCTGAAGTTTTTTCGAAAAAATCAAAATCAAAAAAATTTCGTCAAAAAAAAAAAAAAGAAAAAAAGAAAAAACAAAAAAGCAAGTTTTCGGGGGGTCCACAGACCCCCCCCTCGTGACCTGCCGTACTTGCAGGTCTACAGTTCTGTTCCTGCCACGTACCTGTCTGACGCAGCGTTCCCCATGCCGAGTCCTGCAGATCGTCGTTGGTCGCTGGTGCTGTGTCCTCCCTGCTCCGCACAACGTCGTCGCCGGTGCCCAAGTCCTACGCCGCCGACGTCCACGCGCCTCCGCCCGCACCCACGCCCGCTGAAGCCCGCAGCCGCTGACGTCCCTTCCCCGCTGCAGAGGTTTCCCGTGCCACCGGTTCCCGTGAACCGGCCGCCACCGCCACGTCCTCGCCGAACTGCAGCTCGAGCGCATCACCTCCTGCCGCCAGCCTTCTTGGCGCAGATCCACCGGCCTCGGCTCCGACGCCTCACTCCCCGATGGTCAACCTAACCTGGCAAATCCTGCGTCCGCCACGTGGCAGGTGGCCACTGGCCCACGGGTACACCCATACACACAGACAGCCGATTCATCTGCCACACAGACCTACCCAGTGAGTTTTTCCATATGCCACTGTACAATGCTAAGTCAGGAAATCCGTACGGTACGAATTGCACAGTCACCTACACAGTCATCTGCCACGTCAGCTGTCCGTACAGTACGGACGCCCAGTCAGCAAAGAGGGCAAATTTTTTGCGACGGTCATATGGATGTCAAATTTAACATAGTGACTTGCTGACATCAGCACCACGTCAGCATTTTTCAAAAATTTGGCAGGCCCCTCTCATTGAGCTTTTTGATTTTGCAGTTCAGCTTCAAATGCCCATAACTTGCTCATTTTTGCTCCTTTTTGGGTGCAATTTTTTTTGAAATGGGCTATAATTTTTTGCTCTCCGTAGTGGTGAAGAATTTTTTTATTTTGATGCATTGATTTTTTAGAAAATGCAGTTTTTGGTGACTGTACCTGAGTAATCCCAGTTTTTGCAACTTCAGAGGCTTCGTTTGGGGTCATACGACCTCCTTTTCAGGTGCCATTTTTTTTGAAAGTGTGTATTTTTTTGTCTACTTTCACATGATACTATCAGATTGATGCCTTTGTAAGTAGAAATTGTACTTTTAGATTTTGGCCATTTTTGGCTCTCTTGGTACTTGTATATTTGCTTGAATCTCAGTTAGATTCATTGCACTATTGATTGAAGTCTCTTGTATCTCATTTGAGAAGTTATAAAATTTGCATCATAAGTCCACTTTGCCTTGTTTTGCAAGTGGCTTATTGTAATCGCACTAAGTATAAAGTGCCAAAATCATCACTTTAGGGGGGGTACTTTGATTGAGTGAATTTGGGGGGTGTCTCTTGTGCTTTTGTGCTCTTGTTCTCCTTCCTTTTTGCTGCTATGGGTTCTTCTAAGTTTCCTCTCTTAACTCCACATAATTATGCTACTTGGAAAATTGATGCATGGAGTAAACTTATGGAAAAAGGACTCACTCATTACATTGATGGAACCATTGTTGCTCCCGCTGATCCTAAGGTTGATCCAATTGGTCACTTAGATTGGCTCACTAAAAATATCATGGCAATTGGTACCTTAAGAAAGCATGTATCAAAGGATCTCATTTTTCATATTGAGAAATGTACTCTAATCAAGGATGCTTGGCAAAAGTTTCAAGACTTGTATGGACAAGTTGATGAGATTAGGGGATATCAAATTGATAGTGATCTCACCATATTGGATCCCAAGAACTTTGATACTATACAAGATTATGTCACTAAGGCAAATGAGTTGAGGGCACAACTCAAAGATTGTGGCATTGATAAAAAGGATACTCAATTGATATTCAACTTGATAGGCAAGCTTCCACAAGAATATGCAGCATTTGTTTCTAGTTTCCAAACCCATAGGATGACAATGGGTTCAAGCTACACAATGCCTACATTTGATGCTTTCAATGAAATGTTGATGATGGAACAAACTAAGTTGATAAGCATGGCCATTCTTAAGGCTTCTAAGTCTCAAGCATTAGTGGCAAATCAAGGGAACAAAGGAAATCAAGGAAAGGACAACTCAAACAAGATGAAATGGCAATCAAAGCCTAAGGACAAAGCACCATCTTCTCCAAAACAAGGAGATTCATCCTCTTCCAAGAGAGATAATTCACCAAAGAGGGAGAGACCTACTTGTGCTTATTGTAAAAAGATTGGTCATGAGGAGCATCGTTGCCATTCTAAGAAGATTGATGAGCTCACACATATCATCAAAAAGCATAACATTGATTTGCCTAAAGTCTACAAGAAGGATGATTCATCAACTTCCACTTCCTCACATTCAAAAGGAAAAGGGCAAGCATTCATGGCTTCTACAAGTGGAAAGACTCACTCTTTTAGAACAAGAAAAGGAAAAGCTCTATGTGCTACTACTAGTCATGATTTAGAGAGATGGCTTCTAGATTCAAGGGCTTCTCATCATATGGCATCTTCGCAGTCTATGTTCTCTACATTTGAGCCTTGCACCATGCCACAAATTTTGATGGGCAATCATACATACATGGATGTGATTGGGAAAGGATCTATTGACATTGGGGATAACTCCTTCAATGATGTGTTGTGTGTACCCCACTTGACAAACAATCTCCTTTCTATCTATCAAATCACACATGGCGCAACTAAGAGAGTTGTGGAGTTCACACCTGACTCAGTTTTCATTAGAGACATGGAGACTAGAGCTATCATTGCGACTGGGGTGGCTGATCATGCATCTCGGTTATACTCCTTTTCAGATTTTGTTGGTGATGATGATTTCACATTTGATGATTCTACACATTATGATCACACTTCTTGTGATGGTTCAGATTTTGAGGAGAACTTTGGACACTTGAACATGGGGATTCTCACATGTGACCCCATTCTTGAGTCTTGTATTTCATCTCCTCATATTGATATCACATCACCTATTGTACCTGATGATGCAGATAGTGCGACAGTTTTGCCTTCATATGATTCAATGCAGCAGGATATTCATTGTCTTCCAGCTTCAGATTCATGGGATGATTACTTACCAGACATTGCAGGTTTATTTATGGAATCCTACATTGCAGATTTGGGAGACATCATTGATGACATTCATCTTCTCTTTGATGAAGGTGATCCTTCTTCGATTGTTGTGAGGGCACACTCTGACCCTCTTGTTCATTCTCTACATGATCATTCTTTAGAGGTTGACATGATTGTGGATACTTATGTACAGTAGTTGGAGGAGGTCTCTTTATGTTTTGAGGAGACATGTGAGTCTTTGGGACATGTTCTACATCCATCTCCACTAGATCTTGGAGTGCCTTTTTCAGCAGTATGGCACAGTTTACCACCTTTGGAAGGGGTATCTTTCAACATTGACATGGGGACATTGAGCAGTTTTCAGAGATTCCTTTCATCATGAGTTTTCTTCATACATCTTCCCTTCATGATTGGGGAGACTTCATGGATACACCTTTGGTTTTGTTTCTTCCTAAGGGGAGGAATGTTGTTCGACGTTCGTGGAGCAGTTTCTTCATACATCGAGCTTCTATCATTGGTGCAGATTCCACATTGAGGGGGGGCTTCCTAGCTTCTCTTCTTCTCTCATATAGGGGGGACTTTTTCCTCACATGGGGTTTTGTCCTTCACATTCTTCTATGAGAGTTCTCTTGTATGTTTTCATCTCTCTTTTGGGGGAGGGTTTTTTCCCATCGGGATTTTCTCTCTTTCCCCACTTTGTGAGAGATTTCATTGCATTGGTTTGCATGCATGTGCATTTGTACATGGGTACCTAACATGGCCTCGTAGCCGGGACCCATCTTGCATTGCTTAGTTGCATTGTAGACTTAAGTGCATTCCCCTAAGTTGCACTTAAGGGGGGGTGTTGGTGTAAATAATTATTCATCATGGATATTATTACACTTACTTAAGTTTACTTAGGATAATGCATTTCATAGTAGTTTGGGTATGAGACACTTGGGTGTTTGTGCCACATTGGGATAGTGTGTGTAGGAAAAATTCCACCTTTTATGGTGTTGATCTTGTTGTTACACTCCACATTCAGTGGGTGATCCACCTCATGTGGACTATTATATTATTTCTCCTACCTACCCACACCTATTTCCTACCTACCCTTGTTTCTTATTGAGCCACATGTCATTTTTGTGTGCTCACATATCCCTAGCCTTACCTATATAAGCAGGCTCATCTACATTGAATGTAATTGTTGAATCATGTTATTGATCATTTTCTATTGATGAGAATACAGTTTATTCTTGTCCTATATTGTGTCTCTATTTTGTACATTTCATTGAGCTCTTGATCTTGGCAAAATCTCATAATCAGCACAGTCACCGATACTGAATTTAAATTTGCAAGCATGATAATAGGTTATAAGGTAACTCAATCTAATTGATTGAATTTTATTGCTAGTTCTTGCATTCATGTTGCATATCAGATGTTGAGGAATAATGCAAAATATGAATTATGTGAATGGTTGAGGAGTGAATTAGTGTTGAACCTTGGAAAGATCAACGTAGTTTGTTGGCATATGATGAATCGGTATGATGATATGATTATAATATATGTTGTCATTGATGTCAATAAGTACAGGTGAATCGGTATGAAGATTGGAAGAAGTTTTTATTGATGTTCAAGTTGGAGAACCGATATGAAGAGATGTAGTGAACTGGTGTCAGGGTTTCACTAAGTGTGACTACCAATTGGTAGTCTCAGCTCTAGGGTTTTCATTTTGGAAATCTAGCTTGTGTGATGCAATCGATGACACTCTATGATGAGTTAGCTAAGAAATGAGGGTGAGATCAAGATGCCACATCAGTTTTGTGCACGTGAAGGATTTCCTTGAGGATCTTGCATGTGAAGATTGATTGCATTAAATGTCTACCTCAGGAATGAACATTCTTCTTAGTGGTATGTGAAGAGAGAATGATGGGTTACTGATTCCCATGTGCGGTGAAGAATGGATGATGCAGAATGACTTGTGATCTATTTGAGATTGTTTTATTCTATGCAAAGTGTTTGAACAGTCAAGATTGGACCGCTTGTAATTGTAAACCTAAATTGATTAGGGTTTAGGGTTTATGCTACCAACCTAATTGTTGTCTATAAGGTCGATGATGTTTGTTATTGTAAGTGTTGGTAAATATTGTGTTTTGTATCCGAGTGATGAGTTACTTGTCAGACCAGTGAGTGGAAAATTCTAGAGTGTGATTGTAGAGTAGAGGAACTGAAAAGGATATGCCTTATCATATAGTGTTGTTATCAAATCATAGCTTTACCTGTTGTCTTCTAACCATTTCAAAAGTAAGAAAATCCCTTTGATGGGTAGCTTTAATAGGCTTATTGTAAATCCTCTAACTAGGTAACTCAAGATCATTGAGTTCTTCAAATCCTCTAGCAAGGTAAACTTTAACAGGGTTTCAACCTTTAACAGGGTATATAGCCATCCCTTAATTGGGTGATCTTTAAGAGGATCAGTTCCTAACAGAACCTTATTGTAAAGTCTTTAACCGAAATAGGCTCCTAATAGAGCGAGCTTCAAAAGAGTTCAAAAACAAGCTTATGGGTATTCATCCCCACCATGGTTTTTCCCATTTGGGTTTGCACATGAAAAATTTGTGTCATGAGTTGTGTATTTTTTATGTGATGATTGAGTATTCTTTCTTTAGATGATTATGCATGTAGAGATAATGGTTATGGTATTACTGATACAACATATGCACGAGTATATTTGTGAAGTAGTTATCAAGTGTTGAATGATATTTGAAGTATACAGTTTTATTGGTTTAGATGTCTGAAGTCTTACTATGTTTAACCGATATTGCCATGGTTAAGTTCAATGATGAAGACAACCGGTTATCATTGTTTTAACTTGATAAGTTGTTGAGAAGTTTTTATTTGTACTGATTCACCCCCTCCCCTCTCAGTACTAGTAGGATATTTATTGTTCATCATTATTCATCAATTAGTATCAGAGCAAATCCAGGTCCTCGGTGATATAAGCTTAACCGCTTGAGGTAAAAGATCTTGCTTTAATGATGAAGAGGGAAGGTCCTAAGTTCAATAGAGATAACTTTAAAATATGGAAGGACATAATGAAGATCTATATCAAGAGTTTGGGTGCTCAACACTGGAGCTATGTTGAAAATGTCATGTAATCCCCACTGGCACTCAAACCAATGATCAAAAAAGAGAGATTCAAGAAAATGGGCAAGTCATGGAAGCCCTTATTAGCAGTCTGTCTAATATTGAGTTCATTGATGTACAAGATAAGGACACTCCTAAGGATGTATGGATCACATTAGAAACCATTTATGGTGGTGATGAGCATGTCAAGAAAGCTAAGGAAGAGAGCCTTAGAGGAAAATTTGAAGACATGAGGATGGTTGAAGGAGAGACCATTCAACCATATGGCATAAGGATCAAGACTATGGTTGGAGATATCAAGAGCACTAGTGGAACAATTGATGATGCCACCATTCTCAGTAAATTTTTGAGATCATTGTTACCAGTCTATGCAATTAGAGTTGCTTCTATCTAGGAGCTAAGGTCTATCGACAAAACCAAGGTATCCTTAGACTCTATCATTGCAAAGTTGACAACATATGAGTTGAATAGCTATGATGACAGTGTTTAGAAGACTGAGTCATCTTTTAGAGCATCTTGTTGCACCAACCAGAAAAGGAAAAGAAGTAAGTACAAGTTATGAATCCATGCAATGTAGAGGTATGGATGATGAAGAGATTTTGATGGAGTTTGAAGCTCTTCTTGCCAAGAGACTTCCAAAAGGCACCGGAAAATACAGAGGTAAGCTTCCTTTAAAATGTTTTTCCTGTAATAAGATAGAACATATAGCTATTAACTATCCTAACAATGACAATAAGGATAAACCAGAGAGGTTTAGAAAGTATAAAGGAGGAGGTAGAGGAAATTGTCTTGTTGCAGTTGATGAAGGTGTTACTGATGAAGAATCTGAGGATGAAGAGAATGAAGACATAGTATTTGTAGTTGTAAAGGAAGAAGTGTCTGACAAGAAATCCCTTGTCTCTCGAATTGACAACTCTAATGAGTGGATTATTGATAGTGGGTGTTCTCACCACATGACTGGTGACCAGAGAAATTTTTTGTCTCTAGAAGAATATGATGGAGGTGTTGTCCATTTTGGCAACGACGCACCATGCTTGGTAAAAGGTAAAGGATCCATCTCACTGAATGGAAAGAGTAGTGCAGATGATATCTACTAGGTAGAAGGCCTTAAGCATAACCTTTTGAGTGTTTCTCTACTAAATGACAAAGGAATCATTCTGGACTTCAAAGGTGGAGTCTGCAGTATAATTGGAAAGAGTGGTGAACTTATTGCCACCGGTAAGTAGACAAGAGGTAACTTCTTTCAGTTGAATGCCAAGATTAGTCAATGTCTGATGGGGAAGTTTGATGATATTTGGATATGGCATAGGAGACTTTGTCATATGAATTTTGATAATATTTTAAAAGCCAATAAGATCAAGGCAGGAAGAGGATTGCCTTTTCTGAACAAACCATAGAATTCTTTGTGCAGAGAATGTCAACTTGGGAAGATGTATTCCTTAACTTTCAAAGGTAAGTCTTTTTTAGCAGAGAACTTACTTGATCTTGTGCATACCGATATGTGTGGTCCAATGAAAACTAGAAGTATTCAGGGAGATAGATATTTCATGATTCTTATTAATGACTGCTCAAGAATGATGTGGGTCACATAATTGAAAGACAAGTTTGAGGTGTTTGGAAAGTTCAAAGCCTTTAGAGAATTAGTAGAGAAGGAAAGTGGTCAAAGGATAAAATGCCTAAGAACTGATCAAGGAGATGAATTCACTTCTGATGAATTCAACAAGTACTGTGAAGAGAATGGTATCAAGAGGCATTTGTCTGCCCCAAGGAAACCACAACAGAATGGCATAGCAAAAAGGAATAATAGGATTGTAGTTGAAGCGGTCAGAACAATGTTGATCCAAGGAAAGGTTGATCACACTTTTTGGAGAGAAGCAGTGAGCACTGCAGTCTATACTATGAACCGGGTACTCATCAAGAAAGGTAAAGTTAAAACCCCTTATGAGTATTGGACCAAGAAGACTCCCACTATGAGTTATTTTAAAGTATTTGGCAGTAAATGTTATATCAAGAGAGTTGAGCATCTAAGCAAGTTTGATGCCAAATGTGATGAAGGAATATTTCTAGGTTATTCCACTAAGAGAAAAGCTCTCAAGTGCTATAACAATAGGACTCAGAAAATTGTTGAGAGTATCAATGTTAGGGTTGATGAATTCCCTGAGAAGCCTAAGGAAACCTACAGCAAGCAAGTGGAAGATGAACCAGGTGTAAACTTATGGGAACCAGTTAAGAAAGAAACAAGAAAAGACCTCAGTGTTCTTGTACCGGTAGAAGCTGCAGTAGGTGAAGAAGAAGAAGAAGAAGAAGAAGAAGAAGAAGAAGAACCAGCTAGAGTCATTCCTAGATATGTGAAACTACATCATGATCTGAAGAAAATCATAGGAGATAAATATGTAGTGATACTCACAAGAAGAAAGCTGAAAGAAAACTCTTGCATGATTTCTGAATTTGAGCCTAAGACTACTAGAGAGGCACTTACAGATGAAGACTGGATTAAGGCAATGGAAGAGGAGCTAGATCAGATAGAAAAGAATGCAACATGGTCTTTGGTACCTAGACCGAAACACAAGAATGTCATAGGTACCAAATGGGTCTATGAGAATAAGCTAAATGAAGAAGGCACAGTTGTAAGGAACAAGGCAAGACTTGTATGCAAGGGATATTCTAAGGAAGAAGGAAAAGACTATGGAGAAACCTTTGCCCCAATGGCTAGATTGGAAGGTGCTCTAATGTTACTTGCATTTGCAGCATTTAAGGGATTCAAGGTATACCAGATGGATGTGAAGTCTGCATTCTTGAATGGAATCCTAGAAGAGGAAGTGTATATTGAGCAACCAGATGGGTTTTCCTCATTAGAAGATAGTAACATGGTGTGTAGATTACACAAGGCCCTCTATGGATTAAAACAAGCACCAAGGGTATGGTATGAATGATTACACTCTCATCTTGTAAAAATAGGATTTCAAAGAACGAGTGAGGATAACAACATCTACCTAAAATCTGAAGGTGATCAGATTCTGATCTGTGAAGTGTTTGTAGATGACATAATCTTTGGAGGAGATGATGAAATGAGCCATGCATTTGCAGATGAAATGAAGAAAGAGTTTGAGATGTCTCTGATTGGAGAAATAAAGTTATTCATTGGTTTACAGATTCAACAAATGAAAGAGGGTATCTTTATTACCCAGTCTAAGTATGTCAAAGAGGTATTGAAGACCTTTGGCATGGAGGAGAGCAAACCAGTTGGTACACTGATGGTGACCGGATGTAAATTAACTAAGGAAGATGATTTAGCATTGGTGAATGAGAAGGATTATCAGTCAATGATCGGTAACATGCACTATGTGGTACACAATAGACTAGATATTTCTCATGCAGTGGGCATTGTGGCCCGTTTTCAAAAGAGTCCAAGAGAATCCCACTTGGTAGTAGTCAAGAGGATTCTTAGATACCTGAAAGGAATAGTTGATTATGGATTGTGCTATCCATGCAATGGTGATTTTAAACTCAAAGTTTATACTGATGCAAATTGGGGAGGTAATGTGGATGACCAGAAGAGCACAACTAGTGGAGCATTCTTTCTTGGTGGAAGACTAGTCTCATGGATGAGTAAGAAGCAAAGTTGTACTTCTTGATGAATAATGATGAATAGTAACTACTCAATAGATACTAAGAGAGGGGGTGAATCAGTATAGACAAAAACTTCCTTAAACCACTTTGACTGTAAAGACTGCACTAACTGGTAAACAGGATCACCAATCTGAAATAGGGCACTACCGGTAAGACATAGTGAGACTGTGAAAGAAATAAACTAGTAATACTTAGATCTTCACAACACCTAATATCTCATTTCCACTTCACCCATATGCATAAACAAGTAATACATTAGAAATATAAAGTCCACTGGATCAGCATGCTTTACCACTTGACAAAAAACACTAAGACATCACATGAAAAAGCATCACACATAACACACTGATTTTTCACATGGAAACCCAACTCATAAAAACCACAGTAGGGATGAATACCCACAAGTTGTTCTCTGAACTCTTCTGAAGTCCACTTTGTTAGGAGCCTAGTCCGTTTAAGGACTTTACAATAGGTTCTGCTAGGAACCAATCCTGCTGGGGATCACCCAGTTAAGGGATGTCTAAATACCTGGTTTAAGGTTAGAACCCTGTTAAAGGTTACCTCACAAGAGAATTTGAAGAACTCAATGATTTTGAGTCACCCTGTTAAAGGATTTACACAAATCCTATTAAAGCTACCCGGTTTAGGGATTTTCCAACTGCTAAAATGGTTAGAAGTCAACAGGTAATACACTAATTTGATAACAGCACTCAATACTGATGCATATCCACTTTAGTTCCTTTTCTTCTGCAATCACACTCTGCAGGTATCAACACACTTCTCTGGTCTGGCAAGAATCAAGTATCTCCTCACTTGGATACACACATAACATTTGCCAACAACTTCACAATGCAAACCATCATCAACTTTATAGAAAACTGATAGGTCAGTGGAATAAACCCTAAACCCTAAACATTAAGGTTATCAATACAGTCAATCCAATCCTGACCGTTCAATCACATTGCATAATGTAAAATGATCTTGAACAAATATCAAGACATTCTCCACCATTCGTTCTTCACCACTTCTGAAAGCTAATAACCCATCACACGCTCTCCACCATTTATTGAGACTTCACACATTCCTGAGGTAGATAGGATCAATCTTCTTCATACAAGATCCTCAAGGAAATCCTTCATGCACACAAGGCTAACATGGCAACATGATCTTATCTTCATTTCAATCCTAACCCATCATAGGATGTCATCGGTCAAATCACACAGACTTGAAATGCATCAACCGGAAACCTTAAAGCTAAGACTACCAACCGATAGTCATACCAAATGAAACCCTGATAAAAAACTTTCCATATATTGGTTCACATTCCAACATACCGCTTCACTTTGTCACATATACTGGTTCACATCATCATACCGGTTCTCTTGCCAGTTTGCTTACTTCAATATATCAGTTTATACTTCAACATATTGACATAAATGACAACATACAATATCATCATGTCATCACATTCTGCACATATGCCAACACTTCTCAGTCTATAGCTAAAGTGGAATATGTGGCAGCATTTATGAACTACACTCAAGCAAACTAGATGAAACATGTATTGGATGGTTTCAAACTACCTATATCTGAACCGGTGAGTATATTTTGTGACAACACAAGTGCAATAAATATTTCCAATAATCCGGTATTGCACGCTAGAACTAAGTACATTGAGCTCAAGTATCATTTCTTGAAAGAGAAGGTTCAAAACAGAGAGCTTATATTACAACATGTTTCTAGTAAGGAGAAGCTAGCAGACATATTCACTAAGCCCTTACCGAAGACTACATTTACCTATTTGAGAGGTGAATTAGGGGTTCTTCCCCTTCATGAAGTAAACTAAAGTTTTGTGCTCCACATCAGTCAAGTACTACAATGACAAATCTTACAAGGTTCATGTGTTGAAGGATGCTACTCCATAGGGAGAGAAACATAGTGGAGAATGGAAGCTTGTGCCTCCACTTTGGCATTGCTGTCAAAGGAGGAGAAGATATTTGATATATGAGGGAGAAGATATCTGATGATGAAGATATATGTTCTAGTTGCAATGCTACACTGAGTATTGCCATCAATGCCAAAGGGGGAGATTGTTGGCTTATGATGAACCGGTATGATGATATGATGATAATGTATGTTTTTATTGATGTCAATAAGTACAGGTGAACTAGAATGAAGATTGGAAGAAGTTGTTATTGATGTTCAAGTTGGAGAACCGGTATGAAGAGATGTAGTGAACTAGTGTGAGGGTTTCACTAAGTGTGACTACCGGTTGGTAGTCTCCACTCTAGGGTTTCTGGTTTGGCAATCTATCTTGTGTGATGCAACCGGTAACACTCTATGATGAGTTAGTTAAGAAATGAGGATGAGATCGAGATGCCATGTCAGTTTTGTGCATGTGAAGGATTTCCTTAAGGATCTTGCATGTGAAGATTGATTGCATTAAATGTCTACCTTGGGAATGAACATTCTTCTTAGTGGTATATGAAGAGAAAGTGATGGGTTTCTAATTCCCATGTGCAGTGAAGAATGGATGATGCAAAATGACTTGTGATATGTTTGAAATTGTTTTATTCTATGCAAAGTGTTTCAAAGGTCAGGATTGGACCGCTTGTAATTGTAAACCTAAATTGATTAGGGTTTAGGGTTTATGCTACTGACCTAATTGTTATCTATAAGGTCAATGATGTTTGTTATTGTAAGTGCTGACAAATGTTGTGTTTTGTATCCGAGTGATGAGATACTTGCCAGACCAGTGAGTGGAAAATTGCAGAGTGTGATTGCAGAGTAGAGGAACTGAAAAGGATCTGCCTTAGCATATAGTGTTGTTATCATATCAGAGCTTTACTTGTTGTCTTCTAACCATTTCAATAGTAGGAAAATCCCTTTGCCGGGTATCTTTAATAGGCTTATTGTAAATCCTCTAAATAGGTGACTCAATATCATTGAGTTATTCAAATCCTCTAGCAAGGTAACCTTTAATAGAGTATATAGCCATCCCTTAACTGGGTAATCTTTAATAGGATCGGTTCCTAATAGAACCTCATTGTAAAGTCTTTAACCAGACTAGGCTCCTAACAGAGTGAGCTTCAAAAGAGTTCAAAAACAAGCTTGTGGGTATTCATCCCCACCGTGGTTTTTCCCATTTGGGTTTCCACGTGAAAAATCTAAGTCATGAGTTGTGTATTTTTCATGTGATGATTGAGTATTCTTTGTTTAGGTGATTATGCATACAGAGCTAATAGTTATGGTATTACTCATACAGCACATGCATGAGTATATTGGTGAAGTATTTATCAAGTGTTGAATGATATTTGAAGTATTTAGTTTTACTAGTTTAGATGTTTGAAGTCTTACTGTGTTTAACCGGTATTGCCATGGTTAAGTTCAGTGATGAAGACAATCAGTTAACATAGTTTTAACTTGATAAGTTGTTGAGAATTTTTTATCTGTACTGATTCACCCCCCCTCTCAGTACCAGTTAGGGTATTTATTGTTCATCATTATTCATCAAATTTAAGAAAGGAACTTTTAGATAGGGAAACTTGATTATTTGTTTAATGCTTTACTTCTTGAATGGGCTACTCGGTCTAGGGAAGAAGCGTTGGGATCATAACATACCGGTAGGTATGCAGATCAAGGAAGAAATAACCAATCTTGGTACCAGCAAAGATGAGAAAATTTGGGTTATTTCAAAATATTCCAAGAAAAGATGAGGCAAACAAAGAGGTTATCAAAGAACATTGTGGAAAAGTACTCCATTGATATCTATTTCATGGTGAATACTGATGAAACCCTCATGGAAGCAGTTGAACCAAGGACCATATGGGTTACACAACTTGTATATGAGGTGGATGATAACATTCCAGACCTCTATGCAAAAATTGCTGCTAGATGCCCCAATGGATGACAAAATAGAGCATTTTGGCACAATAGAAGAGAAGGCCCTTGAAGTCAAAAGTGGGTTAAATGGGAAGAGAAGAGAGAAGAAAATAGACAAGATGTTTCAATATATATAGAATGTAATTCATAAGATTGACACTCAATTGGGTTCTGGATCCAAACCGACAGCAAAACTGGTAGTGGCTAGTACTGCAGAATTAAAGAAGCCTAAAGCTTACATTTCTACCATCACTTGTGATTCTGACCCTGAGGAAAATGAACCTCTAGCTTTCAAAAGGGTACAAATGAAGAAAGTAGATAAGCCACCAATAGAGCAAAAGAAGGTGGAGCCTATAAGGAGACTTGTGAGAAAGGCAACTAAACCTACTGCACCGCCACCTCCAGAAAGGAAGACTATACAAAAGACAAAACTAGATACATCTACTCCAACAACCACAAGCAAAAAGAAGAAGATGATAACTCAATGATTAAAAGTGAGTACCAAACCGGTACTAAGAGGGGGGGTGAATCAGTACAGGCACAAACAAAAATTTCTCCTGAACCGGTTTGATTGTAGACTGTAAACTACTAGCAATCCCTAACACTGGTCCAAACCAAACTACTACCGGTTAAACATAGTGCAACTATGAAAGACATGAACCGGTCAATTTTCTTAGCTTTCCACACAACCTACTTCCTCATTTCCACTTTGTCCTTATGCATAAATAGATAATCTATCATCAAAAATATAATAACTTGCTAGATCAACATGGTTCACCACTTGATAGAAAACAACAAAGCATCACATGAAAAAGACATCACATATGACACACATATTTTTCACGTGGAAACCCAACTGGAAAAAACCATGGTGGGGATGAATACCCACAAGCTGATTTGAACTCTTTTGAAGTCCCTTCTGTTAGAAGCCTAGTCCAGTTAAAGACTGCTACAACAGGTTTTGTTAGGAACCGATCCTGTTAGGGATCACCTGGTTAAGTGATGGCTAGAATACCCGGTTAAGGGTTAAACCCTGTTAGTGGTTACCTTGTTAGAGGATTTTATGAACTCAATGGCTTTGAGTCACCCTGTTAAAGGATTTTTAACAAGTTGGTTAAGGCTACCCTGTTAAGGGATTTTCCAACTGTTGAAGTAGTTAAAGATCAACAAGTATTACAATGATCTGGTAATAGCACTCAATGCCAATGCAGATCCGCTTTAGTTCCTTCCTTCTACACACACACTATGCAGGTATCAATCCTCTTATCTGGTCTGGCAAGAATCATGTATCTTTGCACTTAGATACACACACAACATTTGCCAACAACTTTAACATGAAATGCAACATCAACCTTATAGAACACAGATAGGTCGGCAGCATAAACCCAACCCTAAACACTTAGGTTAAGAAATTGATCGGTTCAATCCTGACCATTGCACACTTTTCATTTGAATACAATAGTCTTGAACAGATCTCAAGACATTCTCCATCATTCGTTCTTGACCACTTCATGGAGGCGATAATCCATCACACGTTCTCCACTGTTTGCAAGGACTTCGCACATTTTGGAGGTAGATAGGATCAATCTCCTTCATGCAAGATCCTTCACGTGCATGAGATTGACATGGAAACACAATTTGATCTCCATTACAATGCTAACTCATCACATAATGTCATCGGTTGAATCACACAGGCTTGGAACACTTCAACCGGAAACCCTGAAGCTAACACTACCAACCGGTAGTCCTACCACATTCCATGTACCGGTTCTCATTCTAACATACCGGTTCCAGTTCACAACATCATACTAGTTCACTTAGACAAGCATACCACTTCACTTATTGTACATATACCGGTTTACACCACCATACCGGTTCTCTTTGCCAGTTGCTTAACTTCAACATACTGGTTCACTTCTCACATATTCGCATCAATGACAACATACAATATCATCATGTCATCATACTCTTGCACATATGCCAACAATCTCCCCCTTTGGCATTGATGGCAATATACAAAGATATCACTCTTTCTACATCACATCTTCTCCTTAATACTGCAGATTTCTTTTCCACTTCACATCTTCTCCCCCTTTGACAACAATGCCAAAGTGGAGGCACAAGCTTCCTTATTCCACTATGCTGCTCCCCCTGAGGAGTAGCATCCTTCAACACATCAATCCTAAGAAGATATAGCAAAGTAAGATCTGACTGATGTGGAGCACAAACCTTTAGATTACCTCTTGAAGGGGTAGTACCCCTAACTCACCTCTTAGATAGGTAAAAGTAGCCTTTGGTAGAGGCTTGGTGAATATGTCTGCTAACTGCTCCTTACTAGAAACATGTTCCAATACCACCTCTTTGTTCTAAACCTTTTTCCTCAAGAAATGATACTTGAGTTCAAAGTGCTTGGTTCTAGCATGTAAAACCGGATTCTTGGAAATGTTAATTGCACTTGTATTGTCATAGAATATACTTACCGGTTCAGCTACAAGAACTTTGAAGCCATTCAATACATGCTTCATCCAAATGGTTTGGGTACAGTTCATAAAAGCTGCAACATACTCCACTTCTACTGTAGACTAAGAGATACAACTCTGCTTTTTACTCATCCATGAGACCAGTCTAGCACTAAGAAAGAATGCACCACCAGTTGTACTCTTCCGGTCATCTACATTACCAGCCCAATCAGCATCTGTGAACACTTTCACGTTGAACTCATTATTGTATGGATACCATCACCCATAGTCAATAGTTCCTTTCAGATATCTAAGAATCTGTTTAACTACTACCAAGTGGGATTCTCTTGGGCTTTGCTAAAACCGAGCAGTAATACCCACTGCATGTGCAATGTCCAATCTTCTATGCACTACATAATGCAACTTACCAATCATTGATCAGTATTCCTTCTCATTTACCAGTGCTGAGTCATCTTCATTTGATAGTTTACAACTGGTCACCATTGGTGTACCAACCAGTTTACTGTCTTCCATGCCAAAAGTCTTCAACACCTCTTTGACATACTTGGACTGAGTAATAAAGATTCCATCTTTCATTTGTTGAATCTGCAGTCCAATGAAGAACTTAATCTCTCCTATGAGTGACATCTCAAATTCCTTCTTCATCTCATCGGCAAAATCATGACTCATCTTCTCATCTCCTCTAACGATGATGTCATCAACAAATACTTCATAGATCAGAATCTGATCTCTTGATTTCAAGTAGATATTTCTATCTTCACTTGTTCTTTCAAATCCAATCTTCACAAGATGGGAGTGCAAGTGTTCATACCAAGCTCTAGGTGCCTGCTTTAGTCCATACAAGGCTTTATGTAGCCTACACACCATGTCATTATCTTCTAATAGGGCAAACCCATCTAGTTGCTCTATATACACCTCCTCTTCAAGTATTCCATTTAGGAATGCAAATTTTACATCCATTTGGTATACCTTGAATCCTTTAAAAGCTATATGTGCAAGAAGCATACAAACTCCTTCTAATCTGGCTACTGGAGAAAAGGTTTCTCCATAGTCTTCTCCTTCTTCTTGAGCATACCCCTTACACACCAGTCTGGCTTTGTTTCTTATCACTGTCCCATCTTCATTCAGCTTATTTCTGAAAAACCCATTTGGTACCAATGACATTTTTATGCTCCAGTCTGGGTACCAAGGACCATGTACCATTCTTTTCTATCTAGTCAAGTTCCATTTCCATTGCCTTGATCCAATCTTCATCTTTATGTGCCTCTTTGAATTATTGAGGCTCAAATTCAGAGATCATACATGAGTTTTCTTTGACCTTTCTTCTTGTAAGGATTCTTGCATCCTTGTCTCCTATGATTTGCTTTGGATCATGATTGAGTTTGACATACCTAGGTATATTCTTAACAGCTTCCTCTTGCTTTTCGTCATAATCCTCATCTTCATTAGCATCTACCGGTGTAGGAGCATAGTTGCTAGTACTGGAAAAATTTGCAACCGGTTCCTAGAAGGTTACTACTGGTTCATCTCCTACATGCTCTCTACCAGTTTCCTCATATTTCTTAGAGTTTTCATCAACCCTAACATTGATGCTTTCAACAATTCTCTAAGTCCTATTGTTGAAACATTTGGGAGCTTTGCTCATAGTGGAATACCCTAGGAATATTCCCTCATCACATTTGGCATCAAACTTGCTCTGATGTTCACTCCTCTTGATGTAACATTTACTACCAAACACTCTAAAGTAGCTTACCACTGGTATCTTACCAGTCTATTACTCATAAGGAGTCTTATCCTTTCCTTTCTTGATGAGTACCTATTTCATTGTGTAGACTGCAGTGCTCACCACTTCTCTCCAAAAGGTGTGAGCAACGTTTCCTTGGATCAGCATTGTTCTAGCCGCTTCAATCATAGTCCGGTTGTTCCTCTTTGCTAAGCCATTCTACTATGGAGTCTGAGGGGTAGACAGTTGCCTCTTGATTCCATTCTATTCACAATATTTATTGAATTCACCGGAAGTGAATTCCCCTCCTTGATCAGTTCTAAGGCATTTGATTCTTCTACCGCTTTCCTTTTCTACCAGTGCTCTAAAGATTTTGAACTTTCCAAAAGCTTCAGATTTGTCTTTCAAGAATGTGACCCACATCATTCTTGAGCAATCATCTATAAGAATCATAAAATACCTATCTCCCTACACACTCCTAGTCTTCATAGGACCACACAAATCAGTATGCACAAGATCAAGTAAATTTTCAGCAGTGAAAGATTTACCTTTGAAGGTTGAGGAAGACATTTTCCCCAGTTGACGTTCTCTGCAAAAAGGATTTTCCGGTTTGCTCAGCATCGGCAGTCCTCTAACTGCCTTATCTTACTAGCATTTACTATGTTATAAAAGTTTACATGGCAGAGTCTCCTATGCCATATTTAGCTATCATCAAACTTAACCATAAGACATGTACTTATATTTGCATTCAGCTGAAATAAGTTACCTTTGGTCTGCATACCAGTGGCCATTAGTTCACCATTCTTTCCTTTCATTTTGCAGACTCCATTTTTGAACTCTAGAGTGAGTCCACCATCATCCAGCTAGGCAACACTCAATAGATTGTGTCTGAGACCTTCCACCCAATACACATTGTCAGCACTGCTCTTTCCATTTAGAGAGATGGGCCCTCTTCTTTTGGCCATACATGGTGCATCATTACCAGAATGAACCACACCACCATCATACTCTTCCAGGGATATAAAATTGCTCCAGTCACCAGTCATATGGTGAGAGAAACCACTGTCAATAATCCACTCATTGAAATTATCAAAGCAGGACATATGAGCCTTCTTGTCTAACACATCCTCCTTGACTGCAACAAACACAATTACTTCATTTTCTTCATCTTCTGATTCCTCATCGGTGACACCCTCATCAACTGCTACAAAATAGTTTCTCTGGTTTCCTCCTTTGAATTTCTTGAACCTTTCTGGTTTGTCCTTACTATCACCATTAGGACAGTTTATAGCGATGTGTCCTATCCGGTTACAAGAAAAGCATTTCAAATGAAGCTTACCTCTGTATTTTCTGGTTCCCTTAGGAAGTCTCTTGGCAAGAAGAGATTCAAATTCCATCAAAATCTCCTCATCATCCATTTCTCTACTTTGTCTTGGTTCATCACTGGTGCTTGCCTCTTTTCCTTTTCTGGATGGTACAGCAAATGCTCTAAAAGTTGATTCAGTCTTTTCAACACTGCCATCAAAACTATTTAGCTCATAGGCTGTTAACTTTGCAAGTCTAAGGATACCTTAGTCTTGTCTATTGATCTCAACTCCTAAATAGTAGCAACCCTTATTGCACAGACCAGTAATAGAGATCTCAAAACTTTGCTAACAACAGTGGAATCTTCCATTTTACCACCTGCACTCTTGATATCTCCAACAACAATTTTGATTCGTATTCCATATTGTTGAATGGTCTCACCTTCAACCATCTGCATGTCTTCAAACTTCCCTCTAAGGATTTCTTCCTTAGCTTGTTTTACATGCTCATCACCACCATAGATATTCTCAAGAGTATGCATACTTCTTTGGTATTGTCTTTATCCTGGACATCAATAAACTCAATGTCAGATAAGCTACTAATTAGGGCTTCCATGACTTGCCCATTCTCCTGAATCTCTCTCTTTTGGTCATCGATGAGAGTACCAGTAGGGATAACATAAACGTTCTCAACATAGCTCCAATGTTGAGCACCCATGCTTCTAATGTATATCTTCATTCTATCCTTCCATATTTTAATGTTATCTCTGTTGAACTTTGGACCTTCCCTCTTCATCATTACAATAGGATCTTTCCCTCAAGAAATTAAGCTTATAACACAGAGGACTTGGAGGACGCTCTGATACCAATTGATAACTCAATGATGAAAAGTGAGTACCAAACCGGTACTAAGAGGGGGGGGGTGAATCAGTACAGGCAAAAACAAAAATTTCTCCTGAACCGGTTTGATTGTAGACTGTAAACTATTGGCAATCCCTAACACCAGCCTAAACCAGACTACTACCAGTTAAACATAGTGCAACTATAAAAGACATGAACCAGTCAATCTTCTTAGCTTTCCACACAACCTACTCCCTCATTTCCACTTTGTCCTTATGCATAAACAGATAATCTATCATCAGAAATATAATAACTTGCTAGATCAACATGATTCACTGCTTGACAGAAAACAACAAAGCATCACATGAAAAAGACATCACATATGACACACATATTTTTCACATGGAAACCCAACTGGGAAAAACCATGGTGGGGATGAATACCCACAAGCTGATTTTAACTCTTTGAAGTCCACTCTGTTAGAAGCCTAGTCCGATTAAAGATTGTTACAATAGGTTCTGTTAGGAACCGATCCTATTAGGGTTCACCTGGTTAAGGGATGGCTAGAATACCCAGTTAAGGGTTAAACCCTGTTAGAGGTTACCTTGTTAGAGGATTTTATGAACTCAATGGCTTTGAGTCACCCTGTTAAAGGATTTACAGTAAGCTGGTTAAAGCTACCCGGTTAAGGGATTTTCCAACTATTGAAGTAGTTAAAGATCAGCAGGTAATACAATGATCTGGTAATAGCACTCAATGCCAATGCAGATCCACTTTAGTTCCTTCCTTCTGCACACACACTATGCAGGTATCAATACTCTTATCTGGTCTGGCAAGAATCAGGTATCTCTGCACTTAAATACACACTCAACATTTGCCAACAAATTTACCATGAAACACAACATCGACCTTATAGAACAGAGATAGGTCGGCAACATAGCAATTGATCAGTTCAATCCTAACCATTGAGCACTTTGCATTTGAATACAATGGTCTTGAATAGATCTCAAGACATTCTCCATCATTCGTTCTTCACCACTTCATGGAGGCGATAACCCATCATGTGTTCTCCACTATTTGCAAAGACTTTGCACATTCCCGAGGTAGATAGGATCAATCTCCTTCATGCAAGATCCTTCATGTGCATGAGACTGACGTCGCAACATGATCTGATCTCCATTACAATGCTAACTCATCACATAATGTCATCAGTTGAATCACACAGGCTTGGAACACTTCAACCGGAAACCCTGAAGCCAAGACTACCAACCGATAGTCCTACCACATTCCATGTACCGATTCTCGTTCCAACATACCGGTTCTAGTTCACAACATCATACCGGTTCACTTAGACAAGCATACTGCTTCACTTATTGCACATATACTAGTTTACACTACCATACCGGTTCTTTTTGCCAGTTGCTTAACTTCAATATACCGGTTCACTTCTTAGCATATTGACATCAATGACAACATAGAATATCATCATGTCATCATACTATTGCACATATGCCAATAGAAGAGTGATGATATTGAATCTGGTAAGGCCACAAAGATCCGTGCTGAATGAGATTGAAGAGGCAATTTTGTTGTACATGGATACATATAAGAAAGCCTTAGTAGAAATTTTGAAGGAAATTCCTCTATCACTGTACAATAAATAAGATGAAAGAAGATTTGATGCAATCAAGAAGGATAGACAAATTAAGGAAGTAGAACTTTTGGAAATGTGTGGTTCAATAAACAATGATGAAATGAAAAGATGCATAGATGTTGGAAATAGAACAGTATTTAGTAGCAAACCCCGACAAATAAGCCTAATGATGGGAAGAGTTAATGAGGTGATAAATGAGACCAGTAGGGGTTGGACCAAATTCTTCCAGAAGAATCTAGATTTTCTTACATCTCATGAAGAGTTTTTTATGGCAACAACTTCCACCATTCCAAATAAATCAAAATGGAAAGGTATTTTGGGAAGTTCAACTCCAATTTTGACTAAACCGGCAGTTGCTATAGATATACAGACACAACAAAAAGTAAAGGAAATTGTAAAGTCTATACCAACACAAACTACTTTTGAGCAAGGCAATGTACAAGACACTATGAATATTGTGGATAATACTCCACCAATAGTAATTGACATTGCACCAAGTGGTGAAGCCACCGATGCTAAAGAAAATAAGGCAAAGGGAATTGAGTCTACATCAGCAATTCATACTGATTCCTCGACAAAGGTTTTGGCAATTGACACTTCTCAAATTGAGAAGAAACCAGTCACTGAGATGAGTCCAACTAATTTAATGATGATGGCTACTTAGAAACTATTAAAGGAGGGATCTATAGATAAGGGAATAATAGATCAATTAGTTACAGTGTTGCACAAATTAATCCCTGATTGTCAAATTGAGAATAAGCAAGCCCTTCCAGAAAGCTTAAGACATTAATTGAGCACATATCTAACAATTTTCAATCACTGCAGTAGATATCAAACCGACATGCATTAGAAAGATTTACTATGGCTAATAAAGTTGCCTTTGACCAGATCATTGAAGCAAACAAAAAGAAAATTGAAACCAAACTCATTCTTATTGAGAATTGTTTGAAACAATGTACAAATATCTACAAGGTTTGTTGTAACATAGAAATTCTTACAGCAAATTTAGATAGAAGATTAAAGGAATTACATGATAAGGTAGCTAGCATTGCAAAATCTTTTGATGGATTAACTGCACTGACAACATCTATTAATGGACAAATTTTGTCTTTGGAGAACCAAATTTTTGCTTTTGAGAAAGAGAGATAAAATCATTAGGAGAGCAAGGAGTCTTAGAGGATTGGTGAGTCCCGGATTGGATTCACTAGGTGTACATAAAAGAGAGTGTATGGACAAGATTGCTAAACCCACACTGACAGAAGTAAAAGAGAAGGAAACACTGGCACACTTACTAAGTGGACTAGCATCCATATCTGATACTTTCAAAACCGACTGGGATACATACCTACAGTTGCTAGATAAGGCTTACCTGTAAGTTTTGAAGTTATTCAAGCTCCAATAAAACAAATAGTACTTATTCATTCTTTTGTTCTGAATTCTTTCAATTCTTTCACCAGTCTTTGGCATTGATGCCAAAGGGGGAGTATATATATATGTGAAAAATATCAGACATGAACATATGGGAAGGACATCAAAATATCAGAAGGAGTGTATTGCTCAGGGGGAGCATATTTTAGTTGAGTCGATAGGGAATCCATTTTTCACATGAGTGTTGCCATCAATGCCAAAGGGGGATATTGTTGGCAATTGACAATCATCGGATTCATTTTGTTGTCATTGATGGAAAAAATATTAGATGGAAGTCATATACCGGCAGACACCGACATTGGAATATCGAGGATTATACCGGCACCGGCACTGACATCAGTACTTCAAGCAAGATTTATTTAGAAAATCATTTTGTAATTATTGGTGAGGCCAACATTGAATATCTTTTGTAATGTATTGTAAGCCGAGATAAGGCATATTGTTTGTAATGGGTATATAGGTCATTCTGCTAGGTCATTTAGAAGAATGTGGGAAAAGGTGTGACATAGGAGAATATAGAAGAATTGTATCATGCATAGTATATGTAGATCATTTGTATGTGAATGTTATATCATGCAATGATCTGTAGATAGTTTGGAAAGTATTCTTGGAGGAGAAGAGACATCGGTAGTAGTGTTCAGGGTTTATGAACCTTGACAGAGTAGAGCTAGAACTAGAACTCTATTTGGCATAGCAGATGCATTTTGTGAGTTCATTTTCAGTGTTTTACTTCAGTAGTAGCTTGTAGTCGGTGATACTCTTTAGTGATGAGCAGTGTGCTCTAGGTAGTGTGCCTTCTTGCATGTGCAGGCCCCCATTATATGTAATATCCTTTCATATGGTCAGTGAACGGATATTGTGGGTCACAAAGCCCACCATGGTTTTTCCTCTTTGAGGTTTTCCATGTATAAATTTTGTGTGTTATGATGTTCATTCATGTGGATGGTTTATTTGCTTCAAGTTATATGTTTATTTGTTTACCGGTTTATATGTGTATGGTATAAAAGGATAAAATCTTATCTTATTGGCAAAACATTGATTCACCCCCCCCCCCCCCTCTTAGTGTTCTTGGATCCCAACATTTATCTCCCACTTTAGCGGTGTTATCAACCTATGTCCATATGGTAAAGTACAAATTCACATTGAAAAACTTTCACCAAGGCACCAAAGGGACAAGACACATCAAGCCCTCAAGGTCTTAGGATCTTATCAATCTAATATCAAGATAAAATAAATAAACAATGAAGAGGATAGAAAGAGCATGACTGTTCTTGGCCTAGTAAGGCTTGTGCTTACTATGAGTCATGTAGGTTTGAGAATTTTGAAAAATATTACCAAGCTAAAGGCTTATTTTGCATAGTAACTTAATTATTGATTTCAATTTACTACAAAATGGGTATTGTAGCATGTGCCAAACATGTCATGGTGTGTGCATGAAGTGTACCATTGAGTGGAGTGTATACCCCCACGTTAAAGTGAATGTGTACGCCTTATCAGGAGAAATATATTTAAGGTAGCATACATGAATACAAAAGACAAGCATGTTGCCACAATGAGATGCTCCCAAGAAAGGACAAATCAAAGGGAAATGGCCACAAAACATATAGGAAGAAGCACATGAGGAATCCACTAGCTGGGGTCAATGTGCACTTTGGATAAATCATGTATATCAAGAATAATTGCATTGAATTGACCTCATCCCCAAAGGTAGTGGAACTATGAACACAATGGAAGAAGAGAACATAAGATCAACAAACTAATATCTATTTGAGTCAACATGGAATAGACCAAAAAGAGATCTCAACATTTTGCATCGTCCCCAAGTAGACAACACAAGGCACATTTACAAACAATAGAAAATGTACGACATAAACATTGATACGACATATAGAAGAATTGAGATACAAATAGAGGAATGCTACAACATATTTGGCCTCTTTATTACCTTGCACCAATGGAGTAACCAGGGTCATCCAAAGAGAACCTATCATAACATAAATATATATCAAGCAACACATCATAGGGGAAGAACATTACTCACAAGAAAACACACATAATAATCTATGACGCAGATGGAGCTAGTCAAGCAAATCATCCACCTCTCAATATTTCTTAACATCATTTTAGGATAGTGGACATGATGTAAGAGGAGAAACAATGAGAATGGTAGATGGAGCTACTACAAATTTTGAAACAAGGACTATGCTCTAATTATGTGTCACTTTGTCTATCACTAGGAGATAGGATTAGTGCTTTTGAAAAATGTGAAGATAGTTCATGATTAATCTCAACAAACTTATAAATATCATTATAATCATTAGACAAATATCATTATAATCATTAGAAAAGGATCATGGAGGGAACAGCGGAGGGAAGGGCGTTTGTAGTGGGAAATTTGAAATAGAGAAATGGAGGGAACAACGAGGCTAGATCCTCTGGTTCTGAATCCACTGCAGCTCAAGGACAAGCATTTGATGATGAGGATGGGAGGTAGGATGGGGACCCACGAATACGGGACCCTCCTCCTGATCATGAAAACTTAAAAGATTCCCAAGAATCGAGCCTTGAGGCGGTGAAGTTTGACGTAGGAAATATCAAGGAGGGGCGAATATCTAAACCTTGGAATAGTCTCTTTGCAAGAAAAGCACCTGGTAAACTGAATGGTAAATCATCTTTCCCCTTTGTGAAGGATATATTAGATAATAGTGCGGGTAAACTTGCGATTGAGATTCCTGATATAGTTATTGATCATAGCATCTCTTTAATGTCTTTTTCTTTTGTGGGGAAGTTGGTTGGACCTCGACCTAATATTGAGGATGTTAGGTCCTTTGTTAAGAGAAAATGGAGAATGAAAGGATAGGTTGATGTCTCTGCCTTGCCTAGAGGCTTTTTTGTTTTTTCTTTCTCCTGTGGCGAAGATATGGAAGTTGCTTTAAGCGGTGGCCCCTGGATGTTTGGCAAATCTTCTCTTTTTGTTATAAAATGGTCTCCTAACATGGAACTCAATGATTCTTTCTTTGAATCTGCTCTGGTGTGGGTTAGGTTGCCTGGGCTGCCATTGCAATACTGGGTGGAGGATGTTTTCTCAAGAATCGCTAACTCCTTTGGGGAGCTTGTTGTGATAGACCCAATGACAGCAGCTCGCAAGAGATTGGTGTATGTGTGCATTTGCGTCAACATATCACAGAATATGGACCTCCCAAGCACTATTGACATAAATTCCAAACTTGGGTTATGGGAACAGTCAATAGAATTTGAATATCTCCCCTTTGTTTTCTTTTCTTGCAAAAAAGTAGGTCACTGGGTTAAGGCTTGCCCCAACAACCCTAAAAAACCTATGATGACAAATATCCATAAACAGGTATGGAAAGAAAAAAATAATGACAAAGACTATAAAAAGTTAGAAGGAAAAAGTGGAAACTCAGTTAATATATCTGAACCACTGGAAGCAGATAGCACTGACCCTCCTAAGAACCCCACTTTGAAGGGGAATAAAAAGAATGAAACTAGGGAGTTTGAGATTAAAACAGTCAATACCTTTGAGGCTCTATAGACACAAGTGAAGGAGAATGCAATTAGTGAAGATATACTTGAAGATGGTGAGATTAAGAATATCACTGATTCTCATCCTAAGGCTTTTCAGGAACCTATATCAAAAAAAGATGAACACTATCTAGAGGATTATTTTCAAGAACATGAAATAAAACTGGGAACGAATAACAAGTTTGGGTTGCCATAGGTAAACTTAAATGCCTTATTCCAGAACATAGGAGTCGATATGACTACATCATCCTAGAAAAGAGAAGACCTATGGAGCAACATGCAAGATGAGTCTAGAGCAGAACAAGAAGAAAAAACAACAAGAAATGGAAAGAAAATTAAAACCAAGAAGGTAGGAGGCGTTAATGGAGTAAAAACTAGAACCAGATCCAAGGCTGATTTTGGGGCTTCAAGATCCCTACCGGGATGCAAAACTATGAAATGGCATAGGGACTAGGAGAGCAAGCAAAACATAGCAGATGGAAGGCAGTGAACTATCAAGGAATCCTGCCCTCAGGCTTCCAAATGAAGGTAATATCTTGGAATATCAGAGGCCTAAATGGTCTCAATAAACAGGATATATTAAGGAACCTCATTCGAGATCAAATCCGAATATTATCCTGGTTCAGGAAACCAAAATGAGTAAAGAGAAAGTGGAGAAACTAAAGTTCTTTAAAAATGGAGGGGCTTGTTGCAGTAGCTTGAATGGCACCTCTGGAGGGGTTGCTATTTTCTAAAATAAAAGCACAACCTCTAGAGATATGATTGATGTTGATGGCAATATTTTATCCCTAAAAGCTAAAAGCGTCATTGATGGTAAGGAATGTGTCATCACTAATATCTATGCCCCTAACTCCAAATCCACTAGAAGTAAATTCTAGAATAAAATTCAACATAAAAGAAATTCCTTCCCTCTAAACAGTTGGGTTGTGATGGGAGATTTCAATACTCCTCTGCAAGACATTGAAAAATTTGGAGGCAATCAAGCTCAACCAGACAGCAAATCTGACCTGTTGGACTTTATTAATGTCAATGCTCTCTCAGCGGGGCTTCCTACACTTGGTGTAACTGAAGGGATGGTGAAGATCTCATCCAGGTAAGACTGGATAGATCCCTTGTTACTAATGATTGGATTCCTTCTCATAGATGCTCCCTTTTTGTTATTAATAGAATTGGGTCAGACCATTATCCCATCTCTTTTGTTGCTGAGAATTTTAAGAATAATCAGAGTTTCCCTTTTCGGTTTGAAAAGATGTGGACTTCCCACCCTAATCTTGAAAAATCAATTGCTAACTGGTGGAATCTTGATGTTAATGGAACTGCCATGTATAAAGTTGCTAAAAAACTTTAAAACATCAAAACCAATATTAAGACTTGGAACAAGAAGGTCTTTGGTGATATCTTTGATTCAAAGAAAAAACTGAAGGAGGAACTAGACCAGATCCAAAATTCAATATAGAAAGAAGGCTACAAAAATTATTCCAAAGCCATGGAAGATGATGTTCTAGGCAAACTCCACAACATTATCTCTAGGAAAGAAATCTATTGGAGGCAGAGATCTAGGGCTATATGGTTGAAGGCAAGGGACAAAAACACTACATTTTTCCATATGACTTCTCTAAAACACAAGGCAGCGAATAGAATCACAAGACTGATTGTTGAAAATAGCACTCTACTTAATAAGTATGAAATTAGGGATGAAGTTGCCAGGTTCTTCAATCAGCTCCTCACAAGTAACAAGGACATTGATACGACCCACCAACTCAATTTGGTTAATATTATTCATAAGATCATTAACCCTATTCAGAATAAGGCCCTTTCTGCTATCCCATCTACTGGAGAAATTAAAAAAGTTGTCTTTTCATTTCAAGGGGATAAAGCTCCGGGTCCTTACGGTTTCCCTATGTTTTTCTTCCAAGAATTTTGGCATATTGTGGGGGAAGACACGATTAATGTGGTCAAAGAATTATATGGATCTAGAAGAATCCTTAAGAAACTCAACTCCACTTTTATAGCCCTAATCCCCAAAGTTGTTGGGGTGGACTCTATGGGAAATTTTAGGCCAATTAGCTTATGTAACTCTTTCTACAAAATCATATCCAAAGTTCTAACCACTAGAATTTTGGTGGTGCTTCCCTTCATCATCTCTAAGGAGCAGAAAGGTTTTGTTCCTAGTAGGCAAATTCTGGACTCTATTATTCTTGTTCATGAGAACATTCATTCCCTCAGTGCTGCTAAAAAAGAAGGCTTCTTGATAAAGTTGGATTTGGCGAAGGCTTATGATAGAGTGGAGTGGGATGTTCTTTTCAAAATCATGGGGGCTTTTGGTTTTGATGAAAAGATAACCAAAATAATCAAAGAGTTGATCACCACTCCTATGTTCCCTATTCTGATTAATGGATCTCCTACCAATTTTTTTAAAACTTCAAGGGGGCTTAGACAAGGAGATCCCATATCTCCTATCCTTTTCACCATTTTGGCTGAAAGTATGAGCAAATTGATTCACAATTTGAAACAGAGAAAAACTATCAAAGGTCTTCAACCTTCCTACGCTAATGTTTTTTGCTCTCATCAACAGTTTGTTGATGACACTATCCTCATGGGATATTCTTCTGTTAAGGAGGCTGATGCCTTCAAAACTACTCTTAACTCCTATGCTTTGGCTATTGGTCAGCAAGTCAATTGGGACAAATCAGCTATTTACTTCCTGAATACTCTGGTCATAAGACAACAGAAAATTGCTAAAATTATTGGGTGCAAAGTGGAAATGCTCCCTTCCACCTATCTGGGTCTTCCCTTGGGTTTAGCTCCCCCAAATTCTTTCTAGAATATGCTTAATGATAAATTCAATAAAAGACTTGCTAGATGGAAAGGCTCAATTTTATCTCAGGCTGGGAAACTACAGCTCCTTCAAGCTACTCTTCAAAATCTCCCTGTTTATGCCCTCAGCCTATTTGGTATCCTAGCTAAATTTGCTGAAGAAATGGAAAGAATCCAGAAGAGATTTTTATGGTAAAGAGTGGAAGAAAAAAAGAGAATATCCTTGGTTTCTTGGGACAAAGTTTGTAGACCAAAGAACAAAGGGGGGTTGGGGATTAAAGCTCTAAAAACCTTTAACAAAGCTCTTCTTGCTAAACAATTATGGAGAGCCTATGATACTAAGAAAGATTGGAATCAAATTTGGTTTGACAAATACATTTAGAATCAGCCTATCCAAGGGGTCCTTAATTCTGAAGACAACCCTGTTGGATCCTTCATTTGGAATAGCATTACTAAATCCATAAAAGTGGCAAAAGTTGGGGCTAGATGGGTCCTTGGAAAAGGTGACAGAATAAGGTTTTGGGAAGACCCCTGGATGAAGAATGAAGCTCTTTATGATCAAAACAACAGTCAAATTATTGAGGAATGTAAAAGGAGGTTTGGGCTTATGGTGTGTGACTACTGGAAGGAGGACAAGTGGGTTAGGCTTGATGACATTCACTCTGGATTGTCCTCCCTCCAGAAGGAGTTGTTGTCCTTTTCCCCTAACAAAGACTATGATGATGTATTCCTCTGGAAAAGTGATCCTAAAGGTGAATTTACGGTTGCCTCAGCCTACAAAAAAACCTTTTCTCAAACCAGTAATCCCATTTGGAGTAAAGTTTGGAACAACATTTTGATCCCTAAAGTCAACATCTTATTTTGGCTTGCTTCTCGTAATAGTACCCTTACTCTTGACAATTTAATCCGAAGAGGTTTCAAATTCCCTAATAGATGTGAGCTATGCTAGAAGGAGGGGGAATTAGTTGATCATCTCTTTTTCACTACTCTTTTACCTGGGATATTTGGTGCAAAATGTGGGAAAAATGGAAAGTCAATTGGGTTATGAACAAGAGTATCAAGGATATTATCTGGTAATGGAATTTTCCAACCAAATGCCAACTTATCAAGAACCTTTGGTCTTTGACCCTCCCCATGATTTGTTGGGGCATTTGGAAAGAAAGAAATAATAGGATATTTAGGGAAGCTAAGTGTAATACTCAGGTGGTCTTTGAAAAAATCTGCAGGGCTATAAAGGAGAACATCAATATTCGTCACAAGATTAATCAGCAATGGTCTATTACTGATATGAATGATATGGAAAGAGACATCCTCACTGAATGGAACCTAATACATAAGGTCTACAGATCAGAAAATAAGAATAAGAGAGATAACATTGTCTGGCATTTTCTTGATTATAACTGGATAAAGGTTAATTTTGATGGGGTGGCTAAAGGGAACCCTGGGAAGGCTAGTGGTGGAGGAGTTATTAGAAATGCTCAAGGAAATTGCATTGTTGCTTTTGCTTCTCCTTTTGGGGTCCAAAATAACCATGTGGTTGAAGCTCTGGCAATGCTAAAGAGCCTCCAGCTAGCTCAGGAATTCAAATTCAAAAAAATTTGGCTCGAAGGGGACTCTTTAAACATCATACAAGCCCTCAAAGGTACAAGCTTTGTTTCCTGGAATATTACTAATTTAATTAAAAATGCTAAATATCTATTAAATAACTATGTTAGCATTAGTATAACTCATACCTTTAGAGAAGGCAATAAGGTTGCGGATATCCTAGCTAATGAAGGGGTCAATTTGGAGAAGGATGGCAAATACATTGGAGAAACTCACATTAAAAGGGAGGTTAAAGAGCAATTATACTTTGATCGCATCAATGGGTCAAGTTAATCTCATGATTACTTTTTGGGGAACGAATTCCAAAGATAGATGTTGGGGGCGGATTAACTGTCAGCTTATGAGTGTTTTTTGGCATTATTTCCAAGATCAAATGTGTGAGAAAGATTATAGTAATAATCATTGGGTTTGTGCGGCCATAAGAAAAAATTTCAAAACAACGAAAGAGTCTCTACACGAGAATTCTAGAAATAACAAGTTTTCAGGGTCTCATATGTGGACTATGAATTATAGCGGTGGGTATGTCTACTTGGAACTCAAAATGGGTGGTAACCTAAACAGGAACGAGCCTCTAGGATGTGAAAATTGGAAGAGTGAACGAAAGGTCTGGAGAAGGCTCCATAGATATGGCTTTACTGACTATATGGAAAAGCTTCACGGAATCAGAAATTTTGTGTCTTATGGTTTTGCTAAAAGCTAGAGTAACAACAGAGTCACCCTGTTTGGGGAGATTTGGCAAATTGATGAAAACCTGGTTGCAGAGGTCACGGGTCTTCAAATGGAGGGGACTAAATTCTACAGGGATCGGAAGTATGTAGCTAAAGCTTTCAAAAACTTCTTGAAGTCGGAGGATGAGAAGGGAAAGCTTGTGAAGAAGGACAACATCTCCTACTACACTCCCCAGTAGGTAAAGCCCTTTTGGAAAAAAGTTCTAAGGGTTTTAATGGAGTATTTGACTGTGGATGGCAGATTTACAAAAAAATATAACTATCATTTTTCTATTTTGAACCATTTCCATCATGGAGCTAAAATAACTCTGCCCTTCTATTTAGCATCCTCTCTAAATGAGAGCATTGTAGACCATGCTAAAAAGCCTAACTCTTACCGTTTAGCCCACCAAGGGCTTATACTGCTAATATATGAACATCTAAAGGACAAGGCCATGGCAACCAAGGATGACCCCTTGATCATTAACGCTCATATCTTTGAGAGTTGCAAAGACTCTGACTCGAATGGGGATCAGCCCAACACCCCTACCCACAAAAAAAGGAAAGTTGAAACAGAGCATGAGGAAAAGGAGGTGCATTGTGATGAGGAAGAGGAAAAGGATAAGGACATTGATACTAAAATGGAGCGAAATAAGGATGAGAACTATGGTGAAGGGGAGGAAGGGGGTAACTCCAAAAACCCTCACTCTAACCCTAAGGGTTTGGAAAGTGAGAATGCTGCTCTGAATCCTGAGGAGTATGACAACCATAACTTTGAGGAGACTGAACAGGGAAAAGACTCTGCGAACACCATCTTGAACACTGCCCATAACTGCACTCTGGAATCCTTCAATTTCTAGAAATGAGTTGTCGAAAACATCACCAGTATGCAAGGTAAGCAAAGGGAGCTGGAAGATAAGAATAATAAGTTGATTAAGAATTCTGACTCTGGGAAACAGAATGAGGATACAGAAAACAGTGAAGCTGAGGAGGAAATGGAGATGGAGGACTGGCTGGAGAAAGATCTAATCAAAGGGGACCTGAAACATTTGGAGGACGTTATTAGAACTCTGAAAGAGCAGGCGGAGGAGGACAAAGACAACATCAACACTCGGATCGCCTATAATGAGAAGGCTTTGAAAAGCCTCATGAACCACAGCCTCCAGGTCCTTAAAGTTTCTTCCCAGAATATGAATGCTTTGGTGGATCATTTGGAAAGGAAAAATTAGGATAAGAACCTGGTAATTATAGAAGTTTCTCCAACCTCTAGCCCCACCCACCAGAATCCTAGACGCAGAACTAGGCAGACCACTATTGGGAAGGACACCAAAATGAAAGAGAGCCAGCTGGGACAGGATTACAATGACCTGAGGGAAGCAGCCAAGGCGATGATGCTCTTGGTACAGAATGCTGAGGAAACTATGAAGAGTTTTTAATTAACTTGTAATGTTGGGCTTGGGGCCAATTTCTTGCTGGCCTCTTGCTATCCCTTTCTCTGCTGCTTGTTTTTTTGCTGGTCTTTTGCAGCTGTCTTGTTTTGTTTCCTTCTTGGCTATCTATCGAATGTAATTAGGTTTCGGGTCCCTTAAAACCTATTTTTACTTAATCAAAAACATTCTTAGTATGAACAATGGTATTATAATCATGCATATCATCAACTAAATTAATCATAATAGGATCTCTAACATGAAAATAAGTTGAACCATCATTTTTATTAACTATCTTTAACTTTGGTGATTTGAGTTGAACTCCTCTCTAGGGTTAGGTGAAGATTGGACAAATGGGACTAAGTCATTATTTAGTGTCTTTGAGGAGGAAATGGTTTCGGAAGCAAGTACATGAGCCTTGACACAACATCTTCGTTGGCATTCTCTCACACAACAATTTATTTGTGTTTTACTTGAGACTTACAAAGGTTGAGTTCAATCAACATAGGCTTATTTTCTTCTCTTATAGGAGGAGGAATAGGAGGAGACTCACTAGGTTGAGAGATACCAAATGTTGGGATTTTTCCTTTATAAGATGTGGGAGGTGGGACCTCAACATATTGAAGAGAAATAGAAGGTGTAGGAAGAAGATGAGTTCCAAGATGAGGAGAAGGAATATCCTTGGGTGAAGGGTCTATAGGTTTACATAAGTCCAATATCATATCATTTCTCCATTTTTTATAAGATAGGAAAAGGATATCATCTCGAGGCTTTAAAGGTTCAGGTTGTTTAGACCAAAAGTAGTCAAGGGTGAAATTTTCATGCTTTATTGTGGGTCAAGGTAAAGGCTATGATTAATTGTGATAATATTTCCGTTGTGAGGGAATTTCAAACACATATAGATTGTAGAAGGAATAACTTTCATGGAAGAGAACCAAGGATGTCCAAACTTCATACGAAATTGATCTAATGTAGGAATAATAGAAAAGGTAAAATTTAAGCACTTAGTACCAACCTCAATGAGAAGAGTAATAGAACCAATAGTAGGGGAAAAAAAACCATCATACACCTTGATCATAACATCAAATTTATCATTAATTCGATGCAATTGTTGAGTAAAAAATGTCGTTCAATAATAACATTCACCATACATACTGGTTCAATAAGCACCCCTCGTGAGATGTTACCTTTAATCTTCATAGTAATGTATAATTATCCATCAGGTGCAATGATAGTCTCAATGGGATCAAAGGTGATGAATAATTCAGGTTTAGGTTTTTCAATAAGGTTCACAATATTATTCGACACCACACCTAATTCATTGAGAAAAAATGCAAGTGACTCGGACTCAACAAAATTGTAGAGTGGGAAGTTAAAGGATTGGTGAAGAGTTAGAGATTTATGATTTGGAGGTGCTACAGATTTGTTCCCTTTATCATTCACACCAGCAATAGGTATAACATTATTATCAATAAGGTCTTGAATCTTATACGTCATCTTATAACACTTCTCAGTAGCTTGTATTTCTTGGTGATGGTATTTACAAAAGGTTTTGTGGTCAAAGTAAGGTGGTAGAGGTTTGGAGGTATCTATAGGCTTGATGAGAGGAAGTTTCAACACATTAGCATTAATCAACCTCAACATTATACTATTAAAAGACTTGGGAAGAAGATTTAATTATTTTCTAAAGTATTTAGATAAAGGGGCCTGGTGTTGTGGTTACTACTTGAGTGTTGGTATTTTTAGAAGAGTTATCATTTATCTTGATGAAACCTTTGTTGTGTTTGTTGAATTGTAGAAATGATTATTGATCGCTCTCATTCTTATCAATTGGATCCACTGAAGGAGATGATTCAAATTGACTCACTTGAAGCTAATAGTTATGAAGCATTGCACACAATTGTGTGAAAGAAGTAAAATAAAAAATAGAAGCTTATCCCTAATATCCTTTTGCAAATTAGCAATGAAATTTTTTTTAACATCATGGTCAGACGGATGATAAGCAATTTATGAATGCAAATGTTTATATCTACCAATAATATCAATCTCTTTTTTTAACTCCTTGCTTGCAATGAATCAAATCAATCAAAATAATTTTAGGACCAATGTTATTTTGAAATTATTGAATGAAAACAGTAGCCAATTGTTGAAAAGAAGTGATCAAATAGGGAGGTAAAGAAAGTTACCATTGCAAAGCCTTATCTCTAAAGGTTTGAGTAAATAGTTTTTCCATGTTGTCTATCATGAAATAAATTAGTACACAAGGTTTGAAATGTCTTCACATGAGTCAAGGGGTTACCTTTTCCATTGTATAACTCTAATTGAGGGAATTCCACATTCTTGGGAGAAACCGTATAAATAATCTCATCAGATAGTAGGCTTGCTACATAATAAGAGGGAACATTTAACTTGGATTGGGTTAAAGAAGCCAACTGTTGATTTAAGGATGAAACACTTTGAATTAGGTTATTGATAGTGGATTCAGTGGATGGATTGGAATTGGACATAGTATATTGTGATGGAGGAATCATGTTATTATAGGTAGTTAGAGGTTGAGAATAAGGAGGGGGGACATTGTGATATGTTGGTATAGGAGATGGTTGGGAAACAAAAGGAAGACTCATGAAAGGAAGTATATAAGAGTATGAATTAATAGGATTTCCCCAATGAGTAACATGGATAGGATTAGAAATTTGTGTAGAGGTAGTCATGATAGGAGATGTATATATAGGTAAACTAGATGCAAGGTTGTAGTCATAGGAATGGAATGCTCAACTTGACTAGTAGGATGAGAATAACCAAGGGCTTTGGCAAAAATTTTGATATAAATAATATTGGTATCAATAGTATGAGCAATGACAGGTAGCACTTCCACACCTAATTTATCAATTTGAACTATTCTCTTCAACCCTTGAATTAAGGAGATTGCTTCACTATTTGGGTGTTCTTATCCCATCCATTGTTGTTAATATTTTCAAACTCCATGTAAAGCTTCCCCAATTGAACACTAGTAACCCTATTTAGTGATTCATCATCTTCATGATGAGAAGTATGAGGTGAATGAGGATGTACGTGTTGGATTAGATGAAGGATTAGATGAATATCCTTGGTATTTAAACTTCAGGAAGCCCTAATTCTATAACTTCTTATCACTATAATATTGGATGTAGGACTAAGGGTAAAAAAAATCATGCACAAGGAGAGAGATAATGCAAGATATATGTTTGATTAAACAATGTAACATTTTTATTAAAAAAAATGATTAACCAATGAATTAAGGAATGAAAATTATGAATTTGAACACAAGGTTCCTCTAAATCTAAAAAATGATATGTAATATAAATCAAATCTAAGCATGTAATTTGAAAATTATATAACCCATAAATCAATTTTAACACAATATATAGGGGTTTGTCAATTTAACCTTTAAATTGGTGTGATTAAAGTGCAATGTATGAGAGGTAAATTGAATTAAATACCTAAAAATCAGATCTGAACATAAACAATTAGAAATAAAAATGAGCTATGATGGTTTCACCAAAATGTAAGGTGCTAGAAATTAGGGGTTCAACACGTTAATTGGTAAGGGCCACTAATTTTCATGGGATAAACTTACATTAAGGGAAGGGAATTGAACATGATTGATCCAATCCTAAAAGGGTTGAATATAAATCAAGTTAATTCTTCTTTCCTTTGTTAGATTTGAAAACTAAATTTGAATCTAGGACAAACAATGCTCAAAATTTATACGTTATGTTAATTTTCATGGCTTGCCTACTATGTTACATTCTATGGCTTGATACATTATGTTACTATTTTTATATGTTAATTTGAGCATTGTTAATTCTTCTTTCCTTTGTAGTGCTAGATCTAGGACAAACAATGCTCAAAATTAATATATAAAAATAGTAACATAATGTTCCAAATATCCTGCAGAGTTGTAAACCCAAATCTAATGAGGGAAAATAGGTCAAAACTTGTGATAGAAGATTTAGGCAAAATTGTTATGTAGAGCCCTTCCCCGATCAAGCTCTGGTTAACTTAGTTGACCAGGGTTAACCATATTAATAAATGTAATAATTCAATAGAATGAGCTATGTTAGATGGATAAATTAGTGAGAAAAGTAATTAAACCAGGTTTTGGAAGCATTTTACCTTGCGGTGCACATTTTGATGTGTTATGGATTTAGATCCTATATGATCCACTAATTTGATAAACTTGATATGATGTATGTCAGCTATCTCAGAATTTGCGGTACTTCATTATGATATTAGAAAACAGGGATGCATATCGTATTAATGATTGAGTTTCAAAAGGATTGTGATGATGCTTTTTGAGTAAATTTCATTATGTGGATTTTATGGGATAAATGATAAATTGATTGTTATGATTGAAATTATATGCAAAGTGTCTGAATTGTATGTGATTTCTGAATTGTATTCTTTTGATAATATTATACGAGATTTTTGGAATTACTAATGTGCAAGTGAGATGTGCAGGAAAATTATCCATGTGACCATGGAAATTATTCGGAGAACCGAGCCTAGACCTATGTACGTTTGTAAAACTAGGGGTTGTCAATTTGGAGAGACAACACCCCGTATGTATCGTATTTTATTCGTAAACGTAATTGTTTGCATGTGTGTAAATTGTATTTATTAAATGGTTTAAATCATTCAAGGGACAATTGCCATGTGTGTAATTGTGATGTGGAATTATTTTTGTAGTGTCACTTGACACATATGTTGTATGTTGTGTTGGCAATTGTCATGCCACCTTTTTGGAGAGATTTATTTTTGTTTAATTGTTATATTCCAAATTATCCTTGAAGGTTCCAAGAAATCTAGGATAGTGAGCCATTAGGAGGGTCAACTCAGAGTTGACCCGTAGGTTAATTTTAGGTGGGCTTTTAGAGGGTTAAACCAACTCCTAGAGTCAATTTTGGGGTATTTTTATTGGGCCTCATGGGGTACCTATGTGTGAAGACCAAATTTGGCCATGTGTCCACCCCCTAGGACTTGTTTAACCTCCCCAAAAAGTGGATTTCCCAAGATGGCCGAATTTCATCTATAGGAGTGTCATCCTTGGTTAGGTAACCCCCTCTGTTTGTGTCATTCCTCTTCCCCATTTCATCCCTCTTCTTGAGGTGCCTTGGTTAGGGAGTATGTAAGACCTAGGGAAGACCAACCAATGGAGCCTCTCACTCTATCCAAGAGGTTGGAAGGAGTGAGAGAAGCCTTCTTAGGCTAGAGTTTGAGACTTAGTGAGTTAATCATCCACTCTCTATTTTTGGAGATTTTTAGCAATTTTAAAAAGAAACCAGTTTTGGAATAGGAATTTTAGCTAAGTGTTGTAGAAAAGATTTGTGGATTAGGGCTGCTATTCTCCAAGCTATCCCTAGAATACCCTTGGCAGATTCAAGGTAGGTGCATTTTCTTACTTGTATGTTAAAATCTGTTGTAGGAATGCTTGAATATAAATATTGTATCTTTTCATGTATTGTATTTATGAAAGTTTTTATGTGATTCTTCTTCCATTTTTGTTATGAATTTTATTGTGTCTTGGGAGTATCCAAGGCCATCTTACCCTTGGGAGGGTAAAATGGTCTTGGGGGTGGAAGGCGTTTGACAGCCTTAGAGTGAGAGGCTCTCATTATGAGAGTGATCTCAAGGGTTTGTCCATGGGACCCTTGCTGCATATTTATGTTATTTCATTCAGGGGTCATAAGGGGAGAAAGTATGGAAGGTATGCCTTGGGGGCCATAAGGATGTCGGGTTAAGAAAGATGGATTTTGTTGTGCTCTTGGTTGCCATGAGTTGGCTGTGATCTATTATCTTGCAGATCTCCTCAAGGTATTTAGTCCACTTCCACCCTTGTAAAAATCACATTATGTGATGAAGTTTAGCCTTGGATGGGAAAGTGTTTGTTTGAGTATCTCCCTTTGCTTGTTTGTGTTGCTTGATTGTAACCCCATCTAGGACTTGGTTCTCCAAGCTCGGGGTGGCTTCTAGTAAGCCTAGGCTAGGAGGTGAGCTCTCCATGGTCATAGCCTAAAGATTTTGAATGCAGGTTGCTTGGAAAAGAAAGCTAGGAGTTGCAGATTTTTACTTAGTTGCAGAAAGAAAAATAAAGAATGTAATATTGTATTTGTTGAAAAGAAAAGAGTAGGAAATGTAACATTATATTTGAGTTGTAGAAAAGGAGGGAAAGGAAGAAGATTTTTTGTTATAATGATATTGTAAATAATTTAGAAATTTGTATTGTTGACTGAGCCTTAAGATGTATTTTATTGATGTATGGATCATTTAAAATGAATAAAGAAAAAAAAAGGAGTGCATTTGGTTAACTTTGTTTTGTATAAATTGCAAGGGAAAGGAAATGTATTATGTAGCTGTCTTTTATCTAAATCTGGCTTTTATTTAAATTTGTTTTATATTGAAATCTGTCATTTATTTGAAAACTATATTTTATTTTAAATCTGTCTTTTAACTGAATTCTGTCATCTAGTTATCTTTATAACTTATAAGAAAAAGAAAGGGATGTAGAAAAAGAAATGAAAATGTTTTAAGTATTTTCCTATAATATTTAAATGTTGTTGTTTACTGTCATTTTATTTTACGTAGAACAAAAAGCAGAAAGCCAAAGTAGAACCATGTAAATGTACTTTTCCCTATACATGTCTACTTGAAGTTAAAAATGCTGCTATTGTCCTATTCATTACTGTCACTTTCCTGTTTAGGCATTGCAGAAATTAATTTAGGGAAAATAATCTGAAAGTTAATTCTGGTATTATTTGTTTTAAGGCATTTTAGAAAAAGGAAAGGAAAATACATATTTAGCCTTAGAAAAAGAGAACTAAATATCTTCACTATGCTAAGTTATTTTGAAAAAGAACTAGTTAGTTTAAATATCTGATATTAGAAATAAAATGTGGATATAAGTGAATATGTTCTTGATAAATCATCCAAAAAAAAAGGGGAAAAAAAAACTATATCCATATAAAAGTTGTCTGTACATTTATGATGTTCCTGCATGTTTAAATGGTATATACATATCAAATATATATATATATATAACCCTATAAATATACATGTATATACAAATATATATATATATATATATAATTTATATTTTAAACATATTTAAAAAAAAAAATCCTTACAAACCTTGGGGGAATACCCGCAGCCCCGCGAGCACGCAGGGGCGGCTCGGGCCTCCCACTATGGGTCGAAGCCCACAACAGTGCCCACGATGCCACTATGGGCCACAACTCGCAGGGGCGGCTTTAGCCGCCATTGCGGGCCGAGACCCGCAGGGGCGCTACGACACCACTACGGGCTGAAACTTGTGGTGGACGCCACCGCCCACACCCCTGCAGTATCCCTCCCCCCTTTTGGGTGGCTCCACCTTAAAACCTTTGCCCTTCATTCGGCCACTACTGTGCCCATTTCGGTTGCCGCCTCTTAGCCATCAAACCTGCACAAAGCACATAGTACACACACACTCAAATAAAATAAAATATAATAAACCCTAACCCATTTTGGGTTAGGGAAAAAATAAATAAAGAAAAGAAAGAAAAGAATACTTGATGTAAAAAAAAAATGCAACCCTAACCCAATTTCGGGTTAGGGTTAGTATTTAAATGACAAAGTAAAATAAAAATGCAACCCTAGCCCATATTCGGGTTAGGGTTTGCATGTAAAAATAATGGGAGGGAATTTGAATTAGGTTTTTTTAATTTTAACTTGAAATTAAGGGTTAATTTATAAATTGCATTATAATATTTAATGGGTATAGTTGATTCTTTTTATTAAAAGAAATGTACATGTATAAATAGGTTTAAATATAGAATTGTCCACCCAAATTTTTCATAAGTATATAATTTATATATATGCTATTTTTTTTTCAATATAGGTATATATGCAATTAATTATACATATTTGAGGTTAAGTTGAAAGCCTATTTAAATTTATTTTATTAAATTTTATATAGTTATCATATCGCATTATTGACTTAATTTTATCAAGGAATTTTAATAAGGATATATCTTAGATAATTTTTGTATTTAATTATATATGAACGTCAAGTGGAATTTAATTTGGGGGAAATTTGTAAACAAGAATTATTAACTAATTTAAATGAATTTTTAACCTATGAGGCCAATGTTGGCCAGATTATTTAATCGTCAAATTTGAAGGTTTAGGGGAAGTTAAAATTGACTATAGTATAAAATTAGATTTATTTGACAAATGACATTATTGAATTTGAAACCTTACTAGTCAGATTTAAGCAATGAAATTTGCATGCGCTCGATTAATTAAATCTTTAATTTAAGATAACCTCATCATCATTCAATTGGCCCAGGATAATTCAAATGCAATTGAGATATTTAAATATCCCTTGACTTTAACTAGCGGCAATTTAATTAAGTTAATTAAGTTAACTCATTAAATTGTGAGGGCCGTCTTAGGGAATAATTAGCCCTCATTTTTAATGTCGCCCTTTTTAGTGAGTTAGCTAATCCAATGTTAGTAGACAATTCCACTTACATCTTAGTTAAGATGAAACTTAATTGAACATAGATATTTTCATAAGTTTATGTTGTTCAAAAAAAAAATTATTGTTCTGATTTTCTTTGCCCAAAAGTATGGGCACGACATGTTAGGACCAAGGGGAGAAATTCACCTCGGTCCTCCGAATATTGGGAGAAAACAAATTAGATATTTTTTGGATCGGGATGACACACAAAATCCACTATTGGACGGTCATAAAAAAATATTAGGATTGAGGGGAGTTCGTCGTCCGGGTCCTTCATTTTTTGCACCTTCAAAAGATGAGTTTGATTGTCATCGACACTATTGGATTCCTCAATCTCAAATCCTAAGACAATTTACTGCACATAGAAAGAAGGAAATATGTTTGGTTGATGGGGTTTTTTCTTAGGTGAAACCCCAATTTAGGAATTAACCATGAAATGATAATTGAAATGGAATGCTTTCCCTTTGAAGGAAAGGCTAAATCTAGAAATTCTTGAACTTGATACCTTGATGAATTTTGCTTGAATCCTCATGCAAAGGTTTATGATGTAATGTAGAATGTCTTCATAGAAGGTTGATCATGGATACTTGAACATGAATGCTTGATCTTGACTTGACTTCTCCTTCAATGCTTGATGAATACATGAATGCTTTCTCACATAGAAAAATTGATTTTGCTAGAATTGGAATCTTGATTGAAGTTATAGGCTCTCCTTTCTATTTTATAAATGATGGGGGTAGCATTCCTTTTATACCTCACCATGCTTAAAATGTTTTAATTTTTGGAGCAAGCTGATACGAAGCAAAGTTTACCACTCGCATCAATTGACCATTGTGAGGTATGTTGCAAATGTGAAGTTGATTGATGTATCAGTATGGTTTTCATTGATGTCACTATGATGATTCTATTTTAGTGTTTGGTTTTTTCTCTGAATATTTTGAATTAATGCAAATATACTCTTGATGTGTTGGCATGTCATTAGATATTGCCTTGAGATTCTTCTTTCATGGTTTGGCAGTCCATAAGGTGTTCTCGGGAAGTCTATGCAATGATGATAATGATTGTCTGACAGAGTTTGCAGAGCTGCACATTACTCTGCATATTCAATTCTCGTTGCACTTTTGGATTTATGATTCTCATGCATGTATCTATGTTATTATAATTCGACACGTGTTGATGTGCTCCAAAATTGTGTGTTTGACCATGTTCCTTCTTGGTCTGGTTAACCCCAAATGCTCTATTTTTTGGTCTGGTGATTGTGGTGTTTGGATAGCGTGTTGTTGATTCATTGTGTGGTTCAATTTTCATTCCTTTCCATCATGGGAATGCATAGTGAAGACCCTTTAATTAAGCTTCATTATCTCCTTGGCTGACTTGGAAAATCTATTCTACAAATAAGTATATATATAATATGATTGTAATGTAATACAACAAGAAGGTATATAGAAAGAAGTTGATTGTAAAAGCAAGATCTATCTTTGATGTGAAGTGGTTCATCAATGTGGTTGTTCGTTGATGTTGTTTAATACTGGTTACAATGAGCCTAAGGTTTTTTTCGACATTATAACAAAGTGGCAGTAGTGACTTTGTGGTGGATTATTTCTTTCTTCCTCTGGGTAGAGAGCCCTCCTTTTTCTGAAGATTAAAAAGTATTTATGAAGGAAATGAAAGAGTAAAGCTATCTAAGATGCAGACTACTAAGGGCACTTATGATAATTTGAGAATGGAAGAAGGTGAAGGTGCAACAAGCTACTTTCATACAGTTGACATTGTTGTAAATGAGATTAGAGATCTTTGTGGTGTCTTATATGAGAAGGATGTGATACAAAGGATCATGAGGAATTTACCAAAGAGTTACAGTGACAAGATTTTAGCTATTAAGGAAACCTATGATCTGTCAAAATTCAATAGAGAACAATTGTTTGGGACTTTGACTACATTTGAGATGAGAAATTTTGGTAGAGACAAAGCAAAATTAGAAAAAACCTTTAAAGCATCAAAAGTTGTAGATGAAGATTCAGATGATGAGTAGAGCATAGATGAAATGGAAGCAAACTTTGTGAGGAAACTGAAGAGAGCCAACAAGTATAAAGGTATGTTACCTCTTAAATATTTTAAATGTGAAAAGATTGGTCATTATGCATCTAGATGTCTGGAAAGAGGATCAAAATAGAAGTATAAAGAAAATAAAGGAAAAATCAATAAGAAAGTCTACTATGTTAGAGATGATGTTGGTATTTTAGATGATGAGTAAGATAATGTGGATGGTGATTATTTGTTCATGGTAGAAAAAGATGGACCTAAATCTAATAACTCTAATATTTTTGAGACTCTTTTGTTTCAGCATTTCATGTTAAGAGAGATAGAAATGAATGGTTAATTGATAGTGGATGTTCAAATCATATGGTTAAAGCTTGAAAAGTATGATGGTGGTTCTATTAGATTTGGAGATGATCATACTGTTCAAAGTGTTGGAATTGGTTATATTACCTTTGATGGAAGCCATAACATTGACAATGTTTACTATGTGAAATTGCATCATAATCTCGAGTGTTGGACAAATATGCGAAAATGGTTACAATTTTGGCTTTCAGGATGGTGGTTGTGAGATTCAGAAGAGATCTGAAACTATTATTGTTGCAAAGAAAAAGACAGGTGGAGATATGTACAATTTGGAAGTTGCTAGAGGATATTATTTATTATCACAAATCAATGAGAGTTGGCTATGGTATCGGAGGATGTGTCATATCAATTTCGATAATTTGGCGAAGATTGGTATGATAAAAGTTGTAAGAGATTTTCCAAGACTGACTAAACCAGATAACAATATTTTCAAAGAGTGTCAAGTGAGAAAGAAGACAAAAGGTGCATTCAAAGGAAAGGAACAATTGTCTACCAGATTACTGGATCTGATACACACAAACCTATGCAATCCGACCAAAATAAGGAGTTTGCAAGGTGGGAGATATTTCATGATCTTAATTGATGATCATTCTAGAATGGCTTGGGTTGCATTTCTAAGAGAAAAGTTAGAAGCATTAGAAAAAATTAAGATATTTAAAGTTGGAGTTGAGAATGAAGTTGATAAAAGAATTAAGTGTCTGAGATCTTATAGAGGAGGATATTTTATTTATGATGAATTTGATAATTTTTATGAGAAATATGCAATTAGAAGACATTTATCAGCTCCTGAGACACCTCAGTACAATGGTGTAGTTGAAAGGATGAACAAGACTATTCAAGAGGTGGAAAGAACTATGATCAAGGAAGCAAATCTACCAAAGATTTACTAGAGAGAAGCTATACACACTGTTATGTACACCCTTAATAGAGTTCTATTTATGAAGAAGTTTGGGAAGACATCATATAAGTTATGGTATGGAAGGATCCCTTCTGTGAAGTATTTCAAAGCTTTTGGAAGTACATACTATATCTGGAGAGATGAAGGAAATTTTAGAAATTTTGATAGGAGAGCAAATGAAGGTATATTTCTTGGGTATTATACAAAGAGGAAAGCTTACAGATGTTATAACAAATAAAATTGTTGAGAGTGCAAATGTGAAGGTTGATGAGAACATTTCAAAAGAAGTTGTTATTCAAGAAGGGTATAAATCTAATGAAGGAGAAGAGAAGAATAGAAATGAAGATAAGTAGAAAGAAACTCAAGTTACTCTGACAAATGTATCATAAACTCCTAGGTATGTGCAAAAAAATCATTCTTAGAATCAAATCATAGGAGATAAAAGCAAATGAGTCATTAGAAGAAGAAAATTAGCTAAAGATCAAGTTTTTTTGTGTGTTTACTTTCTGAGTTTGAACCTAAGATAGTTGAAGAAGCCTACATAGATTAGAATTGGAGGAAAGAAATGAAGGAAGAGATGAATCAAATTGAGAAAAATCAGACTTGGGAATTGGTATCTAGACCAATAAATAAGAATGTTTTTGGAACAAAATGTGTGTTCTAAAATAAACTAGATGAAGATGGTTAGGTCGTATGAAACAAAGCAAGATTGGTATGTAAAGGTTTCACTCAAGTTGAAGGTATTGACTTTGAGGAGACTTATTCTCATGTTGCTAGGATGGAAGCTATTAGGATGTTTTTGGCTTTTGCAACATATAAGAACTTCAAAGTGTATCAAATAGATGTGAAGTCGGCATTTTTGAATGGAGAATTAAAAGAAGTCTACATTGAATAACCGAAAGGATTCAAGTTATCGAATGATCTGGATGTTGTTTGTAGATTGAAGAAAGTATTATATGGATTGAAGCAGGCACCTAGAGCCTGTTATGGAAGGTTAGATAAGTATCTATTGAATCAAGGTTTTCAAAAAGGGTCTGTTGACAACAATCTTTACTTCAAAGTTGAATCGAATAAGATATTAATTGGATGATATAATTTTTGGAGGCAATGATGACATGTGCAAAAAATTACTAGTGAAATGCAAAAAGAATTTGAAATGTCTATGATTGGTGAATTAAATTTCCTTATTGGATTGCAAGTGAATTAGAACAGTAAAGGCATCTTTATTTCTCAGTCAAAATATGTTAGAGAATTGTTGAAGAAGTTTGGATTGGAGAATTCCAAACTGATATATACTCCCATGACTACCAGATCCAAGTTGACTAATGATGATAATTTTTCTAAGGTTGATGCAAGCAAGTACAAATCAATTATTGGAGGATTATTATACCTAACTATTACAAGACCACATATCATGTACGTTGTTCATCTTGCAGACAGATTTCAACAAGAACCAAAAGAGTCTCATGTTGTTGCAGTAAAAAGGATATTCAGATACTTCAAAGGAACATAATATTTTGGACTGTGGTATCCCAAAGGATCAAACTTTACTTTGAAATTTTATAATGATGCAGATTAGGCAAGAAGTCTTGATGATAGGAAAAGTGTAATGTCCTAAAATTGCACCCCTCACAATTTTCAACTGCATTTGGGTCTTCGCCTTAGTGTTTGCACCCCTCAGACTAATCAGAGACCTAAATATGATCATATACACCAAAATGACCTTGCAATTCAGTAATGCACTCAAGGGCCACCTTGATCCTGCCCCAAAATAGGGTAGGACTAGGGCGTGGCACCCTATGACCCTTTAATTGGGGCCTATCTTGATCCCCTCCCTTGGACCTAACTCAAATTTGAAGTGAGAAAATCCCCCTATGTTGGCTCAAGTCAGAAAATCAGTCAATTAATCTTACTAGCAAGTATATAAGAGGGATTTCCCCTCTCATTTGAGATCATCATGAAATTATGTCAAGTGTTCAAGCATTCAAGAGATCAAGCGTTCAAGCAATCAAGAGCAATTGAGAATTTTCAGTCTTCCTTCAAGATTTGGAGCAACAATAAAGTCAAGATTTAAAGAATTGAAGAGGAGATCATCATTCTACTTTATGAAATCATAATTCCATGTCAAGGTAAGAAAATATTCACAATGAGGTATAAGCATTTCATTTTCAAGCAATTCAACATCCCCTCAAAGAGGAGGATGTCTAGTTTCAGTCCTTTCATTTACATTATTTCAACCACTTGGTTAATTCCAAAATTGGGGTTTGACCTAAAGGCAAGCCCCTATAACCAACACATTTCCCTTTCTTTTTGTGTGCAGGAAACAAGTGTGCAACCGTACTTCTAGAATTAAGCTTTATTCGCAGAGACGGAAAACCCCTTTTCGACGTGCAGAAAGTTCAGAGGACTGATTGGAGGGCACCCTTGTCTAGACACACGGCCCCTGCAACTTTTGCCTGATTTCACAAAGAAGCTCTGAATCATCTCAAACTTCTTAGATCCATGTGCACGACTAAATCCCAAATCTTTAGCTCGTTGTTTTCACATACTTTGTCTTTATTTCCAACACTTTGCCTTAATTCAATTAATCAACTTACAAAAGAGAGTCAATTGCATTCCAATTTCAACCAATCTACTTAGTATTCAGTCCTTGCATCCTTTGGGATTGGATCTAGTAGATTCATCCCCCTCTTTTGAATGTAATGTTTACCCAAGTGAAAATTAAGCTTAGTGAATTTTCCCTTCCCACGTGGAGAATTTGCTAAGCTCCCAATTTTCCACTTTACATTTTGGTGAACCCGACTCCTTACACCCTTAATTCTGATTTTTGTTTTCTGATCTGAGTGCATGCAATTTAAAATTCAAAATTTCATTTACAAGTTTAATTTCCTTGAAATTTTTTAAAATTGAGAGGTTGAATTCACAAAAAACCCTAATTTTTAGATTCAAAATTGAGCTTGTCATTTGTCTAAATTGGATTATTTTTTTCAAATATGAGAACTCTTCATTTTTACAATTCAAGTTTTCATTTGCATATTCAATTTTTAAAAATTTTAAAATTAAGTGGTTAAATTCAAAACCCTAATTTTTAATTTTAAAATTGACCTTGTGGATTGTGTGGATCTTGAATTTGATCTTTGCTTCAATTTCCACAATTCATTTTCCCTCCTTACAACATTCAAATTTTTTATTTTAAATTTTAACATTAAGCGGTTTATGCAACAAACCCTATTTTTTAAAATTAAATTAATCTTGTGCAATCTAAAATTTTGTTTTAAGTATTTAATTGACTCAATTGAATCTAAATCCTCCTATCTTACTTCTAAACATCATAAAAGTCAGCCCTTAAGTGTGCCCTTTTTGTTGTTCTTTCAATCAAACATCCTAAGTGTGTCCTATTTCGAACTTCAAAGCTTATTTTTGCATATCTAGACATTTCCAATTCCCATATCCTTCTGGAATTTGTATTACAATCACGATATCTTGCTTCCCTAAAAATTTGGTAAAAAGTTGGTCGGACCATGTGTTTGGACCGTGCTGCTACCACCTTAGTCCTGACTTTTTCTGCTCAAATTTCGGGAGCCTGTTTTGATTGTATTTTACTAGACAATTATGGGGATTTGTGAAATTTTATTGATTTTAGGTCACCCTAAGGTCGAAAACAAATCTGAATTTTAACATCTCTATTTTCAATTTATATTTTAAAATGAAGCGGTTCACTACACATACCCTAATTTTTAAAATTAAATTGATTTCTTCAATATTTCAACATTTCAAAATTTTAATTAAGAGGTTAGATTTGGACAAATCTAATTTTTATTTTTATTTTTCCTCCTTTAAAAATTTTAAAATTAAGAGGTCATTTTCATCCTTAGTTTCAAATTCAAATTTCTATCTTCTAGGGGATAATTTCAAATTTAATTTAAGAGGTTATTCTAACAAAGCCCTAATTTTAAATTTTAAATTCCTAGGATATTTCATTATTCTTTCCAATTTATTTTCCCTAGTGCATGAGTTTTACTACTATTAGTCCTACCTATAGTGTCCCCATAAGAAGAAGTTGTAGAATTAAGGCTACCCAAGGTTTAATTACCAAGGAAATGGACCTAAATGGATAGATTTTTCAATGAGGATATTGGTGGTTCTTCTAATCCTATATATATTCTTGTTTGTCCTCTTGATAATTCCCACAATGAGGAGGCATCACTAACTAGGGTATCTGTTGACCAATTGGCGATGATGGACAATCAATTTGACAATCTTCAACAATGAATGAGTCAAGAATACCCAAAAAGTGAAGCTCTCTCATTGATTGAAGGATTAAAAAGAATGATTCAAAGTGATAAACATGGTGTTGATATCTTGTGTGGTATTTCTCATATTGTTAATTATAATATCATGCCTATGAAAAGTTGTGCTGAAAACCTAGGTTATACACAACCTCCTAGTCAAATTAATCAATCCATCCCTTTAACAACTCCTATGACTAGTGTCCCTACATTCACATCAAATATCATGGCTACCTCTACACAAAATGTTATTCCTACAAATGTGTCATGGGGGAAATCATTAGGTCTCAGAGAAAACTGAGAGGGGGGTGGGCGGGGGGGGGGGGGGGGGGGGGGGAATCAGTTGTCAAGTAAACTCAAACCAAAAACTATTTAACCAGCCTTAATGCTTAATACCGGTAGACATTTTATTAGTTAATTACAGTATCGGTAAAGATTAATGCATGAAACAGGAAGACAATAACATCCACAACACATAACACCAATATTTGTACGTGGAAACCCTGTAAGGGAAAAAACCACGGTGGGAAACCTTACCCATAATCAGATGATACTACTGTAGATAGTATGTGTAAACAAATGGGGTCTGCACATACAGAAAGGCCAAGCGCCTAGAGCTCACTACTCAAACACAAATAGGAGTCACGGTGACTACAATTGGATGGTTAAATCCAATAAGAATGTACTGCTCAAAATAGCATCTTTCTATGTTGGATTCAGTATTGGTGTAGTTCTGATTGTCTTTACAAATACCTTGCTTCACCTTCAGATCATGTCTGCATGTATAGCTCTACTTATTCTCGCATATGCCTTCTTATAATTCCTTATCCTTATCACATATCGATCTTACAAATAAGATCTTATATATATACCATAACCTAAGACCAATTTTAGTAGGTTGGCTCTAAAAGATATTACAATAAAATAATTACAAGTAAATCAATAGCCGATGCAATATCTGATTCAACATGTCAGCTTAATGCATTTACAGTAACAACAAAATCATCTCCAAAGCGTGTCATGCTGATTTGGAATAGATAAGCCTGTCGGTGCATAACCTAGACCTATTTGTCGGTAACAACAAATATGCAAATATGAATATGCCAATGAACAAATCTCCAAGACAAAGTGTCCAAATGATGTCTTTGACATAACTAGGTGTTTTCCATATCATTTCAAGTGTCGGTGAACATTATATCCTACCGGTGTACCAAATACCGGTGACTATGCATAAGTCACTTGCTTGTCGGTGAATAGTGTTGATCTTCCAAAGTGCCAGAGTTGATAAGTGTTAGTAGGTGTTGACATCAATGACAAAACCATACCAAAATACCAACAATCTCCTCCTTTGGCATTGATGGCAACACAAGATGGAAAAACCATCAAAGTGCCAAAACAGAAATGCCAAATACCAAAAACCAACATCTCCCAAAAGAGATCATGACTAGAAATCAAGATTCAAATATAGAGAGTAATCAACCATCTCAAAGTAACAATTTCTCCCCCAATGAATAATCTCTCCCCAAAAGATAATGTGTTTTTCCATAGATATCTCTCCCCCTTTGACATGAAATGCCAAAGTCAATACAAAACCAGATATAAATACAAAATACCAACCAATTCAGTATGCCAACTACTCCCCCTGAGAAGTAGCTCTCCTCGTCAAATTCGGAGTAAAATATTTCTCTGTTAATTATGTCGGTTGATGACAAACATCAACTAGCTAAGTCCCTACCGGTGGGGGTATGACCCTAAGCTGATCTCTAAGATATTCAAAGGCCTCTTTAGGCAAAGGTTTAGTGAAAATATTTGCAATTTGCTCTTAGTATTCACATAAACTAGTTTTGCTTCTTTTGCTTCAACATTCTCTTTCAGAAAATTTAGTTTGATAGAAACATGTTTGTTTTTAGAATGTAATACCGGATTCTTAGATATATCAATTATTGCAGCGTTGTCACAATAGATAGTTATAGGTTCCTTGCATTTTACCTTTATGTCCTTCAACATTTGGTTAAGCCATAATACTTGTGTACAGTTAGTTGTTGCTGCAACATATTCTGATTCTACTATTGATAAAGATGTGCAACTTTGTTTCTTACTCAACCAACAAATTAATTTTCTTTCAAGAAAAAATTCTCTACGGGTGGTTCTTTTTCTGTCATCCACATCTCCTACCCAAATTGCATCTGTGTATGCACATAATTCAAATTTTTCATCTCTAGGATACCATAAACTAAGATTTGTAGTGCCTTGTAAGTACCGAAAAATCCTTTTTACTATTGATTCATGATTTTCTCTAGGATTACTCTGAAATCTTGAAACAAAACATACTGCATTCATAATATCAAGTCTTGTTTGTGTCAAATACAGTAGGCCTCCTATCATAGATTTGTACCTAGTCGGATTAACAAGTGTAGATTCATCTCTTAGTGATAATTTGTCATTTGTATTCATAGGTGTGCTTACCGGTTTAGAGTTCTCCATCCCAAAATTCTTTAGTAACTCTTTCAAGTATTTAGATTGACTCAAGAATATACCTTGAAGTTCCTCTATATTGTTCATCAATCTTCACATTTGTACTCTCAACAATTTTCTGCAATCTCTTGTTAAAACATGTATATGCCTTGCTCTTAGATGAATAACCAAGAAATATTCCTTCATCACTTCTAGGATCAAATTTTCCAATATACTCATCTCTTCTAATATAGCATTTACTTCCAAATATTCTGAAATATTTAAGAGTAGGAGTAATACCAAACCATAGTTCATGAGGGGTCTTACCAGTTTCTCCTTTGATGTGAGCTTTGTTGAATGTGTAGACCATTGTGCTTACTGCCTCTCTCCAATATACATGTGGTATATTTGCTTCAGATAACATACTTCTAGCTGCATCCAAGATAGTTTTGTTTTTCCTTTCTACAACCCCATTTGTTGTGGTGTCCGGGGTGCTGATAACTGTCTTCTGATTCCATTCACTTCACAGAATGCATTAAATTCCTTAGATGTGAATTCTCCTCCTTGATCTGATCTCAGACATTTGATTTTCTTACTAGTTTCATTCTCTACCATTGCTTTGAATAGTTTGAAGTTTCCAAGTGCTTCTAATTTTTCTCTGAGAAAAGTAACCCAACACATTCTAGAATAGTCATCAATGATTAGCATGAAATATCTATCACCTTGTAAGCTTTTAGTTCTAGTTGGACCACATAAATCAGTATGAATTAAGTCAAGAGCATTATTTGATTTTTTTGGAATACTTCTAAAAGATGCTCTAACTTGTTTTCCAAATTGGCATTCCTTACATACCGGATTGTGAAGTTTGACAATCGTAGGTAAATCTCTAACTGCCTTAGTAGTACTAATTTTTACCATGCAATCAAAATTTACATGACAGGGTCTCTTATGCCATAGCCAACTTTCACCAATATGTGCAATCAAGCATGTCTTTTCACTGTTATTCAAATGAAAGATATTACCTCTAGTTTGATTACTGGTTGCAATTTCCAAACTAGTTCTATTCATAATTTTGCATTTACCATTCTTGAATTGTAACTGAAATCCTCTCTCAACTAATTGACCAACACTCATATGATTATGCTTTAAACCTTCTACATAGTAAACATTGTCAGTATTATGCTTTCCATCAAGAGATATTGTACCTTTTCCTTTGATTGAACAAGCTTTGTCATCTCCAAATCTTACCAGACCTCCATTATATTCTTGAAAGTTCAAGAATTTACCTTTATCACCAGTCATGTGATGTGAATATCCTAAATCAATGATCCATTCATCCTTAACTTCAACTTTAGCTGCCATGGCCTGCTCTACCGATTGAATAGTAGGTGTCGGTTGATCTTCTATTATAGCAACAAAACCCATCCATTATCTATTAGATCTTCATCAGAATCATCAGTGACTCCTTCATCAGCAAGATAACAAGATTTATCTTTATTCTTCTTAAATCTGTATCTCTGATATTTAGGGTTAGGCTTGTATGTTCTTCTAGCTTCTTCTCTTAGTCTAGCATGTCTATTAAGGCATCTTGAAGCCATATGACCCATCTTATTACAGTTAAAGCATTTAAAGGGTGCTTTAGCTTCATACTTACTTCCAACTAGACCTTTAGGTATTTTCCTTGCAAATAGTGCTTCAAGTTCTTCAAGTTCTTCATTTTCTCTCCTGCTTTCCTCAAGTTCTCTTGCATAAAAGGCTTTCCAATAAGACTTATCAAATGATGGTGGAGATGATGTGGATGCCTTAAAAGCTAAATTTCTCTTTATAGTAGCAACAGGACCAAATTCCTCAATTTCAAAAGCTGAAAGTTTTCCAATCAATGTATCCCTAGTTACTGATGTATTAGGCATTGTTCTCAACTCATTTATAGTAGTAACCTTCATTTTATATGCTGGTGGCAATCCTCGTAAAACTTTTTAAACAATTTAATCTTCTCTTAAGGTTCCTCCACAACATTTAATACCCAAAACAATTTCATTTACTCTTTCCATAAAAGCAGAAATTATTTCATCTTCTTCCATTTTCAGATTTTCATACTTGACCCGAAAGCTTTGAAGTTTTGCAATTTTGACTATGGAATCTCCTTCATTCAATGTTTATAAATTAGCCCAAATAGCTTTAGTAGTAGACCTATCTGATAATCCCATGATTTATTGATCTGTTAATGCGCTCAAAAGTGCTTCTCTTGCTTTGCAATCATTTTCCTCATCTTTAGCCAAGTTTGGTGGATTAGGCTGACTGGTTGTAGGAGTTGTATAGTCATTCTATGTAACATCCCAGATGTCCTTTCCAATGCAATTTAGATGTTTCTCCATTCTAATCTTGCATATTTCATAGTTGGTTCCATCAAGTTTAGGATTGTCCTTCCTAAAATAGTTAGTAGACATTGGATCTCCTCAAGCTGTTAAACTTTTGCAAAAAGAGGAGTCATCTCTGATACCAATTGTTAGGTCCTAGAGACAACTGAGAGGGGGGGGGAACCAGTTGTCAAGTAAATTCAAACCAAAAACAATTTAACCAACCTTAATGTGCTTAATACCAGTAAACCAAACTTTATGTCGATAGAGAGTTTATCAGTTAATTACAGTACCAGTAAAGATTAATGCATGAAATAGAAAGACAATAACATCCACAACACATAACACCAATATTTGTACGTGGAAACCCTGTAAGGGGAAAAACCTCAGTGGGAAACCTTACCCACAATCAGATGATACTACTACAAATAGTATGTGTAAACAAATGGGGTCTCCACATGCAGAAAGGCCAAGCGCCTAGAGCTCCCTACTCAAACACAATAGGAGTTACACTGACTACAATTGGATGGTTAAATCCAATAAGAATGTACTACTCAAAATAGCATCTTTCTATGCTGGATTCAGTACCGGTGTAGTTCTGATTGTCTTTACAAATACCTTGCTTCACCTTCAAATGATGTTTGCATGTATAGCTCTGCTTATTCTCGCATATACCTTCTTATAATTCCTTATCCTTATCGCATATCAATCTTACAAGTAAGATCTTACATATATACGATAACCTAAGACCAATTTTAGTAGGTCGGCTCTAAAAGATATTACAATAAAATAATTACAAGTAAATCAATAGCCGATGCAATATCCGATTCAACATGTCGGCTTAATGCATTTTTAATAACAACCAAAGCATGTCGTGCTGATCTGGAATAGATAAGTCTGTCGGTGCATAACCTAGACCTATTCGCCGGTAACAACAAATATGCAAATACAAATATGCCAATGAACAAATCTCCAAGATAGAGTGTCCAAACGATGTCTTCGACATAACTAGGTTTTTTCCATATCATTTCAAGTGTCGGTAAACATTATATCCTACCGGTGTACCAGATACTGGTGACTGTGCATAAGTCGCTTGCCGGTGAACATTGTTGATCCTCCAAAGTGCCAGAGTTGATAAGTGTTAGTAGGTGTTGACATCAATGACAAAACCATACCAAAATACCAATAGAAATACCTCTTCTTTCATCTCTCCTACCATGAGTACTCCCCTTGTTATCCAATCACATTCACCACCCATAAATTTTAGTCAAGGGGGAAACTCCTTCAATGAACATTCCTTCATTCCTCCTATGAGTCTTCCATGTGTTACCCAATCTTCTCCATTACCTACTCATCATAGTGTCCAACCTCCTTATTCTCAATATCTTCCTTCATTCAACAGTGTTACTCCACCCTCTCAATCAAACATGTCTAATTTCAATCCTTCTACTAAAGCTACAATCAATAGTCAAGCCCAAACAGTGTCTTCCTTACAACAATAAATAGCTTCTATGAATCAATCCAAGTATAATATGCCCACATTTGATGTAGCAAGCCCATTATCCAATGATATTGTTAGAGTTGTCCCTCCTAAACATGTAGAAGTCCCTCAATTAGAACTTTATAATGGAAAAGGTGATCCCTTAACTCATGTTAAAATATTCCAAACTTTGTGTAGTGACTTTTTTCATGATCAAAGGTTGTTAGCAAAATTGTTTACTAGAACATTAAGGGATAGAGCTTTGCAATGGTATTGTTCTTTGCCTCCTTATTCTATTACTTCTTTTCAACAACTGGCTAATTCTTTCATTCAACAATTTCACAATAACATTGGTCCTAAAGTTACTTTGACTGATTTGATGCATTGTAAACAAGGAATTAAAGAAAAAGTATCTGATTTTATTGGCAGATATAAGCATTTGTATTCTCAAATTTCTTTTCCTATGCCTGATCAAGACATTCAAAATATTTTTATTGCTAATTCACAAAAAGCTATTAGGGATAAACTTCTCTTAATTGAATTTACTTCCTTTTCGCAGTTGTGCACAATACTTCATAATTATCAATTGACTGTGAGTCAATTGGAACAATCATTTCCTTCCATGGCTCTGAGTGATAAGAGTGATAGTTCTCAACAACCATTTGCAAAGTTCAAACCAAACAAAGGATTCATGAAATTCAATGACATCGACAACAACACTCAAGTAGCAACCACTACAAGTGTGCCTCCTTTGTCTAAATTATTTAAAAGAGAAAAACAACTTACTCCTTTGAATGAATCTTTGCATAGCATTTTGTCTCAGTTAATACAAAGGAATGTGTTAAAACTTCTCCAAATCAAACCTATTGATCCATCTAAGAAAACTTCACCTTACTTTGATGCTAAATCTTTTTGTCAATATCATCGTCAACTTGGTCATGATACTGAGAAGTGTTTTTCATTAAGAAGTAAGATTCAAGAGTTGATTGATAACAATACTATATATGTGGTAGGTGTGAATGATAAAGGAAATAAATCCATAGATCCTCCTAATCAAAACCTTCAAATTTTCACTGATCCTTTACCATCCCATTCCACTAATGTGATTGAGACTGATCATCTTGCTTTCTCTCCCAATGATCTGATACTTGAAACTAATAATGTGGTGAACCTTGTAGATCAACAAGAACCTCCTAAGGATTTGTGTATAACATTTGATCCTAGTGAGACCATTAAGGCACCCAATGGCCCATTATACATACGTACAAAAATCAAATGTATACTCGCTAAAGGAGTCCATATTGATCCTCCTTGCATGGTTAATTAATAGCTGAAGAATTTCTTTATACTTTGTAATTGCATCAAGTGACATCTTCACAGAGTTCCTTGACATCTTTATTTTTGAATGGATGGCCATTATCTATGACTATTGCAATGGGAACCCCTTATCTACATATGATATAATTCAGTACAAACTTTGAAATTTGAACACCAGTGATATAGGTCATAGGGATAGCCTCGATCCATTTTGTAAAGTATTATGTGGCTGTGATGATGAATTTGTGTCTGTTTGCAGATGTCGGGTGAATCTTGCCAATAAGATCCAATCCCCATTGAGAAAAGGGCCACGAAGATATGACAGAGTGAAGTTCTTGAGCTAGCGCATGAATTTAATTTCCGTGTATTTGACATTTGTAGCATTTCTTGACAAAATCATGAGCATCCTTTTCCATGGTTGGCCAATAATATCCAGCACGAACCAACTTTTTAGATAGACTCAGACCATTGAAATGGCCCCCACAAATACCATCATGAACCTCATGTAAAGTCATTTGTGCCTCATCACAATCCAAACACCTGAAGAGGGTGTGGTCAAAGGAACGACGGTAAAGGGTGTCTGCAATGATGACATATTTGGTAGTTTGGCATATGAAGGCTCGGCGTTGGTTAGAGGAAAGGTTAGGTGGTAAGGTTTGGGATTTCAAATACTAATAGATGTCATTATACCACGGGAAATTAAGACCAACAAGAACACACATCACATCTACTGGCAAAATTTCATAAGAAGGCACCAGCAACTGCTCGACCAAAAATTCACATCTGTCCATATTGTGGGGCATATTTAACATGCAAGCAATAGTTGCCATAGTATTTGCTGACTTGTTTTGAATTCTTGGAACTTGACTAAAATGGATATCAGTAAATTTTGTCTAGAAGAAATCCACCATATGCTTGTAGGGAAGAAGCTTTTCATCTTTTTTTTCATAGTCATCATTCACTTGACATATGACTAACTAGGAATCTCCATAGACTTGCAAATGTGTAATGTTCCATTGGATTGCTATTCTGAGTCCTGTGACCAAAGCTTCGTATTTTGAAATATTATTGGTGCAATGGAAAGTGATCCTATATGAATTTGGGAAAGCATCTCCTTGAGGGGTGACAAACAATATACCTACTCCTGAGCCATACTTTGTGTGAGATCCATCAAAGTATAAATGCCATTCCTTAGAAGAAGTAAGAGCAAATACTGATTCATCATGGAAATCTATCAACATTGGATGATCATCATGAATAGGTGCCTCTGCAAGTTGATCTGCTATGATTTGTCCTTTTATTGCCTTTCTCTCAATGTACTCAATATAAAACTCACTTAGGATCATAACCCACTCTGCCAGGCAACCTGTCAAAGCTACCCTGCTAAGCAAGTATTTCAAGGGATCAATTTTTGCAACTAGCAATGTCTGATGATTTAACATATAGTGTTGAAGCTTCTGTGTTGCAAATACCACTACTAAACATGCTCGTTCAATAGTTGAATAATTCAGTTCTGTAGCGTCGTAAATTGTACGCACTCGCTAGGGTGGTACAATTTCACACCTAGTTTAGCACCCGCCTTAGTGCATTCTGCATTCTGCATTGCATTTCTCCTTAAGCACTTAATTAATCAAATTAATTAGGTCTAAGGTCCTATTTCATCATTCTCTACATCACAAAGTTGGGCCCTTTCACTAAAGCGCGCCCTTCGCATTTTATTCCTCTAATACACCACTTAATCAAAAACCCTAATTAAGTCCTATTTCGAACTTGGGGGCTTGGTTTCGGGGTCAAAACATCTTGAAATCACCTGTAACTTCAGGATTTTCTCTAAAATCATCATATCCGACGGCCCTGAAAATTTGGTGAAAAGTTGTCGGGACCATGGCGCCCGGTGCACATGGTCCCGGACATTTTTCTCAAAATTTTGGGAGCACGATCCAATCATAAAATAAAGCTTAACCCCAAGAAATTGGCAGGATATTCAATCTCTAGGTCGGCCAAAATATGAATTTACGACCTACGGTTTCATACATAAGAGCTCTCTTTCTTCATCAGAAGGGATCGGATTTTTGTTTCCAAGAACTTCATATGCAGCGAAAGAGCAGATCTTTGAGGACTTCAACAACATTCAACATCTTTCTATCAAGCATCTATCAAATTCATTCATCCACTTAGGGCTTGGAAGACATTGAAGAACAATAGGAGATTACCGACTGAAGATTGGCTTGTACTCCTCCCTTGAGGGTTGGGTATGATTTCGTATTGTTTTCATGTCTTTGCATAAGCTTTGATACATCATTTATTCATGCTTTAGATCACATTGCATCTTGATTTAGAGAATTTACATTATCATTTGCAAGAAATTAGGGTTTACTTTCTAGGTTGCTCTAGTTTGCTTTCTTGCATTTTGAACCTTGCACACACACTAGGTCTGCACACACAATACATTTTACAAAACAACTTGGCTATTCGTGGAGGTGGAAATCACCGAAGCGGGGGTTTGACTAAGGCAAAACCCTATATAGCCGCCCCTCCCCCTTTTTCAGATATTATTGCAGGTTTCGGGATTCGGACGACGCTGAGGGATACAGATCCAGAGAGAGAAAGTTGGAATAGCACTCTATGTGAAATTGCAGAGCAGGAGACTGGGACAGGGGCGCTGGGCGCCCTGGTCCTGCAAGGACAGGGGCGCTGGGCACCCTGGTCCCTGGGACAGAGGCGCTGGATGCCCTGGTCCTCCGGACAGACAGTTTGCAGACAGTTTCCAGAGTGCAGAACAGTGGTTTTCGGTGCAGTTTTCAGGACAGTGGCGCCCGCGCCCCCGTCCTGAACATTTTCAGTCCGATTTTGACTCCGGGTACATATCTGCATTCTTATTTCATCCTTGTACTTACAGCCGTTCATTGTTTAATCTCAATTCTGCAATCTTGTTATTGGTTCATACTTGCATTTTGGGATTAGGGTTTGAACTTGCATTACTTGATCTTACAATTTCAACAAGGGAATAGGAATCCTAATAGATATCCCGTGGCTCTCTCTTTCACCAAAAGAAGTAGCCAATTGTGCGATATCTCTAGGCTCTTTCGTATTCCGTAATGTGTGTCAAAAAGTAGGATTAGGGTATGTTGACCTAGTCTCGCTTTTTCCCCCACACATTTTGGTGAGCCCAACGTGAATCTATCATTGCTTCCTCTTGCATTGCATTTATTAGATCTAGATCTAGATTTAGTGTGTTTTCATTTCATTTTCATTAAAAGAGAAAAAAAAAAAAAAAAAAAGAGTGTGTTTCTTTGCATTGTGTACTTAAATTTTATGCAATCTTTTCAAAATGTCAGATTTTTATTTGCAAAATGTTCATGCTTTTGATGATTATTATGAGTATAGCCAAGATGAATTAGATGAAGCTTTAGATGAGTTTTTAAACCCTAAGGATGCTAAACCTTCATTTTACCAAAAACTCATAAACCTTGTTACTATGCCATTTAGGTGTGATGAGAAAGATAAGTCGAATAATTCCTCTCAAGGATACATTCCTATCAACTCTTCCCCTGAATCTAGTAACATGGTTGTTTTCAATAATCCCCTCTATGAGGAGATGTCTCCTTTTGAATCAAAAGACAAACCTTTTAACCGATATGATCATGCTTTGTTGGATGATGCTCTTGATGACTTTGTGGCTCTGTCGAAACCTATAAACAAAAACAAGACCTCTAAATTGGTTAACATGATAAATTTGAATGAATATAACAAGCCTCTCTTTGAAGTCCAAGGTGCTTATCCTTCTTCTACCTTTCAAATTCCTAAATCACCTCTCCTTACTGTTCAAGGAAGGTATGATCATGATTCCTTTCGTACCCCAAATAAACCAATCATCACTGTACAAGGAAGACAACCTATAAGTCCTTACAATTATGCTAAGCAAATAACTAGAGAGAGTTATCATGCGGTTGCCCATACCTATCATACCAGAAATAATAGGCAACCTAATCCTCCTCCTGTTATTCCAGTCTCTCTTCCTAATCCTCAACCAATTCTTCCTCAAGCTCCCCGTATTTCGCAAGTTATGGGTAAGGAATATGATCTCATAGAACAACTCAAAGCTACCCCTGCTAAGATATCCCTTTGGGATTTGATTCAAACTTCTTCCGCTTATCATGGAATGTTACAAGATGCCTTGAAAGATTTGAATGTTCCTCCACCAAATACATCTAGTAATATAGCATCTTTTGTTAACTCTGTGATGAATCCTAAAGCTCAAATTGTGTTTACCCAAGATGAGTTGCCTACTAGTGAAATTCAACAACAATATGATCCCTTGATGATTGTGGTTGTCATGAAAGACACTACTATAAGACAAACACTAGTAGATAATGGCTCTGGCCTTAATGTGTGTAGCATTAATTTATTGCATAAGATGAATGTGGATACGTCTCTTATTGAGCCTGACTCTCGTCCCATTCGTGGCTTTGACAATGTGGCTAAGACTTCATTAGGTATCATCACCTTACCTCTCATAGTGGGACCTGTTACTTTGCCTACTCCTATCCATGTTATGCCGGGAAATTTAACATATAACTTGTTATTAGGGAGGCCTTGGATTCATAGCATGCAAGTTGTCCCCTCTACATTGCATAGACAAGTTAAATTCGTTTATAACAATAAGACATACACTTTGATGGGTGATACTAATTTTCAAGCTTGTCTATAAACATCTACTTCCAAAGGGAGTTCTTCTAAGCCATCCTCGTCTAGTGATGACTCTTTAAACAAGAAACCTATCGATGAATCCTCGCTCTCCGATGATCGGAATTCTTTGGATGAGTCTGGAGCTCCTGGAGAGGATCCTTCTCGACTTGAAACTACACATAAAAAGGATTTTGATCCTGAGAAGGTTCTCGTAGAGGATGATTGGGGATCTCTTGATTTTAACCCTACCTTTGTGGGTGAATATAAGGTTCCTTCTAGAGAAATTAAAATTGAAAAGAAGGAAGAAGCTGAGAATCACAAAGTTGAAAAGAAAGAAGAAACTAAAAATCAATCAACCTTACCTGAATCTATGAGTAATAATTTTGTGGCCGCTTCTCAAACTTCTTCTTCTCACATCAATAATTATGAAGAGTTTGATTCTTTGTCTTATGAAAAACCACCTTCTCTTCCTAAAATGGCTGATCGTTATGGTCGTGGTTTTCGCATTTTTGCTAAGCATGGGTATCATGGAAAAGGTTGTGGTGCTAATGAACAAGGGATTAGAGTTCCTCTAGAGACTAATTTTCACAATTATGCCTTTGGACTTGGCTATAATCCCTGCAGACGTACTAAAGCTTCTAAAAGACCATGCATTAGTGTTAATGCTATTTCTACATCTCTATCAATGCAACACCCTGAGTATATTGATGGGGATCCTTCGGGTGATTGTGCTTTGGATATCTTCCCTACCGACGATGCTTTAGCTGAGTTCTTGGGAGCCTATGACACTCTTCCTCGTTATCATCACAATAGGGGACTCCCTTATTGTTTGAACACTGAAGCCTATTTTGGAAAAGAGATTGATAACGATAAGATTGTGAAAGAATTCCCTTAGTTAAAGGATACTCCTCAACAAAGTAATCTTCTCATAAGTGATACCCTTGATGTTAAGATGGATCCTTGCAACAAAGAGAAAGTTATTAAAATTGGGAAATGTTTGGATGAAGAGGAACAGAAACAATATGAAGAACTATTGCATGAATTCCCTGAGATCTTTGCTTGGGCATATTCTGACATGCCTAGTATAGATCCTAAGATCGTTACTCATAATATTGTCTTAGTTCCTGATGCTAAGCCCGTGAAACAAAAGATTCGAAAAATGAATCCTAAGGTGGCTCTGCTTGTTAAGGCTGAGATTGAAAAATTATTGGAGGCTGGATTTATCCGCCCTATTGACTATCCCCATGGATTTCAAATATTGTCGCTGTGGCTAAACCAGATAACAAAATAAGAATGTGTACTGACTTTCGGGATCTAAATAAGGCTTCTTTAAAAGATGATTTCCCTCTTCCAAACATTGACATGATAGTTGATTCTACGGCAGGACATGCCTTGCTATCGTTCATGGATGGTTTTTCAGGTTACAATCAAATTTTTATTAACCCTCAAGATCAATTCAAAACTGCTTTCACCACTCCTTGGGGTACGTTTTGTTGGAAAATGATGCCTTTTGGACTTAAAAACGCCAGTGCAACTTATCAACGAGCGATGACCCTTATCTTTCATGATTATATGCATAAGATTTTAGAGGATTATGTTGATGATATTTTAGCTAAATCCTTTCTTTGCATGGATCATGTTAAAATCCTCCGCCAAATTTTTGAAAGAATTCGTATATATCACATGCGCTTGAATCCCCGAAAATGTGTTTTTGGTGTGGATAGTGGAAAACTATTAGGATTCATAGTTTCGCATCGTGGGATTGAGGTGGACACTAAGAAAATAGATGCTATTGTTAACATGCCACCTCCTCGAAATGTGTCTCAACTTAAAAGCTTACAAGGAAAGATTCAAGCTATTCGTAGGTTCATGTCTCAACTTGCGGATCGTACCTTTCCTTTTACTCAACTTCTTAAAAAGGATATCACTTTTCAATGGAATGAGGATTGTCAGCAAGCATTTGAAGATTTAAAAGTGTATTTGGCTAGTCCTCCTATTCTTCAACCTGCCGAACCTTCTAAACCCTTCCTTCTGTATACAGCTGCTTCTTCTCATGCTCTCGTAGCATTGTTAGCACAACATGATAAAGATGGTAAGGAATGTCCGGTTTATTACATAAGTCGTACCTTACTCGATTATGAGACCCGATATTCTGCGATAGAAAGACAATGCTTGGCCGTGGTGTTTGCGACTCAGAAATTGAGACATTATCTTTTGAATTCAGAAGTCCATGTCATGGTTAAGTTTGATCCTTTGAAGCATCTTTTCTCTAAAACTGATTTATCAGGATGTCTAGCTAAGTGGGTTATGATGTTAACTGAATTTGACCTTAAATTTGTTTCACAAAGAGCAATTAAAGGGCAAGCGTTGACTGATCACTTAGTTGAGGCCCCTTCACCTTTCTCCTTCCCTAACCCTGAGTCTTTTCCTAAAGACTTCATTCTTTCTATAGAGAAAGATGAAACTTGGGAGTTATACTTTGATGACTCTAAGTGTCGTACGGGATTGGGGGCAGGTGTTGTTCTGATTTCTCCTACAAAGAAGTCCATTCCTTTGTCATATCGTCTAAATTTCCTGTGTACCAATAACATTGCTGAGTATGAGGCTCTTATAGCGGGGATAAAAGCAGCCTTAGCTCTGAATATAAAACACATACATATCTATGGAGATTCACAATTGATTATAAGACAAGTAATAGGAGTGTATCAAGCAAAACAAGACAAATTATCACAATATAAAGATCTTGCTATCTCTTTATTACAAAATTTTGATTCTTATACCATGGAACCCGTTCCTCGAAAAGATAATCGACATGCGGATGCAATGGCATGTGTGGCTTCTCTAGTATCTTTAGAGGACCCTGTGGTCGATCTTAAATTCGTTATTCACAATCTTATTTCTCTGGCTATTGTAGATGATTCTAGCCTGGTAACATGTTGTGACTTTGTAGACTCAGACGAATGGTACTCGCATATCGTAAGATATTTGACCGATGGTACCTTTCCTGATTCCGCTAATAAGAACACTAGGGCTAGAATCCACAAGCTGTCTGCTAGATATATCATCCTTTCTAATGTCCTTTATCGAAGGGGTTATGATGGTCTTCTCCTTCGTTGTCTTAACAAGTCAGAAATCCCCGTTGCTCTTGAAGAGGCACATTCAGGTGCCTGTGGGGGGCATTTTGGGGGCAAATCCTTGGTTCATAGATTGCTTCGTATGGGATACTATTGGCAAACTATGCAAAAGGATTCCTTTTCATTTGTTAAAAAATGTCATCAATGTCAACAACACAATAATCTGATTCATGCTCCTACCCAAGAACTTCGTTCTCAAGTAGCTTCTTGGCCTTTCTCCGCATGGGGTTTGGATCTTATTGGAAAAATTTCTCCTCCTTCATCTCAAGGACACACCTTCATTTTAACTGCAACATATTACTTTACGAAGTGGGTAGAAGCTATTCCTCTTCGCTCTACTACTGCTGAAGTGATTTGTCAATTCCTCTTAGAAAACATCATTTCTCGATTCGGGATACCTTCTACTATTATCTCAGATAATGGGACATCGTTTAAGAACAAGGACGTGAAGAAATTCCTTGAGAAGTATCATATCAAACATCGATTTTCTACACCATATTATCCTCAGTCAAATGGTCAAGCCGAATCATTTAATAAGATAATTGAACAAATTCTTCGTAAAACCGTGAATAAGCATGGTAAGGATTGGAGTAACTAGCTGATCTATGCTCTTTGGGCCTACTGAACGAGTGTACGAATTGCTATGGGAACTACTCCTTATAATCTTGTTTATGGTGTTGATGCTATTATGCCCTTAGAGCTAGAGATTCCATCACTTAGGATTTCTCTCAAAGGTATAGTAGATGATGACTCTTATAGAGAACAACGACTTCAACAACTTGAGATGCTTGATGAACAGCGCATAAACGCTCTTGAGAATATTCAAGCGTATCACAAAACTCTACAACGAAGCTATAATGATAAGGTTATTCAACGTTCCTTCTCAGTAGGTGACTTAGTCCTCTATGAGAATCAGCGCAATGTGAATGCCTTGCCTACAGAAAAGGGAAAATTTAGTCCTAATTGGCTTGGACCATATATCGTTATTGAGGATTATGGATCAGGTGCTTACAAAATAGCAGATGTAGACAGTACGCCTCTTAAAGAACCTATCAATGCTATGCACTTGCGTAGATATTATGCTTAATTCTTCATTCTTCATCTATCTTCCTTTTCAATTCTTCAACATTGGATAATATGTTAGTATCTCTTAATTAAAGCAAAATAGAATTAAATGTTATGTTGTTTAATCTATATTGCTTCATTCCTGACAAGCGTGTCTCCTTACTTTATAGTTTGTCTTGAATTCATTTATGTAAATTGTAAAAGATTTACATTCCTATTATGCTAGCATATTATACAGTGTCTTTATGTATTAAGTAGAATTGTATCATGTTGTGTTTAAGTTCAAAATTAAATCACATTAGTTATATGATTCTTAAACTTAATGCATATTTCTTCCTTATCATCAATGTAGCACTTGATTAAATATTTTAATTAAGTCACACATGTATCAATTTAATCATGGAGCATTGAGAAATCAATCACATGGCAATTAAATTTTGAACATACATGTACATTTACCAAATGTATTAGATTTAATCAAAACAAAACATACATAGTTTTAAGCATTAAAGATAACACATTTGAGACAAAAAGAGAAGCATGTATATATATATATATATGTGGATCGTATACAAAAACAGGTCACTGTATATCCAAAATGTGACCTCTCCTGTACATTATAAAATCATCTCCTATCCCTAGGGCTAGTGGCTGGAGAGTGTCGACTGGATGCTCCCTCCTGGTCTGGCCGTGAAGGTGGACCCATGGGTGTGTAGCGTGATACAGATCATGAGTGACTCCAAGAGGAACTCCTACGATCCCTATCCATAAGGATCGCACGATAGGTGGTAGCCTCGGTCTGAGCCGCTGCTAGATCTCACTGCGCCTGCTGGAGGTCCTCTGATAGGACTCTCTCTCTCTGTCGCGCCTGCTGGAGGTCCTCTGATAGGACTCTCTCTCTCTCCCTCCATATATCTACCTGTACTCGGAATGGGAAAAACAAATCCTCATGCCGACCCACGTTCCCCTGAGGCCTATAGGCAATCTGTGAGGAACTGGGGATCTGTGCTATCATGGAAATGTCTGTCATTGCCTGCTGAATCAAGGAACGCCATTCCTGCACATTAGCTATGGCAGTAGAACAGATTTTTGTTAGTACCATTCTATATCATCAAAACATTAATCAATTAGTATAAACCTACTATACCTGGATCTCCCTCATGCCAGTAGGGATCATGATATGGTAGTATCTGTGACTGAGAACTGCTAGGCTCCCCTCGCTCGTATACTCTATCCACGATGGGTGTAGGCTGGACGGTACTGGTGACAGGTCTCCGTATCGCCTCCTGTTCCCCCTATTGGAGAATAGGAGGTGGATCCAGAGCTATGGTATCATCCCCTGAATGGTGGGGAGCTGCATCCGACTCCTCCTCATCATCTCTATCCTCCTCCTCCTCGTCATTGGGTTGATCGCCTGTAGGTGGATCAGGATCTCCCGCCTCCTCATGACCCTCTCCCTCGTCTGGCTCCTCTGACCTGGATCCCTCATCCTCGTCTCGGTCTCCATGTCTCCATGGGCCTGGATAGCCTGTCGGATGATCTGGTGGAAAGATAGGACCTGGATATGATCTCATAAACCATGAGACGTACCTCCACTGTGCTCCAGGCTCTGCAGAATAGTCAGTGACTACATCCTGATCAGATCCTTCTAAGTCTGTCATCTCAATATCATCTACCGTCGATCTCGCTACTGCTCCAGGTCTGGGAAGGACCCGTGAGTGTCGAGTATAGATGGGCACATCGGCTGGAACATACTGCTCTAGTCCGAACTGCCTCCGTACTCGGTCAAAGTACAAGGGGACTATGATGTGTGCATATCATCCTCGCAGTAGGCGGTTCCTCTGTAGACATGCTAATTGTCTCTCCATACCATCCCATCTATGCATCAGTAGGTAAGGTCTCCACACTATCACCTCGGATGTCAGTCTGTCAATAATCACTCTCCAATATAATAAATCGCCAAATCTCCACTCTCTGGTAAGTGGATAAGCGAACACCCTAGGTCGCTCGCTCACTGT